>NC_059178.1:42895564-43520564 GCF_019923935.1 Bubalus bubalis
ATCATACTAAGTGAAGTAAGTCAGAAAGAGAAAGACAAATATCATTTTATGTCACTTATATGTGAAGCCTAAAAAAACAATAGACATGAACTTGTTCTCAAAACAGAAGCAGACTCACAGACTTATGGTTGCTAAAGGAGAAAAGAAAGGTTGGGGGAAGAAAGATAAATTAGGAGTTTGGGATTAATAGATACACACTGCTATATGAAAAATTGATAAACAACAAGGACCTACTGTATAACACAAGAGACTATATTCAATACCTTGTAATAACCTATAACGGAGAAGAACCTGCAAAAGAATATAAACTTGAATCACTTTGCTGTACACCTGAAACTAATACAACATTGTAAATCAACTATACTTCAATTAAAAAAAAATAAGGTTTTGGGTCCACACATTTATCTCACAGTCAGCTAACCTCTATTCAGTTTCCCATGAGATTTCAGACTGAAGCAGGAAGTCTATTCAAAGCCTCCCTGAGTTGTCTATCCAGGGTGCTTTAGAATGAATTTGTCCATCTATCCTGGACTTGTGGCCCAGGTTGGTAGCAGATTGTCTTTTGTTCTTAGTCTGGATCCATTGCATCGATCATAAGCCCTTATCTCAAGGCTGTCCCCAAATTTCAAACCAACTCTAATTTTGTCTCCTTCAATATTCTTCCTTTTCCAATCTTAGAGCTAAACAATTCTCTTGTTTTCGTGTTGTAATGGGAGGCTTGAAATTAACTTGCAATATTAAATGCTGTTTTGACATCTTTGAGCCTCACGGGGTCCCTAAGGCCTATAACCAAAAGTCCTTGTTCTCTCACCAGATATACCCCCTACTCAGTGGATAAGGCTCTCCCCCTAGCTAGTTCCCTTTATCAGCAGGACCAAGCTGTACTTCACCAGGCCTTCAACCTGATGGCCAGCCACGAAATCATTTAAATAAGCCAATTATGTGGAAAGTAGGTGTCACCTCCTGATCTTATTGCTACAAAGCTTGCCTCTCACAGCTCCTGCTGGTTCACTCTATTCCCGAATGCATGGCAGGGGATGTCTTCCCCTGGGCTGTGCCTGTGTGTGACTAATAAATGTTGTTAATCTCATTTCATTGTGTGCAGGGTAAGGTGTCATGTGTTTGGCGATCTCATTCTACCTCATGTGAGGGATCTCTGTCTTCACCAATAGGGTGAATAGAGGTGATGGAACACATGCATCTTCCCGTCCTGTTACTTGGCAGATTCATCGCCAACTCTTCTGATTTTCCTTAACTCAGCAGCTGAGGAAAGGGTGGTAGTCTGCTCTGCTGGTCCAGGCAGCCCTAATTGGCAGGACTCTTGTGTGGATAACCACTGCTGAACATTTATCTTCTGAGAACTGACCAGTGCCTGAATTCCTGACACTGGGATTTGGTGCCTAGATAGAGATGGAGAGTAGCCTGCTTTTTACAATTATGTCATTTATTCCATCACCATCTTTTATTGAGAATTTAAGAAAACTGCATCCTGAACATACAAAGAAGTATAAGGCAGTATGGCCTCAAGGCACTCACAGTCTGGTGGGAGATAGACAATAACATCAATAACTTGGACATAGACAGATATGTGCTCTAATAATGAACTGCTGTAGTATTACGGGAGTTTTGGAAGGACAGCAAAGAGAAGAAATTCTGAATTTAACCAATGATAACAGGTTTGAGAAGGCTTCCCAGAGATGAGGATATTTTTGAAGGTCAGGTGAGTCTGCCACCTGGATGGGTTATGTGACAAGAACATTCCAGACCAAGAGGATATTATGTGTTGAAGTTCAGACCACTTCTTCCCACCTTCACGGCTACAATCCTTGTTTGATCTATTGTCATCCCTTGCCAAGTGACTGAGATAGTCTTCTGGCTCCCAGCTTCTGTCCTTGCCTGTGTGTAGTCTGTTTCATCCCAGTGCACAGAGTGGTTCTTTTAAAGTGGAAGTCACATCAGGTCACTCTCTATGGGATCCCATTTCACTCAGAGGAAAGGTGAAGTCCTCACAGTGTCTAAGATCTTTCACTACCTGCCCCCATAACTTTTGTAACCTCCTCTGCTCTTATGCTCCCCTTTGCTGTCTCTGCTCCAGTCACAACTAGTCTTCTTTGATTCTCTCTGGGTACCACTCCTACCTTAGGGCCTTTGCGTCTCTGTTCCTTTTACCTGAGACATGCTTCACCCAAGTGTTTGCATGGCCCCATCCTCCAACTCCTTCATGCTCCTTTCTGGTGAGGTGCACCCTGAGTGTGCTACGGGGTTGTGCACCAGGGAAATGCTCATGATTCCCCTTTACTCTGTTTTTTTTTTTTTCTATATTATTTATCCTCTTATTATATACTGTATAACTATCACTCACCATTTGTTGTCTGCCCCTCTGCACTAGATTATAAGTTCAAAGATGGTGAGATCTTGGCTCTTTTGTTCACAGATATCAGCAACAGAGCCTCGCACCCCATAGACACTCATAAACAATTATTTGTCAAATGAATGACTGGATGAAAGGTGTATGGTAGAGCGCTGGATGCTCCAAGCAGACTGGTTGATCTGAACGATTTCAACAATCATGGCTGAAGAAAAGCACACAGGTAGACAAGGGCCAGGTCGTGGATGGCTTTGCAGATCCTGCAGAAAATTTTTCCACTTTATCCTGAGGGAGTCAGAGAGTCCCTGAGGGATTTTGAACAAGAGAATGGATGGCAAGGTCAAATATCTAACCTATTAACCAAGATAGAAAAATCCCAGGGGAAACACTTGAATGAAATCTTGATGTTTTAACTTTGGGGTATCTGGGATAAAATCTGAGGAAGCCAGAAATTTTAGTGTGAAAGGTGGCTGATGCATTACAGGGGCAATGGCCCTGGGGCAGTGGTGGAAAATGGGTTTGGAGTCCAGCAGACATGGATGGAGCCCCCGCTCTGGGCTGCTCAGGAGGGCGCCTGTAGAGAGGGCACTACAAAATCCGGGACTTCAGATTTCTCATTACTTTGAAGAGCTGGTGAGGATTCAAAGAGGTGATAAGGGTAAAATGTCTGACTTATATCTTCCATAGAGTAGACAGTGACCAGTCTTGCTTTCTCATAGGAGTGTGTGTGGCATCTAGGAGATGCCTATACACAGGTGGGAGTCATGGCAGAGAAAGAGAGGGCAAGTCTGTAGATTGGGGATACTACCATTCCAGGTGTGTGCGACAGAGACAGAATGAGAGCCAGGCAAGCCAAGGATGGGAGAAGGCTGAGAAACAGGTTGACAGTGGGAGAGAGATCTAGGTGGAAAAGCACTAACAGACACCCTCAGGCCCCCTGAGAACATCCCTGACTGCCCCCCCCAGAGACAGACATCTTCATAGGAGGGATGTGCAGAGGGATACGGGAAGGGTGGGGCGTTCACTGTGATGTCAGGAAGAAGTATGGTAGTCAAGGGAAGAAGGGTGAGCCTTTGAGCCAAGTGGGATCACAATCCATGTCTTTGGGCCTGTTTTGACTTTGGCTTTATTTAACTTTCTGTTGTTGGATGTGGACTGCTCAAGAACATTTCCATCTGAGAGGAAGAAGCCAGTAGAAAGAGGATTCCAAAATGCTGAAAGGAAGGCATGGTGGCTACGTGCTACTGTATTTGGAAGTCTGGGTTGAAATCGTGGTTTGCTTCTTAGCAGCAGTGTAGTTGTGAGCAAGTTACTCTGAACATCCAAGCCTCAAGAGAGAAATGGGGTAAGGAGAGCCCAACCTATAAAGGTTTGCTGAGAGGCACAAAGGAGAGACTGGGAGAGTGCTTAACCATGTGCCAGAGAAGGGAGGACCAGGTTTCTGAGGAAGGAGAGGTTTGGAGATGGTAGGAAGAGGCATGCCTGGCCCCTGTGTGGCCGGAGCAGGCCTGTGTCAGGGCAAGGCAAGAGTTTTTTCTTCTACTGAGAGAAGAGATAGAGGCGTGTGGCTTGAAGTGAGTGAGGAGGCAGGTTGGAGAGCAGCCAAATGATTTGGGATGGCTGCTGACTCACCTGTGAGTGTGATCCACTCATCTGCAGCCAGGGTGGTTGGTACCCAAGGATGGAGGCACGTGCTGGGAACGTGGAGCTGTGAGGAGAATGGGGGACACTGGGAAGGGCCAGCTTCCTGGGCCAGAGGCCAGGGCAGTTCAGAGGGTCTCTCTCTTGAGCTCTAATTCTCTGTGACCTCCATCTTGAAATTTTAGAAATTTTTATCTTTGAACTGTGCCTTGTGAGTCTGGTGGGAAATGGGGACTTGGTCCCAGCTCATGATGGGTCTTCTGCCTCTTGCTCCCCAACTCCCACCCACCTAAGCCTGAGCACTTACGTGTCAGCGAGGTGAAAATTGGGCATATAGCTAAACACTGAGATGCAAGGTAAGGGTCTGAGCAACAGGGAATCTGCCCTCACTAGCAAGTTTCCTTGGGTGCAAGGGAGTGCAATATTAAATAGCAAGTGAAAACACATGGAAGAAGGAAAGAGGCTTTCCTCCTGCTTTTCAAACAAGGGACTTGCATTCTCATTTTGCACTGGGGCCCACAACATAGCTGGCCCCAGGGAGGAGAGTTGCCTGCGGAAGCCAGAGGGCTGCAGAGCAGATTGCAAGGGGTGGTGGGTTTTGGAACTCGCCAGTTCCTGGTGGGAGAGCAGGAAGGTTTGCTCCGAGGGCCAGTCAGCCCAGACACAGGACTGCGGGAAGTAGAGGCAAGAATTAGTGAGAGGTGGGTGTTACAGGGGAGAATGATGGAACTTGGAAGGGACAGAGACTATTGGTGCTGGTGAAAGAAACATTCAAGTGATCAGGGGTTAGACTTAGGAAAGCAGGAATTCAAACCAGAAGGAAAAATATAAAGATGCACAATTAAAAAGATTTGGAAGAAGCCAGGCATGGAAGAAAGGAGGCTCATGAAAGATTTAGCCAGAAAAGGGAATTTGAGATTTCAGAATTTCCAAAGCAGGATATTTCTACAGCAAGTTCCTTTATATCTCATTAGTAAAGTTTGTAATTTGCCCTATTTTTTTGGCTCTGCATTTGCAAACAAAGCATTGCTCTCAGATTCAAGATTTAGACTTCTGAATCATAGTACAACTCATTTTTTTTTTGTATAAGTAACATATGTTTGGTGTCTTTAAACACAATTACTTTTGTATAATAAAAGTGTTGATTTGATGATGCGACATTTTCTGCAAGTGTGTTTAAGAGAGTTTATGTTTTCATAAGTTGCAATGAAACTCAATTATGTATGTGTAATAAGGCTTCTGATTGTTACACTTAGACTTTTCTGTATAATGAAGCCAGCAATTAGAATTTGCTTGCTCTATGGCTTAGGAAAACACACTTGTTTTGGAGACAAAAGACTCTTAATGAGTCCCCTTTTTTGTTAATTTTTTTTGGTTGTTGTTAAAAACCAGTCTATAACTCAAACATATAATTAGATTTCTTAAAGGTTTGGATTTTTTGTTGTTGTTATTTTTTTCCCCCCTCTAAACACAAAACAAAGCAAAAAGCAATAACTTTAAGGCACAGATCGTTTCAAAGCTGTGAATCTCGCTACGATCTGCAATTTTACCTAGTAGGCACCCCCAGTGCATAACGATGCCCGCTCAGCTAAGGAAGCAGAGGCCTGACAGTGGCAGATATCCGACTGAGTAGAGAATGCTTTTTGGAAGCATTGCTTAGATGCTGCTCTGGGCATTACACTTGGAGCTGGGCACTGGTGTTCTGCTTACGTCTTGGCCTCAGGGTTAGCCTGAAGCCTGTCTCGGGAGCAGAGTCTCACCTCCTGACCCATTGCTACCACTAGCCACACAGGCCTGCTAGTGCAAGGGTGGACAAGCCATTCTCCCATGGGCTGACCACGGGAGTGCAGGCAGAGTTTTCTCAGTGGACTTAAGAAACTTCTCTGCCGTTTTGTTTTCCATCTTATGACCCGCACCCAGTGTGTCAGCTGGTCCCCTGGACTGCGGGCTGTTCAGTTCACTGCTGCCCTTTAGTGTCCCTTTCACAGATGGCTGTATTGGGACCCTGGTGTAGGCTGTTCCAAACTGTGCCTCAATGACATATTGATTATTTTTGTGAATGAAAAATACTGCTCACTGTATCAATAAACAAAGGATGTGCAGTCATCAAGCTATCACGTAACAACAGTCCCCAAAAGGGAGCCCAGAAGGAACTCAGGATGGAGGCAGGATGATTTCTGCCATCAAGCCCTCAGCTCCTGCAGCCGCCCTTAGCTGCGCACCCTGAGGAGACTCGGGGTGAGAAAGCACAGGACGCTGGCCCCAGACAGCTGAGACGCACAGCAAAGGGATGATTTCAGAGAGCCCAGACTCTCGCATCATCCTGTTCATAGAAAAGCGCTAAATTCATTAACTTGAGGTGTCTGGTTTTCTTTAATGTACTACAATCTATCTGATCTTTGTTGCAAAAGTTCCTATATATGCTGGCTCCTCCCTAAGGTCTTCAGAGCAGTCTCTTCGAGTTATCTGAGAGTTCTATCTCCCGGGCTTGAAGTCCTCAGAATGCCCACTGAAAAAAACATAATTCTCGACTTTTAGGTTGTGCATTTTTGTTCAGTCAACATTCTGAATTAAAGTGACTTAAGAAATGGCTGATACAAGAGGGACACCCTGACCCTCCTCTCTATTTTCCTGAAAACAGGAAATAACAAATCTCTTACATGAAAAGTGCGCTTGCTACGTCTGGAGTCAGAAGGACACTTATCTCCAAAGATGAAAAACTGAGGGCCAAGAAGCCTATAGAAACAAAGCTTGTTACTTCTTTAATTTTCCAGCCAAACTCTGTTTAGATTTTTTACTAAGGGGCACCTAAAGCCTAAGCTTATTGTTCTGTCAATTCTTCACAAATTTATTTTGTTTCTTTGTCTAAAAAGAATAAAAGTTGCCTGCTTTTGCCACATCATAGGTTATATTTCTATGTGACTTCCATGTACATGGTTAAAATCTATATATTTTTCTCTTGTTAATCTTTGTCAACTTTATTATTATTCCAGCCACAAGAACTCAAGAGGGAAAGGGGAAAATTTCCCCTCCCCGACAACCATTTCTCCCCAGATGTTCCAGCATGTGGGGAAAGGCCCTTGGGCCAAAACTTTCCTTATCATGTGTCAGTTTGAAGCAAGCCCTCGTACCTTGAATAATGTTTTTCTTTAAGCCCCCCATTAAAAAGGCCCTACTCTTAGAAGTGTTAAACTCTTTTGTTGTTACTGATCACTAAACAGCTTACTGAAAATTTGTTTTTATAATATAATGTGCTAAGAGGGCTTTCCTGGTGGCTCAGATGGTAAAGAATCTGCCTGCAATACAGGAGCCCCGAGTTCGATTCCTCCATTGGGAAGATCCCCTGGAAAAGGGAACGGAAACCCACTCCAGTATTCTTGCCTGGAAAATACCATGGATAGAGGAGCCTGGCAAGCTATATAGTCCATGAAGACATACAGAGTTGGACACAAGTGAGCAACTTTCACTTTTTTTTCCACAAGGTTTTCAGTGATGTAGCAGTCAGCTTCTCATGAGAAAAACACAGAAAACTCTAGGTATTACAAGCAGAAGAGGATTCAATACAGCACATTGGATGTATGCTGGAAGGCTGGAGGAAAAACAAGATAGCATGGTTTCACCCCGTGTGTAAATGTTGGCACTTGTGCTGATGTGGCTGGAGACCCACAACAGGCAGATATCTTTGTCATTGGAATCATTGCCCTCTGCTGTCAGCAGGAATAAAAAGCTCACACTTCTGATGGCCAACCCCCCAATATCTTGCCAGAACCCTCTGTTTCCTGAAACCCCCTTTTGTTGCCAGGCCCAAGAGGAGGAGAGTGGCTTCTTCCCATTTCCTGCCTTCCAGGCCCCAGTGTGTGCCTCTCAAGAGCTGCTTTGTAGCTGCTAAGGATTTTGGACCATACAATTTCCAGGCTTTCACCCACTGGAACAGAGAGGAAGGCA
This sequence comes from Bubalus bubalis, assembly GCF_019923935.1. Classification (NCBI taxonomy): domain Eukaryota; kingdom Metazoa; phylum Chordata; class Mammalia; order Artiodactyla; family Bovidae; genus Bubalus; species Bubalus bubalis. The sequence continues at coordinate 42,903,519 of NC_059178.1, forward strand.
GAGCAGGGTAAAAAGAGGTCTATCAGTTGACAATATGTGGCACATCGGGGATGTATGACAAGAACGGTCTAGAAAATACAACTTTGCAATTACCAGTGACATCTCCCAGCAAACTCCAACCACAGCTGTGGATTTCATGTTCAATCAACTCTGTGAGCAGTGGAGGAGGGAAAACACAGTGGGGCGTTCTGTCGGGACTTCTCAATAGAAAAGAAAGAGCCCAAGTATGATTGCTGGAATTGACAATTTCCAGACCCAAGAAGTGTTCCATTCAGCTTCTTCTCAGAGGCAGACTTTTAAATTTTAAACAAAGGATCCAATTAAATTTGATCCAATTTAAATCCCTTCAGTTCAGAAACCTTTATTAAATATCTCTGATGGCTCGTGCCCTGGGCTAGACAAAGCAGGAGTTACAGATCTGTGGCTGCAGATAGCAGCTGTGTTGCTCTGTACATCTAAGTTGAGATAGACTCCTGACCACTACACTCTCGGTTGTGCTTTCTTTGTTATTTAACTGCATAGACTGCATATCTCCTTGGGAGAGGCATTATCACCCATGTTTGATATAAAAGGTTATTTATATTGAGAAGTCCTTATGTTCTCCGTACTGGGCTACATACTAGTAAAGCATCATCTCATTAAATATTGCTAGGACCTGGACTTCAGCTATCACCACAGACTTTATTTTCTCAGTAGATGAAGAAGCCCATGCTCTGAGAAGTTGAAAAACTTCTCAAGAGAAGAAGTTTTTGCAAAGTTGTATTTTCTAGACCATTCTTGTCACACACCCCCGATGTGCCACATATTGTCAAAACTTCAGGCCAAGAGAAACACCAGGCTGTCCTCAGGATCACTAGTCCTTAAGCCTTTGGTACCACATGGCGATGTGCTGTTTCTCAGGTAAGATTCAGCTCAGCCATCTAGCCCAAATTGTTTATTGTCCAGCTCCACTCAGTTGCACAGACCTAGGACTCTGCGGACCTGAGTTTTACCCCAACTTTGGTGTCCCTAAGCCATAGGGCCATCTTTCTCCTCTATTATCTTCTATGTAGAGACTTTCCTTGGTGGCTTTAGGTGGTAAAGAATCTGCCTGCAATGCAGGAGACCAGGTTTGATCCCTGGGGTGGGAAGAACCCCTGGAGAAAGGAACGGCCACCCACTCCAGTATTCTTGCCTAGAGAATTACATGGACAGAGGAGCCTGGCCAGCTATAGTCCATGGGGTCTCAAAGAGTCCAACAAGACTAAGTGACTAACACACACACATCTCCTATGTAGAATGAAAGTTGATTAAGAGACTTTCCATGTGCAAATTGGGGTTCAATAGCATTCATTCTCCTTGTCTCATTTTCAGTCTAACTTTCTCACCCATGAAACTTGTCTCTTCATTGCCTCTTTCCCAAGTCATTCTTGTTTCATATTCTCACTAAGTGATTGTATAATTGCCCCGCTTGTAATGTATTCCCATTCCTTCCTACTTAGCCAGATTGGACTCATCATCTAGGCCCTTTTTCCTCCAAGTAGTCTCTAATCTAAACTCCAGAACAGACATGCTCTCACCCTCCTCTGAGCAACTTTAATGTATATTTTTGTCTAAACTGTTCACCCGACACTTATAAGCGACTGGGCCTTTTTATTAACTTTCCATGTGCATGACTCTTGTCTCTCCGGCGTTGGATCCTTAGAAAGTATGGGCTATACATACTTTTTCTGTGTCCCCATAGTACCTTATATGGAGCTTAGTACATGATGGGTGTTGCTGCTGCTGCTGCTGCTGCTAAGTCACTTCAGTTGTGTCTGACTCTGTGCGACCCCATAGACGGCAGCACACCAGGCTCCCCCGTCCCTGGGATTCTCCAGGCAAGAACACCAGAGTGGGCTGCCATTTCCTTCTCCAATGCATGAAAGTGAAAAGTGAAAAGTGAAAGTGAAGTCGCTCAGTCGTGTCCGACGCTCAGAGACCCCATGGACTGCAGCCCTCCAGGCTCCTCCGTCCGTGGGATTTTCCAGGCAAGAGTACTGGAGTGGGGTGCCTGAGTATCAGTTAGTGAAGACTGGTAGTTCAGTGCAGGCCGATGTGCACTGTAGGGATCAAAAGGAGGAGGAAGAAGAAGGTGGCCTAGGAGTGGAGTTTTGAACTTTGGAGATTTAGACAAGCAGAGGTGATTGAGAATGGAGCGTTAACTGGCTAGGCACAAATAAAGAGACTGCAGGAAAGCAACACGGTACTTGGGAAGAGGCTGCCGGGAGAACTGGTTCCTTGAAACTCATAAGCAGACTAGGCTGTGAAGGAGGCTTCATGATGTGGAGCCTATGGGAGCTAGATAGGCATCAGAGGATCAGAATGTAGTTTGTTTAATTTAGAGTTACCCAGCAATTTCTGTGTGTTGGGGGGATAAGTTGGAGGAAAATAAATTCTCTTCTTGATTAGGGTTGGGTTCTGCCTCCATGAGTTGGAAGTTTGATTGTGCTCTGCTGTTTTGTAAATAAGGGTCTTAAGCATCCAAAGATTTTGGTATCCATTGGGGATCCTGGAACCAGTCTCCCTTAGATACTGAGGAAGGACTGGATACCAGAGTTTATAATCAAGTTATTCGGATGGAGACAAGATCACAACGAATTTTTACACCAAGTGGAAGATAAGTTACATCAACAAGAGAAGAGCTCCTGGGTCTCAGGGCTGTTCTTAACAAACCCTGGAGTGTGGGCATTCTAGGCGAGGGCCCTGGAGATGGAGAACTAGGCCTTAATCTCAGCGCCGGCACTGACTGCTTTATTGAGGGCAAATTCTTTGATTTCTCTGGGCCTCTGTTTGATCATCCATAAAATTGGATAAATAAAAGTGCCTAATCCTACCGTTATTGTGAGAATTAACTGAGATCATGGACATGAAGTTGGCACAGCACAGGGCCCAGGCATGTAGTTCATCACTGTTTGCTACTATAAAGTATAAAAGGAAGAGTAAATGACTCAAGATTAAAAGAGTCTGTTATCGACCTCATGAAGGTGCCACGTGGAGTGGACTTTGAGCAAAGGGCAGAATTTATAAGGTTGTGACTGGGGACCTGGAGTGGCAGGGAGAGCAGACAGCACAGGGCACTGTGTGAAGGTGAGGATGTAGGAACAGTAGCTAGCCCAGGTTTCTGGAAGCTGGGGGTAAGTGATGAGAAGATGGGATAGTTTGGAGTCGGGCAAGAGCTATGCATGGCTTTACACAATGGGATGACGCTTAGGAATATGAGCCTGGTCTTGCTGTGGACAGAAACGGTGACACCAGGCATGGCCCCGGAGGGTACCCAGGGTCATATAAAGGCCAGAGGTGCTCTGTCCCTCGGGCCCGCACTGGTTAACCTACTGAGGCAAATCCGATTATTTTCAGTCAGTCTCAGAGCAAGAAAGCCACATGAATCCAAATATCCGGGCAGCAATCCCCAGCGGCGCTGAAGGTAATGAAACATTGGTATCTGCCTCTCTTATCTGTTATTGCTGATATTCAGATAATGATGCCAATACGCAGCCTCAGGGAGGAGGAGATGCTGTGGGGACAGCTTGTCCGGCTCATCTCCTGGAGGCTGGAGAAAAGAGGAGAGACTGGGGTTGGGGGGTGCGGAGTGGAAATTGTAGGGGGGATGAGAAGATGATGCCAGAAACAAACCTTCTTCCGCATTCTGTATAAAGCAAAGGCAAAATTAGCTATCTCTGCCTCAGATTCCATGAGAGAGCAGGGTTCTCCCCCACACCACCAGGTGGCTGTGGCACCTGGAATGATAGTAGTCACACCTCATAACTGAACAGTGTTTTATAATTTCCAAAGTGCTTTTATTATATCTAGTCTCACATTTAGAGCTGCTGATAAGAAACCCTAGACTGATGCTGGAGTGCTAGGAGGCATGCTGGTAACTCGTCCAAGCCCCGTTTGGCCACCTCTTGCTCACCTTTGCTCATCTTTGATTTAGGTCAATGTGGGGAGGGTAGAGATTGGAGATGTTCCCCCGCTGGTCTCTGGTGGATCTGAGATCAGAGCCAGAGGGTAAGGAGGGGTGCGCCAGCCTCTCCTGCCCCATCCACTCTCAGGGCGGACATTGACGATGGGTCTTGACAGCTTTCCTCTGAGCCCAGACAAAGCCTCAGGGTCCTTCTCAGAACTGTTTCTGAGCAGCCACTGCTAATTGATCTGAGATGGTGCTCAGGAAGGAATCTATTTGCTCTCCCTGCATTAAGGCATTGTCCAGAGCCTTTCCTTGTTAAAATGTCAATACTTGTGGAATGTTAACATATTAAGCCATTATCGGCCCCCAGCACCTGCATGTGAATTCATTTGTCAGATTGCTGTGTGCAAACCCTCAGGGCGACTAGTCTGGGACAGAAGAGTTTGTTTATTAAAGGATGCAAATCCTGATGGGCACATGAGGTGACTATGGCTAGCTCCTCCAGCAGGTTGTCTAACCATCTCCTGAGAAGATGTGTTGTTTTGCTGAGGAGATCCTAGTACGGGACCTTGGAAATCACCTAAACCTTTCAGGTTCCATTTCCTCACTTGAAAGAAGAGGATAATGACATCTGCTCCACCCACTATAGAATAGCTGCCAGGGTGAAAGACTTCTGAATGTGTTTTGTATTTTATAAAGTAATGTACAGGTGCAAGGTATCATCATTTAGTTACATTCAGTTCAGTTCAGTTCAGTCGCTCAGTCGTGTCCGAGTCTTTGTGACCCCATGGACTGCAGTACACCAGCCTTCCCTGTCCATCACCACCTCCCAGAGCTTGCTCAAACTCATGTCCATTGAGTCAGTGATGCCATCCAACCATCTCATCCTCTGTTGCCCACTTCTCCTCCCACCTTCAATCATTCCCAGCATCAGGGTCTTTTCAAGAGTCAGTTCTTCATACCAGGTGGCCAAAGCATTGGAGTTTCAGCTTCAGCATCAGTCCTTCCAATGAATATTCAGGACTGATTTCTTTTAAGATGGACTGGTTGGCTCTCCTTGCTGAAGAGACCTCATTCCTCAACCTGAATGCTTCCTGTGGGATGAATTAGGGCCCTGGTCAGAATAAGACAGGCGGGAAACAGGCAGGTGCCCTGTGACCAGATTCTCTGCAGATGACAAGGCTGGCTGGAGATTTGGTGACATACAGGAAATGATTTGGAAGGCACAGTGGGAAAATCAGAAATCTGTTTCTTAGGCCCTGGGCAGGGTGAGGGGCAGCCAGCTAGGGCAGAAGCATCAAAAGATTTTTGCACTGAGGTCAACCTGGGACATCACAAAGCTTAGTGCGCAGTCTTCATGGGGGCAAAGACCAAGCTGGGGCATGGGGGTAAAGTACAGTTGGACGAAGCTAGATTTCTGGTAGAAGCAACATGTGGAGTTGGTCGGGGGTGTGAATGTGAGGACAGGGTCAAATCATTCAGATTCTCTGCACACATTTTAACCATCTTAGCGTCTACTCAAATGATCTGCTATCATTGTATTTATGTGGATATATGTATGGGTACATGTGATCCAAATGATGTATGTTCATTGAAATGCTAAGCTGTGCAGTGGTACAAATACATACCAGTTATCTGAAGTACTTTTAGTCTGGCTTTCATGAGGAGCTGGCTGGAGTCTGCAACACCATGATAAAGCAAACACACACATTAGCTGCGCACTTTGGGGTGGTGTGTAGGGTTTGATGGTTTGGAGATAAGTGACTTTCATCTCTTCAATGTCCCCAAGGGAGACAGAGGCATACGAGATAATTTTAATGTTAAAGGCTTATTTTTTCATGCTCTTGTACCTAATATTTCAAATAAATATCTTTGACATAGTGGATCAAATAACACATTTTTTTTCCCATGTGTTAGTTAAGCAGAGTTTGTACCAAAGGCCGAAGATAGGATTAAGAGGAAGATGGGATGCTGTAGCCTGTGGCATGGAGCTGGTCCATGTTCACTGCCCAGTGGTTTTGCTTCACATGGAAAAGTGAAAGCCCAGAACCTTCAGTTACTTGAAGAGGGGAGGCATAGGGTCCAAAGGGCACTTTTGCAGCCTGGAAGGAGGAATCTGCACAAAGAGCATCTCTTCTGACTTCTTTACTGATGTGCAAATCTGTAGAGCCGTGCTGCGGGGAAGCAACAGAAAAGAAAAAACACTTGAAGGATATGGGTTGAAAAAGAGGAAAAACAGCCATAGAAAAAAGAAAAAGCAAGAAGAGCAAGCAGAGTTAGCAGACTTTAGCTCAGCCTCCAGGTCGAGGAGTTGTTATATTATATATGGATGCAGAATGAAAATAACAGCTTCAGCTTCTCCAACTCTTCAAACAAGTTCCAAAATGACATTCACAGCTCGCCCAAAGCCACAACCCTGGCAGAGGAAGACCACAGCTGCATTGGGCTGGTCAGGGGATCAGAAGACATTCTGGCTCTTTTATGGATGAGATCACTAGTCATCAAGAAGAAGGATTCAGCTTGCTCTGTGAGGTTCCAAGGGATAGAAACAAGACTGAGAGATGGGCATTGTGGGTAGATGCATTTTGACTTGTCAATTGATCATTCTAACAAAGCAGAGTGGTCCAAAGGTGGAATATTTTGCCTTATCATTTATGTCCCTATACCCAGAGCAGCAACTCTATGGACTAAATTTCCTGAGGTGTTCAAATGACTGGTCTGCACACTCAACTGCATGTTAAGCTTACCTGGGGAATTTCTTGAATAAAGATTTCTGGCCCCTACCTCTAGATTATGTAGGAAACAGATGAGAACTGGGGACTTATATTTTTACCAAGATTCACAAGTGACTCTTGATTCATGGGGCAATATCCAGAATAAAGTTTTATGAATATTAAACCATTGTTTGGGTAGTTGGACTCCCAAAGCCATTCCCTGGTTGAACCCTAAACCATTTAGAATCACAGCCTTAGATCCACACCAATCTGCTCCAGCTCCCCCACCCTGAGTGAATCAAGTTCTTCCATTGCTTTCTGGTTGCATTCAAGGCTCCTCTCTCAGTTACTTTGATGGTCTCTTGCTGAACTTGACCCTGCAGCTATAATTCCTCCCTAGGTCTCCTCCATCGGGCATACCTCCTTCAAGAGGAAGAGCTTGATCATGAGTAACCGAAATTCCCAGGCTAGATTAATTATATGAGACAGTTCAGGATTTTACATTAAAAAATGCTAATAGTTTATCCAGGAAGCACCCATGTAGAAAGAAAGTAATAACCTCATTATTTTTATTAGTATTGATAATAATGATTATTTCTCAATAATAATATGAGATATTTTTGTTTTAACTCAAGAACATAACTACCCAAGGTCTATATCAGCTTTTGATCAGTCTATCAACCACCTCCTCTATCACCCAGATGTCATTTTATCTTGTATGTAGTTGATGTGGGGAAATGAAACTGAATCCTTTTGCTATCTTGCGCATTTGGATACAAAATTAACAGCAGGAAGAGGAAACTGTCACCTTACCATTCAGTCATGCCAGCAATTTCTATCTTCTCTGGGAGGACAGAAATGACTTGTAGAAATGTATTCTTGCATTTGGATAGGGTAACATGCAGAGTTGGACAATACTTCCTGTTCATGGGAAGCTTCTATGTGCTCTGAACAGACAAGGCCTTTCAGAATGTGATGGCCTGTTTAGAATCACCATACTTCCTGGGGGGTCAGATGTGCAGATGTAACTTGTGGTTAACGCAAAAGCCAATTAGAGAGAAAAACAGGGCCCAGTGAGGGTATGTCTGAATGATCAGTTTGGTAGCCTGAGGCTGTACTTGAAACTATCCTGACCCAGCCCTCCTGGAGGGTTGAGGCTCTCTGGGAAGGGATAGCACTGAGCTGCTGTAGGGAGTCAGATCAGAAAGAGTTGATCATGAGAAAAAGAGTTTCAGAGTTGGAGCATGAAAACTTAGGTCCTCCTCACTGGTAGTAGCAGTAGTGCTGACAGGCAGTGCTTCAGGCAATGCCACACTCGCCACACACTGTGGGATGCCCAGAGTCCCAGTGAGAAGCAGATAGCCACTCTGGAGCACAGAGCAATGAACAAAAGATGGGGTGACCTGCTCATGCACAGTGTGAGAAAACCCCCTTCCTGAATCCCATTTGGGATACCGGGAGAGCAGAGCTAGTCTCTTCCTGGAAGGAGAACATATTGATTTTGTGACCTTGGGAGCAAGTTGAAGGACAATGACACACCCGAGTATCTGTGATTGACAGGTCCCAGGGGACATTCAAGGTGCACTGATTTATCTGAATCATTGTTTCTGGTGCTGGGAAAATCCTAACAGCAGTGAAACTGTTATGGTTTGACTTGAGAAATGAAATGGATTTAGAAGGAAAAACAGAGTGACTAAACCAGTCAAGTCATAGGTCAGCCTTCCTCCATTCCTTACTGAGAATCTAGGTCGAAACCAGATCAGTTGTCAGTATCAATGCAGGCAACTTTAAGTGAAATAGCAAGTATCAAGAGCTAAGGATCCAGGTATCGTAAATTAATTACATTAAGTCACATGTTTTCAAGTTTTGGTGTGGATCTATTCCCACACCTTTCTCTGTTCTGGATTTTATATCTCCTAAAAGTTAGATGGTTTTTCCAGTAGTCATGTATGGATGTGAGAGTTGGACTGTGAAGAAAGCTGAGCGCCGAAGAATTGATGCTTTTGAACCGTGGTGTTGGAGAAAACTCTTGAGAGTCCCTTGAAGGGACTCTTTGCAAGGAGATCCAAGCAGTCCATTCTAAAGGAGATCAGTCCTGGGTGTTCTTTGGAGGAATAATGCTAAAGCTGAAACTCCAGTACTTTGGCCACCTCATGTGAAGAGCTGACTCATTGGAAAAGACTCTGATGCTGGGAGGGATTGCAGGCAGGAGGAAAAGGGGACGACAGAGGATGAGATGGCTGGATGGCATCACCAACTTGATGGATGTGAGTTTGAGTGAACTCCAGGAGTTGGTAATGGACAGGGAGGCCTGGCGTGCTGCAATTCATGGGGTCGCAAAGAGTCATACATGACTGAGCCACTGAACTGAACTGAACTGAACTGAAAAGTTAGAATTCCTATTGCTGCACTTTGTAGCACCTTCTTTTTTTAAAAAATGGTTTTTTTGGGCATTAATTTTTTTAAAAATTTTGTGTAAGAGTATAGTTGATTAACAATGTTGTATTAGTTTCAAGTGTACAGCAAAGTGATTCAGTTATATATATTTATATACATACATAAGTGTCTATTCTTTTTTAATCTATTTTAAATGAAAAATCTATTTTAAATCTATTTTAATTTAATCTATTTTTAACTTAATTAATTTTTTAATTAATCTATTTTAAATCTATTAATTTTATGAAAATAAAATTAGTATTATTTTAATGATAAAAGGTACAATTCACAAAGATGATAGACATTGTAAACCATTTGATACCTAAGAACAAAGAAACAAAGATACATAAAGCAAAAATCAGAGGAAATATAAGGGAAAAGAAAAATATATATAATCATAGTGAGACATATTAACATTTGTCTCTGAGAAAATTTTATCAAGTGCACAAAAAGTAAGAGTAGGAGCATCTTGAACAATATCATTAATAATTTAACTATAATATATTTATATTTAATTAATTTATATGAACCTTATATCCTACACAAATATATTTAAAATTTTGTATTTCATACATTGCTATTAGATGTCCATAGGACATTTAAAAAACTGGAAAAAAGATAAACATTACTAAGTTTCAAAAAATATAATTCTATTTTTGTGTGTGATTCAGTTATACATATACACATATATTATTTTAAAAATTATTTTTCATTATTGGTTATTATAAGTTATTGATATAAGATAAAATATAAGATATCTACACAGACCTTGGAATTCTTCAGACCAGAATACTGAAGTGGATAGCCTTTCCTTTCTCCAGAGGATCTTCCCAACCCAGGAATTGAACCTACGTCTCCTGCATTGCAGACAGATTCTTTACCAACTGAGCTATCAGGGAAGCCCTATAAGATATTGACTATAGTTTCCTGTGCTATACAGTAAAATTTTGTTGCTTGTTGCATATCTATTTTAAATTAGAAATAAAGCATTCTATCCACACTAAGTCAAACAAGTGGAATCGAAATGTTATATTTTTTATTAGGCAAGAACTCATAAGTTATCTAAAATATATATGTTACATATATATTATTTATGTTATATGTATACAAAAGTATTTCTACAACAGTTGATAAAGGCTTGAGAAAGAGCATCAGAAAAAAAAGAAGAGAGGAGAAATTGGAAAACATAAACTAAACGAAATGGGAGCACTGAATATGAAATAGAAAACATGAAACAAACTAGATAAAAGTAAAAGATCCTTATATAATCCAGTTGCTTTTAAACATGGCTGCTCATTAAAAACTTATCTGGAGCTCTGGACAAAAAAAAAAAAAAAAAAACCATTAAATGAATCAGTTCAGTTCAGTTCAGTTCAGTCGCTCAGTCATGTCCAACTCTTTGTGACCCCATGAATCGCAGCACGCCAGGCCTCCCTGTCCATCCCCAACACCCGGAGTTCACTCAGACTCACGTCCATTGAGTCAGTGATGCCATCCAGCCATCTCATTCTTTGTCGTCCCCTTCTCCTCCTGCCCCCAATCCCTCCCAGCATCAGAATATTTTCCAACGAGTCAGCTCTTTGCATGAGGTGGCCAAAGTGCTGGAGTTTCAGCTTTATCATCATTCCTTCCAAAGAACACCCAGGGCTGATCTTTAGGATGGACTGGTTGGATCTCCTTGCAGTCCAAGGGACTCTCAAGAGTCTTCTCCAACACCACAGTTCAAAAGCATCAATTCTTCGGCGCTTAGCCTTCTTCACAGTCCAACTCTCACATCCATACATGACCGCAGGAAAAACCATAGCCTTGACTAGACAAACCTTTGTTGATAAAGTAATGTCTCTGCTTTTGAATATGCTGTCTAGCATATTCAAGTTATTGGTCATAACTTTCCTTCCAAGAAGTAAGCGTCTTTTAATTTCATGGCTGCAGTCACCATCTGCAGTGATTTTGGAGCCCCCCAAAATAAAGTCTGACACTGTTTCCACTGTTTCCCCATCTATTTCCCATGAAGTGATGGGACCGGATGCCATGATCTTAGCTTTCTGAATGTTGAGCTTTAAGCCAACTTTTTCACTCTCCACTTTCACTTTCATCAAGAGGTCTTTTAGTTCCTCTTCACTTTCTGCCATAAGGGTGGTGTCATCTGCACATCTGAGGTTATTGATATTTCTCCTGGCAATCTTGATTCCTGCTTGTACTTCCTCCAGTCCAGCGTTTCTCATGATGTACTCTGCATTAAGTTAAATAAGCAGGGTGATGATATACAGCCTTGACGTACTCCTTTTCCTATTTGGAACCAGTCTGTTGTTCCATGTCCAGTTCTAACTGTAGCTTCCTGACCTGCATATAGGTTTCTCAAGAGGCAGGTCAAGTGGTCTGGTGTTCCCATCTCTTTCAGAATTTTCCACAGTTTATTGTGATCCACACACAGTCAAAGGCTTTGGCATAGTCAATAAAGCAGAAATAGCTGTTTTTCTGGAACTCTCTTGCTTTTTCAAATCCAGCGGATGTTGACAATTTGTTCTCTGGTTCCTCTGCCTTTTCTAAAACCAGCTTGAACATCAGGAAGTTCATGGTTCACGTATTGCTGAAGCTTGGCTTGGAGAATTTTGAGCATTACTTTACTAGCATTTGAGATGAGTGCAATTGTGTGGTAGTTTGAGCATTCTTTGGCATTGCCTTTCTTTGGGATTGGAATGAAAACTGACCTTTTGCAGTCCTGTGGCCACTACTGAGTTTTCCAAATTTGCTGGCATATTGAGTGCAGCATTTTCACAGCATCATCTTTCAGGATTTGAAATAGCTCATCTGGAATTCCATCACCTCCACTAGCTTTGTTCGTAGTGATGCTTTCTAAGACCCACTTGACTTCACATTCCAGGATGTCTGGCTCTAGGTCAGTTATCACATCATTGTGATTATCTTGGTCATGAAGATCTTTTTTGTACAGTTCTTCTGTGTATTCTTGCCACCTCTTCTTAATATCTTCTGCTTCTGTTAGGTACATACCATTTCTGTCCTTTATCGAGCCCATCTTTGCATGAAATATTCCCTTGGTATCTCTAATTTTCTTGAAGAGCTCTCTAGTCTTTCCCATTCTGTTGTTTTCCTCTATTTCTTTGCATTGATCGCTGAGGAAGGCTTTCTTATGTCTTCTTGCTATTCTTTGGAACTCTGCATTCAGATGCTTATATCTTTCCTTTTCTCCTTTGGTTTTTGGTTCTCTTCTTTTCACAGCTATTTGTAAGGCCCCCCCAGACAGCTATTTTGCTTTTTTGCATTTCTTTTCCATGGAGATGGTCTTGATCCCTGTCTCCTGATTTACATAATCACAATAGTGAATGATGTCCATTAGTTTTCACAATCAATAGCCAGACAAAAAAATAAAAGATAATTACAGTTGTAAGCCATAATGGGAATATGATTAACCTAACAATATAAGATAGTTACATACAATTTGGGGGATCAAGCAGAGTGATGTGGTAAGTGGAAGTACATACATGCACATGTTTTCATCTGCTCAGCCAGCCTATGTCTTTTGGTTGGTACATCTAATTCATTTACATTTAAGGTAATTATTGATATGTATGATGCTGTTACCATTTTCTTATTTGTTTTGGGTTTATTTTCTGTAGGTAAGTCCTTTCCTTCCCTATTTTTCTGCCTAGAGAAGTTCATTTAGTATCTGTTGTAAAGCTGGTTTGGTGGTGGTGAAGTGTCTTGACTTTTGCTTGTCTGGAAAGCTTTTGACTTCTCCATCAAATCTGGAGGAGAGTTTTCTGGCTTGTAGAGTTTCTGTTGAGAAATCAGCTAACAGCCTGATGGAAGTTCCCTTGTGTTATTTGTTGTTTTTCCCTTCTTGCTTTAAATATTTTATCTCTGTCATTAATTTTTGCCAATTTGATTACTATGTGTCTCTGTTTCTCCTTGGGTCAATCCTACCTGGGACTCTCTGTGCTTCCTGGATTTGGTTGACTATTTCCTTTCCCATGCTAGGGAAGTTTTCAGCTATTATCTTTTCAAATATTTTCTCAGGTACTTTCTCTCTCTCTTTTCCTTCTGGGACCCCTATAATGTGAATGTTGGTATGTTTAATGTTGTCCCAGAGGTCTCTTAGGCTGTCTTCATTTCTTTTCATTCTTTTTCTATATTCTGTTCCACGGCAGTGATTTTCAGCTTTCTGTCCTCCAGAACATTTATCTGTTCTTCTGCCTCAGTTATTCTGCTATGGATTCCTTCTAGTGTATTGCTCATTTCTGTTTGTTTGTTTAGTTCTTATAGGTTTTTGGTAAACTTTTCTTGCATTTTCTTAATCTTTGCCTCCATTCCTTTTCTGAGATCCTGAATCATCTTCACTATCATTATTCTGAATTATTGCTCTGGAAGATTGCCTATCTCCACTTCATTTAGTTGTTTTTCTGGGATTTTATTTTTTCTCTTCATCTGGGACATCACTTTCTGATTTTTCATGCTGATTAACTTTCTGTAATGTGGTTTTGTTTTAGTCACCGTTTGACTGTGGTTCTTCTTGCTTCTTCTGTCTTCTCTCTGATGGAGGAAGCTAACAGGTTTTTGAAAGCTTCCTGATGGGAGGGACTGGTAGTGGGAAAAACTGGGTCTTGCTCTGCTGGGCAGGGCCTTACTTAGTAATGCTTTAACTACCTGCCCTCGTAGTTTTTTGGCCTGAGATTACCCAGCCCCCAGGTTTGTGGGCCTCTATGGTTGGGTTAATGGTGACCTCCAAGAGAGTTTACACCAAAGGGAACCTTCCAAGACTGCTGCTGCTAGTTCCCCCATCCTTGTGGTGAGGCCCTCCTGACCCATGTTTCCACAGGAGACCCCCTAACACTAGCAGATATTTTGGTTCAGTCTCCAGTGGAGTCCCTGCTCCTTTCTTCTGAGTCTTGGTGTGTGCAAGGTTTGTTTTGTACCCTCCAAGACTGGAGTCTTGTTTTCTCCAGTTCTGTGCAAGTCTTGTAATCAAATCCTGCTGGCCTTCAAGGTCAGATTCCCTGGGGATTCCCAGTCCCTTTGCTGGGTCCCCAGGCTAGGAAGCCTGACATGGGGTTCAGAACCTTTACAATAGTGGAAGAACTTCTTTGGTATTGTTTTCTAGTTTGTGGGTCACCCACATGGCAGGTATGGGATTTGATTTTGTTGTGATCATGCCCCTCCTACAGTCTCACTTCAGCTTTTTTTGGTCTTTGCACATGGAGTATCTTTTTTTTTGGTAGGCTCCAGCATCCTCCTGTTGATGGTTCTTCAACAGCTAGTTGTGATTTTGGTACTCTTGCAGGAGGAGATGAGTACATGACCTTCTACTCCACCATCTTGAACTGGAAACTCTACAAATGTCTGTTCTTTTTCAAATCCTTTTCCCATCTATGTCCTTACAGAATATTGAGCAGAGTTCCCTGTGCTGTACAGTAGATTCTTGTTGGTTATCTACATTGAATATAGTAGTATGCATATGTCAATCCTAAACTCCCAATTTATCCTTCACTCCCATTCTCCTCTGTAATCATAAGCTGTTTTCTGAGTCAGTGAGTCCATTTCTGTTTTGTAAATAAGTTCATTTGAATATTTTTAAAAAGATTTTTAATGATCATTTAGATCAATTTTTTAAGATTCACATAAGTGACATCATATGATATTTGTCTTTCTCTGTCTGACTTACTTCATTTATAATCACCAGGTCCATCTGTACTGCTATAAATGCATCTTTTTATTTTTTAATGGCTGAGTGTATGTACCTCATTTTCCTTATCTACTCATCTATCAATGGACATTTAGATTTGCTTCCATGTCTTGGCTATTGTAAACAGTGCTACAGTGAACAGTGGGTGCATATATACTTTCAAATCAAGGTTTTCTCTAGAAATATGCCCAGGAGTGAGGTTGCTGAATCATATAGTGGCTCGATTTTTAGTTTGGTAAGGAACTTCCATACTGTTCTCCATAGTGGCTGTATCAATTTACCTTCCTACCAACAATGTTGGAGGGTTCCGTTTTCTCCACATGCTTGTCAACATTTATTGTTGTAGGTATTTTGGTGATGAACATTCTGACTGGTATGAGGTGATATTTTATTGTAGTCTTGATTGGCATTTTTGTAATATCAATACATGAAGATGTGGTCACTGACTTAGAGCCAGACATCCTGGAGTGTGAAGTGAAGTGGGCCTCAGGAAGCATTACTAAGAACAAAGCTAGTGGAGGTGATGGAATTACAACTTAGCTATTTCACATCATGTACTGCATTCAGTATGCCAGGAAATTTGGAAAACTCTGCAGTGGCCACAGGATTGGAAAGGTCAGTTTTCGTTCCAATCCCAAAGAAGGGCAGTGCCAAATGCTGATCAAATTGCCATACAGCTGTGATCGTTTCACATATTAACAAGGTAATGCCCCAAATCCTTCAAGTTAGGCTTCAATAGAATGTGAAATGAGAACTTCCAAATGTACAAGCTGGATTTAGTAAAGGCAGAGGAACCAGATATCAAATTGCCAACTTCTGTTGAATCATAGAAAAAGCAAGAGAATTCGAGAAAAACATTCTCTCTGCTTCAATGACTACGTTAAAGCCTTTGACTGTGTGGATCACAACAAACTGTGGGAAATTCTTAAAGATATGGGCATAATAGACCACTTTACCTGCCTCCTGAGAAACCTCTATGCAGGTCAAGAAGCAGCAGTTAGGACTGGACATGGAACTATAGACTGGTTCAAAATTGGGAAAGGAGCATGACAAGATTGCATATTGTCACCCTGCTTATTTAACTTCTATGCAGAGTACATCATGCGAAATGCTGGGCTGGATGAAGCTCAAGCTGGAATCAAGATTGCAGGGAGAAATATCAATAACCTCAGATATGCAGATGACACCACCCTAATGGTAGGAAGTGAAGAGGAACTAAAGAGCCTCTTGGTGAAAGTGAAAAAGATGGTTTAAAACTCAACACTCAAAAAGCAAAGATCATGGCATCCAGTCTCAACACTTTATGGCAAATACATGGGGAAAAAATGGAAACAGTGGAAGACTATGTTTTCTTGGGCTCCAAAATCACTGCAAATGGTGACTGCAGCCATGAAATTAAAAGATGCTTGCTCCTTAGAAAAAAAGCTATGACAAACCTAGACAACGTATTAAAAAGAAGAGACATCACTTCGCCAACAAAGGTCTGTATAGTCGAAGCTATGGTTTTTCCAGTAATCATGTATGATTGTGAGAGGTAGACCATAAAGAAGGCTGAGCACTGAAGAATTGATGGTTTCAAACTGTGACGTTGGAGAAGACTTTTGAGACTCCCTTGGACAGCAAGGAGATCAAACCAGGCAATCCTAAAGGAAATCAACACTTACTATTCATTGGAATGAGTGATGATGAAGCTCCAATATTTTGGCCACTTGATGTGAAGAGCTGACTTAGTGGAGAAGTCCCTGATGCTGTGGAATGATTGACGGCAGGAGGAGAAGGGCACGACAGAGGATGTGCTGGTCGGATGGCAACATTGACTCAATGGACATGAGTTTGAGGAAACTCTGGGAGATAGTGAAGGACAGGGAAGCCTCGCGTTTTGCAGTCCATGGGGTCTCAAAGAGTCAGACATGACTAAGTGATTAAACAACAGTAATATCCACAATTAGTGATAATGAACAACTATTCATGGGTGTTTTGGTCATGTGTATGTCTTCTTCGGAGAAATGTCTGTTTAGGTCTTCTGCCCATTTTTTGATGAGTTGTTTGTTTGATGCTGAGTTGAAGTTTTTTGTAAATTTTGGAGATTAATCCCTTGTCATTTGCATCATTTGCAATTATTTTCTCTTATTCAGTAAACTCTTTCCATTTTGTTTATGATTTAATTTCCTGTGCAAGGGCTTCCCTTGTGGCTCAGCTGGTAAAGAATGTGCCTGCAATTCAAGAGACCAGGGTTTGATCCCTGGATTGGAAAGATCCCCTGGAGAAGGGAAAGGCTACCCACTCCAGTATTCTGGCCTGGAGATTGCCATGAACTATATAGTCCATGGGGTCATAAAGTCTGGACACGACTGAGCAACTTTCACTTTTGCTGTGCAGGCTTTGAGTTTAATTAGGTCTCATTTGTTTATTTTGTTTTTATTTCTATTACTCTAGGAGATGGATCAAAAAGATCTCACTGCAATTCATGTCAAAGAATGTTATGAGTTTTGCAGTATCCAGTTTTGCATTTAGATTTTTGATCAATTTGAATTTATTTTTGTGTACCACACAATTGCACTCATCTCACACACTAGTAAGGAGAAGGCAATGGCACCCTACTCCAGTACTCTTGCCTGGAAAATCCCATGGATGGAGGAGCCTGGTAGGCTGCAGTCCATGGGGTCACGAAGAGTCGGAGATGACTGAGCGATTTCACTTTCACTTTTCACTTTCATGCATTGGAGAAGGAAATGGCAACCCACTCCAGTGTTCTTGCCTGGAGAATCCCAGGGATGGGGGAGCCTGGTGGCTGCCGTCTATGGGGTCACACAGAGTCGGACACAACTGAAGTGACTTAGCAGCAGCACACACTAGTAAAGTAATGCTCAAGATTCTTCAAGCCAGGCTTTAGCAATACGTAAACCGTGAACTTCCAGATGTTCAAGCTGGTTTTAGAAAAGGCAGAGGCACCAGAGATCAAATTGCCAACATTTGCTGGTTCATCAAAAAAGCAAGAGAGTTCCATAAAAACATCTATTTCTGCTTTATTGACTATGCCAAAGCCTTTGACTGTGTGGATCACAATAAACTGTGGAAAATTCTTCAAGAGATGGGAATACCAGACCACCTGACCTGCCTCTTGAAAAACCTGTATGCAGGTCAGGAAGCAACAGTTAGAGCTGGATATGGAACAACAGATCAGTTCCCAATAGGAAAAGAAGTTCGTCAAGGCTGTATTTTGTTACCCTGCTTATTTAATTTATGTGCAGAGTACATCACGAGAAACGCTGGGCTGGAAGAAACACAAGCTGGAATCAGGATTGCCAGGAGAAATATCAATAACCTCAGATATGCAGATGACACCACCCATATGGCAGAAAGTGAAGAAGAAGTAAAGACCTTTTTGATGAAAGTGAAAGAGGAGAGTGAAAAAGTTGGCTTAAAGCTCAACATTCAGAAAACTAAGATCATGGCATCCAGTCCCATCACTTCATGGCAAATAGATGGGGAAACAGTGGAAACAGTGGCTGACTTTATTTTTCTGGGCTCCAAAATCATTGCAGATGGTGACTGCAGCCATAAAATTAGAAGATGTTTACTCCTTGGAAGGAAAGTTATGACCAACCTAGACAGAATATTAAAAAGAAGAGACATTACTTTGTCAACAAAGGTCCAACTAGTCAGTTCAGTTCAGTTCAGTCGCTCAGTCATGTCCAAATCTTTGTAACCCCATGAACTGTAGCACACCAGGCCTCCCTGTCCATCACCAACTCCTGGAGTTCACCCAAACTCATGTCCATCGAGTTGGTGATGCCATCCAGCCATCTCATCCTCTGTCATCCCCTTCTCCTGCCCCCAATCCCTACCAGCAACAGAGTATTTTCCAATGAGTCCACTCTTCTCATGAGGTGGCCAAAGTATTGGAGTTTCAGCTTTAGCATCAGTCCTTCCAAAGAACACACGGGACTGATCTCCTTTAGAATGGACTGATTGGATCTCCTTGTAGTCCAAGGGACTCTCAAGAGTCTTCTCCAACACCACAGTTCAAAAGCATCAGTTCATCGGTGCTCAGCTTTCTTCACAGTCCAACTCTCACATCCATACATGACCACTGGAAAAATTATAGCCTTGACTAGATGGACCTTTGTTGGCAAAGTAATGTCTCTGCTTTTCAATATGCTATCTAGGTTGGTCATAACTTTCCTTCCAAGGAGTAAGTGTCTTTTAATTTCATGGCTGCTAGTCACCATCTGCAGTGATTTTGGAGCCCCCAAAAATAAAGTCTGACACTGTTTCCACTGTTTCCCCATCTATCTGCCATGAAGTGATGGGACAGGATGCCATGATCTTAGCTTTCTGAATGTTTAGCTTTAAGCCAACTTTTCCACTCTCTTTCACTTTCATCAAGAGGCTTTTTAGTTCCTCTTCACTTTCTGCCATAAGGGTGGTGTCATCTGCATATCTGAGGTTATTGATATTTCTCCTGGCAATCTTGATTCCAGCTTGTGCTTCATCCAGCCCAGTGTTTCTCATGATGTACTCTGCATGTAAGTTAAACAAGCAGGGTGACAATATACAGCCTTAATGTACTCCTTTTCCTATTTGGAACCTGTCTGTTGTTCCATGTCCAGTTCTAACTATTGCTTCTTGACCTGCATACAGGTTTCTCAAGAGGCAGGTCAGGTGGTCTGGTATTCCCATCTCTTGAAGAATTTTCCACAGTTTATTGTGATCCACACAGTCAAAGGCTTTGGCATAGTCAACAAAGCAGAAATATATGTTTTTATGGAACTCTCTTGCTTTTTTGATGATCCAGCAGATGTTGGCAATTTGATCTCTGGTTCCTCTGCCTTTTCTAAAACCAGCTTGAACATCTGGAATTTCATGGTTTACATATTGATGAAGTCTGGCTTGAAGAATTTTGAGCATTACTTTACTAGCATGTGAGATGAGTGCAATTGTGTGGTAGTTTGAGCATTATTTGGCATTGCCTTTCTTTGGGTTTGGAATGAAAACTGACCTTTTGCAGTCCTGTGACTGCTGCTGAGTTTTCCAAATTGCTGGCATATTGAGTGCAGTACTTTCACAGCATCATCTTTCAGGATTTGAAATAGCTCAACTGGAATTCCATCACCTCCACTAGCTTTGTTTGTAGTGATGCTTTCTAAGGCCTACTTGACTTCACATTCCAGGATGTCTGGCTCTAGGTGAGTGATCACACCATTGTGATTATCATGGTCATGAAGATCTTTTTTATACAGTTCTTCTGTGTATTCTTGCCACCTCTTCTTAGTATCTTCTGCTTCTGTTAGGTCCATACCATTTCTGTCCTTTATCGAGCCCATCTTTGCATGAAATGTTCCTTTGGTATCTCTGATTTTCTTGAAGAGATCTCTAGCCTTCCCATTCTGTTGTTTTCCTCTATTTCTTTGCATTGAGTGCTGAGGAAGGCTTTCTTATCTCTTCTGGCTATCTTTGGAACTCTGCATTCAGATGCTTATATCTTTCCTTTTCTCCTCTGCTTTTTGGTTCTCTTCTTTTCACAGCTATTTGTAAGGCCTCCCCAGACAGCCATTTTGCTTTTTTGCATTTCTTTTCCATGGGGATGGTCTTGATCCCTGTCTCCTGTACAATGTCACGAACCTCTGTCCATAGTTCATCAGGCACTCTATCAGTTCTAGTCCCTTAAATCTATTTCTCACTTCCACCGTATAATCATAAGGATTTTGATTTAGGTTATACCTGAATGGTCTAGTGGTTTTCCCTACTTTCTTCAATTTCAGTCTGAATTTGGCAATAAGGAGCTCATGACCTGAGCCACAGTCAGCTCCTGGTCTTCTTTTTGCTGACTGTATAGAGCTTCCCCATCTTTGGCTGCAAAGAATATAATCAATCTGATTTCGGTGTTGACATGATGTCCATGTGTAAAGTCTTCTCTTGTGTTGTTGGAAGAGGGTGTTTGCTATGACCAGTGCGTTCTCTTGGCAAAACTCCCTTATCTTTGCCCTGCTTCATTCCATATTCCAAGGCCAAATTTGCCTGTTACTCCAGGTGTTTCTTGACTTCCTCCTTTTGCATTCCAGTCCCCTATAATGAAAAGGACATCTTTTTTGGGTGTTAGTTCTAAAAGGTCTTGTAGGTCTTCATAGAACCATTCAACTTCAGCTTCTTCAGCATTACTGGTTGGGGCATAGACTTGGATTACTGTGATATTGAATGGTTTGCCTTGGAAACGAACAGAGATCATTGTGTCGTTTTTGAGATTGCATCCAAGTACTGCATTTCGAACTCTTTTGTTGACCATCATGGCTACTACATTTCTTCTAAGGGATTCCTGCCCGCAGTAATAGGTATAATGGTCATCTGAGCTAAATTCACCCATTCCAGTCCATTTTAGTTCCCTGATTCCTAGAATGTCTACATTCACTCTTACCATCTCTTGTTTGACTACTTCCAATTTGCCTTGATTCATGGACCTGACATTCCAGTTTCCTATGCAATATTGCTCTTTACAGCATCGGTCCTTTTTTCTATCACCAGTCACATCCACAAGTGGGTATTGTTTTTGCTTTGGCTCCATCCCTTCATTCTTTCTGGAGTTATTTCTCCACTGATCTCCAGTAGCATATTGGGCACCTACTGACTTGGGGAATTCCTCTTTCAGCATCCTATCATTTTGCCTTTTTATACTGTTCATGGGGTTCTCAAGGCAAGAAAATTGTAATGGTTTGCCATTCCCTTCTCCAGTCGACCACATTCTGTCAGACCTCTCTACCATGACCTGTCTGTCTTGGGTGGCCCCACATGGCATGGCTTAGTTTCATTGAGTTAGACAAGGCTGTGGTCCATGTGATTAGATTGACTAGTTTTCTGTGATTATGGTTTGTGTGTCTGCCCTCTGATGTCTCTAGCAACACCTACCATCTTACTTGGGTTTCTCTTACCTTGGGCATGGGGTATCTCTTCACGGCTGCTCTATCAAAGCACAGCCCCTGCTCCTTACCTTGGATGAGGGGTATCTCCTCACAGCTGCCCCTCCTGACCTTGAATGTGGGGTTCTAGTCAAGGCTATGGTTTTTCCATGGTCATGTATGGATGTGAGAATTGGACTATAAAGAAAGCTGAGTGCCAAAGAATTGATACTTTTGAACTGTGGTGTTGGAGAAGACTCTTGAGAGTCCCTTGGACTGCAAGGAGTCCATCTGGTGTTCATTGGTAGGACTGATTTTGAAGCTGAAACTCCAATACTTTGGTCATCTGATACGAAGAGCTGACTCATTTGAAAAGACCCTGATGCTGGGAAAGATTGAGGGCAGGAGGAGAAGGGGATGACAGAGGATGAGATGGTTGGATGGCATCACCGACTCAATGGACATGGGTTTGGGTGGACTCTGGGAGTTGGTGATGGACAGGGAGGCCTGGGGTGCTGTGGTTCATGGGGTCACAAAGATTTGAACACGACTGAGAAACTGAACTGAACTGATTATTAGCAAATGTTATGAAAGTGTTGTGAAAGTGTTAGCTGCTCACTCACATCTGACTCTTTGTGACCCCACAGACTGTAGCATGTCAGGCTACTCTGTCCATGGAATTCTCCAAGCAAGAATACTGGAGGGGGGTCATTCCCTTCTCCAGGGGATCTTCCTTATCCAGGGATCAAATTCAGCTCTCTTGCATTGTAGGCTGATTCTAGTTTCATTCTTTACATGTAGCTGTCCAGTTTTCCCAGCACCACTTATTGAAAAGACTGTTTTTTCACTGTATATTCTTGTCTCTGTTGCCATAGATTAATTGGACACAGATGCATAAGTTTACGTCTCAGCTTTCTATCCTGTTCCATTGATCTATATTCTTGTTTTTTTGCCAGTAGCAGACTGGTTTGATTACTGTAGCTTTGATTGTCTGAAGTCAGGGAACCTCATTTGTATCTCTTTCTGATTTGCATTATACATGACATTTATTGGGAAGTTCCACAGACCCGCAGTTGATGGTGGTACTTTGAGGGCAGGCAGGGCGTTTGACTTTTTACACTACCCTCCCCCCCTCATCTCTTCACACTGTCTTTCACGTATTGGACTATGTGTGCTTGTGAGAACACAGTACCAGGCCCTAGGGCTGCACAAAGGACAGGGTGTCTGCTCTACTATTTTGTTGTTATGAATAAGCGATATCTTTTCTGGAGCAGCTAATACCACTGGTATCACTAGTAACAGGTAATGTTAATTCTCTTCTGACATAATGTACAGATGACTTATAGGTAAGTTGGAAAAACAAGATTGAAATGGGTTAGACAAGAAAATGTTTAAGCAACATGCTAGAGAAGGTGAATTTTAGAGGCTTCTTGGTGGAGGCAAGGGGTGAGCTGGTTTTTGAAAGGATCAACTGTGTTTGTATAAACAGAAGTATACGCATGGGAGAGATTCCAACCTCAGGCTCTGTAGGTATTAAATATATCATCTTTAAATCAGTTACACTCGGTTGGAATTTTGACTTGCTTACCATTCTAGGGTACTGAATGGTGTCTTTTGGTTGAGTTGAGTGACGTGGGGCAAGTGATTTAATTCCCTATTTCTCATCTGTAAAGGGAGATAATATTTAACTGACCTTGTTGTGAGGATTCAATTAGGTAAATGTCAAAAAACTCATCACAGAGCCAGGTACTTTGCAACCACTCAATACAGATCAGTCAGACTTACTTGAAGCGGTATTGTATTGTCAGCGTTGCTTTTCCACTTGCATGGATTGGCTATGCCTCTTTTGCTTGTTGACCCCATGGCGGCCAACACACCATCTGTCTAGTAATTCCTTGTCAAATTGTCCCTCTTGGTTCTTCTTACACATTCTTACTGGCCACCTTGCCTCCTGCTCTGCTTTTCGGGCACAGGCCCCTTCATACCCTCCATGATTTATGAGAATAAAACATAGCAGTGAATCCAGTCATGGCATTAATTACACATGGTTCATGCAGCATATGAAGTGAGTGAATGAGGAAGGAGAACCTGATTACTCCCAGGCATCAGGTCTTTCAGCCAATAATAATTTACCATTTCTACTAAGTACCTCTAATGCCCTCTGTAGAGGGGTGGACTATTTCATATACAAGTGGCAAAATCCATTCCTGTGAGATTGTGTAGCCAGGGAGTCAAATGTCTCTGCTGAGTGGAGAAAGGGCATGGTTTTCCTTTCCCAATCAAGTCACAGTTTCTCCTTTTCCAAAGCTGTAGCCAGTGCACACAGGAGGCAGCAATACTCCATGAGGTCATAAAGAAAGGGGATGTATTAGAACAGGAAACTATTGGCCATAGGTGCAGATATTGGAGACCGATGCTAATTTTTGGAGACTCAGAGTGTCAAAGCAAGGTTGTACATGTGTACGCATGTGTGTGTTTGAGTGCTTGCTGTGGGTATATGTGCACACATGATGGTTGTATGTGCATAGATGCTTAAGTTTGTATATATATTTGTGTGCATATGTGAATGCCCTTTATGCGTGTGTTCTCATCCTTGGTCACTTGGTCCTCTGCTCCTTTCTCTTCTGCTTTGGCTGAGTTACTATTCATCTATCTGTCATCTATTTTTATTAAACAGACATACCATATTGAAAACACTCTATGGCAGGCACCCGGTTAAGTGTATCTGTATAACAATCCTCTGAGGTTGCTTTTATAACCCCAAGTTACTTTGAAGAACCAAGACTTAAGAGAGTAGTGTAATTGCCCAAGGTCAGAAGTGAGTGAGCAGTTAATACCACTGGTATTAATAGTAACAGGTAATGTTAATTCTCTTCTGACATAATCTACAGACAACTTATAGGTAAGTTGGAGAAACAAGATTGAAACACGTTAGACAAAAAAATGTTTAAGCAACATGCCAGAGAAGGTGAGTGGCCCAGCAGGGGATCAAATTCAAGCAGACACAGCTCTATACATACAATCTGCTTGAAAGATTCCACCTTCGGGTCAGTGTGTCTTCTCTGCCATCCTCTCAGGTTTTTCCAACATCCTTTTTGAAGCATTATATCCAGAACCCCAGCTATGGTCCTTGTGTGATGCTCTGTCAAGTCAGTATCCAGTCAGGTCACCTTCCTTCCCCCAAGGCAGCATTTTTAGTACCTGCTTCCGGGCCATGGGTTTCTATTTCCCTGACCTTGTACAGAGAGCATTGCTTTTCAGTCCTCAATTTCAGAGCCTGTGGGAATTTCCACAGCTCATTTATGAAGCGTGAAGATCAGGCAGAGGTCAGGAAATGTGGCCAGAGGTCAGCACTGACTAGCTTTTTAGAGAGAGGGAAAGGGTAAACAGGGTCATGTGACATCAGACATCCTGGGTCCTTCAGGGCCGTCTTGGTGCCAACAGCTGGCTTGGCAGTGTTGGGAAGACAGAGCACAGAGATCTGTCCAAACTGTAATCCCATCAGCTCTTCAAAAACATGGAGAAGAAACTACGTGAGGGCTCTGGGAAGTGTGGAGAATTCCAGAGTGTAATGGGAAATTCATAAGCAGGCTTCCACATACTCAGTCGGGTACGAACGTCAGACAAATTCTCCCTGCCCACAAGGTCTCTCTCTTTCAATGTGAAAATTTCCACTCTAAAGTAAAATATTGTTTGAGAGGGCTGATAAAGCAAACAAAGGCCATTAGTTAGCAGCATCTTGGGATGAATCAGCTTATTGGACTAACCTTTGAGGGGAGCAGTGACCTGAAAGGCTGAAACTGAAGACTGCCATGTCTCTAGAGCTGAGCTATCTGATGCTAGCTCAGCTAGCCGTGAGCCATCTGGGGCCATCGAGCAGTTAAATTGTGGCTAGCCTGAGCTGATAGGTAAGTGTAAAATAGACACTGGATTTTGGAAATGTAGTATGATAAAATGAATTTAAATATTTCATTAACAACTGCTTTATATTGACTTCATATTGAAATAATAAATTTTGGCTATGTTGGGTTAAATAAAATATGTTAAAATTAGTTTCAGCGGTTTCTTATTACTTCTAAAAATGTGGCTACTAGAAAAATTTAAATTACATATGTAGCTTGCATTTGTACTGCTCCCTCTCTCTCCTCTCCCCACCACCCCCCGCCTGTCTCCCCCTCTCTCCCCTATTATACATTTACTGGAGGTTGCTGCTCTAGAAGTATAGTCCGGTGAGGGTCTTCAGACTACAGGGGAGCTTGAGAGTCTTGGCATTGCTGTGTGCAGGGTTGATAATGGGTGCTAGCAATATATTTTTCCTACATTCCACCTTCCCTTTGGCAGAATCCACCTGCATTATCTTATGAGAGAGGTCTCTTCTGTCTCTTCTGGTGAAGCAAATATGTATCCTACACATGCACGACTTGACACTTTCTTCTCCTAATGATTAAATAACCTATTTGCTCTGTAAATCTAAAACATCTTCTTATATATATGTAACCCAAGGAAAATTTATATATAATAAAGTAAAAAATAAAGTATAAAAATAAACTTATATGTATATAAACATATTATCTCACTTGTTTCTGAGCCTTAAGCACTCTTTGAGTCTTATGAAATCTTTCTTGAACGCATGGATCCTCAATGATTTCACTTCAGTGGCCTTCTTAGGTACTTAGTTCCTGAACTATAGCTATGATCACATGGGGACCTTTTTTTTTTTTTTTTCTTATGTCACCTATGGAAATCCTGTCTTCTAGGTTATATTTTGTCCCCTACTGGGCCAGGCAGAGTTAGTGCTTTAACAAATACTTGATTGTTGGCATCATTGCTTTGCTCTGCCTCTTCATGTCTTCCCGTGAAATCTGTACCCCTTGTGGAAAAGGGTGGCGATGCAAGCAGCTTGAGGCCAGGTCTAAAGCCTTCTGAGTTCAGGGGCTCCTTTTTAAGCTTGACATTATTCACCTAAAACATTTCCTAGTACTCCAAGGAGAAGACCTTGATGGCTTCTGACCTAGCATAACCTGTGAGCGTTTGGCTGAACCAGGCGCTATAAATGTCCATTGTGGGCCTGACACATGGTGCTTGTGATTCACCCAGTAGATATGTTTCTCTTTATCACTTGGTTTCTTTGACTATGTAACGTTCCTATAGTGATAGTGAAGTTGCTCAGTCGTGTCCGACTCTTTGCGACCCCATGGACAGTAGCCAACCAGGCTCCTCCGTCCATGGGATTTTCCAGGCAAGAATACTGGAGTGGGCTGCCATTTCCTTCTCCAGGGGATCTTCCTGACTCAGGGATAGAACCTGGGTCTCCTGCATTGTAGGCATATGCTTTACTGTCTGAGCCACCAGGGAAGTTCTATAAGAAGGGATATTTATTAACCCCACACCCCAGAAAACGGTGAGGCTGCTGGAAGATGATAAGGGGGAAAGGGGAGAGCTGTAAGAGAGAGAACATTAAGGAAATATAGGGAAGGGGTAGCTAAAACTACACTTTGCCTTTCTCCCGAATTTCCTGAGGGCTAAGCCCTTTGCTGGGTCTGGAAAGAGTTCACATCCTTGCTTTATTTCATCCTCGCTGAGCTAGGGCTGGAGAAATAAACCTCACGTCAGTAAATCAACAGAGCTGAGAGCTCAGTCAGTCAGTCAATCTTAAGAGCATTCTTGGATTTGTGGATGCCTTGAGAAGGATGCTTGGAGAAACCGAGGATAGGGTAGTTATTAAAAGAGATTAAAGGGTATTAGCTAGTGCCTCAGCAAGTTATAATTAAAAAAAGGGAACAGAAAAGAAACAGGAGGCTAATTTTTCCAGTCACTGAAATTTCAAGGAGGGGTGAGCTGGCCTCTGAAGCGACACTGCTTTATATTAATTCTCCTGTATGCTTAAATCTAACCCAAAGACACGTCTTTCTCCGTTGGAAATGTCTAGTCAATTTCACTGTATTATACAGAGAGGTGACCTCCTGGGAGACAAGGCAGTCATATTAACCTCACATGGTACTATTCTCTGAAGGATTTTGACACCTGCTTTGAAAATAAATGAAATGTTCCTAGGACACACCCTTGACAGGAGAAAGAGGGATTGTTATGATGTCCATCTGGGGAAGTTGAGTCCAGGGAAAGTAAAAGAATAGGACCCAGCAGTCAAGTGTATTGCTAAGGAGCACATTGTGACATGGGTTGCAATGGTTTAGTCCCTTTGCTGGTTGTTGGGCACAGGAAAGGCAGGGGACCACATTCCTGATGAGGTTTAACAAGGCCTTTCTAGTCCTTCACTCTCAATATGAGTCTACTTCAGTTGAAGGTCTAAGATTCCCCTCTAGATCTTTTGTTTTATAACTTAAGATATCTCTGATAACATGAAAACTGAGTAGCACTATACTTAACTGATGCCATTCATTTAACCTTTAGTCAAGAATTAGAGATCTGAGACTGATTTTGGAGAGAGAGGCTAGATTAACAGATTACTGGGAAACTGGCACACCAGAGAGATATACCAAATTTGTCACTCTCAAATCTTTGAACAAGTTAAGGTTTGATGTGTTATTACATGTCATTTTATTATTTTAAAGGATTTGGCAGCAATGGAGTTAAAGCTCTTGGTGAGAAAATATTCTTTAAAAATAGACATGCATCAAGATTTACATGGTTATGTGGAGCCGTCTGGACTTCTGATTGACTTTCTCATCTTGAAAGCCTATATTCAGGGTTACATGAATTTAGTGCATTCTCACAATGGTTGCCTAGTCCATAGCAGATTAGAAGCAGCACAGACAAAAATGGAAGAATCAGAAAGTGGAAGCTGACAGTTTGACAGGGGGAGGAAAAAAGGAAAACAACAACAACAACAAAAAAACCCCACAACAACATAGCTAAGATTTTTAAAAGGCTCAGAATTCTGACATCAACTGCCATTGAACAAACAGTGCTTTCCATGTCAAGACCCCTCCGAAAGCACTCTGTGCGAATGATACAACCACTGATTTTCTTGAGGGGTGACTGTGAGACATAAGAAAACACTGGAATTAGATGCAGTCTCCTGGGCTGGGCTGTGGGTAGGTACAGAGATGGTGGACTTTAATGTATTGAGCTGAAGACTGAGGTAGGTGATAAACGTAAACGTAAACCAACCCCTCAAGTTCTCAACATTTCTAGTAGGCTAGAAATGCAGTAGGCATTCTAGAGAAGAGAAAACTGAAGTTGGGAGAAGGGGAGAAGATTCAGTTCATTGATGTAGGGACTACTTGAGGGTCCACATGGTTCTCTTCTGAGCACACGCCCTCCTTGGCTCCAGGGATAGGTTGTTGCTGCCCTCCCTTCATGGTGACCACTTCCTTCACCACTTTACACTCTTTCATATCATTAGCTTGGGCTGCCTACTGCTTTCTGTCCACATTTCCAAGCTAGAGGCTCATCTTCTCCAGAGGACTCCCTATCTCACATCACATAGCTTTCCTCTGTGGCTGATTTCCATAGCAGTTTTGGCCTCTTAGACGGTCCTCATTGATGGGTGCCCCTCAATCCTTAGTGTTTATCACGTCTCATTCTGTAAGCCTGTGGTTGGCTTTGCTTCCTCATCTAAGGGCTTGCTTCCTTGGGTCAGGGACCTCGTCTTTTCTTCTTTCTGTTTTCCAGTTCCACATGAAACATTTATTTACTCCTTGTAAATTCTTGATGTTTGGAACACACATGGGTGAATCTAGGCAGTCTCTTCTGTACTTATGCTTTATGGTTAGCTGACACTCATCTGAATCATAGTCTGTGAAACACCCCCCCCCCCATCCCTCCCATTCCCCTGCCCCTGCCCTCCCACCAAATCCTGCTTCAGGAATATCTGAAATAGTTTCAAGAATTCTTTCTTCACTGTTTGCTGGCTTGGCCCATGAAACACCTGGTCACCTTGTTGCCTGAACTGCACTCAGTCAAGGAGAGAGACATCTTCCAAGGATTGAAGTCCCCATGAACAGTAAATATGTTGATCATTCCACTAATTACTTGTTGCAGTCCTAAATATTTATGTGCATATATTTTAGCCTCACTGTTCCAATATCTTTGGCCAGAGTACTTTCATCCACAGTTTCCTCTGCCCCTTGCCTCCCTCCCTCCCTCTCTCTCTCCAGTTCACAGTAAGCACCCTGCCTGCATCTTCCTCCATCCCCAGGAGTCACTGTCCTTTGCTAGCATGGACCCTTTACTCCCTTCTGTTCTCTGCCAGTAAGGTCACTTCATCAAACTAAAGCTCATTAAAGGCAAAGGCAGAGAAGAGATTCAGCATCCTGACCCCAGATATTGTAGCTGAAAAAGCCCTTTGCCTTTTATATTTCAACCTGAATAGGTGTATGACTCAGTGGTGGAAGGATTTGTAGCTGACACTCAATAGAAGCTGCTCTCAAATTTTGACAAATCCCATCTTGAGCCAAGAAGAGAAACAGATATTGATCCTAACTGTACCTAATTCATCTCTGCACTTGTAATCCCCAAAGAAAATGCCTTCTATGACCAGAGGGCAGTCAATATTTTTTCCATCTTGTAAAATAAATAGCAGTTATTTTGGTGTGTCTTCATGCGTCTGAGGCACCAGAAGTAAACAAAGAGTTTATTTTTCCTCTTTCCATAGTCAAGTTATAATAACTACAGTGTTTCTTGTTTGGTCTAATTAAAGCTACATTTAATAATTTGGATTGATGAGTGACCAGAGGTGACTGTATCCTACTTAAGCCTCATTCCCCAGGCTGAGGAGGGGCATTTCTGCAAAGACTTAGCTGGATATATACAATAAAGTGCAAGAGAATTCATTTCAGGGACTGTTTCTGACTCTAGCAGTATTACAGTTGTAGCCACACAAGGGAGGTGTTCATATCAGTCAGGGGTCTTCTTACAAACATGGTTTTATTTATTGTCCTTCCTCTCCTTTACCTGTGAGACTAGAGTTAGTTATGGGAGAACTTCCAGAAGGTCAGCAGGTCAGGCCAGACAGAGAACAGTTCTGTTTCCACAATCATTCTGTCTATTCTTAACCCAGATGGAGGGTCACAAGTTGTTGGAAATACCAAAAAACTGATTTGTGTCTATATTGATCCAAGCTCCACATCATTTCCCAACCACCCCAGGTCAATTCCAACAAACAAGCCCAGAATCTCTTTGAAATGATGCACATCAAACATTGTGCCTACATTTGGGCAAACCATCTGCTTAATTTCATTTTTTCTTCACATTAATAATTGCTTTGATTATTGTATCTGACTATTTCATCAGATAAACCAACCTTCTAACTTCTAGAAAATGAAGAACAATTTCAGGAATCCAATTTGGATTATTCAAGAGTTTGAAGGGATATTAGTTTTAAATGACAAATCATTTGATTTTGGCAGTCTAAGAGAACCATTTGGATGTTCCCCAAATTTTCTTTCAGTGCTTTGTCTGAAATCTTATTTGAATAGAATATGAGTGTTACCCAGAAAAGCAATTCTGATTTCCTCAGAATTTGCCAGATCCGCTGGTTACTGGACAAACAAGTCCTCATGATGCAACAATCAGATATTTGGGGATTGAGTATACATGTTTCATACTGTTCATGGAGTTCTCAAGGCAAGAATACTGAGTTGTTTGCCATTCCCTTCTCCAGTGGACCATGTTTGGTCAGAACTCTCCACCATGACCCATCTGTCTTGGATGGCCCTACACAGCCTGTCTCATATTTTCATTGCGTTAGACAAGGCTGTGGTCCATGTGATCAGTTTGGTTAGTTTTCTGTGATTGTGGATTTCATTTCATTCTGCCCTCTAATGGATAAGCATAAGAGTCTTATGGAAGCTTCCTGATGGGAAAGACTGACTGAGGGGGAAACTGGGTCTTGTTCTGATGGGCAGGGCCATGCTCAGTAAAACTTTAATCCAATTTTCTGTTGATGGGGGAGCTGTGTGCCCTCCCTGTTGTTTAACCTGAGGCCAAACTATGGAGGAGGTAATGAAGATAATGGTGACCTCCTTCAAAAGATCCCATGCACACACTGCTGCACTCAATGCTCCCGACCCTGTAGCAAGCCACCGCTGACTCATGTCTCTGCTGGAGACTCCTGGGCACTCACAGGCAAGTCTGGGTGAGTCTCTTGTGGGGTCACTGCTTCTTTCTCCTGGGTCCTGGTGTGCACAAGGGTTTGTTTGTGCCCTCTAAGAGTCTGTTTCTTCAGTCCTGTGTATGTACTGGCAGCTCTTTGGTGATGTTAATGGTGGCCTCCTCCAAGAGGGCTTATGCCATACCCAAGTCTGCTGCACCCAGTGCCCCTACCCCTGCAGCAGGCTGCTGCTGACCTGTACCTACACAGAAGACACCCAAACACAGAAGCAGAAGCTGGAATCAAGATTGCCAGCTGCTGCTACTGCTACTGCTGCTAAGTCACTTCAGTCGTGTCTGACTCTGTGTGACCCCACAGATGGCAGCCCACCAGGCTCCCCCATCCCTGGGATTCTCCAGGCAAGAACACTGGAGTGGGTTGCCATTTCCTTCTCCAATGCATGAAAGTGAAAAGTGAAAGTGAAGTCACTCAGTCGTGTCCGACTCTTAGTGACCCCATGGACTGCAGCCTACCAGGCTCCTCCGTCCATGGGATTTTCCAGGCAGGAGTACTGGAGTGGGGTGCCATTGCCTTCTCCAAGATTGCCAGGGGAGAGGGCAATAACCTCAGATATGCAGATGACACCCGTATGGCAGAAAGTGGAGAGGAACTAAAGAGCCTCTTGATGAAAGTGAAAGAGGAGACTTAAAAAGTTGGCTTAAAACTCAACATTCAGAAAACTAAGACCATGGCATCTGGTCCCATCACTTCATGGCAAATAGATGGGGGAACAATGGAAACAGTGACAAAATTTATTTTTTTGGACTCCAAAATTGCTGCAGATGATGACTGCAGCCATGAAATTAAAAGATGCTTGCTACTGGGAAGAAAAGCTATGACCAACCTAGACAGAGTATTAATAATCAGGGACATTACTTTGCCAACAAAGGTCCATCTAGTCAAAGCTATGGTTTTTCCAGTAGTCATGTTTGCATATGAGAATTGGACTATAAATAAAGCTGAACACTGAAGAATTGATGCTTTTGAATTGTGGTGCTGGAGAGACTTTTGAGAGTCCCTTGGACTGCAAGGAGATCCAACCAGTCCATCCTAAAGGAAATCAGTCCTGAATATTCATTGGAAGGACTGATGCTGAACCTGAAACTCTAATACTTTGGCCACCTGATGTGAAGAACTGACTTATTGGAAAAGACCCTGATGCTGAGCAAGATTGAAGGTGGGAGGACAAGGTGATGACAGAGGATGGGACAATTGGATGGCATCACCAACTTGATGGACATGAGTTTGAGTAAGCTCCGGGAATTGGTGATAGACAGGGAATCCTGGCGTGCTGCAGTCCATGGGGCCACAGAGTTGGACATGACAGAGATGACTGAACTGAACGCTCTCTAGCCAAACCAGCTTTATTCTTTTTCCTGGTATGGACCTCACACTCTTTCTTGTAGGCTGCTATTTGCTCCTGAAATACCCTCTCTTCCACCAGTTCGTATTAACATTCCAGCTGGTTTCCCCAATGTCCTCATGAATGGGTCTGCAGGTTCTGTATACCAGCTTTGGGATATTTCCTCTGAAGGCATGGCAAATTCAAGTCCAAGGCTCACTCATCCTGTTCATCAACATGGAGATGAGTGGTAAATATGCTAGGCCAAACCAAACAAGATTATTTTAAAAATTATAAAATTTCTACCTAATATGTGAATGTCAGCAACATTAGTAAAATTAATAAAACCATGAAGCTCATGAGAAAGGATAAGTGACACATTTAAATGAAAAAAATATAATTTGTTAAAGAGTTAGAGACACTGAAAACTATCCTCAGCCATGGCCCAAAGTAACTGTGTCCTTATTTAAGTCATTTAGTATTTCTGGGTTTAAATGTCCTTGTTGTCAAATGAGGGGGTTGGGATTAGGTGGCCTCAAAGTCTCCCTGCTGCTTTAATATTCTATGATTCTGTATCTCAAAGACATGTAAATAATCCATTTGGGAAGATTTACATTGTTTTCTTTACAACTGCAATGCAAAAATAGAGATATTGGGCTTATCTCAGCATGTTTAAAACTGAAGAAATATTAAGCTTATGTTGTGAATCTCCTTAGTGGATCAAGGCATTTACCAAGGTTCTTCTTTTACCATTTTCATCTTCTAGAGTCTTAGGGACAAAAAACCTGGTCCACATTGGTAAAACTAATACTCCTACTAAAGAAATTGTCTTAGAGTATTACATCTCATAACACAGCTAGTGCATTGACACACATGTATATGACTGCACATATTCACAACCATGGGTTCTTATGTTAAAAAAGACCCCAGAGATGATTTCATCTAGTCCCTCCTTTCATAGATGAGACTATAAAGCTCCAGAGAAGAGGAGTCACCTAAAGCCACCTAAGTAATTTAAACTTTGAGATCCAATAGCTTAGCTGACACTCGTCTAATCTTTTTCTAGTCTATTTCCTTCTGAGATGTATAGATTTCAAGGATATAGACATTTATTTCATTGAGGTAGCATGAAAAAATGTCGTTATTATTTGTATACCTAAAATGTACCCTCACCAATAACAAATGAATTCTTTAGACTGATGCAGAATGATTAAAAGATCATCCATAGACTTCAAACCTCCTTCTAGATTCCCTAGGAATCTGACTTAGCCAGTACTCCCCCTGGCTTGTAATCATATCCAAGTCGTATAGTAAACCCAGGCTGGCTAAATCAAGATTTCTATCCTGACTAGTTATTTTAAGAGTTGGGCCTGGAGAATAGGGCTTTCTGTTCTGTCTGTGTTTCTTCTCACTTATCAAACTAGCGTTTATCCAGCTTATCACTTTTCCAACATCTTACCCAGTCTTTGTTTGAATACTTCCACTAAATAGAGTCTGCTGCTGCTACTGCTGCTGCTGCTAAGTCGCTTCAGTTGTGTCCGACTCTGTGCGACCCCATAGATGGCAGCCCACCAGGCTTCCCCGTCCCTGGGATTCTCCAGGCAAGAACACTGGAGGGGGTTGCCATTTCCTTCTCCAATGCATGGAAGTGAAAAGTGAAAGTGAAGTCACTCAGTCGTGTCCGACTCTTAGCGACCCCATGGACTACAGCCCACCAGGCTCCTCCGTCCGTGGGATTTTCCAGGCAAGAGTATTGGAGTCGGGTGCCATTGTTTCAGCTTACACGTGCTTTAATTTGCTTCCCGGGGGTCTGGAGGCGCTAGGCTGGGCTCTCTTGCAGCGGGCCTGCTGCTGCTGCTGCTAAGTCGCTTCAGTCATGTCCGAGTCTGTGTGACCCCATAGACGGCAGCCCACCAGGCTCCCCTGTCCCTGGGATTCTCCAGGCAAGTACACAGGAGTGGGTTGCCATTTCCTTCTCTAAAACAACTAATTCCACCATAAGAACACTGCTTCTGATTTTGACTTGAAATCAGATTCTCTGTAACCCCACTGTGTGGCCTATTTTGTCCTCAGCTCCTGTGTATAATGCCACCCACACCATCATATCACATATATTAGAAGTCAACCACTCTGTTCTTTTCCTCACTGGGCTTGGCTTTCCTGTTCTATTCTCCCTTTCATTCTTCACAACATGTTTCGCCTCCTTTGAGTATTTTTCATTGTCCTCAGGAAAACGTTGTGCCCCAAATAGAACACGATTCCTAGGTGTCCTCTGATCAGTGTAGAGTGTAGTGAGCTGTTATTCACCATGAACAGAATATTACCTTTCCATCAAGCCCAGAGACTCATCAGTTTTCACTTATTGCTTTGTTAAGGGGTGATAAATTTGCTCAATCCTTTCCTACGTTTCTCAGCAGAAGGCAGGCAG
Organism: Bubalus bubalis; assembly: GCF_019923935.1. Lineage (NCBI taxonomy): Eukaryota > Metazoa > Chordata > Mammalia > Artiodactyla > Bovidae > Bubalus > Bubalus bubalis. Next base: position 42,939,075 of record NC_059178.1, read on the forward strand.
AGGAGCAATGGGCTTGATTTCAAGAGTCTCTTTCCTGCTGGAACACTGAAGAGCTTGTCAATATCTTTTCTAGGTGTGTTTTGTCAAACCGATATTCCAATAGACAGCCATTAGCACCTCACCCTCTGCTTCAGAATCACATTTGGGAGAATTTACTTTGACTGATCACAGCTTGCAGGGATCATTTGTTTGTATGGATCTAATCTTATGTTTCAAAAGCCATTTCCTATCAGTGATGATGTGTCTACCCCTTCTTACATTGATTTGCAAAGAGCAATGTAGAAACGCATCTTTTACTTTTCTTTGAGGCTTGCCTAAAGGGAAAAAAATCTCTCTCTCCCCACTTCTTCCCAACCCCAGGAAGAATCAGTCCCTGAAGATAAAAGATATCACACCTCCTAAGAAATCTGATGAAAGCAAATTGTCACCCTATTGACGTATTGAAATGGCAAATCACACACTGCATTTCCCAGGCCCCAGCAATATGAATGTTTTTCTTTCTTGGACTGTATCTGATTGGGCAAGTTTATTGTCCTATAGATTGTAATGTGGTGATCAGTTAGGAAAAAACCATCAAAGGCAGAGTAACTCTGATTCTTATTACAAGCAGTGGCCATATTTTCATTAGGATACCAAAAAAAATAAAAAAAAAATTAAAAAAGAAAGAAAAGATAAATACCCCTAAGCAGAGGAGATTTCTAGGATATGATTCTCTTCTGTGGTAAGAACAGTAATATAAGAGGAAAATATAGTGTAATAGGCCAAGGGAAAAAATGCAGTTGGTGACTAAAACAATAGATTTTATAGGAAAATATGTGATAAGAAAGAAACATTGCATTGTTTGGGACACCTGTAGTTAATTATTGCAGCTAAAGACATTAAAATCAGTTTCTTTACTCATATATCTTCATAGACTGTTTGGCAATATTAAATGACAAAAGCTTAATAATCAAAAGTACTGAGTTAGCAAATGTTTTCTAATTTTAATAACTTCTTGTTGTAATTACCAAGTCTTAGAGTGAAATGATTTAATTAGAAAGTAATCAAGAAGTGTCTACTGTTAATTGAAGGAATTATAAAAGATCTACATTTTTAATATATTTCTGTGATAATAAAATTAGAATTTACCATAATTATTTTTAAACCACCCTGATGGGGAATTTTTGATGTGGCAGCAAAGTATTTGATACTTTTAAGAGGGACATCCATCACTGAGAACATCATGGATTACAAAATCTCATTCCTCTTGTCTGGGAAATAATAATAATGGTAGTAATAATACTAATAATAACAGTTAATATTTATTGAGAACTTATTGTATGCCAGAAAAAAGTGGTTCAGAGTGGAAACCATATCTGTTTTATTCACCAGTGTATCTTAAGTGCACATAATACATCTCTGATAAAGAATTTTAAATCATGTTGAACACCAGGCAGATTCAGAAAAAAACAACTGTGATGAGAGTGCCACGCCCACATTTAATGGAGTTGGTCAGATGATTCAATCTTCTCATTAGAATCCTCCTGTTGGCATGTATTTCTTTCAGATGAGTAGACTTATTTATATTTTCTCTCAACTCCAGAGTATAATACACAGTGTTCTTGCCTGGAGAATCCCAGGGATGGGGCAGCCTGGTGGGCTGCTGTCTATGGGGTCACACAGAGTCGGACACGACTGAGGTGACTTAGCAGCAGCAGCATACACGTCAAGTTCAGCTGAAATGGCAAAGATCTTGCCAGAGACCCTAGAGAACAAATGTTTACTGTCTGCTGTTTCTGGTTTACCCTTACAATGTATAAGCAATCAAGTACTGGATATTAATCGGTATTTACAGGATAAAAGTAAGTAGTAAGCAAGGGAATGAAGATAAATAAAAAGAAAGTGAAAGTTGCTCAGTCATGTCCAACTGTTTGTGACCCCATGGACTGTGGCCCTCCAGGCTACTCTGTCCATGGAATTCACCAGGCAAGAATGCCAGACTGGGTTCCCATTTCCTTCTCCAGGGGATTTTTCTCCACCCAGGAAATGAACCCTGGTCTGCTGCATTGCAGGCAGATTCTTTACCATCAGAGACACCAGGGAAACCCTAAATGAAAAGAAGTTAGTGTCAATGCCATCAAAGTAGGAATGGTTCTATTGAACGCTATAGAGATGAAAGCATTCAGCTTCATACTACTGATGTGGGGCAGGAATGTGAGATATGCCTTTAAATATCTAGCTGTAGAAAAGCAGTCCTTTTCAAGGGAACTGGAAAATTCACATCTTCAGTAAACCACCAGTCTCTTGCTGTCCCTCCCAGGCCCATCACTATGATATGCCTGCCTCGCCATCCAGAGTTTTTAGCCACAGTGAATTACCAGGGACTTAATAGTTATCTGGGGTTTAATGACTTTTCTCTGCATCTTGGACCATCAACTCCTCCTGGACTCTCATTAATCCCAGGGGCAATGGCTTAGACCGTGATCATTATTGCTTTAACAAATAGTTCTAGGATACGACAAGACTGACTTTCCATTTATCTTCCATGGAAATTCATTTTACAGGAGTGACACTGTCAGCTTAAGAGACACCAGCTATTGTCTCAAAGTTAAAAAAATGGTATTATTTGCTCTCTGTACTTATTATATTGAAATCAAAGGCTAATTAAATGTTTTCTTTCCTTGGAGACAGAGAAATGCTGGCCAACTTGCTTTAGCAAAGTTTTGCTAATATTATGAGGATATTTATCCTTTATACAGGTAAAAGCTAGTGGGGGTGGTAAGAGAGATGTGTGTGTTGTGGGGGGTGGGTAAAGTATGAAGAATTAATACCTAGAAGAGTCAGTTTTTCAAGGACTCCAATCTCCAAAATTTAACTGAGCAAACCAGAGAATAGATTAATTAAAGTACCAATATCTATTCATTAACAAATTCCTGTGTTTGTCATTTATCTTTAACTTTAGACTCAACTTACAAAGGCTGTTTATTCAGTCACTAGAGAACTAAAAATGTTCACATTTTTAGCTAAGTTTTAACTTTTAGCTAAGTTCACAGTTCATGCTGTGGCACTAGGTAGGAAAATTTGCCTCTGTCATTTACTCAGATGGTAAAGAATCCGCCTGCAATGAGAGAGATCTGGGTTCGATTCCTGGTTTGGAAGAACCCCTGGAGGAGGGCATGGCAACCCCACTCTAGTATTCTTGCCTGGAGAATCCCCATGGACAGAGGAGCCTGGTGGGCTACAGTCCATGGGGTTGCAAAGAGTCAGACATGACTGAGCGACTAAGGACACATATATGTATGAAGTGGCTTATCAAAGATCCAGATTACAATAAGAAATTTTCTAGGACATTATTATTAGAGAATATATTAAAACTGATTAATATAAATAACATCAAGTGAGGGGTATATTCAAAAGCACTATTTGAAAGTAAGATTTAAAGAAAGAGTAAGTCCAAGGTATGAGTCGGACACGACTGAGCGACTTCACTTTCACTTTTCACTTTCATGCATTGGAGAAAGAAATGGCAACCCACTCCAGTGTTCTTGCCTGGAGAATCCCAGGGATGGGGGAGCCTGGTGGGCTGCAGTCTATGGGGTTACACAGAGTTGGACACGACTGAAGTGACTTAGCAGCAGCAGCAGCAGCAGCATAACTGAATACTTTGATACCAATGCCTAGTATTTATATCTTAGAAAGTAAATTCCAGCTCCCTCAGAATCCCAACATCTGATTCTAGGCCATTGTTACCTTATTTGGAACCAAAATATTTTACTCTTCATCAAAGACTTGTTGTAAGGTTTACCTCCACTGTACATTCTCTCATTTAACAGTGGTCCAATCACTAGATATAAGGAAGAATTTTCTCTGTTTTCATATTTGCATGTTTCATATATACACATTTTTACTAATATTGTAGGCACAGGAAGAAGAAAATCTTATGGGACATCTCTGTGTGTAGTCTTTGCCATTCTGCCCTCACATTAATGTGTAATATAGGGCAAGCCGTGTGACCTCCGTGGTTGGTCCATTCTTTAAGGAGAGGACATACAGAAGAGGCTAAGAATTGCTAAGATCTCTTCAGGTTTAAAAGGCTATGATTAAAGAGGAGAAAATATGCTTTCACTTTGCTGTTTTAAGAAGACACCTATTTCTCCTATCCATTTTCCATTGTTGAAAGGATGCTACCATAGTGGTCTAATGCTTGAAACCAACCACTCCTTCATCCAGTTAGTCCTTGATACTGAGTTCTCAGAAAGTCTTTTTGGCAATTATTTGCACTATTAAAACTAGATTAAATGTTTCAAAAGAACAGCATGTTGTTATAAGTTCAGAGAAGCTTGCAGAATCTGGAGTAGGAGTAGACATCATTGTGGTCCTGACCTCTAAGAACCAATTTTTTTTACAACTTTCCCCATGAACCATGCTATAGAGTGTTAACTTACAATAGTACTGTATTAAGTACTTAATTGTTTCCCCTGTTAATTCATCAGAGAATTACCTGATTGCCATCAGAACTTGGACTCAGACAGAATTAATCAAATTTATATTAGTTCTCCTATAATTCCTGACCCAAATATTAGTCCAAACAATATTACGATAAGGTAAGTATCTGATTCTCATTAAGGTTTTTGAGCTATGGAAAGTAGCTTCTCAGTCTCACTTGTGCTTTAAATGTTCAGGCTCTATGTACCCAAGGAGTTGTTGTTTTTGTTCAGTTGCTGTATCATGTTCAACTCTTTGGGACCCCATGGACTGCAGCATGCCAGTCTTCCCTGCCCTTCACTATCTCCCAGAGTTTGCTCAAACTCCTGTCCATTGAGTAGATGATGTCATCCAACCATCTCATCCTCTGTCATCCCCTTCTCTTCCTGCTCTCAATCTTTCGCAGCATCAGGGTCTTTCCCAATGAATTGGCTCTTTGCATCAGGTGGCCAAAGTAGCAGAGCTTCAGCTTTAGCATCAGTCCTTCCAGTGTGCATTCAGGGTTGATTTTCTTTAGGATTTCCTGGTTTGACCTCCTTGCTGTCCAAGGGACTCTTGACAGTTCTCCAGCACCACAGTTTGAAAGCATCAGTTCTTCGGCGCTCAGCCTTCTTTATGGTCTAACTCTCACATCCATACATGACTACTGGAAAAACTACAGCTTTGACTATATGGACCTTTGTTGGCAAAGTAATGTCTCTGCTTTTTAATATGCTGTCTAGGTTTGTTATAGCTTTTCTTCTAAGGAGCAAGTGTCTTTTAATTTCTTGACTTCAGTCACTGTCCACAGTGATTTTGGAGCCCAAGAAAATAAAGTCTCTTATTGTTTCCATTGTTTCCTCATCTATTTGCCATGAAGTGATGGGACCAGATACCATGATCTTAGTTTTCTGAATGTTGAGTTTTAAGCCAACTTTTTAACTCCCCTCTTTCACCTTCATCAAGAGACTCTTTTAGTTCCTCTTCTCTTTCTGACATTAGGGTGCTGTCATCTGCATATCTGAGGTTATTGCTAGTTCCCCTGGCAGTCTTGATTCCAGACTGAGATTCATCCAGCCCTGCATTTTGCATGATGTACTCTGCATAGAAGTTAAATAAGCAAGGTGACAGTATAGAGCCTTGATGTTCTCCTTTCAAAATTTTGACCCAGTCTGCTGTTCCATGTCTGTTTCTAACTGTTGCTTCTTGTCCTGCATATAGGTTTCTTAGGAGGCAGGTAAGGTGGTCTGGTATTCTCATCTTTTGAAAAGTTTTCCACAGTTTGTTATGATGCACACATTAAAAAGCTTTAGCATAGTCAATGAAGTAGAAGTAGATATTTTTTCTGGAAATTGCTTTTTTTTTTTTTTATGACCCAACAGATGTTGGCAATATGATCTCTGGTTCCTTTGCCTTTTCTAAATCGAGCTTGTACATCTGGAAGTTCTCAGTTCAGTTATTGTTGAAGCCCAGGTTGAAGGATTTTGAGCATTACCTTGCTAGCATGTGAAATGAGTGCAGTTTTGCAGTAGTTTGAACATTCTTTGGCTTTGCCCTTTTTTTGGTATTAATGAACACTGACCTGTTCCAGTCCTATGGTCACTGCTGAGTTTTCCAAATTTGCTGGTATATTGTGTGCAACACTTTAATAGCATCATCTTTTAGGATTTTAAATAGCTCACCAGGAATTCCATCACCCCCATTAGCTTTGTTCATAGTAATGAGGTACCTCTTTATCAGATCGCAAAGTTAATGTTGGTGATTCATGCAGGGTAACAAATATAATCTATGGTGGTATCACACCCTGCTGTGGTCATTTTCTTTGATCCTAGGAAATTGGGGAGTTATCATAAACTCTGTGATCCCAGATGCTACTAAGACCTGTTAGATTTTCTCATAAGCCTTTAGATTTTCTCCATAACCATGGCAACTGTGTTAGTTCAGTTTCTCTTCAGTTTCTTCCCTGGAGAATTTTAGTTTCATTCAGTTCAGTTCAGTCGCTCAGTCATGTCCGACTCTTTGCGACCCCATGAATCGCAGCACGCCAGGCCTCTCTGTCCATCACCAACTCCCAGAGTTCACTCAGACTCACATCCATCGAGTCAGTGATGCCATCCAGCCATCTCATCCTCTGTCGTCTCCTTTTCCTCCTGCCCCCAATCCCTCCCAGCATCAGAGTCTTTTCCAGTGAGTCAACTCTTCGCATGAGGTGGCCAAAGTACTGGAGTTTCAGCTTTAGCATCATTCCTTCCAAAGAAATCCCAGGGCTGATCTTCAGAATGGACTGGATGGATCTCCTTGCAGTCCAAGGGACTCTCAAGAGTCTTCTCCAACACCACAGTTCAAAAGCATCAATTCTTCAGCGCTCAGCTTTCTTCACAGTCCAACTCTCACATCCATACATGACCACTGGAAAAACCATAGCCTTGACTAGACGGACCTTTGTTGGCAAAGTAATATCTCTGCTTTTCAATATGCTGTCTAGGTTGGTCATAACTTTCCTTCCAAGGAGTAAGCGTCTTTTAATTTCATGGCTGCAGTCACCATCTGCAGTGATTTTGGAGCCCCAAAAAATAAAGTCTGACACTGTTTCTGTTGTTTCTCCATCTATTTCCCATGAAGTGATGGGACCAGATGCCATGATCTTCGTTTTCTCACTGTTGAGTTTTAAGCCAACTTTTTCACTCTCCTCTTTCACCTTCATCAAAAGGCTTTCAGTTCCTCTTCACTTTCTGCCAGTAAGGGTGGTGTCATCTGCATGTCTGAGGTTATTGATATTTCTCCCAGCAATCTTGATTCCAGCTTGTGCTTCCTCCAGCCCTGCGTTTCTCATGATGTACTCTGCATGTAAGTTAAATAAGCAGGGTGACAATATACAGCCTTGACGTACTCCTTTTCCTATTTGGAACCAGTCTGTTGTTCCATGTCGAGTTCTAACTGTTGCTTCCTGACCTGCATACAAATTTCTCAAGAGGCAGGTCAGGTGGTCTGGTATTCCCATCTCTTGAAGAATTTTCCACAGTTTATTTTGATCCACACAGTCAAAGGCTTTGTCATAGTCAATAAAGCAGAAATAGATGTTTTTCTGGAACTCTCTTGCTTTTTCAATGATCCAGTGGATGTTGGCAATTTGATCTCTGGTTCCTCTGCCTTTTCTAAAACCAGCTTGAACATCTGGAAGTTCATGGTTCACGTATTGCTGAAGGCTGGCTTGGAGAATTTTGAGCATTACTTTACTAGCGTGTGAGATGAGTGCAATTGTGCGGTAGTTTGAGCATTCTTTGGCATTGCCTTTCTTTGGGATTGGAATGAAAACTGACCTTTTCCAGTCCTGTGGCCACTGCTGAGTTTTCCAAATTTGCTGGCATATTGAGTGCAGCAATTTCACAGAATCATCTTTCATGTAAAGTTTAAAAATAAAATAAAATAAAAAAAAGATTTGAAATAGCTCAACTGGAATTCCATCACCTCCACTAGCTTTGTTCGTAGTGATGCTTTCTAAGGCCCACTTGACTTCACATTCCAGGATGTCTGGCTCTAGGTGAGTGATCACACCATCATGATTATCTGGGTCACGAAGATCTTTTTTGTACAGTTCTTCTGTGTATTCTTGCCACCTCTTCTTAGTATCTTCTGCTTCTGTTAGGTCCATACCATTTCTGTCCTTTATGGAGCCCATCTTTGCATGAAATGTTCCCTTGGTATCTCTAATTTTCTTGAAGAGCTCTCTAGTCTTTCCCATTCTGTTGTTTTCCTCTATTTCTTTGCATTGATCACTGAGGAAGGCTTTCTTATGTCTTCTTGCTATTCTTTGGAACTCTGCATTCAGATGCTTATATCTTTCCTTTTCTCCTTTGGTTTTTGCTTCTCTTTTTTTCACAGCTATTTGTAAGGCCTCCTCAGACAGCCATTTTGCTTTTTGGCATTTCTTTTCCATGGGGATGATCTTGATCCCTGTCTCCTGTACAATGTCACGAACCTCATCTCATAGTTCATCAGGCACTCTATCTATCAGATCTAGGCCCTTAAATCTAATTCTCACTTCCACTGTATAATCACAAGGGATTTGATTTAGGTCATACCTGAATGGTCTAGTGGTTTTCCCTACTTTCTTCAATTTCAGTCTGAATTTGGCAATAAGGAGTTCATGATCTGAGCCACAGTCATCTCCTAGTCTTGTTTTTGTTCACTGTATAGAGCTTCTCCATCTTTGGCTGCAAAGAATATATTCAATCTGATTTCAGTGTTGACCATCTGGTGATGTCCATGTGTAGAGTCTTTTCTTGTGTTGTTGAAAGATGGTGTTTGCTATGACCAGTGTGTTCTCTTGGCAAAACTCTATTAACCTTTGCCCTGCTTCATTCTGTATTCCAAGGCCAAATTTGCCTGGTACTCCTACTTTTGCATTCCAGTCCCCTATAATGAAAAGGACATCTTTTTTGGTTCTAGAAGGTTCTAGAAGGTCTTATAGGTCTTCATAGAACCGTTCAACTTCAGCTTCTTCAGAATTACTGGTCGAGTCATAAACTTGGATTACTGTGATATTGAATGGTTTGCCTTGGAAACGAACAGAGATCATTCTGTCATTTTTGAGATTGCATCCAAGTACTGCATTTTGGACTCTTTTGTTGACCATGATGGCTACTTCATTAGTTTCATTAGTTTTACTGAAAAATTAATCTTGAATAATCTCCTCCAACATTATCTCTGTCATCCCCTTGAGAATCAGGCAACCCACCTGTGCTCCCACAATACTCTTCCATGATAGCAATATTTGGCCACATTAGTGTAATCATCTATTTATGATTCTTTTTCTCTAATATTCCTCAAACCACATTATATCAGGGGACACAGTGTCTTGTACTTTGACCCTGTTTGACACTTGTGTGTGATCTTTGTATTCATGAAGAATTAAGATATATAAGGCTACAGTTACTGCTCATGGGGTTCTCAAGGAAAGAATACTGAAGTGGTTTTCCACTCTCTTCTCCAGTGGATCACGTTTTGTCAGAACTCTCCACCATGATCCATCCATCTTGGGTGGCCCTACACGGCCTGTCTCATAGTTTCATTGAGTTAGACAAGGCTGTGGTCCATGTGATCAGATTGGTTAGCCCCCTGTGATTGTGGTTTTCAGTCTGTCTGCCCATTGATGGAGAAGGATAAGAGTCTTATGGAAGCTTCCTGATGGGAGAGACTGAGGGGGAAATTGCGTCTTGTTCTCATGGGCAGGGCCATGTTCAGTAAATCTTTAATCCAATTTTCTGTTGATGAGTGGGGCTGTGTTCCCTCCCTGTGATGTACCTGGGGCCAAACTATGGTGGAGGTAATGAAGATAATGGGCTTGCCTGATAGCTCAGATGGTAAAGCATCTGCCTGCAGTTTGGGAGACCTGGGTTCGATCCCTGGGTTGGAAAGATCCCAAAGGTCCTATGCATGTACTGCTACACTCAGTGCCCCCAACCCTGCAGCAGGCCACCACTGACCCATGTCTCCACTGGAGACTCCTGGACTTTTACGGGCAAGTCTGAATCAGTCTCTTCTAGGATCACTGCTCCTTTCTCCTGGGTCCTGGTATGCACAAGGTTCTGTTTGTGCTCACCAAAAGTCTGTTTCCCAGTTCTGTATAAGTTCTGGTGGCTCTATGGTGGGGTTAATGGTGACCTCTTCCAAGAGAGCTTATGCCATACCCAAGTTGGCTGCACCCAGAGGCCCTGCCCCTGCAGCAGTCCACTGCTGACCCGTACTTCCACAGGAGACACTCAGACACAGTTCTGTTTCAGTCTCTGTGGGTCTCTGGGTCCTGAGGTGCACAAGGTTTGCTTGAGCCCTCTGATGTGACTGGTGATGGAAGTAAGGTCTGATGCTGTAAAGAGCAATATTGCATACGAACCTGGAATGTTAGGTTCATGAATCAAGGCAAATTGGAGTGGTCAAACAGGAGATGGTAAGAGTGAACATCAACATTTTAAGAATCAGCAAACTAAAATGGACTGAAATGGATGAATTTAACTCAGATGACCATTATATCTACTACTGTGGGCAAGAATCCCTCAGAAGAAATAGAGTAGACATCATGGTAAACAAAAGAGTCTGAAATGCAGTACCTGGATGCAATCTCAAAAATGACAGCATGATCTCTGTTCGTTTCCAAGGCAAACCATTCAATATCACAATAATCCAAGTCTATGACCCAACCAGTAATGCTGAAGAAGCTGAAGTTGAACGGTTCTATGAAGACCTACAAGACCTTCTAGAACTAACACCCCAAAAATATGTCCTTTTCATTATAGGGGACTAGAATGCAAAAGTAGGAAGTCAAGAAACACCTGGAGTACCAGGCAAATTTGGCCTTGGCATATGGAATGAAGCAGGGCAAAGGCTAATAGAGTTTTGCCAAGAGAACACACTGATCATAGCAAACACCCTCTTCCAACAACACAAGAGAAGACTCTACACATGGACATCACCAGATGGTCAATACTGAAATCACGTTGATTATATTCTTTGCAGCCAAAGATGGAGAAGTTCTATATAGTTAGTGAAAACAAGACTGGGAGCTGACTGTGGCATAGACCATGAACTCTTTGTTGTCAAATTAGACTTAAATTGAAGAAAGTAGGGAAAACCATTAGACCATTTGGGTATGACCTACATTAAATACCTAATGATTATACAGTGGAAGTGAGAAATAGATTCAAGAGATTAGATCTGATAGACACAGTGCCTGAAGTACTATGGACAGAGGTTCCTGATATAGTATAGGAGGTAGGGATCAAGATCATTCCCAAAGAAAAGAAATGCAAAAAGGAAAAATGCTTGGCTGAGAAGAGCTTACAAATAGCTGTGAATAGAAGAGAAGTGAAAGGCAAAGGAGAAAGGAATGATAGTACCATTTGAATTCAGATTTCCAAAGAATAGAAAGGAGAGATAAGAAAGCCTTCCTCAATGATTAATGCAAAGAAATAGAGGAAAACAATAGAATGGGAAAGACTAGAGATCTCTAAGGAAATTAGAGATACCAAGGGAATATTTCATGCAAATATGGGCACAATAAAGGACAGAAATATTATGGACCTAACAGAAGAAGATACTAAGAAGAGGTGGCAAGAATACACAGAAGAACTGTACCAAAAAGATCTTCATGACCCAGATAATCACAATGGTGTGATCACTGACCTAGAGCCAGACATCCTGGAATGTGAAGTCAAGTGGGCCTTAGGAAGCATCACTATGAACAAAGCTACTGCATGTAATGGAATTCCAGTTGAGTTATTTCAAATCCTGAAAGATGATACTGTGAACGTCCTGCACTCAATATGCCAGCAAATTTGGAAAACTCAGCAGTGGCCACAGGACTGGAAAAAGTCAGTTTTCATTCCAATCCCAAAGAAAGGCAATGCCAAAGAATGCTCAAACTACCGCACAATTGCACTCATCTCACATGCTAGTAAAGTAATGCTCAAAATTCTCCAAGCCAGGCTTCAACAGTATGTGAACCACGAATTTCCAGATGTTCAAGCTGGTTTTAGAAAAGGCAGAGGAACCAGAGATCAAATTGCCAACATCCATTGGATTATCAAAAAAACACGAGAGTTCCAAAAAAACATCTATTTCTGCTTTATTGCCTATGCCAAAGCCTTTGACTGTGTGAACCACAACAAACTGTGGAAAATTCTGAAAGAGATGGGAATACCACACCTCCTGACCTGCCTCTTGAGAAATCTGTATGCACGCCAGGAAACAACAGCCAGAACTGGACATGGAACAACAGACTAATTCCAAATAGGAAAAGGAGCACGTTAAGGCTGTATATTGTCATCATGCTTATTTAACTTATATGCAGAGTACATCATGAAAAATGCAGGGCTGGAGGAAGCACAAGCTGGAATCAAGATTGCTGGGAGAAATATCAATAACCTCAGATATGGAGATGACACCACCCTATTGGTAGAAAGCAAAGAAGAACCAAAGCACCTCTTGATGAAAGTGAAAGAGGAGAGTGAAAAAGTTTAGTTAAAACTCAAGGTTCAGAAACTAAGGTCATCGCATCTGGTCCCTTCACTATGTGGCAAATAGATGGGGAAACAATGGAAACATGAGAGGCTTTATTGTTTTTGAGCTCCAAAATCATTGCAGATGGTGACTGCAGCCATGAAATTAAAAGATACTTGCTCCTTGGAAGAAAAGCTATGACAAACCTAGACAACATATTAAAAAGCAGAGACAGTACTTTGTCATCAAAGGTCTGTCTAGTCAAAGCTATGGTTTTTATAGTGGTCATGTATGGATGTGAGAGTTGGACTATAAAGAAAGCTGAGCACTGAAGAACTGATGCTTTTGAACTGTGGTGTTGGAGAAGACTCTTGAGAGTCCCTTGGACTACAAGGAGAGCAAACCAATCCATCCTAAAGGAGATCAGTCCTGAATATTCATTGGAAAGACTGATGCTGAACCTGAAACTCAAATACTTTGGTCATCTGATGCAAAGAACAGACTCATAAGAAAAGTCCCTGATTCTGGGGAAGATTAAAGGCAGTAGGAGAAGGGGATGACAAAGAATGAGATGGTTGGCATCACCAACTCAATGGACATGAGTTTGAGTGAACTCTGGGAGTTGGCGATGGACAGGGAATCCTGGCCTGCTGCAGTCCATGGGGTCACAAAGAGTCAGACACGACTGAATGACTGAACTGAAGGCTACACATTTGGGAATTGGGAGAAACACAGTCTTACTCATCATTTGTCCATATATCATAATAAAGGAATATTCTTTGTACCTTGGTGGAGGTAAGATTAAAAAAAAGAAGTCCAGCGCCAAATACCTGGTTGTCAGTTGATGGGAGCCATGTCTCAAAGAAGAAAGTTTTCCTATATGATAGAGCCATCTTGCATTATTGAAAAAAAAATTAGAGATTTGTAAGGCGGTGTAAATCCTTCCCTCAATGAAGTAATTTCAACTGTAACTTCTACACATGTCCCGTTAGATCATACTCCAGGGGGCTAATTAATGACAGGATCCTGAATTGAAAGGTTGCTGGAACTTTAATAAAATATATAAGCAGTGGAGGTGATGTTTCCCATCTTCTTTCCCCTGTCTGTATTTGAGCAAACAGGATGTGAGTAAGCCCAGAGAAATTCTCTCCATTATCTTCTACTTGCACCTTTTGCATTTAATTTTCTTTTTCATTCCCTCTACATCAAAAATATTTCTGATTTCTCTGCCCCAAATATATGAATATGTGCCTTTTTTTTGTCTCCTAGGGTTTCTTTTTTTTTTTTTAAAAAACAAAAAAAAACCCCAAAAAACCCCAAACATCTTCTGAGTCCCCACTGCCTGGTGGAATTAGGGGAACCCTTTGTCAAAGATCTCCAAGTTTAGCAAGAAAAGTTCTTGTGCAAAAAAACACTATCTTGAAACTTTTCTCAAGAAAACTTCTAAAATTATTTCCCTTTCCTCCAAGTCCAAAGTAGAGTGACTGGTGTTTTAAAAGCAAAACACTGTTTAACTGTCATGAAACGTCAAGGCTGTATCTTGTCACCCTGCTTATTTAACTTCTATGCAGAGTACATCATGAGAAACGCTGGGCTGGAAGAAGCACAAGCTGGAATCAAGATTGCCGGGAGAAATATCAATAACCTCAGATATGCAAATGACACCACCCTTATGGCAGAAAGTGAAAAGGAACTAAAAAGCCTCTTGATGAAAGTGAAAGGGGAGAGTGAAAAAATTGGCTTAAAGCTCCACATTCAGAAAACTAAGATCATGGCATCTGGTCCCATCACTTCATGGCAGATAGATGGGGAAACAGTGGAAACAGTGTCAGACTTCATTTTTTGGGGGGCTCCAAAATCACTGCAGATGGTGACTGCAGCCATGAAATTAAAAGATGTTTACTCCTTGGAAGGAAAGTTATGACCAACCTAGATAGAATATTGAAAAGTAGAGACATTACTTTGCCAACAAAAGTCCATCTAGTCAAGGCTATGATTTTTCCAGTGGTCATGTATGGATGTGAGAGTTGGACTATGAAGAAAGCTGAGCGCCGGAGAATTGATGCTTTTGAACTGTGGTGCTGGAGAAGACTCTTGAGAGTCCCTTGGACTTCAAGGAGATCCAACCAGTCCTTTCTGAAGGAGATCAGTCTTGGGTGTTCATTGGAAGGACTGATTGTGAGGCTGAAACTCCAATACTTTGGCCACCTGATGTGAAGAGTTGACTCATTGGAAAAGATGCTGATGCTGGGAGGGATTTGGTGCAGGAGGAGAAGGGGATGACAGAGGATGAGATGGCTGGATGGCATCACCAACTTGATGCACATGAGTTTGGGTGAACTCCAGGAGTTGGTGATGGACAGGGAGGCCTGGCGTGCTGTGAGTCATGGGGTCGCAAAGAATCAGACACCACCGAGCAACTGAACTGAACTGAACTGAACTGAACTGAAAGTGATACAATATCATCCTCTTGCTTTCAGAGAAGTGTAGAATATGAGACCCATCTGAAACACACTATGACCCAATGAAGAACATTTCTCTACATCTGAATTTTCCAAGAAAAAACAAAATACTTTAAACAAATTTTGAATACTCCAAGGACTGTGAAGAGTGGGCTCAAGCAAGAACATTTCCGTAATGCGGATGAATTTTAAAATGATTCCATGCAGGTATATGCATTTACATATGCCAACTGAAAAAAATATGAACAGAATAGAAAGGATGGACTTATTCATGTTTAACAGATCTCACACACCCAAACTAGGAGCCCTCAATTTGAACTCCTCAAACTGGGAGCCCTAAAAGGGATCACAAAGACAATTATCATATGATATCACTTATATGTGGAATCTTAAAAAATGGTACAAAGGAACTTGTGTACCAAATAAAAATAGTGTCACAGATGTAAGAAAATAAACTTATGGTTACCAGGTGGGAAAGTGAGGGGGTGATAAATTGGGAGGTTGGGTTGACACGTACATTCCACTATGTATAAAATAGATAACCAATAAAGACCTACTGTAGAGTACAGGGAACTATACTCAGGACTGTGTAATGACCTATATGGGAAAAGAACCTAAAACACAGTAGCTATACGTATAGCTGATTCATTTTGCTGTACAACAGAAACCAACACAACATTGTAAAGCAATTACATTCCAATAAACATTTAAAATGAATAAAAGGGATTGCACTGAATTTGAAGATGCCACACACTGCCGAGAAAGCAGAATCCTGCTGCCTTCCTCCCAGTTTTTGTGTTACCAACAAAGAAACCACTCAGTACTGATTTCCCAGTCTGCAAAGAAAATCCAGGAACATTTACTGAGATAATTAATAATATACTTTAAAAAAATTGAAAGCACCCCTATTCATCAGCGGTAACCTAAAAGAAAACTGTTTCTGCAAGGACAGTTTTGTCCCTTTCTTCGCAATTCTTACACTCTTAACTCTATTTTTGTCACATTGAATTGATATGGGGCTCTGGTACAATGTTGATTGACAATATGATGGCATATTTCTTTATTTTTTCCCCTAATATCCATGAAAATGATTCTAAACTTCCATAATCAAGTTCAATGTTTGCTGTAAGCTTTGATAGATACCTTTTATTAGGTTACGGGTGCCCTTACTTAAGTATTCTTAGTTAACTTGAGAATTTAAAAATTTGAATGAACTTAATGATTTTCCTGCATTATTTAGAGGTCAATAAATTGACATCCTTAATCTGTCAATAAATTTAATAAACTGATGTTTCTGATTTTCAGATAATCATGCAGTCATAAGTAAAATGCTACCTTATAATAGCGCAATCTTAAAAAATGCACATAAAGTTCAAAGTTTTAATGCTTTATTTAGGGGATTTATAAAATAGGTTTATTTGAACTTCTTTTGTCCAACTTTGGTGTCAAAGTTATGCTAGAATAATAAAAAAATTGGAGTACTTTTACTGTTTTTCCTTCTTTCAAATGATTTATATAATAAATAACTATATTTTTTGGCATCTTATTTTCATCAGAGTACTTTTCTGTATTTACAGTTTCTTTCTGTTCAATTTCATTGTCAACGTTTGTATGTATGATTTTTTCATGGTTAAGTAATCATACTTGCATTTTAACAAATGCCTTGAAATGATGAAAATTACATAAGTTAAGATTTAAATTATGGAAATATTGGTCTATCATTTTACATGTCATATATCTGTTGTGTGTGTCATGTATGTTCAGTCATTCAGTCGTGTCCAACTCTTTGCAGCCACATGGACTGTGGCCCACCAGGCTTCTCTGTCCATAGAAATTTCCAGGCAAGAATACTGGAGCTGGTTGCATTTCCTCCTCCTGGGGATCTTCCCGACCCAAGGATAGAACATGCGTCTCTCGAATCTCCTGCATTGGCAGTCAGATTCTTTACTACCAGCTCCATCTGGGAAGCCCTCATATATCTCTTGATCCCTTATTAATTCTCTTGTAAATTACTAATACTTTTTGCCTTTTCTACCTTTGATTTTTTTACATGTTCAATTTAGAAATTTATTTATCTTAGTTTTTTTAATATCTTTTTTAATTTTGCTGATTCTCTGCATTGCGTCTTTGTTTTTTTTTTCTATTTAATTATAAACATTATACAAGTGCAACTAATGATTAATTACTTTCTGATCTTATCATTGTTATTTCCTTCTACTTTTTAAAGGTTTATTCTTTTCCTTATCAGGCTTTTGAGTTGAAAGTCAATTCATTTATTTTCCATTATTTTAATTTTAAATGAACACTTTTATGTCTAGAAGCCGCTTTCAAAACATTCTATAGTTTTCATCACAATTTTCTTTTTAACTCACAAAGTGTTGAGCAATCATCAAAACAATCTGAGCTTTTTTTTGCTTTGTTCCTCTTAATTTTTAAATGATATTGTGCTCAATGAATATGGTTTTTATGATATTGAGTGTTTGAAATTGGCTGAACCTAGTTTTTTGACTTTATTCACATACAATAAATTAAAAAATGTTTTATATGAACTTGAAAACATCATATAATCTTTATTTTTCTGAGTCGACTTGTGTAAATGGCTATTAGATAAGTATTTTTATTTTGTTGTTCAAAACTTCTATATTGGTAAAGATTTATCATCACTTTCATGTGTCAGCCCCTGACAGATATGCTTTAAAATTTCCCCTATAATTATGTATTAGTCATTTGTTCTGAAAATTCTGTCAGTTTCAGCATGACATATTTCTTCATCGAACAGCCCTCCCCTCTATCTTATTAGCTTAAAAAATTATTTTTACTTTTAAAAATAAAGGTTAAATTTATTTATAATCCATAGCTAATTAAATTTACTGCTTTTAAAAAGCCATTTCTGTGCTCATCATTGTGAAACTTTCTTCCAAGTACATATTCTTCTGGCTGAAGTGTATACCTTAATAATTTTTATGATGAGAGTCTATGGGTAATAAACTTGGCATTTATATAACTGAAACTGTCTTTTCAAGAAAACTCCTGGAAAGAGTTGTCCATGTTATCTTGTTCGCTTTTTTTCCTTCCCAGTCAGATCACTGTTACTTTCTATTCACTGAATCTTTTCTTGTTGAGTAATGACCTCCCATGCCAAATCCAATGGTCATGTCTCTGGTTCTTCTTCTTTGACTCATAAGCAACATTGGACATAGTTTACCACTTCTTTGTGGAACACATTCCACATTTCATCTTTACAGTACTCTCTGCATTCTCCATCTACCTTGTTGGCCTCTGTTAAGTGAGCTCCTGTATGGGTTCCTTCCAAGTTTCTTATTTGTACATCCTGCATTCCTCAGGGTTCAGCTCTGAGATGTTTCTTTTTATCTTTATTCATACTTAGCACATGGCTTTAGCTAATAAATGGATGCTGGCTTATATCTCCCATTCCAACCTTTGCCCCTGGATTCCCAATTCCTATATCAAGCTGCCTACATGATGCCCCCATTTAAATGTCTTTTGGATATCTCACGTACAGAAGCAGCCTCTTGGTTTTTCATCTATAAACTGGCATCTGCTGAAGACAACTCCATTCTGTCAATTCCTCTAGCCAAAAACTTGAGTTATTCTTTGTTCTTCCCCTCCCCTGCTCCTCCTCTTTTTAAAAGTCATTTTGAGTACTCCATCTGGAATTCATTGTCTCAGACATATGTATGGATAGCTCCTTGATTCTTTTAGGAATTTCATCAAATGTCATGTCTTTGGAAAGGGCTTTCTTTATGCTGCTTCATAAATGACAAGTTCCCATCATTACTCTGTATCCTTCATCCTACATTTTCTTTTTTATGGCAATTACCACTTTATGACATATTATCTCTTTATTGTCTGTCCTCATAGAAAAGAAGCTGAGAAAATGGGCTTTGTCTTTTGTTTTCTGCTATATTCCAAAGTTTAGGACAGGAGTTGAAACAGCAAACTCAAAGAAAATTATTTGCTGAATGAAAAATTATGCCTTTGTATTATAATCCTATATACTTCTGTAATTTTAGGTTTGCAGTTATTTCCTGAAGTATTTCCAGTGTTTTATCCATTATCTTTTGGCACCTATGGATGGCTAAAGAGAATTTCACTTGTTACTCTGGTATCATTTGCTTTTATTTAAAGTAATTTATAAATTTTCAAAACTTTTAAAATTGTCATTTAATTCTTAATATTCTATAGTTTTGCTTCTCTGTGACTTGGAGTGGATTTTAAAGTTTTAAATGAAAGGTTAAATAAACAAATAAGTAATCCATAGTATATATACCATGAGTATGTGTATCATCTAATATCTAGCTTTCTTTTAAAAGTTTCTTTTAAATCTGAGAATGCCCATTAGATGAATATTTTTATTTTGGTTTTCTTAAATTTTGGATAGTTCTCAGTTATTACCTTTAAAAATATAGTTACTTTACCCTTTCTTCTACTCTTTTCTAGAAATTGTTCATCCTATTTTCTGGGCCCTTCGTAATTTTTTTCATATTATAATAGAAAAATTCTTATTTTTCTAAAATATCTTTAAATTCTTAATTCTAAATCACTAATGTCCAGACTACTCTGGAGTTTAAAATCTCCTTTAAATTTCAAAAATTAAACTTTCATTTTCAAAATTTTTGACATTTTTCCTTTTTATTTTTTGGCTCTTGCTTTACTCTTAAGTTTCCTTTCATAATTTCTTTTTTTTTGTAATTGTGTATTAATTATGCCTTTTGTGTCATTTAAGCATCATAAATGTTTAGACAAAAGTCTCTGTAATATTGTTTATAAAACAAACTTTATCCAGCTTGAATTCATGTTAAAACTCTTCAAGTTACAAACCATATATTTCATTAAGGGTTCTGGGCTCTCTGGGTTATTGGTGAAAAATCCTTGACCAAGGGCAAACCTTCCCAAATTTTTCTCAAAATTTGAAGATAACAGGACCCAGGCTAAGGGACAGTCTTTAATATTGGTCTCCATGTTGATGAAAAATAGGGAAATCTTTTGATTATAGGTGGGGTTTGAATATTTGATCTTGTTTATGTTATCTTATTTTGCATTTTTCACTTTTATTAAAAGTCAGTATAGTCAAAGCTATGATTTTTCCAGTAGTCATGTATAGATGTGAAAGTTGGACCATCAAGAAGGCTGAACACTGAAGAACTGATGCTTTCAAATTGTGGTGCTGGAGAAGACTCTTGAGAGTCCCTTGAACTGCAAAGAGATCAAAC
This sequence comes from Bubalus bubalis, assembly GCF_019923935.1. NCBI lineage: Eukaryota > Metazoa > Chordata > Mammalia > Artiodactyla > Bovidae > Bubalus > Bubalus bubalis. The sequence goes on from NC_059178.1 coordinate 42,959,209, forward strand.
CAGTCCTAAAGGAAATCAACCTTGAACACTCATTGGAAGGACTGATGCTGAAGCTGAAACTCCAATATTTTGGCCACCTGATGTGAAGAGCTAACTCAAAAGAAAAGACTCCGATGCTGGGAAAGATTGAGGGCAAGAGGAGTATGGGGCAGCAAAGAGTTTGACACAACTTAGTGACTGAACAACATCAATGCTTTGGGTTAGAGATGATTTCTTTATACCCTCCTTTTTTTCTCAACTGAAATAGGAAGGTATACATTATATTTTTATTCTTAATGGCTGTGTCTAAAATACCTATTTATCCCCAAATAATTAAAAAGTTAATCTTATTCTTGGAAGGTGATAAGTGAACATAGTAGTAACTCAGTTATGTCTTTTTGTCACTCCATGAACTGTAGCCCGCCAGACCTCTGTCCATGGAATTCTCCAGACAAGAATACTGGAGTGGGTAGCCATTCACTTCTCCAGGGGATCTTCCCCACCCAGGGATTGAACTTGTGTCTCCTGCATTGCAAGCAGATTCATACCATCTGAGCCACAAAGGAAGCCCAGTCTTACTCGTATTCCACGCCAAAATTTATGGAGACCTGAATCTTTAAAACTCATGTCTCCTTCACCTTCCATTGTCCTATATTTCCTGCCTTATTTCTAAAACCCCCACATCTAGATTTTCATTATTTTCTATCAACATTTTCAATGCACAAACATGCTTGCTATATTAATCATTTGATATTTTGCATGCCTGCCACTCCTTCCTTCCTTCTATCAAGCTTTGGGAGATATATTATATTCAAAACATTGACTGTATCTTCTACCACAGAACTGTACTTTCCCCCTCCTGATGGGAAACTTGTTTTGCCAAGAACGGAGCAGAAGTGGAAAATGTGTTGCTGCCAAGGAGCTGAAATTCTGAGCTTGCTCTGAGGGCCTCTGGATCTGGAGCATGGAGGATGTGGGGCTAAGCTCCAGCTACACACAACCTTTCTTGGTAGTAAAGCCTGGCCCCTCCCCAGCCTCTCTCTTGAGAGACTCTGATACATAAATTGCCTTTTAATAGCTCTCTTGCTGACAGTTTGCTTATGGTAAAATCCTGTAGTCTTTGCCTGAAAAAAAAGTTTATTTTGCTTCAATGTTTTCTTTCTTTAAAGGTTTCAAATTTAATACTCACACTTTCTCCATAGTTATAAATTGTATAAATGTATAAAATGTATAAACTACAAAAAAATTTAGTTATAATTCAACTCAACGTAAAAACTTTCAAACTGGGAAGGTTCCTCAATTATTATTATCTTTTCACTTTTGAAGACTACTGGCTGGTTATTTTGAAGTTCACTTTAGCCGCTCAGTAGGGTCCAACTCTTTGCGACCATATGGACTGCAGCATGCCAGGCTTCCCTGTTCATCACCAACTCCTGGAGCTTGCTCCAACTTATGTCCATCGAGTCGGTGATGCCATCCAACCATCTCATCCTCTGTCGTCCCCTTCTCCTCTTGCCTTTGATCTTTCCTAGCATCAGGGTCTTTTCCAATGGGTTAGTTCTTCGTATCAGGTGGCCAAAGTGCCGACCTTTGTCGGCAAAGTCATGTCTCTGCTTTTTAATATGCTATCTGGGTTGGTCATAGTTTTTCTTCCAAGGAGCAAGGGTCTTTTACTTTCATGGCTGCAGTCACCATCTGCAGTGATTTCAGAGCCCAAGAAAATAGAGTCTGCCACTGTTTCCACTGTTTCCCCATCTATTTGCCATGAAGTGATGGAACCAGATGCCATGATCTTAGTTTTTTGAAGGCTGAGTTTTAAGCCAGCTTTTTCACTCTCCTCTTTCACTTTCATCAAGAGTCTCTTTAGTTCTTCTTTGCTTTCTGCAAAGAAGAAATAGATGATTTCTATTTGTGTCAAGTTTAAGTTTTCAGACCTGTTTCTTTCTTTACCTTTTCTTTATATAAATACTATATAAACACAACCTTGAAAAAGATATAAAACATTTCCAGTACCAGAGAAGGCTCATTTAGTCCCTTCTGAGTAATGTTACCCTAAGGGATTCTCTATAGTCATTTATTATTCTTGTTGAATTTCATACAAATGGAAACAAGTTTATATTACTTTGTCCAGAATTTTAAAAAGTTAATTTTGGTTAATTTGAGATAATTTTAGAATTATAGAAATATTCCAAGAATAGTAGAGAAAGTTTCTATAAACTTTTCACTGAGCATCACTTTATATCAACAGCTTTTTTAGCCATATGTCTTAGGTAAACATAAGCACACTTCAATTAGGTATATACCTATGTATTGAATTACTGGTCATAAGGTATACATGGGTTTAGCTTTAATCTCTGCTGCAAAACTATTTTCTAAAATGAGCATAACAATATGCAACCAAATTCATCAATATATAAGAATTCTAATTGCTTCACATCCTTGCCAATTCTTGCTACTGACAGCCTTTATAATTTTAGACATTCTGCTGGTTATGCAGTGGTATCTCACAATGTTTTAAATATTCATTTAAACTAAATGTTAGTTGTTCAGTCATTTTGACTCTAGCCTGCCAGGACTGTAGCCTGCCAGGCTCTTCTGTCCATGGAATTCTCCAGGCCAGAATACCGGAGTGAGTAGACATTCTGTTCTCCAGGGAATCTTCCCAACCTAGGGATTTAACCCAGGTCTCTTGCATTGTAGGAACATTCTTTACCATCTGAGCCACCAGGGAAGCCCAAATTTTCATTTAGGTTATAACTGATGACGTTGAATATTTTTTCAAATATTCACTGGACATTTTGCTATCCTTTTTGGTGAAGTACTTTTTCAAGGTTTTTGCCTACTGTTTTATTGGATTATCTGTTTTTTTCTTATTGATTTGTAGGTATTTTTAATATATGCTGAATAGGAGATTTTTGTCAGTATATGCATTGAAAATATCCTCTACTCTACTTTTTGACTAATATGAACATTAAAACAATGTTTCTAAAAGAAAACATAGGGGAATATATTTATAATCTTGGAATAGGCAAAAATTTGTTAAACATGACACAGAAAGCACTAACGTTAAGAAAACATTAAATTGGATTAATAAAGCCATTTTAATATTTTTATTTTAAAGTCTTTTTCAAGAATTTTATACAATTTCTCCTTTTTTTTGTTATTGGTGTTATTATGTATGTTCATTCTCTCTCTTGGAGATTTGTCTCTTAAAATGTCATGTAATTTATTATTATTATTATTACCTAGTCAGCTGAATTTATTTTCTGTTGGAGTCCAGCAGTTTCTGTACTTTGGAAAAATCCTTTAACAACAAAGTATTCTTTTGTCACTTCTGGGGCTTCACTAGTTATGGGTATATTTTATGTTTATTCCCAATTTGGGTCTCTATTCCACATTATAAATTTGGAACTCACAGTTGCACTTGGAGCAGGCTTCAGTATCCAATATATTTCGAATGATCACACCCATAGCGTCAGGGAAATAATAAGATTCCTTGCTATTTGTCCAGGCTGATGGGTGGAATTTTCTAGTCTCCCTTTAAAGAATAGGAGAGTGATGAAAATACCCAGATTTTACAGGCAGATCAGCTCCAGTTCTCATATAGCAGAGACCTGTGAGTACACTGCTCCAGCTGGGTGGGAAGCAGATAGTTCTGAATCAGATCAGTCTTTAATTTTGCCCCCAAATGTCTGCTGCATGTTTAACTGTGTTTCCAAAACACAGAGATTTTATGGCTACATTGAGGAACAGCTCTGAAAAAGATACATTTCAATAAATACCGGACAAGACTATGTGGTCAGGTTGTAGCCATCTTTGTATCCCTAGCCCCTAGCCTAATACATAGTTTATTGATTATGTGAATAAATTAAGATTAAATTTCAGCTCTGTAATGTAGACTGAAGCATGAGAAGATGCAATTGGAATCTATTTTCCTGAAAACTGCCTTTAGAATGATTCTGTTCTTGTTTGTATAAGTTATGACTATTTGACAAGAGTCCATGAGAAAGAGAATATGATAACCCTCTTGTCAATACCAAGGATGTGTCAATAATGGAAAAACTCTTCTGTGCAACCTGTCCTGGGAACAACAAAGCAGACAATACCCATTATCCATGTGTCATTTTTTGGTTGAGGACATAAAAACAGATCAAGGCAAAACCCAGTGCGTCTTTAAATTAGTGGCACAGATCGATGCCCATATTTCTCAGTGTCATGTTTCATTATGTTGAACTATTTATGTCATCGTAACCCAAAGCATCTTAATGCAACCTGACACCCAGGTTATGTTGCATTAAAAAAATAAGAAGCTATTGCATTTTTTTTAATGGGCTGGAAAGCATTCCAGGTCTCTTTTCTACTCAGTGTGGGGTTATCACATGTGTGTGTGGGTACAGTTTTATACTAAATGTTGAGAGATTGGAGACCTTCAATTTAAGTCTATTAGAAATATTCTCTGAGCTTGGCCTCTCACCTCTATTTTCTGTCAGTAATAGCCGTTTCAAAATTCATTTCAGGGTGGTAAAATTATTCTTCCTAATAGTGTTTAAAGATGATCAGTTAAATTGGGGACACACTCATCTAACTTTCCAAATCAAAATGTCACTCAGCTTTTAAGTTCTACTTAAATGCTATACCTTCTATAAAGCTTTTACATCTTATCACTTAGTTTTCTTTCTTTCTGAATTTTCTTAACAAGTCATCTGCACTGATATGGCATATTTTTTATATCTTAATACTATAGATTTTGAATGTATATTTAAGCTCTATACAATAATTTAAATTTCTTCAGGATAGGGATTAGTCTTAGGACTGTAGTTTAGTGACTCCCTAATTTTCAGTGTCCATAAAAATAATTATGAACTGTTATAAATTTAGATCTTTGTTACCCCACTAGAGAATTTGACACAATAAGTCTGAAGTGGGAATCAGTCATCTGCATTTGCAATAAAAAGCTGCAGGAGAGTAAATACAAAAATTACCAAAGTCGGGCACATCTTAGTCAAAATCCTGAAAGCCAAAGACAAAGAGATAAAAAGAACATATTTAAAGCTGTCGGGGGAAGAAACAGTATGTTATATGCAATGGAATATGAATGATGGTTGATATTTTGTCAGAAATAATGAAGGCCAAAAGACAATGGAATGGCCATCTTTAAAGATCTCAAAGGGGAAGAAAAAGAATTCACTGAACTAGAATTTATATGCAATGAAAATATCCTTAAATAAGAGAGTGAAATACATATTTACATAAATGAAAGCAGAGAAAATTTATTGTTGGCAGACCTACACAAAAGAAACTTTAAAGGAAATTCATCAAGTTGAAGGGAAATGATGTCAGATGGAAATTTTTTTCCACAAGAAGGAATGAAAAGCACTAAAAAGGATAAATATACAAGTTAATATAAAAGACTACTTTAAAATTTTCTCCTCTTAATTTGTTTAAAAGGTAAATAAGCTCTTTAAAGCAAAAATGACATCATTTTAAGGTGGAATATGTAGAGTAAAAACATACGTAGAGGAAACCCAAAGCCAGTGCTCTGTTACAACCTAGGGGAGTGGGAGGGGAGTACAGGAGGGAAGGGATTAAAATATACATTAAAAAAGGAAAAAACAGAAATAAAGCATATGACAATACCAGTATTAAGTTGGTAGAGTAATAAAAATGTTTTACATTGTGAAGTGTACTTACATTGATGTTCTTACTTTTGTGAAATTGGAAGTGTGAAGTGTGAACTGGTAAAACATTAATTCTAAGGATTCTTTAATAATTAAGGATACATATTGTAATTCCTAGAGCAACAAAGAAAAATAATAATAAAAAGAAATATAGCTAAAATGTCAATAGAGGCAGTAAAATAGAATACTAAATAAAATACAATACTAAAACTATCAATAACTACCTACCCAAAAAACAGTGAAATGAAAGTAAATACCAAGGTGATAGATTTAAACTCATATAAAAATAAACCATTAATAAAAATAGACTAAAAGACTCAAATTAGAATGCAGAGATTATCAGGCCAGAAAAAAATATATATTGTCTGCAAGACATCATATAATGTAAGCGAGTTGAATGGTAGACATGCATATATAAATCATGTATTCATAGATGAATTAATACTTCTCAGTAGTCAATTGAATGAGTAAGCAAAAATTCGTTTAGGATATAGAGAATCTAAACTTTACCAGTTTGACTTAAAATTGACATTAACACCACACACAAAACTGCAGGATGCACTTTATTTTCTAGAACAAGCTAGGTCATATTTTGATCCATAACATGCATGTGATAAATTTCAAGAAACTGAAACCTTACACAGTATTTCTTCTGACTGCAGTGGAATTAAATTGAAAATCCGTGACACTATGATATACAGAGAAATTTCAAAATATTTGGAAATTAAAGAGGATATCTCTAAATATCCCATGAGTCAAAGAAGAAATAACAAGAAAATTAGGAATTATTATAAAGAAGTTACTGAAAATCTTTGAACCTTGTGACATAGAAAGCACTAACCATAAAAATATAGATTGACCTTGAATGGATGAAATGATAAACTTGAAAATATATAGTGAAGATATGTAGAAACCAGAACTTTCCTACATTGTTGGTGGGAATATCAAATGGTACAACCACTTGAGAAAATGGTCATTTTTATTTTAAAGCTAAACATATACCTACCCTATGACTTAGTGAATCTACTCCTAATTATTTATCCAAGAGGAATAAAATCACAAGTTTATGCAATGGATATGATTATGTTCACCATGGCTTTATTCACAACAGCCCCAAATTGGAAACCACTCAAATGTCTATCAATAATACTTATGGATAAACAAATTATGGTATTTTCACATACTGTGATACTGTTTGGCACCAAAAAAACGAACAAACTGGAGATGCCTACAACAAGATGGCTCTCATAGGTTTGATGTTGTAAGAAAAAAGTCAGTGCAAAAAAGTACATCCTGTGAGATCCCATTTATATAAAGTCTTAGAACAGTCAAAATTAGCTTATGGAGATTGAGAATCAGATCACAGTTTACCTGGAGTCGTGGAGGATTGACTGCAAAGGGCACAAGAAACTTTGTAGGATGCTAGTAATGTTTGTACATTCTTGACTGGTACATATACATGGGTGTATATTTTTATCAAAATTTATCAAAATAAAATAAATATTTAAAAGATATGCATCTTGTTTTATGAAAGCTATGTCTCAATGAAGTATCTTAATATTTTGAAAAGCCTTTGGACATCCAAATTCCTGAGTTCATTTTGTGAAGATTCTGATTCAGTGGGTTCCTGGTGAGAATCCATTAGCCTGCATGTTTAACAAGAGGCTCTGGTTGATCCTAGTGCATGTGGTCCATCAATTATATTTTTGAAAGGACTCATCTCACATAATATTGTAGGTCCAGAAGTGCTGATCCCATTTTGCAAAAGTAAATGAATTCATAATAACTCACAATGAATTTGTTGTCTCTGAATTCTTCTCCATTTCAAATTATATATATTAATCAATTTTTAAATTTTTTTGTGAAATATCAAGTTTTGTGAGTTCCCTCCAGACTGGATTAAAGTAAACTTGTCTCTTTCTAGTCTCTCATTCTTGCTACAATACTTTCAGTGTCTGCTTTTGCTAATGTGCTTTTTCCCACCAGAAAAAGCTTTCCCAGCTTTTCTGTCTGCATTGTAGCTTCTCCTTTGAAAGCCCAATGACATCTGGCCCTTTCCAACTAAGTTTGTTGCTAGCATCTAATAATAATTTCCCTTCTTTAAATCCAGTAGTTCTTACTGACTGATCTATTCAATCTGGAGCTTACACACATAACAAACTGCAGCTATTTTTCCCCATGTTACTCTTTTCTCTCCAATAATATTGTAAATGCATATTGAAAACACTTCTATTTCTCAGGCCATTGTAATCTATCTTTTCCTCTCACCCTGCTAAGGAAGCAAAATGCTTGAGAAAATGTTTTTGAATTAAGAACACAGGATTTGGGGTTTGATGCAAGTGAGAATCCCAATTCTAGCACCCCAAAACTATAATATTGAGAAACTTTTTTGTCTTCATCAGTAAAAATGGGAATAATAATTCTTTCTTTATAAAGTTATTGCAAGGATTAATGGGGTAAATTTCACAAGCTACTTAGCACATTGTCTGGTGCTTTGCAAGTGTTTACAAATAGTTCTTGATAAGATTGTTCCTGCTGATATAATATTATTATGTAGGTGTGACATTACTATTTATATTGTTAAAGACCACCCAGAATTAGCCTGTATGGGAATTTAGAGATTATATAATCAACCCATTTGTTCCTGTAATTAGAAAACCGAGTCCAGAGAGGAGCAGTCTGTTGAATTTTTTGTCTTAAAAGAAGAATTAAGCTCCAAAGTTTATGTTCTGATTTACATAATGTTGCCATTTTAAAACCATATTTGTTACGTGAGAGAATATTTTCCCAGTTCAAACAGTAAAATACTACTCTGCATTTACATAGAACATGAACCTTAGAATTTCCTAGGTTCCCCACGCCTCATCTGACTATGAACTGTTTTCTTACAAATATAGACCTAAAAAGGTGCAGAGAGGAGGTGAACATCTTCCCATCATGCTCTGACCGCACGTACATCACACATGTATTCTCACATATTCACAGATTTTCAGGTCAACCTCATTAAGGGAATAAATAATGACCTTGATGGCTAACAGGTCACCTGTACTGTGATCACAGCACTCAAAGTCAAGTCCATCTGACCTACTTCGGTCATGCACTCTTAGTCAGCTGTTTAATTAATGACCAGTAACTTAAATGTCTTCCCCTGAGGACATCCCACCTCCTGATTTAGTGCATCCATTCCTCCTCTGTTGTCAAGTATGGTGCAAAGCACCGTGCTGAGTGGAAGTCTATATGGGAGTTTGCAGATTTAAGAGAAAGAGACATGAGACAGATGAGATCTGGAGTATAAAAAAGAGTTTTAAATATAAAGACTTTAAGAATGAGTGAATGAGGGCCTGTGAAAGCGGATCCTTAAAGAACTCCCTTGCAACAGATGTGCACAGATCAGTAGCTGTACCATCTTCACTGTGGCACTCATCCTATTCTCCTCTGTTTTAAAGTCAATGAACTCCAGGGTGGTGCTGCAGTCTCCAGCCTCCCTCCATGTCTTATCCTCGGCCTCGGGACTCCCTGGGTGTCTATGGTTAAAGGCCCTGTAGAGCTGCTGATTACTGTGATTTCCTTTAACCAGCTTCACACCTTTTTTGCTTCTCAATTTTTGATGTCATTTCTAATGTGTTGGGCCAAACACGTTGGAACTTGTTAAGATTCTCCAAATAGTTTCTTTGTGCTGGAGAAATCACACCAGTGACAGGGCCTCCTTTCCATGTCCCTGAGCTTTTGTGCATGTGACCTGCTCCCTGTGGTCCCCATCACTCTGTCTCACAGAGGAACTGACATTTAGAGCCAGAGCTCAGATACCAATAACACTTATTATTTTTTAAAACTTCATTTCTCTCTCTTTTCCCCCCTTATTCCATTCAAATGCTGAACGTAATAAAGTTGCCAAAACTCTCCCTCCATTGGAGTGAAAACCATTCATTTGTCGTCTCAATTTAAGATTCCTGACTCCAAATAGAAGGATATTCTCTGTGGACGTAATGGGACATTTAGCAATTCATTCATTTTCTTCACATGCTACTTATTTAGGCACTCAGCAGTTGGCGGCTTTGATGTGGAGTGGTGAAATTATAAAGACATTACATATCATAAAAATATAAATGAAAGAAAACACAGACCCTCTTTTATATCAGGCTAAATTGACTGCTGTCATATTAAGGGTATTTTGTTTTATAAATTATATCCGTTTCAAGGTATTCCCTTGAGTGAGTCACTACTTTATCTTTTATTTCCTTTTCCTTTTTTAAAACAAAATAGGCCTCGCCTTTCCAATATACTGGTGTAAAGAACTATAAAGGGCTCAAATATAGAAACTGATATATTTGATACCAAACTTCAGCTGAAATTTGCAATATTAGGCCAGCAAAGCAGTCAAGTCATGCACGAGTTACCAGTTCTAACTTATGCCACTGTATGTTGGGCATAACAAAAGAACTTTGGAATAAAACCAGTTTAATGAATTGCATTCTTTACCATTAAGTTTCTTCAAAAAGGTCCACAAGAATGACTACCTGTCTCAGTCTGTTTGGGCTGCCATAACAAAATCCTGGGTAAATTATAAAGAACAGAAACTTTTTTCTCACAGTTCTAGGATCTGGAAGACTGAAAGCAGGATACCAGCATTGAGAGCTGTCTTCTGAATGGAAGACTTTTCCTTGGATCCTTACTTGGCAGTTCTGTCAGCCCTCTTTTATAAGGAGATGAATCCCATTCTAATCACCTCCTAATACCATCATCTTCAGAGTTAGATTTCCAGCATATGAATTTTCAGTTCAGTTCAGTCAGTCGCTCAGTCGTGTCCGACTCTTTGCAACCCCAGGAATCACAGCACGCCAGGCCTCCCTGTCCATCACCAACTCCCGGAGTTCACTCAGGCTCATGTCCATTGAGTCAGTGATGCCATCCGGCCATCTCATCCTCTGTTGTCCCTTTCTCCTCCTGCCCCCAATCCCTCCCAGCATCAGAGTCTTTTCCAATGAGTTAACTCTTCGCATGAGGTGGCCAAAGTACTGCAGTTTCAGCTTCAGCATCATTCCCCCCAAAGAAATCCCAGGGCTGATCTCCTTCAGAATGGACTGGTTGGATCTCCTTGCAGTCCAAGGGACTCTCAAGAGTCTTCTCCAACACCACAGTTCAAAAGCATCAATTCTTCGGTGCTCAGCCTTCTTCACAGTCTAACTCTCACATCCATACATGGAGGGACACAAATATTATACCATAGTATATTTGTTTAATATTTGCTCTGTGAAGCCAAGATTGTTCTAAATACATTAGTAACTCCTTAAAATATTTTGTGTCTGTCCTTCATAAAAGTATTTAATTCTGTTCACAGCATCGCTGTCTGCTGCGTGGGCATGGCCAGCATGGAAGAGATGGCAGCTCCAAGATGGGAGACAGAGCTGCCTGGACCAGCAACGTCACAGGAGCCATGTGCATACGCGGAATTGGTCTGTATGCTGGAGCAGGTGACAGACCTTGTTTGGTTACTGCTGGAAAGATGCAGGATTGAGTAGCTCAAGAAAAACCAAGCTGAAGGAGGATCTGGAAGAGGGCTGTGAGGTCATAGAAGTCAAAGCAAAAAAGAAAAAGAATCAATGCAAGAGATTCAGCTGAGACAAGGCAGGTCAGAAAGAACAATGGGAACAGAAGTAGAACAAGGCTAGGTATGGAATTTTTCTCCCTATTACCTTTAAATGTTGGAAACTCTCCTCCTCTTAGGATTGATGATTTTTGTCTAGGGTTGATTGTTTTTGTTAGCCAAGAATAGGTATTTAGGAGTAAGTACTTCCTGGGATCTTATTATTTGACCTAACACTATTAGTATTTGGTTCAATCTTTAAGAAAGTCTTGTCCTTTACTAGTATTATTATCTTGAGTAAGAGATTCATGTTGCTCCCTCCATTCCTCAATTTCTCCTTTTTGAATGGATCACTGTCTATGTTTCATCCTCACATGGGAGTCTCCCTGAATCCCTGGTCATTTGAAATGAAATTGTCTTGATGTTCTTCTGCCTGACCTTGGGGGTTAGGGATGGATTATAATGTGGGAGTTTTTCTTGGTTAGCACCAGACTCCCAGGAGTACCCTGGTTCTTGACCCACAGTCTAAACTCTTCCCCTTGTTCCATACTGTCTTCGGCTTTGAGTTAAAGACCATGAAGGCCTAGACACCCTGGGCCCTCTCAAGTTGCTCCCTCCTGCCTTGTTAGAGCTTATCTAGTAACTGTGGCAATCATTTGCAAATTATAGTGTAATAAATTCTTAATCCAGTTTTATTTTAACATCTTCATTAATTATGTGGAAGAGGGAGACAACTGCCTGCTAATTAAATTTTCAGATGTTGCTAAATTGGGAGGAGTTGCAAACCCAGCTGAGAGCCAGACGTCAACACAAAGGAATCTGGAGATGTTCTGGGGGGTGCAGGTAGAGGACGGGGATGTGGTGACAATTGGAAACAAAGATGTGGAGGAGGTCATCCAGAAAGTAGGAATAGCGGCTCCATGATCCCAGAGGCTGGGAGCAGCCCAGGGAACCAGCTCAGTCATAAGCTGTGATGGAGTGATGACAGGAGGGTCAGGCTGGACAGGGTGATGGATTTCCATTTTCTCTTCCCAGAAATGAGCCGGGTCTCCTCTCTGATAACTGTGTCTGATGGCTTCAAGCCTAATGCGTTTGACCACAATGACCTGTGAAAGCAATAGGAAGGAGATCCTCAAAAACTCAGGAGGTGCACAAAGCTTTGTTTCTGGCTTCTTGCATTCTCAGGGTGCCTCAACCTGGCTGGCCACATACAGCTGGGAAAGATTAATGCAGTTAATGCATGTGAAACGGGTTTAGAAAAATTAAAAGCACTATGAGAAAAAAATATTATTTTTATACTAGTGATAATTAGGATCAATCTTTGTTAAATTAAATTTAATTGATGTTGGCTAGGTAGCAAATGGCATCTGTGAGGAAAGATAGCAGAGGAGAAACAACTGTTAAAATGATTAACGTGGGTTTCTTCTAAATGTACATGCTCCACTTCTAGGGAAGTGACTTAGGTTGCTGGAATGCCCAGGACCTTTGGTGACTGATCTATATCCCAGGGGTGAAGCATCTCTGGTGGTTTCCTAACTCTTTCAGAGCAGGTTATATGGATAAGTTGGTTAGGAAAAGTGGATTGTCCATTTGAGAATCATGCACATCATTGCCATTGCAGAAAACAAATATTTTTTTTTCTAAAACTACCAACTTGGCCATAATCTTTTACCAGCTTCAGTCTCATTGACCTTTCGTCAACTTTCCATTTGGACACATAATCTCCCTGCAGCAGAACAGTATGACTCAAGCCATATACTTACTTATTTCTAGTCTCAGCCTCTATATATTACTGCAGATGCTACTGTAAACCCTAGCCAGTATCCTTTTAAATATATCCCATTTGTTACAAAGGATACTAAATAAAAGACTCTAGGGAGATGAATGTCTAGTTCATATCCATATGTAGAGCTAGATAAACCCCAAAGACATTACTACTAAAATACAGAAGGTAATTTGATCATATATGAAAAGTAGCAGCAATATTTAGACTTTCTTTTCCTAAAGTAGAGTTTTCCCCTCTACACTAGACTCTCAACCCTGAGAGGCCAAGGAATATTGCTTTTCTTTTCCTTGTATTTTCCACAATCCCTAACAGGGGTGAACACATAGGGGGCACTCCGTAACTGATGGATGGCATTAGAGAGAAATAATACTTCTCTTCAAAAACTACTCTCTCCCACTTAGAATAAAACGGAGACAAATGTGCTGATTTTTCAGCTTTCTGAAAGAAAAGACAGGGTGTGGGTAGATAGGACACATTTTTAAAAAAATCCAATGAAAGCCAGGTGGATCATCCACCAGGAAGTGTCAGGTGGTGGGTCTGCTGAGAAAGAACTGGCTTCTGTCACCTCCTGGCTCCTACTTGGTGAGTCAGGCAGCGGAGGAAATGGAAACAGCCAACCAGTCAGTTTAAGATTATATGGAAAGAGGCTAATTGGTCTTTCACCTTATTTTCCTTGTCATTCCTTCAGGGATTAGGCTAAGCCTCTGTGTATGTTTCATCAGGGAGTCATCAGGATGCACCTTGCCTTTCTGTCTACTGTGCTGACAGCGTTTGTGATGTTGACTTGATTTTGATAAGCCTTACCACTTGTCATGCCACTCCTTTCGGTCAAAACAGGTATATAATTTATGGTGCCCAAAGCAGCCATTAGTGTAAAAGAATTAACTGGGAGGGAGGCATGTGCCAGTGACAGTCACTGAGTCATTAAGTAGCTAATCCTGCCTGCTTTGTGGGAACTGTTTTGTTTTTTCTCTGTGTGTGTTTTTTCCCCTTTAAAATTCCTAAGCAAGGGATAGACACATTTGTCATTGAAATATGGTTTCTTCTCCTGCTTGGGGAGGGGGGAACAACTTAAAGTTAAAGACCCACCCCCGACTTAAGTTCAGTGTTCTGGGTATTGAAGCCCAGATGGAAGGAATATTGAAGAGGATTAGGGCAGTGAGCCAGGGGTGTCAGCACCAGGAGATGCCTGTTGAGGGAGTGGTGGGATGAAGGTGGTGGCAGATTTTAGGCATTAGGTGGAATGAGTCACAGCAGGAATCCAGGCTGGCAAAGGATGTCAGGAGTACTGTTGGGACTCTTTCTCTAGATGTTGCAGGCTGATGGCATAAGAAGCCTGAGACAATCTCTGGGAGATACCAGGACAGGCATACGTAGGGCTTGCTGTTTCCAAGGATGTGCAGGCATAACACTGCTCAGACTCTGAGGTTCTATAGGCTGGAATATCATATCTTAGCTCACCCCAGTGTTATGTGCTATGGCTTGAATTGTTCCCCCGCCCAATATATGTGTGTGTGTGTGTAAGTCCTGACTCCTGGTGCCTCTTATGTGACTCAATTGGTGGTACGGTTTTAACAGAGTTAATCAAGTTGAGAAAGAGGTTCTTAGGGTAGGCCCTAAGCAAATATGATTGGTTCCTTTCTAAGAAGCAGGGATTTGGACAAAGGAACTTGCAGACAAGAAGATCATGTGAAGATGAAAACAGAGTTCAGGGTGATACAACTATAAGCCAGGGAATGTTGAAGAAGATTGCCAATAAATCTCCAGAAGCTACAGGAGAAGCATGGATCAGACTCTCCCTCCCAGTTCTCAGATGGAACCAACCCTGTGACATCTTGATTTCATACTTCCGCCTCCAGAACTGTGAGAAAACAATTTTTTTGTCATTTAAACCACTCAGTTTGTGGTACTTTGCTACAGCAGGCCTAGGAGACTAATATTTCAGAAAAATCTCAGCCAGCCCTGCGTGCACAAATGAAGTCACCAATCTCTAGAAGTCACACTGGCTCAGCAGTTCTGGTGCCTAAAGGAAGGTGATGTTCTTCACTCAATCAGAAATCTCTAGGGTGTGCCAACAAGGAGAATCAGTGAGATTCACTTTTTATTTAACTAGGGTTCAGGAGAGGTTAAGGGATTCAGCCAAAACCCTATAGCAAGTAAATAATAGTGGTGAGCTTGGGGTCCAGATCTCCTCTTTTAAGTATTTCACTGAACAACCAATTTTCCAAGGCAAGTTCAGAACACACAGTAGGCCGTTAGGAGAGTTTTTCTAGGGCTCAACATCCCACCTTCCAAACCTTATTCTTGAGAACTCTTCACATGAAGTTTTGTTATCTTTGTCTGCCTGCTCTGCACTTGTCTGCTTGTTCAGGTTCTCAGATCTCAAAGCAAGAATGATTCTTCTGCCTAACAACAAATCTTTTAACTTCATCAGGAATGAAGCATCCCACATAAACAAATGTTCCAGATTCCTAATACATATCCTTAAAGTTGTGGTATTAATCTTCAAATTTTAACATGTTTAGATGGAATTATTTCTAAATATACCATGCAAGCTTAAGCAGGTATTCCTATTCCCTTAAGCAGCATTTAAGTCACCAATGGCTTTAGATCATTGTTATTAGTATCGATTAGTCCACTGTGCTGTAACACAGACTGGTTCTCACTGTTTTTCCTGTCCTAAGCAGGATCTAAACTGTTGTTTTCTATGAGTTTTTAGAGTTGGGAGCCAGGGAGAGTGTTTTAGCTCTCTATTGTTGTATAATGAACCATCTCCAAACTTAAAATCACAATTTATTATTTTTCCCAATTCTGTGTGTCAGACATTCAAACAGCTCAACTGGGTAATTATTTAACATGATGTAGTACTGAGTGGGGTCATTCATACAACTTTTTTTTTAGCTGAGAGCTTGACTGTGGCTGGGATGTCTGAGACAGGCGATCACCCCCCCCCCCCAGGGCATTTCTTCTGGTACTTCCTTACAGTGTCGCTGCGGGGCTTAAATGTGAGGAAGCAGAAGCTGCCAGTCTTCTTAAGCCCGCTGAGCTCAAGAGTTTCAGAACAACACTTCTGTCATATCCTGTTAGTCAAAGGAATTCCCAAGACTATCACAAGTTCAAGGAGAAAAAGTGTAGTCTCCACTTTCTGATGTGAGAAGTGACATGTTTCACAGGAAGTGAAGGAGTTTTGGCAGCCATATTTAAGATGACCATTATAAAAGTTTAATGGCATTAGATGCTATCATCACCAAAACTTTGCCCCAGCCAATTACCTCCAGGAACCCCTGCCTCCACCCACGTGGTGACTAAATTTACTAAGTGCAAAGAGAACAGTGGCCTTCAGAGTACCAGGTTTTATCTGATGTATAGTCATCTCTAAGAGAGATCTTTGGGACCAGAAATTTAGGTCTTTGACCTAAGTAGGATCTTCTTTTTCTTTTTCCTGAATCTAAATCTTCATAGAGTCAGGATATTGAACTAAGAGAGACAAAATGCTTATTATCCACCTAGAAGTCTAGAACCCAAAAATGGAAGAAAATAAAAACAAATTCTAAAGTCTTCTTTATGGCAGGACTGGTAAGAGGGTAGAAGAGGCCTGTGGAATACAAAGCACCTCCTTCCTAATGCTCTTATTTTGGCTTTGTATATCCTTTGGAAGAAGTCATCAATTGCCACTTCTTTGTGCAATGGGCATATCTGTCTTTAGTCCAGTCTCATATATGCTGTTTGTGGTTTCGAATTTTGCATGGAAAATGTAGAAATTGTAATATGCTTAAATAAAGAGTTTAAGATTATAATAAACCATAAATGAGGGGGGAAAACCCCACTTCTATGAGAAGGTATGCTATGACTAAACATTTTGATAAATTTATTTGGACACTGAAGCTATTTTAGTGTCTTCATAAGTTTCCATGTGTGTCCTAGACTAGCGCATCTCACATGACCTTGATCCTCAGGATCACTGGAGGAGCTTTTGAAAATACACATTCCCAGGCCCACATCAGTCCCTTATTAGATTTCAGAGTACTAAGGTTTGGTCTGGCATTGAAGGTGCTTCCCAAGAGGTGCTAGTGGTAAAGAACTTGCCTGCCAATGCAGGAGACGAGTGTACTATCTCTGGGTTGGAAAGATCCCCAGGAGGAAGACATGGCAACACACTTCAGTATTCTTGCCTGGAGAATCCCATGGACAGAGGAGCCTGGTGGGCTACAGTCCATAGGGTCACAAAGAGTTGGACACAAGTGAAGCAACTTAGCATACACGCAGTGGCACTGAAGAAAGAAATAGAGGAAAGAAGAAGGGAGGAAGGAAGGGAGAGAGAGAGTGTGATTTTGTTCTCAAGATACACAAGAAAGTCTGCATTTTGGACTATATTTCAGAACACAAAGAATGAAATAGTTTGTTAAAGTTTTTATGTTTTTGAGGACTTTATTTCTTAATTGAAGGATATTTGTTTTACAGAATTTTGTGGTTTTCTGTCATACATTAGCAAGAATCAGCCATGTCCCCTTCCTCCTGAACCTCCCTTTCATCTCCCTCCCCATCTCATCCTTCTAGATTGTCACAGAGCCCCTGTTTGAGTTCCCTGAGTCATACAGCAAATTCCCATTGCCTATCTATTTTACATTTGGTATTATAAATTTCTATACATTTCACCCTTTCCCTCCTCCCCTCCCCGATCGAAGTTTTGATGGAGAAAAGTCATCAGAGATATATTAGATATAAATTTACAGAGGTAAGGAAAGCCCATGAAGAGGAACTACTTCATTTTTCATGAAAGAAATGCTAATCTGGGGTTATGGCAGGTGTAGGTAGAACTGTGATATAATTGACTGGGAGGTAGTCAAGGATTTCTACCAGGGAGGGAAGGGCTGGTCAGAAGAGTGGGGTATTTGTAGAGACTTGCTACTCACTATAAACACCGTGTTTGTAGTGTGTTGGAGAGGTGGGTGACTTCCTCTTAGCACCTTTCCTGGACCATGTGAATAGTTGAAGTTGGTTGGTATGAATGGTGCCAGTTCCTCCTTGGCAATAGCAAAATCAGCCTCAATCCCCTGCTATTATAAAAGACCATTACTACTGAAGGTGTTGGAATGCTGAGTTAGGACTCACTTTATTCTCCTTTTTTTCAGCATTGCCTGATGCATGGGCTTCAGAAGAACTGCTGGATCATGGTGAGGTCATATTAGAAATTTCAAGACTAAATTCCAATGCCTATCAAATATCAGAAATCAATTTCTTAAATAACGACTTAACACTCAGAAGGCCCTGTTTGATGAGGCAGAGATTTAGAAGAGGGGAATGAACATGGAGGCAGGAGCTTTCACCTTGTTATCTGTTGATGTTGGCTATGACTCATGAATTCAGAGAATGATACGTATGAAGGTGCTCCCAGAAATTACACCTGAAGAAACTAAAGACAAGAGAGTAGTTACTTATTTTCAAGGGTCTGAGAGAGACTTCACAATGGAATTCAAAGGAGACCTCAATACCCCTATCTGCTAGTCAGTGCTCTTTCTTCTGCACTAGTCTCTTTGATCTTCAAGCACCATCACACTTATAAACAGTTTAAATTTATCACTTTTGGGGAGAAAGGAAGATGGAGGGAGTGTATAGATTTCTATTTCACTAGCTCATATAGTTTAGCTGAGAGATCCTTTGGTCTTATTTAAAATTGAGGTTGACCTACTTCTTTTACATTCTTTCATAGGTTTTAATCATCATTTGATGGTAGCATGTTAAAATCAGAAACACCCATTTCCTCATTTTCCAACTGTCTAAAAAGATTCAGTAAACATGGAAACTGAGCTTTACAGAAGGCAATAGCAAATCTTTTCTCTTTTGACTGGAAACGAACCCAAGATTGTGGATGAGTGTATTTGGCATACAGAATATTATAGGGAAAATGTTGTAAGACTGCATACATTCTCAAGGGTAGTTTAAATATACTTCATATTATACATTAAGTTTCTAAATCTAATTTTTAAATTCTAAATATCCAACCATAAATAAACTGTGTAAGCAGATAATAAGCTATATGCAACCTCAGTGTTGGCCTAAATTATTTGGGAGGGCTTCATTGAGGAGGTGAGAATTAAGAATCAAAGGTATAAAAGGAGTGAGGGATGTGCAGGGAGCTTTAAAAAAAAAAATAATACTGTTTTGTATCTCTTCCTAGATATAGGCTGTGTGTTATTCGTTCACTTATGTCTGACTCTTTGTAACCTCATGGATCTATATTTTATTGTCATTCTTTATAACCTACAGGTATTCACAATTCTTGTCTATCTACTTAGTATTTTATCACTCAAAACAAAACAAAAAAGTAGTGAGAAGGAATTTTCAGTGGAAGAAAAAGGGGAAGTAGGCCTATGAACCAGCCCTTTGAATCAAGGTGAGAACCTTAAAGTGGGGAAAACTGGGAAGGAAGAGACAGTAAGAGACAAGTCAGGGGAACTGGAGGTGAGGAGCCACACTGGGTATCAGACAACCATCTAAAAATGTCTTTTGTATTTTTAGCTCTGAATTGAATGGTGGAATTGAATTGCAAGATTATATGTTAAGTAGGGAGTTAGTAAACTACGTAAAGAGTCAAGTAGTAAATATTTCAGTCTTTGCAGGTCATACAGTCACCGTTGAAACTATTCAACTCTACTTTTGCAAAGTAGAAGTAGCCATACACAATATATGCAAAAAAAATGTGTATATATGTGTTACAAAAAACTATATTTTGAACACTAAAATTTGAAAACTTTTCATGTGCTATAAAATGTTATTTTTTTCTAAATAGTTAGAACAAGTCCTAGCTCACAGGTATATAAAAGAAGATATGGGTCAGATTTGGCCCATAACCATAGTTTTCCTACTACTATGTTAAGTGTCTATGAGATAATAGGTTAAAATAAGTGAAACGGTATACATTTTAAAGTATTAATTTTGTCTGGATAAACTTCTCTCTGCTTTACTAATTTTATTTATAACATAATTTAGAGAGAGTTACAGAACTTTCTCATATACCCTCTGCCCATACCCACATATAATCTTCTTTGTTATCAACATCTCACCAGAATGGTAAGTGCTTTTTTAAAATTTTTTACCAAAGATGAGTTATATTGACACATGATAATGCTCAAGTGCATAGTTTACGTTAGTTTCATTCTTAGTGTTGTACATTCTATGGATTTGGATAAATGTATAATTATATAGATCATTGTCCTAAAAATTCTCTCTACTCGGCTTATTCATTGCTTTCTCTTGCTCTCACCCTGGCAACCCCTGATCCTTTTATTGTCTCCATAGTTTTATCTTTCTAGAATATCACATAATTGAAATTACACAGTGCGTAGCCTCTTCAGATCAGCTGCTTTCCCTTAGTATGTGCACTTAAGTTTCTTCCATGCCTTTTCATGACTTGATTGCTTATTATTAATTTTTTAAATCCCCGATAACATTCCATTGTCTGGATGTCCCACAGTATATTTATCGATTCATTTGCTGAAGGACATCTTTATTTCTTCCAAGTTTTGGCAATTATGAATAAAGTTGCTGTAAACATTATGTGCAGATTTTGTGTAGACATAAATATTGAACTCTTTTGGGTAAGTACCAAGCAGGACAATTCCGAAATTATACTATAAGAATATGTTTAGATTTAAAGAAACCAGCAAGTCAAACTGTCCTCCAAAATGGCTGCACCGTTTTGCATTCCCGCCAGCAATGAATGAGAATTCTCATTGCTCCACAACTTCACAAACATTTGGTAACATCAATGTTCAGGATGGGCATTCTAACAGGTGTGTAGTGGTAACTCACTGTCATTTTAATTTGGATTTCCCTGATGATGTATGATGTGC
This sequence comes from Bubalus bubalis, assembly GCF_019923935.1. Lineage (NCBI taxonomy): Eukaryota > Metazoa > Chordata > Mammalia > Artiodactyla > Bovidae > Bubalus > Bubalus bubalis. The sequence continues at coordinate 42,980,089 of NC_059178.1, forward strand.
TATTTCATATGTTATATTCCACCTTTGTCTCTTCTTTGATGAAGTGTTTGTTAAGATCTTTGGCCTAGTTTTTTAAACTGGGTTGCTTGTTTTCTTATTGTTGAGTTTGAAGAGTTCTTTGTATATTTTGAATGACAGTCCTTTATCAGATGTATCTTTCACAAACATTTTCTCCCAATCTGTGGCTTGTCTTTGAATTCTTTTGATAATGTCTTTGTCAGGGCATGTTTTTAATTTTAATGAAGTCCAGTTTATCAGTTATTTCTTGCATGGATCATATCTTTGGTGTTGTATCTAAAAAGTCATCACCATACCCAAAATCACCTAGATTTTCTCTTATGTTATACTCTAGAAGTTTTATAGTTTTACATTTTAATTTTAGGTCTATGATCCCTTTAGAGTTAATCTTGTGCAGGGTATTAGGTCTGTATCTAGGTTTTTGTTTCCTGTATGTGGGTCTCCAGTATATTTAACACCATTTTTTCAAAAGACTATCTTTGCTCTACAGTATTCCTTTGCTCTTTTGTTGAGATCTGAGGATTATTTTTATGATGGTCCATTTCTGGCATCCCCATTCTGTTCCACTGACCTGTTTGTTTACTCGCACCAAAAAAACATTATCTTGACTACTGCAGCTTCATAAGAAGTCTTGAAGTCAGGTAGTGTCCTTTCTTCAACTTGGTTCTTCTTCTTCAATATTGTGTTTGCTATTCTAGGTCTTTTTCTACTCCATATAGACTTTAGAATTAGTTTGTAAATATCTGTAAAAATAACTTGCAGAATTTTGATTGGGTTTGCATTGAATCTATAGATCATGTGGGGGAAGAACTGACATCTTTACAATATTGTCTTCCTTTTCTTGAACATGGAATAAAGTGTTCCATTATTGAAACATCTTTTCTTGAACTATTTATATAGTTCATTTTTATTTTATTGATTAGAGTTTGACAGTTTTCTCATATAGATCTTGTATATATTTTGTTAGATTTCTCTAGGTGTTTTATTTTTGGGGGTGCTAATGTAAATAGTGTTGTGTTTTTAATTTCAAAATTCACTTGCTTACTATTAGTATATAAAAAAGCAATTGACTTTTATATATTAGACTTGTATCCTGCAAATTTGCTATAATAGCTTATTAATTCCAGAAGACTTTTGTTGATTCTTTTGGATTTTTGTATGGATAATCATGTCTTTTGCAAGGAGAGCCAGTTAATGTCTTCCTTCCCAATCTGCATACCTTTTATTTCTTTTTCTTGCCTTATTACATTAGCAAGATCTTCCAGTGCCATGTTGAAAAATAGTAATGAGAGAGAACGTCCTTGCCTAATCTTGGTGGGAAAGCTTTTTATTTCCCTATTTTTAAAAATTTAATAAGTATGGTATTAGTTGTAAGTTTTTTGGTGGGTAGTCTATCAAGTTGAAAGAGTTATTGGGTATTCCTAATTTAATGAGTTTATTTATTTATTTATTTAATCATGAATGGTGTTGGATCACCTCAACTTTTATTTTTATCTAACACATTGTTATCTTTCTTTATGAACATGTAATTCCCAGCATGTATACTAATTGTGTGTGTGTGTTTAAACTATTTTCACTCAGTGTGTCTGTCCTTGTGACATATCTTCCTATTGAGATCCAAAGTGTTATCTTTCCTTATTTCCATACCATTGCCTATGAAAGTGCTAAATACGTGGCCTGCAGTTTTATCTAAGACAATTTATGAAAGAGTAAATACAAATTGGAATTATTCATTCTGAAATAATTAAGTTAATCTGTTCTTAATGGTTATGAGTGCTCAGCCGTTTAGTGTGTCTGACTCTTTGCCACCCCATGGACTATATATAGCCTGCCAGATTCCTCTGTCCATGGAATTTTCCAGGCAACACTGGAGTGCATTGCCATACCCTACTCTAGAGGATCTTCTCTGACCCAGGGATTGAACCCATGTCTCTTGTGTCTCCTGCATTAGCAGGCAGATTCTTTATCACTAGTACCACCTGGGAAGCACATGGTTGAGTATATTTTGCATCAAAATTACACTAAACTCATAAGTTAATCAATATAAATTATAGGAGTTCACACTTAATACAATACAAATTAACAGCATTTAGAATGTAGGTAAGCTTATTTTTATAGAAACACTATCAAGCAAAACAGATCTACATTTATATTATAGTCTAATTAATCATGTCCTGTGTAACAGTCAATGTCCTCTCAGAAAAAACAGAAGCCATTCCATGTATTCCAAATAGAGAAAAGCAAGTTCGAAAAAGTAGTTTCCAGTCCTTGAACTGTGGTTCAAGAAAGAATATGTAAGAGCAAATGTGGAATGGAAAATCAAGAGATACTGGGTGACATAGTTCACCTCTTTGACTTCTCAGCATTCTCCCTGTTCATTTTCATGTAATGATAACACAAACATCTTGCTTCCACTTAAGGGGAGCTACAACTAACCCTCACATTAATGAAGATATGCTCATCTTCTCCTAAGAAGTGGAGACACGCAATTATTCTGTGTCTTTCCTTCAGTAATGTTAAGCTAATCACAATTTCATCTGTATATCCATTAATCTGAAGACTAAATTCCTACATTAACCACAACAAACACTCTTAAATAAAAATACAGGAGAAAGAAAGAGTAGAAAACTGATTAATATATACAAATGTGCATAAAAAAACAAGAAAGGAAATAAGTACACTGTTATTTGTCTCAATTCTAAAAGTGATTGTGGGTTGTAAGTGATATTTATAGCTTCCTTGTTTTACTAGCCATTCATTCCCTGTTTCCTTTGCCCTCAACCAGCATCTCAGAGGTTAGGTTACTTCCACCAATGGTTAACCCACATTTCATTTCCATAAGTCTGAGTCTCTGGTAGTCCTTATTTCATTGGGTTGCCACCTGTAGTTTTCATTTATTGTTAATCTTAAATGTAGTAAGTGATGCCTCTGAACATCTCTTAAGTCAGAGGATTATGTTGTCAGTACTAGAATCCCTAGTATCCCAATTCCCCACCCTGTCTCCACTTGGGAGAGGGTAATATACTCTCTGTTCCATGGTCCCTCTCCCTTTGTGTTCCCTTGCCATCCCAACATGGATAGGTTACTTTTCTTCCCTAATTAAACATTTTGAGCTGCGAGTCATTTGTAATGATTTATGGCAGCTGTGCTTTTGCCAATCTTACACAGTATTTTTCTTATTACTTAATTGTTTTAGCAGTGCTTCAGCCATTAGTTTCTGAGTTCTGAAAACAGGAAACAGAAGTCTTCTATTATAGACGCCTGCCTAATTAGCTCAGAGGCTGTCTAATGGGGACTATTAAAAATGCAAATGAGGTGTGATCAAACACTGAAAAGTTTGGTCCTGACAGTATATACTAATGCATTTCCTCCATTACCACCCCCCTTGCAAGATGTACCACAATACTGAATGTAGATTCCTCTCTCCCTTCCTTACCCTGTACGATAGCTTTTACTTGGTGATTATGTTCTTCCTTCCTTACCTAGGCTGGGTTGCAGTTTAAGAAGTGCTCTTAGGGAAGCCATTCTTATTTATTACCCATTAATCTAAGAAAGTGGTCATCAAAATTCAGCATGCATCAAAATAACCTTGATTAACTATGGATTCTTGGGCCCATTCATAGAGTTTCCAACTCAGTAGGTCTGGAGGTGCCCAAGTACCTTCATTTCTAACAAGTTCTCAGGGAATAACAACCTTGGTTATCTGGATACTCTCTTTGAGAGCCTCTCATCTAGGGCCTTGTGGTTTTTTGTCTCTATTCTGAATTCAAAAGTTCCATTTCCTTCCATACCATTCTTCTCTGGAATTTTCTTTCTTTTTTTTCTCCTAACAGATTTTTAAGTATTCAATACAGTATTGCTACCTAAAAGTGCAATGCTATATATCAGATACCTTGAACTTATTGCATTTTATATGTATTGATTAGCAACTCCCCATTTTCTTCTATACCCAGCTTCTGGAAACCACTGTTCTACTCTTTGCTTCTCTATTTTAGATACTTCATATAAGTGGAATCATGTAGTATTTGTAATTTTCTGACTGGTTTATTTCATTTAGCATAATGTCCTCAGGTTCATCCATGTCACATATTACAGAATTTCCTTCTTTTTTAAGGTCATGTTCAGTCTTAAAGAATCTGCCTGCGATGCAGGCAACCTGGGTTCAGTCCCTGGGTTGGGAAGATCCCCTGGACAAGGAAATGGCTACCCATTCCAGTATTCATGCCTGGAGAATGTCATGGACAGAGGAGCCTGGTGGGCTACAGTCCAGGGGTTCGTAAAGAGTCAGACATGACTGAGTGACTAACATATACACAAACACATATATACATACCATATTTTCTTTATCATCTGCTGATGAACATTTAGCTTGCTTCCATATCTTGCTTGCTATAAATAGTGATGCAATGAACATGGGAATATTAATGTCTCTTTGAAATCCAGATCTCAATTATTTGAGATAAATGCTCAGAAATGGGATTGTTAGATCATCTGGTAATTCTATTTTTAATTTTTTGAGGAACCTCTATACTCTTTTCCATAGGGTTACAATTTCTCCATCCTTACCAATACTGGTTTTTCTAAATAATAGGCATTCTATAGGCAACTCACTCCAGTATTCTTGCCTGGAGAATCCCAGGGACAGGGGATCCTGGTGGGCTGCTGTCTATGGGGTCACACAGAGTCAGACATGACTGAAATGACTTAGCATAGCATAGGTATAACTTAGATATTGTTAAGATGTCCACACTACTCATAATAATCTAAAAATTTAATGCAATTCCTTAAAAAGTCCCAACAGTATTTCTTATAGAAATAGAAAAGCAATTCGAAAGTTCATATGGAACCCTGAAAGACTCTTAATAGCCAAAGCAATCTTCAGAAAGAAAAACAAAGCTGGATTCATCATATTTTCTGATTTCAAAATATATTACAAAGCTTCAGTAATTAAAACATTCAGTTCAGTAGCTCAGTTGTGTCCGACTCTTTGCGACTCCATGAACCACAGCATGCCAGGCCTCCCTGTCCATCACCAACTCCCGGAGTCCACCCAAACACATGTCCATTGAGTCAGTGATGCCATCCAACCATCTCATCCTCTGTTGTCCCCTTCTCCTCCTCACCTCAATCTTTCCCAGCATCAGAGTCTTTTCAAATGAGGTAGCTCTTTGCATCAGGTGGCCAAAGTATTGGAGTTGCAGCTTCAACATCAGTCCTTCCAATGAACACCCAGGACTGATCTGCTTTAGGATGGACTGGTTGGATCTCCTTGAAGTCCAAGGGACTCTCAAGAGTCTTCTCCAACACCATAGTTCAAAAGTATCAATTCTTCAGCGCTCAGCTTTCTTTATAGTCCAACTCTCTCATCCATACATGACTACTGGAAAAAACATACCCTTGACTAGATGGACCTTTGTTGGCAAAGTAATGTCTCTGCTTTTTAATATGCTGTCTAGATTGGTCATAACTTTCCTTCCAAGGAGTAAGCATCTTTTAATTTCATGGCTGCAGTCACCATCTGCAGTGATTTTGGAGCCCAGAAAAATAAAGTCAGCCTCTGTTTCCACTTTTTCCCCATCTATTTCCCATGAAGTGATGGGACTAGATGCCATGATCTTAGTTTTCTGAATGTTGAGCTTTAAGCCAACTTTTTCACTCTCCTCTTTCACTTTACTGATTATAGGCCAATGGAACAGAATAGAAAGCCTAGAAATACATGCATATGGTCAACTGATCTTTGTTAGGGGTGCCAAGAATACACAGTGGAGAAATGATAGTCTTGTCAACAAATGATGTTGGGAAATAGGATATGCACAAGCAGAAGACTGAAATTGGACCATTTAATCAACAGACTGAAGAGGCAACCTGTGGAATGGGAAAAAATATTTGCAAACCATAATCTGATGAGCAATATATAAGGAGCTCCTTCTACTCAATAGCAAAAAAAAAAAAAAAAAAATAATAATAACCCTAATAACCTGATTTAAAATGGACCTAAGACATTAATAGATATTTTTCTAAAGAAGATATAAAAATGATCAAAAAGTATGCTAAACATCAATAATAATTTGCTAAATGCAAGTCAAAAGCATGATAAAATATCATCTTATACCTAGTAGGATGTCTTTTCCTTAATGAATTATCAGAATGGCTTAGTTAGACCAAGTGTTGGTTTGTTGGAACAGCTTCTCTGACCCTCTCTCAAACCAAATCAAGGTTATATACATATCCTTTATGATTCTATTGTTATCCTATTACTCAGCACATGTGCAATGGATCTGAATTTTGTAGTCTGAAGCTCATAAATTGAGGGATCCTCTTTAAGAGAAGGAATTGAAAAAATATATACAATTGAATAAGGATTTTTGAAGTATTCCAGTTAATTTGTTCTTGCATTACAATATGCTGATACATTTGATTCTTTGCATATCTTTCCCCCTTGATAGTGAGTTCCTCCTGGACTAGGATTAAATCCTATTTTTCTCCACAGTCTCATACTCTGTACAGCATCTAGCACCATGGATGCTCAATAGATACTTATGACCCAATCTGTTCACATCAGTTTAATACTGAAAACTTTTGTACTGTATATTTCTCTCCCATAGTCTCTTCTCCTTTACATTGAGATGTGGCTTCTTATCTTTCCATGTCACCTATCTTATTCCTCTTCATGGAGATATGACTTCTTATTGTCCTATGGTCCACATTCCCCACTACTGTTCCCAGCACTATGTGTTGAACCTCATTAGACTTTTCATTTTGCCAAATCACTTAGGATTCTTTCCTGCCTATTTGCATTTCTATGTTTCTGCATTCACGACCTGGAAAATTTCTACGCATACTTCATGATCCATTTCAACTTTCATTTCCTTTTGGACATACTCTCCAAGCTCTTCAGGCAGAGGGTCCTGCAGTTCTTTTTCATTTCTGATGGCATACATCAGATCTTTCTGCCTGGTGCTTCCTGCTGGCCTGATGTAGAAGTTGGTGTAGGTTGCAGACATTGAACAATATTCTTGGTCAGCCAATCCCCTTCTGTTCACCTTTGTAGCCAGTATCCATCATTCCCTGGTGGCTCAGATGGTAAAGTGTCTGCCTGCAATATGGGAGACCCAGGTTCGACCCCTGGGTTGGGAAGATCTCCTGGAGAAGGAAACGGCAACCCACTCCAGTGTTCCTGCCTGGAGAATCCCAGGGATGGAGGAGCCTGGTAGGCTACAGTCCATGGGGTCATAAAGAGTCGGACACAACTGAGCGACTTCACTTCACTTCAAATAAATTAATGCATGAATAAAAGATAAAGTTATTCTTGTTAACAATGTTTGAAAGGGGGAGATCTGCTATTCCAGAGCAAGAAGATATGCAGAAAGGAGGTGTTCGTACAGCCAAGAACCCTTTGTAGCACCACCTCTGTTTTAGTGAGAGCTCAAGTCCAGCCAGGTGGCCTCATTCCTATCCTCCTCTCTACTACCCAGTCTCCATCTTGCTCCTGGAAGTGACCCAGGAGTTCCACTAAGCCTCTCTTCCTCTTTTCCCTCTATCTACTCACAGATCAGGACCTGATTGAAAGAAAAGGAGAAAGAAGATGTGGTACATATATACAACAGAGTATTACTCAACCATAAAAGGAATGAAATAATGCCATTTGCAGCAACATGGATGGAACTAGAGATTCATATCATATGATGTCTTATGTGAATCTAAAAAAAAATGATACAAATGAATTTATATACAAAACAGAAATAGACCCACAGACATATAAAGCAAACTTATGGTTATCAAAGGAGAAAAGGGGGGGATACATTAGGAGTTAGGGACAATACATTACTATATATAAATAGACAATCAAGAAGGACCTACTATATAGCACAGGGAGTTATACTCAATGTTTTGTAATAACCTACAAGAAAAATGACTCTGAAAAAGACTATAGATATAACATGAATCTCTTTGCTGTACACCTGAAACTAGAACAACATTTTAAATCAACTATATTTCAATTTATGAAAAATGGATTTGAACAGGCACTCAGGTCCTGAGACTCCTGCTCTGGCTGTCCTATGCCTCCTCTGGAGGGATGGTAAGGGGGAGCACAGAAGAAAGAGCTTCAGACCCTAAGGGAGGACACCAGTAATTAGTGTTTCTGCATGTTGGACCCTACAAAACAACTTCTCCAGATTCAACAAGCTGTCATCAAATGCTGTCTTTTCAGCCCTTCATTGGTGCACTAATGAATGAAGAGCATTCTATTGATTGCAGTTCTTATTGCTGCTGTTTAAGCCTTGCCCAGCCCAGGGAATTTGCATAATTTGAGGAGGGTTCCTGCTCGCAGAGGCCCTGGCTGCAAACCTCTGTCCTCCAGGTCTCCTTGTTTCTGGCTGCTTCTTTGTGGCCAGGATATTAAAGGAAGAAGTAACAGTGCAGACCAGAGACTGTAGGTAGTTGGGGCTCTCTACCAGAACCCCTCTGGTCCAGGCTGAAGACCCCAACCTGTCTCCCAAGAAGTAATCTGCTTTCCCTGTCTTCCCTAAGTCTTCATCCTCAAAGTCTGGGTGTCTCAACTCTGCCTTGCTCTGAGAATCACATTTCCTTCTTCAAACTGGTAGCTGCTTGGTGGAAATTTCTAGTCTCTCCTTCTAGCAATCACATCACACAGGGAACCTGAATTGTACTTCCAAGGAGGGGATTGCAAGTCTTTGTGCTCACCGCCTCCTAACTGTGTTGGAAGAACAGTTCTTGGGTTGCCAAGCCTGTCAGAAAGCAGGAGTATCACAGATACTAAGGGCACTTCTGAAGCCACCCCAGCTGTGGTGCTGATTTCAGAATAAAGGACCAGAGATGCCTTGTGCCCAAAGCACTGCTGTCCTTGCCTGCCACGTGGCCTCTTGTCACTTGCTTCACATTTTGCCACCTTTTTGATTCAAATGACCCTGATACAACTTAATCCTTTAATTAGACAATTAGCACATCTCCACTGAATAGGATTTGTTCTTGTTGGGCTGGAGAAGAAAACTGCACATCACAGGAAGAAGATGAAACAGTAATAGCATGTGGGAAGTGGTTTGCCTCTTTTTAAGGGGCAGTGGTGGGGTGGTCAGCTGCTCCCAGAGCTAGTCCTCCCTGCAGAGGCTGAGCTACATTTCTTAACAGCTTGCAAATATGTTGTTTTTTGGGGTGCTCGAAGTGGGGACAGGTTGGACTTCTCCTTGGGGGCTTGCCCTTCGGCCTTCCCTCTCTGTCGTCGTCCTCCCAGGCTTTTTAAATATCTGCCACCATGTAACATCAGCCATGTAGGTTTCCTTCACGTTCATCCTCATGCTAAACCCTCCCTCCTCCTGGATGGCCCCTGCATTCAACTACACACTTCCTTCTCCCTGGGCGAACCTCGTCCAGAACTGACAGCCACAGAGGTTTCAGAATACAGCTCCAAGGCAAGACATAATCACAGGGTGAAGACCCCCCACCTGCATGGCTCCATGGGCTGGAGGGATGCTGACAATTACAGACCCTCAAGGCCTGAAGGAATCATCTTCCCTAAATGCTTCCAGTGCGAAAAAGACTAGTTTGGCATTTCTATCTGGGGCTTTAAGAGTTATTTTTGTCCTTGAAGTCTAATAGCTGGTTATTGGTAATTATAGGAAAAAAACTAGAGTGGAAATAAAGGGTTCTTGGAAGATTTTTTTCTGGTTTCTAGTATTATATTTTGAATTTTCTATTCAGTTAGACACAACTCCTGACCGTGACATCTATGATTACAGCAGAAAAAGGTCTCCATCATCCACGAGTCTATGATTTCCATTTGGTTTCTATCCCTCTAACTGGCATAATTTCTCTGGATACCGCAGAGAAGGGATGCTACCTAAATGCTTGTTTTGCAGGGTGCCATTTCCATGAGTCAAGTTCGTTTGAGGTAAGGGCACACAGGGCCCAGTAGATCGCCCTTCATTGGTACCTTATTCAGAATGTTCAGAAGATTTGCTCTGTCAGATCTTCTCAGCGGCTCTCTACTGCCCACAGACCAAAACCTCCTTCCTCTGCTGGATCTCCTGTTCCTTCTGCATTTCTGTCTTAGCCTTTCTTTTATTCACTTCTCCATTCATTTCATAAACATAGATTTACCCTCTCTTCTATACTGCAGAACCTTTCCTAGGTTCTGGGGATGTAAACAAAAATAACATTGACTTTTCTTCTTGTGTTCTCAAAGGTGAAATAATACAGTAAAAGTCAAAGATATAAAGCAAAACCATGAGAAGTGTTAGCTGTGGCAGTGTGCCAGGAATGGGGCTGGAGGATAACCATAGAAGTTTCAGAGACAACGTAGCCCCAGAGTGTCACCACCAAGTGTGGATAAGCCTTTCCAACTAGAAGCAGTGTCCTGAATGCGGTCCCAGGTACACTGGCCACAGCAGACTCAGGAAGCCAGAACACAGGTGGCTAGAAGAAGGCTGGAGGAAAGGAAGCGTCCAGAGTGCGTAGAGCAACATATAGGGTGTGGGAACCATTCCTGGATATGTGTGTGTGTGTGTGTGTGCGTGTGTGTGCATGTATGTAAGTGTGTGTGCGATGGGGGTGTGGGTTGACATGATTAAATCATCGCAGCCTTGGGGCAGAAGACTTTAGACTTAGCCTGCTAAGGATATGTGTATGTGTGTATGAGTGCGATTGTGTGTATTTAAAGCCTATGATTGGATAAAAGACAGTGCCTTAAATACCTGAAGAAGTAGTACCACTAGAAAAATCTTTGAAATATAAAAAACATGAACAGCCTAGAAGACATCTAGCCCATTGAGTAAATCATGAAATATGCAGCCCCAAACTTCCTGATTCAACATCCCATCCTGCACACATACTACAAGCTCAGACATTCCCGTAAATGCCACTCGTTATTTCTGAGAGTCCCTGCGAAGTGATTCCTGGGCTGGCAGAAATGTCTCTCAGCTCAGGGGCACCAAGTGGCTCCTCGCCCTGGCTCTGCCCTGCTTTAGTGTCTTTTGATGTGTGCCACCCACTGCCCCACCCATGGTGGGGGGACGCTAGCTTCAAAAGTCAGTGTCTGGGTGTTCCTGTGCTTCAGGCTTTGGAGAGGCAGACCTGAGACAGGGCCTACCCAGAAGTAGGAAGGTCTCCCCTGGTTCTGGGTCACACTGAGCCTAAAGGCAGACAATCCCAGGCTCTTCCTTAGATCCTGCAACCACCTCTCCTCTTCCCTCAGCCAGGTGACCAGGATCTGGCCTGGGGTCAGATCATGGGAAGAAGCTATTTCTCCACTCTGTCTCATTCCTGTTCCAACAAAATGCCTTCCCAGTTAAACACAGAGACTTCAGTTTGTTGCTTGTTACGATAGCGGTAAACATATCCTATAACAGCCATCAAAGACCCTGGCATCCGCACATCAGGAGAAGGGGACACTTAGCTTGGGAGCTAACTGAGATCAGAAAAACCCTAGCAGTAAGAATGCACAGAGACTCAAGTTGCAAAAGCCAGGATATAATTTCTGAAGAAAAAAAAAAAAGGAAGATGTTGTGGAAATGTTGGGAATCAGCTTAAAATGTATTGATCTGATCTCAAGTTTTATAATTAGAGAGAAATGCAGGTGCATATTTGGCAAAGTATTAGAACTAAAACCCATGATTTTTAATCACAAATTACCACAGGATGTATAAGCAGATAATCTGTATTGCAGAGTCAAGGACAGAAAACTGAAGCAGCAGCAAGAAAGCCAGAACAAGAGAAAACTTAAAATAAGAGGATGAGAGTAGGGCAAGACACACGTTACTCCAATATTAATAAGTGGCTTCACATCCAACATTTAAATTAATGGTTTTCATGTTGAGTTAATGATAAATCTAATAGACTCACCCAAACAGGATGGTGAGGAAAGAAAAATTAGACACAAAAGGGTGGATGAAGACTACAAGAGAACACAAAGAAAGGAAATTAGTCCCAGAAACATTAATATTGGTCTATATGGGCTTCCCAGGTGGCACTAGTTGTAAAGAACCTGCCTGCTGATGCAGGGGATGTAATAGACGCAGGTTCGATCCCTGTGTAGGGAAGATCTCCGGGAGAAGGCAACGGCAACCCACTCCAGTATTCTTGCCTGGAGAATTCCACAGACAGAGGATTCTGATGGGCTAGGGTCCATAGGATCACAAAGAGTCAGACATGACTGAAGCGACTTAACAGATGTAATAAATAATAGTAAAGGCATTAAATAGTGGTCAAAGAAGGTTTACCAGGTATGAAACCATTACTTTGAAACGAATTAACATAGTGTGAGGAAAGAGACAAGTGTCCTTTTGAATCGAGTTTAGCTATGAAGGGAAGAGAAGTGACACTGTAAATGTGGGAGATATTTGTCAAGGGAAGTTTTAAAATGTATACTTGAAGTTTTGAAAAACCACAGAGGTTTCATGTAGAACATCTGGAAAATGTAGTAATGTAGAAGAAATCAAAGGTTACCCGCCGCCTTGGAAGCCAAGGATAGCTGCTCCTTTAATGGTGTTTGGTCAGCTGTGCTCTTGGAGAAGACTCGCTCTCATACAAGGCCCCAGGGTGAGGAGGCAGCGGGAAGGGAGGAGCTGAGGAGTGACCACTGTCACAGTTATCCCCTCTTGCGTCTCCTGGACCACAGGGTCTAGAAATACAAGGGTTTTGCCCCCTACTTCCTTCTTTTCCCCTGGAGTGTCCAATATCACTGAGCAGGTGCTGAGCAGGTGCAGTGATGCAGTGAGGAAAATAGAAAGGGAGAAAGAAAGTGGAATGATGTACAGAACTCTAACTTCATTTTTGAAAATATTTTTAAAATTCTTTTTTTTAATTGGAGCATAGTTGCTGAATGGAAAATTTTATTTGAGTCAATTTTGAGGATTGCAGCCCAGGAAAAGCATCTAAGAAAGCTCTGAGAATTGTTCTTTCTGTTAGAAGTCAAGGCACAGTTATATAAATTTTTTTGAGACAGAGGGCTGTACATCCACTGTCTCGTTATTGAGAGTTTACATAATCCGTATCTAAATGTCATGCTGCTGTGTCATGTGATCTCTTACAAGATCTACCTTTACTTTTTAAGTTACAATTACATTGATTAAAAACATCAGAAAACATACAAAACTATCTGAGAAAAGAAGTCTTAGGATGTAGTGAAGACAAGGGAGAAGGAGACCAGGAAATGGAAAAAACCCAAGACCTCATTAGTGATTTTTCTGTCCCAACCTTTAGAAAAAGAAGGCGAGCAGGTGGAACAGGGAAAGAAGACAGGGATTTGGAGATGGGCTTCCCAGAGTGAACGGGGTGGGAGATAAATGAACGCTGTATAAATGGGCAGGTGGCACAGGGGAAGTGAAAGAAAGTGAAAGTCGCTCAGTCGTGTCCAACTCTTTGTCACACTTTGAACCCTCTGTACAGTCCATAGAATTCTCCAGGCTAGAATGCTCATTCTCCAGGCCAGGATACTGGAGTGGGTAGCCTTTCCCTTCTCCAGGGGATCTTTCCAACCCAGGGATCGAACCCAGGTCTTTCGTATTGCAGGTGGATTCTTTACCAGCTGAGCCACAAGAGAAGCCCAAGAATACTGGACTGGGTAGCCTATCCTTTCTCCAGAGGATCTTCCCGACTCAGGAATCAAACCAGGGTCTCTTGCATTGCAGGCAGATTCTTTACCAACTGAGCTATTGACTTAGCTCATAGGGGCTTCCCCTGTAGCTCAGTTGATAAAGCATCTGCCCACAATGTGGGAGACCTGGGTTCAGTTCCTGGGTTGGGACGTTCTCCTGGAGAAAGAAATGGCAACCCACTCTTGCATGGAGAAGCCCAAGGACAGAGGAGCCTGGCAGGCTACAGTTCATGGGATCACAAGAGTCAGATATGACTTAGCGCTATGTTTCTTCTTTCTTCTAATAAAAGGAAACATTAAGTAGCTCAGTGTGGCAAATGGGAACCGAGATCTATTCCCAGAAGGAAGAGACAATTTGCTGGGTATTACACTTTAACCAGGGTGGGTGGGTAGCCCCAAAGGTACCTTAAAGGTAAGCTTGCTTGATTTTAGTGCTTCCATATTTGATTAGCACACATCAATCCCCAGACCAAGGTTGCTTCACAGAGAAGACAGGGTAGTCATCAAGAGCCCACCAAATATGAATGAATGCTGAGTGAGGGATGAGGTTGATCCAGCACCATACCCTGCAAGACATCCATGTTCTATGAATAATAAGGCAAATTTGAGTCTTCACATCAGGCTAGAGGTAGTTCACCAAATATAGGGGAAAAGGGCCTTCTTAACTTATATCTTTTACGCCAGCAATCGTTTTATAATAGCGAACAGCCATGCTCCCTAATGAATCTCTGGGATTTAGAACAGAAAGTACAGAAGTTGGAAAAGTGGTAGGTGGGAAATCTGGCTTAAATGTGCTTTTGACTGTGTCTTCCAGATAATTATAATGGAATCTACTTCTTCCCCACCTCTGCCTGTCATCCTCAGTATTAAATTATGATGATGGTGATTACTAATAATTATCACTTTCATATATTTGGCATTTTCAACTTTTTAAAGTACTTACACATGGATCTCTTCCCCATGAACCTAGGAAACAGGAAGTGCAAGCACCCCTCCACCCATCTTCAAGATAAGGACCAGGTTGAGGGTCCCTTGCCCTAAGTCATGGAACTTTTTACCAACCCCATGCATCCAATGGTCTCTAGCTCATTTTCTTTATTGGTCATTAGAAGGCTAGGTATTTCTTTTCCTACTCAAAGATAGTGTGAATGTGTGTATAGATTTGTATATTTCATGCATCAAATTTGAGTATATTGCACTATTAAGTTTAGAACAATTTCTCCTTCCCCTCTTCCATCTGTCTCTCTTTATCCCTCTATTTCTCTCACACACAGACATGCATATTCAGTCACTCATTTAAGGATTTCAAAACATTTTCCAAATAACAAGACAATATCTCCTTTGTCAGTTTTGATGGCTAGAACTTTGGCAGGCTTGTCTCAGCTTTTTGCTTCGTTTGTGTATTACAGAGCAAAATCTGGGGATAGAACTAGGTATCAGCATTGCACTTAGGAAACTGGATATGCAAGACTGTGCATGCGCCTTGGCCGACTGCTGATTATACTCCATGATCTGGAGCTAATCCCAAGGATTAAGTGAGCATCTGCTCTCGGATGCTGACAGCCGGATAGGGCTAAGCCATAAACAGAGGAGGTGGATCAGCCTCGGGCAAACCAGCCAATGGGGAGAGGGCTGGGCTTTCTCCAGGGCCCAAGATTTGACCCTGGCTGATCTATCCCTGCCCTCCTGAGTCTTGCTTCATCCTGCCCCTCACCCAGGCTCTCAACCTGGACACTGTGGAGGGGCGATTAGGAGTCCAGGTCACACTGCTCAAGTCTGTACCTGCTCTGGCAGCTCTGTGTGCATTTTGTGACCTTGGGCAGATTGCCGTGGGCAGGAAGCTCAGCTCTTTTATCTCCGGAATGTGGATCGTGGCAGTAATCCACTCCTCAGAGTTACAGCTCAGATTAGGTGAGCTGCTCCTCTCAGGGAGCCTTTGCTAGAATCGCTGCTCAGACATCATATTATACTATCCTGTGGCTCCTCTCTCCCTTTGTCCCCTGCTCATCATTTCAGCTCAAGTGCCCCCTCCCACTATTCCAGCAGATACTGATTCTCCTCGTCCTCTACCACACGTTACCTGGACCACTCTTTTTGACCTCCACCTTGTTAGGGTCATGCGTTTATTTTTCTCTGCTGCATGGATCTGAGTCTGTGAGCATCTTCTGGGGTGTGTCTATTTCAGATCTTAATTTTCTATAGAAACATACCTACAGACGCACACACGTCAGGGAACAAAGGGAAAGGAAGGATGGAGGGAGAAATGAATGGAGACACTGTCTTTGGTTTTTCTTTTTTTAAGGATAATTTCTTTACAGAATTTTGTTGTTTTCTGTCGAACATCAACATGAATCAGCCAGAGGTGTACAAATGTCCCCTCGCTCTTGAACCCCCCTCCTTTCTCCCTCCCCATAGCATCCCTCTAGGTTTTAATCATTCCCAGTGTTAGTTTCTTTCCCACCCTTTGTCCTCCTTAGACCAAGCCGTCTTTAGGAGCTACACTGAATAGTACAAACTGCAGAAAGTCATCGGAAGACACTTTCATAGTCCAGCCTTTGGAGACAGAAAGCCCCTAATTCTGTGATGTGACAAATGTAGTAGCGGTAAAGGAGAAGCTCTCCAAGTCGTGGGAGGCGGAGGACTCCCGTCTCTCTTTTTCTTCAGGCACGGAGGATATAAGACTAGTCCTTCAGCACTCTCCCAAGCTGCTTCCCCCAGACGCTGTCTCTTCTTGAGAATACTTCCTGAGATGGAACACAGGCATCATGCTGGAAAGGTGAAGTTCATCAAAAGTGACAGGAGTGTCTGGAGTTACGGGAGGTGCTGAGAAACACCAGCAACTGGGTCCAGGGTACCAGCAGGAGCACTGGCCTGACTCCCACGCACCGGGCCTGGCTCTGGAGGCCACAGATCTACCTGGAGGGTGGTGGGCAAAGAGCCTCAACTCTGCGGCCTCAGAACTTCTGGGAAAAGTAATAGCCCAGCATCACTTCCAGCAGATATTAGGTGGCTTGCCACAGCCTCTAGGACTTCACTGCTTCTGTGTATGGCAGCAATTGTTATTTAAAATAATAGCAGTGAGTTACCTAGAAGTGATGACAAGAGAAGCTTGTTCTCATTTATTCATTGTAGTGACTCTACATTTTAGAATCCTGAGAGCTGAGGGATTCTGCACAACTAAATCTTTCAGAACCAAACTTTATCTACACTTAAAGACACAAAATAATTTTGTTCTAAAATTAAAAATGAAACCTAACATATTGTCATAGATTTTTTCATTATAGTTAATATTTTGTTCTAATTATTTTTGTAGCTGTATAGAGACGATGGAGAGAATGCCATGCTCTTCTCTGGATGACCTGAGTCATCATTCTGAACACAAACGCTGATAACACAGGGCTACCCTCCAGAGCTCCTGAATTGTCCTCCCACTGACCTCTCCTGGACCATCACTCCCTCAAGTCTCTGATGGTGTCACTAGGCAGGAACAAAGAGAGACAATGTTTTTGTCTGGGGAGCCCAAGGCTCAGAGCAGGACAGGAATTTCCTCAAAGAGCGGGTGAGTGGCATTGCTAGGAGAGAACCAAGTCTCTTTATCTTGTGAGCCACAGGCTTACAGGACTCCAGATGCCAGCTTGTCTAGTTCACAATCCCCCTTTTAAAAAATAAATTTATTTATTTTATTTTATTTTTTTATTTTTTTTTTTTTAAAATTTTATTTTATTTTTAAACTTTACATAACTGTATTAGTTTTGCCAAATATCAAAATGAATCCGCCACAGGTATACATGTGTTCCCCATCCTGAACCCTCCTCCCTCCTCCCTCCCCATTCCATCCCTCTGGGTCGTCCCAGTGCACCAGCCCCAAGCATCCAGTATCGTGCATCGAACCTGGACTGGCAACTCATTTCATACATGATATTTTACATGTTTCAATGCCATTCTCCCAAATCTTCCCACCCTCTCCCTCTCCCACAGAGTCCATAAGACTGTTCTATACATCAGTGTCTCTTTTGCTGTCTCGTACACAGGGTTATTGTTACCATCTTTCTAAATTCCATATATATGCGTTAGTATACTATATTGGTGTTTTTCTTTCTGGCTTACTTCACTCTGTATAATAGGCTCCAGTTTCATCCACCTCATTAGAACTGATTCAAATGTATTCTTTTTAATGGCTGAATAATACTCCATTGTGTATATGTACCACAGCTTTCTTATCCATTCATCTGCTGATGGACATCTAGGTTGCTTCCATGTCCTGGCTATTATAAACAGTACTGCGATGAACATTGGGGTACTCGTGTCTCTTTCCCTTCTGGTTTTCTCAGTGTGTATGCCCAGCAGTGGGATTGCTGGATCATAAGGCATGTCTATTTCCAGTTTTTTAAGGAATCTCCACACTGTTCTCCATAGTGGCTGTACAAGTTTGCATTCCCACCAACAGTGCAAGAGGGTTCCCTTTTCTCCACACCCTCTCCAGCATTTATTACTTGTAGACTTTTGGATCGCAGCCATTCTGACTGGTGTGAAATGGTACCTCATAGTGGTTTTGATTTGCATTTCTCTGATAATGAGTGATGCTGAGCATCTTTTCATGTGTTTGTTAGCCATCTGTATGTCTTCTTTGGAGAAATGTCTATTTAGTTCTTTGGCCCATTTTTTGATTGGGTCATTTATTTTTCTGGAGTTGAGCTGTAGGAGTTGCTTGTATATTCTCGAGATTACTAGAACTAATCAATGACTATAGTAAAGTTGCAGGATATAAAATCAATACACAGAAATCCCTTGCATTCCTATACACTAATAAATTTATTTATTTTAATTGGAGGCTAATTACTTTACAATATTGTAGTGGTTTTGCCATACATTGACATGAATCAGCCATGGGTGTACACGTGTTTCCTATCCTGAACCCTGCTCCCACCTCCCTCCCCATCCCATCCCTCAGGGTCATACCAGTGCACCGGCCCTGAGTGCCCTGTCTCATGCATCGAACCTGGACTGGTTTCACATATGATCCCTTATTTTCCTTTTCAGAGGGTCTCTAAGCCATCCAACTCAAGTTTCAAGGTTGACTTCTTATAGAGTTGATTGATATTGTTGCGGATGAAGACTGCCCCACTGTATACCATATTTTCAATTCTTCAGTTTGGAGAGATTCTTTGTTGAGAGCTAATACAAAACAAAACAATGGCCGACTATAGCAACCCAGCTCATGATGTACTTCCTTCTTGGGTAACTGGAAGATGCTTGGCCAGAATCATATATAAGCAGTTTTTCTTTTTTTTTTTTTCCTCTGTCTCTTTTTATTCCTTCCTTCTTTCCTTCTCCTCTCATTTTATTTTTCTTTGTTTCTTTCCTCCTCCCTCCACCCTTCTCCTTCTTATTCTTCTTCCTTTTCCTTCCCCTCCCCTGCTCCTCCCCTGCTCCTTTCTCACCCTTCTCCTTCTTCTTTCCCCCTGTCTTTTTCCCTCTCCCTCATCTCTATCTGTAGCCCGTCTTTTATTCTATCTCCCTCTCTCTTGCATTTTTCCTGGTTAAATAGACTCTTCAGCATTTAGCATTCCTTGTGTCAATACAACTGTAATACTCCTCTTACACTACGTGCCGCCTGTCCAGAACTCCATATTCACTTCCTCATGGACCTTTGCTGATGGTATCGGCCTGTACCATCTTAGATGGGGAGTGGGGACTTGGTTGCCACCAAGACTTGGACACAACTTAGTGACTAAGCACATAGTACAGCACATAGGTGAATCACAGAACAGACCCAGCTATGGGTAAAATCATATTATCTATATAATTATTCTCCTGTAGCTTTTGGCTTGCTATTGGTCCTTAGTGGAGACTGAATGCTCGATTACAGCCCACCAAGTTACCATGTGACCTGAGCTGCCCACTGCAAATTGGTGTTGTCTGGTCCACCAAGCTATGATGTTAAGCATGGACAGGGGATCTTCATTATCAAACGGAAGTGATATGAATGAGACTGGGCTTAAGCAAGCTCTGAGGGCACATGCTGCATGAGGGGTGGCCCAGATGCCCATGGTCTCTACTTGTGATGCACTGTGTCATCTCTCTTTCAACCGATGGCCTCATAGGGAGCTCCTTATGATAAGTCCACTGAAGAAGAAAATCCTGGACTTGCGTTGTACAGATGGTTCTGCATGAGATAGTCAGCATTAAAAAAGTGTATGGTTGTTGCACTGTAGCCTCATCCCAGTTGGCCCTCAAAGACAATAGTGATGAGAAATCATCCCAGTGGCAGGACATTGGATAGGGTCCAGGAGAGATGGGAAGAGTTGCAGTTCATGGATAATGGACAGTTTGACTGGCTGGTCAAGGACTTGGGAAGAACACAAGTGGAAAATTTGTGCCAACAAGGTCTGGGGAAAAGGCCTGCAGATACACTTATCAGAATGGGCACCTAGTATGCAGATATTTGTGAACACTCAACAAAGGGTGATGCCAGTAATGTTGGATTTTAATAACTACGTGGATAGGATGACCTGTCCTGTGGATACTGGTTAGCCTCCTTCTGCAGTCACTCCTGTCATTCCCTAATATGTTCATCAACCAAGTGGCCATGATGGCAGAGACGGAAGGTATATGTAGGCTCGTCTACATGTACTTCCACTCACCAAGGACAGACTGGCTACAGCCACTTCTAAGTGCCCAGTTGGCCAGCAGCAAAAACCAACATGCACATGGCACCATTCCCCAGGGTGACCAGCCAGCTACCTGGGGGCAGGTTGATTACATTGGCCTGTTTCCATTATGAAGGGGTAGCTCATTGTTCACAGTGAAAAAGTCACTCTTTCTCTTTATGGCTTTGGCCCAGCTGATAGATTTAAAACAAGAAATTCCAAACATCAACTATAATCATAGATTTGATGTATTTTGAGGTGTTTTACCCATAAATGAGAGCCCACTGAAAGGCTACTTACAGCAATTAAAAAAAAAAAAAAGAAAAAAGGTTGGTTATCTTATGTCAAAGTCCAAATCATGTTAGTATGTTCAAATTAGAAAGTGGAAAAGTAAAGCTCCCAAGGTAGGTTAAGTTACGTTGCATTAACAAATAGCCTTATACTCCTGATGGCTTATTAGAATGCTTCTTTCTCTTTGCTGTCATCAGAGGTTGGCTGGGGCTCTGCTTCAGGACCTAGCTTGACAAAGTAGGTGCTTTCTGGAGTGTTGCCTTTCGTGATGGCAGAGAGAAACCTCATGGGGATCTTGTACTACTGACGAAATTGACAGGCCCAAGCCACATACCCCCAACCTCAAAGGAGCCAGAAAGTTCAAGGCTGCCATAGCCAGAATGTTTTGGCAATCAGAACTAATGAGTACTCTAGAGATGAGGGAAGGCTGTAACTGGCATGGTATTCCATTGGACAGAAGAATGACAGCTGCTTGTGAGGGAAGAGACAAAGGGAAGATGGAAGTCAAGATGCATGACTAGGGCCATTTAGTTTAGGGGCAGATGGTCAGCTACACAGGCCTAAGTTAGTCACTGCTCTCCAGTACAATATCACAAATGATGCTCACATCAGCTCCCAGTCAGGAAGGAAAAGTAAAATTGGGTTCTGCACAATTGTTGAAGAGGGCTGGAGCATTTATATTACACTTCAGAATGATTTTTATGCAAAATCTCTAAAATATTGATATTTTATATGTAAGACGAGATTATATTCAGCTTATTCTGCCAAGGCACCTATTAGTTACAGCACAGTGGGATTATCACTGGTTTTGTTATTGTCATAGTCGCTGCCTCCCTACTGGAGCTTATTATATATATAGTGAAGTTGGTTACAAGAAGCAAGGGAGAAGAGGGAACACCACGGCCTCATGGAGAGCATTCACTCCTTTAAATATGTGTGTTGGCTGTTTTCAGCTGTATCAGTTGAGAACATGTTGGGATGACATGCAGCCCTGGATAAGATTGTTTTGAACAATATGAGAAATCAGTGGCATTCAGGCCAAATTAAATCTAATTTACTCTACAAATTGCCAAACTATCAGTCCTATTAAGTCTGTTTATTAAAAGGCAAGAGAGTTGGCCTGGGTCGCAAGCTGTGGCTGGGATAATAAGACAAAGATGAAGCCCACTAATGTAGATAAATCATGTTTGATTTCCAGGCCGGGGTAGCCAATGGGAGGGCTTTCACCTCATCTCCCTTATCATCCAGAGGTGTCTGTGAGCCAGTCAGAATGTCCCCAGAGTCAGGCCATATGGATTGATTTCCATAGCACTGGGAGGCCCGTGTCATTGCCCCCAATCTGAGGTCATTAATAAAACCAACTCAATTTCTCTCTAGTCATCCATTATACAAAATACAATTTATGCTGGTATTTATGATTCAGAGGTAAGTGGGATGAGGAGTGTGACAGTGGCGGAGATGGAGGTTAGGATTATTCCACTCAAATTCTAAAGTGTATCGATGGCAAATAATAGTTGACCTTTATTCCCAAATTTCTTGGGGTGATACAAAAAAACTTTAAGTTTAGATTGGATTTTCGGTTCAGTTCAGTCGCTCAGTCGTTTCCGACTCTTTGCAATCCCATGAATGGCAGCACGCCAGGCCTCCCTGTCCATCACCAACTCCTAGAGTTCACTCAAACTCACGTTCATCTAGTCGGTGATGCCATCCAGCCATTTCATCCT
The DNA here is from genome assembly GCF_019923935.1 of Bubalus bubalis. NCBI lineage: Eukaryota > Metazoa > Chordata > Mammalia > Artiodactyla > Bovidae > Bubalus > Bubalus bubalis. The sequence goes on from NC_059178.1 coordinate 43,002,384, forward strand.
CTGTCGTCCCCTTTTCCTCCTGCCCCCAATCCCTCCCAGCATCAGAGTCTTTTCCAATGAGTTAACTCTTTGCATCAGGTGGCCAAAGTACTGGAGTTTCAGCTTTAGCATGTCTTTCCAAAGAAAATCCAGGGCTGATCTCTTTTAGAATGGACTGGTTGGATCTCCTTGCAGTCCAAGGGACTCTCAAAAGTCTTCTCCAGCACCACAGTTCAAAAGCATCAATTCTTCGGTGCTCAGCTTTCTTCACAGTCCAACTCTCACATCCATACATGACCACTGGAAAAACCATAGCCTTGACTAGACGGACCTTTGTTGGCAAAGTAATGTCACTGCTTTTCAATATGCTATCTAGGTTGGTCATAACTTTCCTTCCAAGGAGCAAGCATCTTTTAATTTCATGGCCGCAGTCACCGTCTGCAGTGATTTTGGAGCCCAGAAAATAAAGTCTGACACTGTTTCCATTGTTTCCCCATCTATCTGCCATGAAGTGATGGGACCAGATGCCATGATCTTCATTTTCTGAATGTTGAGCTTTAAGCCAACTTTTTCACTCTCCTCTTTCACCTTCATTAAGAGGCTTTTTAGTTTCTCTTCACTTTCTGCCATAAGGGTGGTGTCATCTGCATATCTGAGGTTATTGATATTTCTCCCAGCAATCTTGATTCCAGCTTGTGCTTCTTCCAGCCCAGCATTTCTCATGATGTACTCTGCATGTAAGTTAAATAAGCAGGGTGACAGTATACAGCCTTGATGAACTCCTTTTCCTATTTGGAACCAGTCTGTTGTTCCACGTACAGTTCTAACTGTTGCCTCCTGACCTTAATAATTGCCACATGCACATAAAATGAAGGGGAAGAGGGAATGCTAATTAAGATCTTATTCCTTAGGAAAGATGAGTCTTTGTTTATGGTGCTCACCTGCTTGGAAGGCCCTTTCTCAGAGTGCCTAGTTACTAAATCCTACTCATCCTTGGAGGTGTATCTCAAATTCCCTCTTGATTAAGTAGTCTACTTTAATATTCTAGTCTTTGTGCTTCCTTTATTTGAACTCCTGTCCCAGTTTAATATTAATAGCACTTGATTTGGTAAGTATCATATCCTTCACCACATTGAACTTTGATGAATCTTTTTATGAAATATTCAAAACAAATATGTAGGGAAATTCAGTAACTTGCCCAAGATGATACATTTAGTAACTCATGTTTGCCATTAATCTCCTCTTCAATGTTTGATTTCATGGGGTAGTCAGATCTTGAAGGGGAAGAGACTGCAAAAGTGGATATAGGTAAACTATATTTTTCTTTCTGGGACTAGTAAAATCAAGGCCTTCCAGTAAGCATCAAGCAATGGTTCTTCAGCCAGGGTAGACAGATAGGCTAGGTTGAGGCTGAACAACTGGATGCATCAATTCCGAAGGTATCCCCTGTGCTGGAATTTGACCAACAAGTGCCTTCCACAGATCCTTTTCTGCGCCTTCCACTTTATGCCAGGCATCCTTCAGCTCTGACTGACTTCATAGTATGTACTTCCTTAAACTAGGAGTAAGGAGCATGCGTAAGAATAAAGAATAATCCTCGAGTACTTGTCCTCAAACCCCAGATCTTAATTCTATGAGATAAATGCATGGGTTTTGGTTACCATTCCCTCAGCATGATCCAGTGGTAGGTTTAGAAAACCTCTGGAGGAAAGTAGAGGTGGGAGAAGGGAGGGATGAAAATCGCTCACAGTAATCCAAAGGCTTTATTAGTCTGTAATTAGGAGTGATGGGAGGAAGCCAAGTGAGGGAAAACTTAAGCTGAATTGCAAGAAAAAACGAGTCTCTAACGATGAAGAGTATTCAACTGTGGAGGAAGATGACAGAGACAGAGCAGCGGCAGTCACTCATAATTTCTTTATTGGTAATTTGGTCTCTATATTTTGGATGAAATACATATCTGGGAACCATGCCAAGTCATGCAAGGGATGCCCTTTAACCAACATTCAGGGTGATAGCATTAATGGCCCTGGGAGAGGAAAATGAGATAATCTAGAGAACCAGCTGAGAATGAGAAGTCCCAAGAACAAGATGCTCTCTTAGTTTTGGGTCCTGATGCTGCACATCTCTTGAGCTATTCGGAGTTGGGGTCCTGGCCACAGAAACCAGTGATTGCTACTCTTGCTTCCAGTATCTCTAGATGCCATCTCTTACTGCCTCCAAGTTTAGAGAAATCTCAGTTCCCAGAATATCAACAAATGAGAATTAAAATGTGACCCTGTTCCATATAATACATTTATTTTGAAGTAAATGAAGAACACAGATGTTTTTAAAATGAATTAAAACATAGACAAATGATTTTGCATCATCCTTATGGTGATCAGTCCTGGGTGTTCATTGGAAGGACTGATGTTGAAGCTGAAACTCCAATACTTTGGCCACCTGATGCGAAGAGCTGACTCATTTGAAAAGACCCTGATGCTGGGAAAGATTGAGGGCAGGAGGAGAAGGGGACAACAGAGGATGAGATGGTTGGATGGCATCACCAAGTTGATGGACAGGGAGGCCTGGTGTGCTGTGGTTCATGGGGTCGCAAAGAGGTGGACACGACTGAGTGACTGAACTGAACTGAACTACGGTAAGACTTATTTATAGAAACAAATCTTTTGTTGCTTCCTATGTAGAACACTCTCTGAGTGTTTCAAACAGCAGCTCATCTGTCCTTTAGTCTCTCATCCAGGTGGATTTTGTGTGCTTCTGTTTTCATGTCACCTCTTTGTTCACAGTCTTTGCAAGAATTTCTGCAATCTGTTCTCAATTTACCATTGTAGTTATTACCTGTATTGTTCAAACCCTCTACAATATTTTAGTTTTCCCGTCTTTTTACTCCCCACACACATGTACACACATGACCAAACATAAAGACATGCTTATGAATGTATATGTATATGCATGTGCACACAAATACAGAAATAATAAAAATAACCCATTATTCATCTGAGAAATCTTGAGAATCTAATGAATCTAATTTTGGAAACAAAATTTGAGGAAGCATCTCTTTTGTTTTTAAACCAAATCTATTCTTTCTTCACACCCATTTCCCACCTCTGCCAAAATGGCAAGTGTATGTAAATTTAGCCACCACTCTTTTCCCACCTGTATTTCTTCTTCAGTCAATACAGTATATAAGAAGGCTACCTGCTTTTTAAGTCTCAAGTCCATCACTACTAGTACCAAATGTCCTCCCCAACCTCCTCAACAGGAAGGGATCCTAAACTTTTTCTGAAATTCGGAAGCCCACTGAAGGATACTCAACACATTTGCCCTCTCCAGCAGGTCTTTAGTTGAAGCCTTGTATCTATCACTATGCTGTACTTTCTCAAGTTGAGGGTCATATCCCTCATAGATTCCCACTTCCCATAGTACTTAGCAAAGTCCCTTTAACCTAGAAGTTACTAAGAAAGTACTCATTTTCTGGAATAAATAAATTAATAATCAGAAGATGAATTTTTCATATCACTCATCTACTTCAGACACATTCTGCTTGATCTTTCCTCCAAAGCCCTGTGACTCCCCTGAAACCACAAATAATGGCAGTCTATTAGATCACCACTGGTCACTACACTATGCTGAGTTCTTTCTTTCTACCCCACCAGTAGTCAAGTGGAATCTTCCATCTAGAGGGACTGCCTTTCTCAGCTGGCAATTCAGAGCTCCCAAGCCCTGTCTACTACAGGAAACATCTTCTGGCCATGCCAGGTTTGATCAACACTCAGGTTCTCTGAATTTTTATTGAAATGATAATTAAACTTCATAGCATAGCACTTGACTATTTTCTGTTTTACTAATGTTTTTGTTTCACCAACTAGACCATAAATAAATTGAGGGACATATAGAATAGTGGCAAAGAGCTTGACTGAACTTGAGTCAGCTACTTGGTTGGAATCTGATATTGATACTTATTAGCTGTGGGGTGTTGAATAAGTACCTAATTCTTCCATACCTCACTTTTTTCATCTCTAAAATGGGGATAATGATAATGCATACTTCATAGGATTAAATAAAAATTAAATGAGTTCACACACATGAAACACATACTTCATGCCAGGTACATAGAAGCAGTGTGTATATATATATTATTATCATTATCAAAACATAGATTTTATTTTTGCCATATTCTCTATCTTCTCTTCCAAGTACATAGTAAAGTGCCATACATGTTATGTGCAATTAACATACTCCATACAAATAATTCATTCAACAAATATGTATTGAGCACTTTCTAGGTGTCAGGTTAGTTCTAAGGGCAAAAGATACAAAAGAGAACAAAAGGAGTAATGCTCTGTTTTCAAAGAAATTATCTTTTATTGGTAGCTGCTGCTGCTGCTGCTAAGTCGCTTCAGTTGTGTCCGGCTCTGTGTGACCCCATAGATGGCAGCCAACCAGGCTCCCCTATCCCTGGGATTCTCCAAGCAAGAACACTGGAGTGGAAGATAAATAATAAATATGCATAATAATATGTAATAAGTTAATGTGATTATAATTGAATGTACATATTATATATTACATATAGTCATAGATTATTGAAATATATGTGTGCATATATGTATATTATGTGATAATATATAATAATATATGTGATTATATATGTGCTATGTGGAGAAGGCAATGGCACCCCACTCCAGTACTCTTGCTTGGAAAATCCCATGAATGGAGGAGCCTGGTAGGCTGCAGTCCATGGGGTCGCTAAGAGTTGGACACGACTGAGCGACTTCCCTTTCACTTTTCACTTTCATGCATTGGAGAAGGAAATGGCAACCCACTCCAGTGTTCTTGCCTGGAGAATCCCAGGGACGGGGGAGCCTGTTGGGCTGCCATCTATGGGGTCGCACAGAGTCGGACACGACTGAAGTGACTTAGCATAGCATAGCATATGTGCTATGAGCAAAAACAAAGCAATATGAAGAGGGATGGAATGAGAGGGGCTATTTTACAAAAGGTAGTCTCTGATGAGGTGACATTTGATAATAAACATAGAAGAGGGAATCATGTGAATATCTGTCTGGGAGAGCATTTCAGGGAAAATTGTAAGTGCAAAAGCTCTGAAGTTGGAAAGTATTTTATCCTATTTGAATAATGGCCAAGAAACCAGAGTGACTTGAGCAGCCTACACAACAGGGAAGAGTAGCAAGAAATGAGATTAGGACCTATTGGAGTCAGATCATACAAGACTAGTATGTCAAATTAAGAATTATGAAATTCTTAATTTTTTAAGAATTATTTTTACCAAAGGGGTTAAGAAATTCTTAACTACTTCTTCTTTTTTTTTGGTTATCTATTGCCCAATAATAATCACCTAAAATTAATGGCTTAATACAACAACCATTTCAGTATTGTGACAGCAGCATGGGCAGCAGCATGTCGGGCTCTGCTGTCCTCCACTATCTCATGGAGTTTGCTCAAATTCATGTCCATTGATTCAGTGATGCTTTCTAACCATCTCATCCTCTGCTGCACCCCCCTTCTCTTTGCCTTCAATCTTTCCCAGCATCAAGGCCTTTTCCAATCATTTTGCATCAGATAACCAAAGTATTGGAGCTTCAGCTTCAGCATCTGTCCTACCAATGAATATTCAGGGTTGATTTCTTTTAGGATCAACTGGTTTGATCTCTTTGCAGTCCAAGGGATTCTCAAGAGTTTTCTCTAGTACCACAATTCAAAAACATAAATTCTTTAGTGCTCAACCTTGTTTATAGTCCAAATCTCACATCCGTACGTGACTTACATCCGTACTGGAAAAACCACAGCTTTGACTGTACAGACCTTTGTCTACAAAGTGATGTCTATGATGTTTAATATGCTGTCTAGGTTGGTTGTGGCTTTCTTTCCAAGGAGCAAGTGTCTTTTGATTTCAGGGCTGCAGTCATACTCAGCAGTGATTGTGGAGTCCAAAAAATGAAAATCTGTCCCTGCTTCCTCCTTTTCTCCTATTTGCCATGAAGTGATGGGACTGGATGCCATGATCTTAATTTTTTGAATATTGAATTTCAAATCAGCTTTTTCACTCTCCTCTTCCACCTTCATCAAGAAGCTCTTTAGTTCCTCTTCATATTCTGCCACTGTAATGGTATTATCTGCATATCTGAGGTTGTTGATATTTCTCCAGGCAATCTTGATCCCAACTTGTGATTCATCCAGCTCAGCATTTCGCATGATGTACTCTGCATATAAGTTAAATAAGTAGGGTGACAGTGTACAGCTTTGTGTTACAACTTCCCCAATTTTGAACAAGTCAGTTTTTTCATGTAAGGCTCTAACTGTTGTTTCTTGATCTACATACAGGTTTCTCATGAGACAGGTAAGGTGGTCTGCTACTCCTATCCCTCTAAGAATTTTCAATAGTTTGTTGTGATCCACACAACCAAAGCCTTTAGGATATTCAATGAAGCAGAAGTAGACGTTATTTTGGAATACTTTGCTTTCCCATGAGCTCAACATTCAGGAAACTAAGATCATGGCATCCGGTCCCAACATTTCATGGCAAAAAATGGGGAAACAGTGAAAACAGTGGCTAACTTTATTTTTTCGGGCTCCAAAATCACTGCAGATGGTGACTTCAGCCATGAAATTAAAAGATGCTTACTCCTTGGAAGGAAAGTTATGACCAACCTAGATAGTATATTAAAAACAGAGACATTACTTTGTCAACAAAGGTCCATCTAGTCAAGGGTATGGTTTTTCCAGTAGTCATGCATGGATGCTAGAGTTGGACTATAAAGAAAGCTGAGCACTGAAGAACTGATGCTTTTGAACGATGGTGTTGGAGAAGACTCTTGAGAGTCCCTTGGACTGCAAGGAGATCCAATCAGTCCGTCCTCAAGGAGATCAGTCCTGAGTGTTCATTGGAAGGACTGATGCTGAAGCTGAAACTCCAATACTTTGGCCACCTGATGTGAAGGGCTGACTCATTTGAAAAGACCCTGATGCTGGGAAAGATTGAGGGCAGGAAGAGAAGGGGATGACAGAGGATGAGATGGTTGGATGGCATCATGAGGGGACTCGTTGGATATGAGTTTGGGTGGACTCTAGGAGTTGGTGATGGACAGGGAGGCCTAGTGTGCTGCGGTTCATGGAGTTGCAAAGGTTTGGACATGACTGAGTGACTGAACTGAACTGAACTGATCCAACAAATGTTGGCATTTGTTGGCATTTATCTGTTTCCTGTGCCTTTTATAAGTCCAGCTTATACATTTGTAATTTCTTAGTTCACGTACTGCTGAAGCCTTACTTAAAGGATTTTGATCATAGCCATTCTAGACAAAGGTCCAGCAAGTCAAAGCTATGGATTTTCCAGTAGTCATGTATGGATGTGGGAGTTTGACTATAAAGAAAGCTGAGTGCTGAAGAATTGATACTTTTGAACTGTGGTGTTGGAGAAGACTCTTGAGAGTCCCTTAGACTGCAAGGAGATCCAACCAGTCCATCCTAAAGAAAATCAGACCTGAATATTCATTGGAAAGACTGATGGCTGAAGCTGAAGCTCCAATATTTTGGCCACCTGATGGGAAGAACTAAAGCATTGGAAAAGACCCTGCTGCTGGGAAAGATTGACGGCAGAAGGAGAAGGGGACGACAGGGGATGAGATGTTTGAATGGCATCACCAACTCAATAGGCATGAGTTTGAGCTAGCTCCATGAGTTGGTGATAAACAGGGAAGCCTGGCATGCTCCAGTCCATGGGGTTGCTAAGAGTAGGACACAACTGTGTGACTGAACTGAACTGAACTGATGCCAGCATGTGAAAATAAGCACACTTTTATGTAGTTTGAGCATTCTTTGACGTTGCCCTTCTTTATAATTGCAATGAAATCTAACCTTTTCCAGTCCTGTGGCCACTGCTGAGTTTTCCAAATTTTCTAGCATCGTCTTTAAGATTTTCAGTTGTTCAGGCAGAACTGCATCTCCTCCAAAAGCTTTGTTCATAGTACTGTTTGCTGAAGTCCACTTGTTTCCAAGATATTTGGCTCTAGGTGAGTGACCACACCATTGTGGTTATAAGGGTCATTAAGATTGTGTGTGTGTGTGTGTGTGTGTATGTGTAGCTCTTCTGTGTATTCTTGCCATGATTCTTAATCTTGTCTGCTTCTATTAGGTCCTTAAAATTTTTGTCCTTTATCATGCCCATCTTTTATGAAATATTCCCTTGATATCTCTCATTTTCTTGAATAGATCTCTAGTCTCATTTATTCTACTGGTTTCCTTTACTTCTTTCCATTGTTCATTTAAGAAGGCCTTCTTTTCTTTCCTTGCTATTCTCTGGAACTCTGCATTCAGTTTGGTATATTCTTCTATTTCTCCCTTGCCTTTCATTTGTCTTCTGTGCTAAGCTATTTCTAAAGCCTGAGACAGCCACTTTGCCTTTTTGCATTTCTTTTTCTTTTTTTTTAATTTTATTTTATTTTTAAACCTCAAACACTGTATTAGTTTTGCCAAACATCAAAACGAATCTGCCACAGGTATACATGTGCTCCTCATCCTGAATCCTCCTCCCTCCTCCCTCCCCATTCCATCCCTCTGGGTCGTCCCAGTGTACCAGCCCCAAGCATCCAGTATTGTGCATTGAACCTGGACTGGCAACTCATTTCATACATGATATTACACATGTTTCAATGCCATTCTCCCAAATCTTCCCACCCTCTCCATCTCCCACAGAGTCCATAAGACTGTTCTATACATCAGTGTCTCTTTGCTGTCTCATACACAGGGTTATTGTTACCATCTTTCTAAATTCCATATATATGCGTTAGTATACTGTATTGGTGTTTTTCTTTCTGGCTTACTTCACTCTGTATAATAGGCTCCAGTTTCATCCACCTCATCAGAACTGATTCAAATGTGTTCTTTTTAATGGCTGAGTAGTACTCCATTGTGTATATGTACCACAGCTTTCTTATCCATTCATCTGCTGATGGACATCTAGGTTGCTTCCATGTCCTGGCTATTATAAACAGTGCTGCGATGGACATTGGGGTACACGTGTCTCTTTCCCTTCTGGTTTCCTCAGTGTGTATGCCCAGCAGTGGGATTGTTGGATCATAAGGCGGTTCTATTTCCAGTTTTTTAAGGAATCTCCACACTGTTCTCCATAGTGGCTGTACTAGTTTGCATTCCCACCAACAGTGTAAGAGGGTTCCCTTTTCTCCACACCCTCTCCAGCATTTATTGCTTGTAGACTTTTGGATCGCAGCCATTCTGACTGTTGTGAAATGGTACCTCATAATGGTTTTGATTTGCATTTCTCTGATAATGAGTGATGTTGAGCATCTTTTCGTGTGTTTGTTAGCCATCTGTATGTCTTCTTTGGAGAAATGTCTATTTAGTTCTTTGGCCCATTTTTTGATTGGGTCATTTATTTTTCTGGAGTTGAGCTGTAGGAGTTGCTTGTATATTTTTGAGATTAGTTGTTTGTCAGTTGCTTCATTTGCTATTATTTTCTCCCATTCTGAAGGCTGTCTTTTCAACTTGCTAATAGTTTCCTTTGATGTGCAGAAGCTTGTAAGTTTAATTAGGTCCCATTTGTTTATTTTTGCTTTTATTTCCAATATTCTGGGAGGTGGGTCATAGAGGATCCTGCTGTGATGTGTGTCGTAGAGTGTTTTGCCTATGTTCTCCTCTAGGAGTTTTATAGTTTCTGGTCTTACGTTGAGATCTTTAATCCATTTTGAGTTTATTTTTGTGTATGGTGTTAGAAAGTGTTCTAGTTTCATTCTTTTACAAGTGGTTGACCAGATTTCCCAGCACCACTTGTTAAAGAGATTGTCTTTAATCCATTGTATATTCTTGCCTCCTTTGTCAAAGATAACGTGTCCTGCATTTATTTTTCTTTGGGATGTTTACTGCCTCCTACACAATATTGGAAACCTCCATACACAGTTCTTCAGGCATTCTGTCTACCAGTCTAATCTCTTGAATCTATTCATCAACTCCATTATATAATCATAAGGGAGTTGATTTAGGTCATACCTGAATTGACATAGTGGTTTTATTTACTTTTTTCAATTTAAGCCTGACTTTTGCAATAAAGAGCTCATGATCTGAGCCATAGACAGCTTCTAGTCTTGTTTTTGCTGACTGTATAGAGCTTCTCCATCTTTGGCTGCAAAGAACATAATCAATCCGATTTCAGTATTGACTGTCTGGTGATGTCCATGTGTAGAGTCTTCTCTTCTGTTGTTGGAAAATGTTGTTTGCTATGACCAGCATATTCTCTTGACAAAATGTAAGCCTTTGCCCTGCTTCATTTCATACTCCAAGGTCAAACTTGCCTGTTATTCCAGGTATCTCTTGACTTCTTGCTTTTGCATTCCAATCCCCTATGGTGAAAAGAACACCTTTTTTGTGTATGTTACTTCTAGAAAATGTTGTAGCTATTCATAGAACTAGTCAACTTCAGCTTCTTTGGCATTAGCGGTTCAGGCATAGACTTGGATTACTGTGATGTTGCATTGTTTTCCTTGGAAATGAATTGAGATCATTCTGTCATTGTTGAGGTTGCACCCGAATGCTGCCTTTCAGACTCTTTTGTTGACAGTGAGGGCTATTCCATTTCTTTCTAAGGGGTTCTTGTCTGGAGAAGTAGATATAATGGTCATATGAATTAAATTCTCCCATTCCCATCCATTTTAGTTCACTGACTCCCAAGATGTCAATGTTCACTCTTGCCATCTCCTGCTTGACCACGTCCAGTTTTTCTTGATTCATGGACCTAACATTCCAGATTCCTATACAACATCATTGTTTATAGCGTCAGACTTTACTTTCACCACCAGACACATCCGCAGCTGAGCATCGTTTCCACTTTGTCCCAGATGGTTCATTCTTCCTGGAGCTATTAGTAATTGTCTTCTACTCTTCCCCAGTAGTATAATGGACATCTTTAGACCAACATGGGGGCTCATCTTCTGGTGTTATATCTTTTTGCCTTTCATACTGTTCATGGGGTTCTCCTGGCAAGAAATGGAGTGGTTTGTCATTCCCTCCTCTGGTGGGCTACATTTTGTCATGACTCTTCGCTATGATCTGTCTGTCTTGGAAAGCTCTTCATGACATGGCTCATAGCTTCATTGAGTTATGAAAGCTCCTTCACAATGAGAAGGTTGTGATCCATGAAGGAGAGACATTATTAGATGTCATCTCTAATTTTCTAAAGTTTTAATAGATGCTGTTACAGCCACACCCTTGTTTTGATGTTACAAAGGAGTCATTTCCTTCTTTGGGAATATTTGACTTGTTGGAGAGATTAGTAGTGAAAAATAGCTTTATTTTCCTGTCTGAAAAATTCTGAGCCCTCCATATGTCTTTAAAATTCACTGGAAAACAAAACAATCTTTATTTCCATTTTGCAATAATCATACATAGCTAGAAACACCCAGCTGGTATTTTTAACATTCTATCTAAAGATTATTTTAATCAGAGTTATAAATTCATTAAGTACATTTTCTGTGTCCCAAGTTCTAACAATAGATTTGTTGGTTATTCTTCTGCTATGTAACATGAGCCTCAATTTCTTTCAGATTCTACCTGCTGCCCAGTTTCAAAGGTATCAACACATGTTTTAGTATTTATTGTGATCTCACTTCTGGCACTGGTTTCTCTTTTAGTTATCTATGGCTGTGTAATAAGCTACTGCAAAGCATAATGGCTTAAAATTGTATTAGTTTTATTCACTTTTTAATCAAAAGTGAATTCTGCAGGTCAGGAATATAAGCTGTGCTCATGTGGACATTTCTTCTACTAATTTTGCTTGAGGGCATTCTTATGACTATGGTAATCTGACAATTTGTCTCAGGCTGGATAAGCTTTGATGACCTCCCATATCTGGTGGTTGTATAAAAATTGTAGCTGGGCTATGTGTCTCTATTATAAGAGTCAGATGCTTTACATGGTGGGGATAGCTTTTCAAGAGAGCAGTCTGCAATGCTTCAGCAATTTCAAATCTCTGCATCACATTTATTGATATTTTATATGGCCAAGCCCAGAGTCCACGTGTGAAGGGACAACACAAGGGAGTGGTGGATACAGAGGATATGATTTATTGGGGGTCATTATCAGTTTATTCAATCTAGAAGCAGAATGCTGTAATAAAAAGCCTAAATATGTGGCACAGACTTTGGGTTTGGACATCAGGAGAGATCTGGAAAAGTGGGAGAGGATCTGTTAATGAAGTTTGTAAAAAGAATAAATCCAAAAGTGAAGGTTGGAAAAATGTTTTTAGAGGCTTGAAAAATGGTGATTTATGGAGGTATAAAATTTTGGGCAGATGAGCATATGTGGTAATTAGAAAATAAAAAATGTACCTCATAACCTGGTGAATTGAGCTAAGATTTCCAAATTTAATTTTAAAAATTTCAACTTGCTTCTTTCAATTATATATGATAAACTATAGGAATAAAGAGATTAGCTAAAGTGATGATTGCTTAGTTTACAAGTAAAATTCAGATGCAATGTAGAGGACACAGGACTTATTGGGTTGGAAAATAAAACTATTTCATATCACCAGTCTATCTAGTTGACCAAGATTCTCAAAGTAAAAGATAGTCTCAGTAAAGACCAAAATCACTGCAGATGGTGATTGCAGCCATGAAATTAAAAGATGCTTGCTCCTTGGAAGGAAAGTTATGACCAACCTAAATAGCATATTAAAAAGCAGAGGTACCACTTTGCCAAGAAAGGTCTGTCTAGTCAAGGCTACGGTTTTTCCAGTGGTCATGTATGGATGTGAGAGTTGGACTGTGAAGAAAGCTAAGCACTGAAGAATTGATGCTTTTGAACTGTGGTGCTGGAGAAGACTTTTGAGAGTCCCTTGGACTTCAAGGAGATCCAACCAGTCCATCCTAAAGGAGATCAGTCCTGGGTATTCATTGGAAAGACTGATGCTAAAGCTGAAATTCCAGTACTTTGGCCACCTCATGAGAAGAGTTGACTCATTGAAAAAGACCCTGATGCTGGGAGGGATTGGGGGCAGGAGGAGAAGGGGACGACAGAGGATGAGATGGCTGGATGGCATTACCAACTCGATGGACATGGGTTTGAGTGAACTCTGGGAGTTGGTGATGGACAGGGAGGTCTGGTGTGCTGCGATTCATGGGGTCGCAAAGAGTCAGACATGACTGAGCGACTGAACTGAACTGAACTGAAGGACCAAATAAAGTCTTTGTAAAGCTCTTTGTTAAAAGTTTAAAAAGGTTTAAGACAGTGCTTAGTAGAACTTCACAGCTACACTAATATCATAAGAGTACTGTTCCTCTGTAGCCTGACACATCCAGATTGTGGAGTTTTTTGTTTTGAAAAGAATTCTGGATGTGATTTTGGGGCATTAAGTGAGCACAAATAAGATTTATAGGAAATACACAATGTTTTTAAGAGGATTGCATCAGTAAAATCAGTGAAAACACTGATGGTTAGTACCAAAAGGGCCTGAGATAATTCAAAGTGAAAACAGAACTCTAGAGCCCAAACTTCAAAGATCAGGAAGCAACCTGAGAAAGGCATTCATAGGAAACCACTTCTATTCTTTCGTGGGAAACTAAAAGCTTCTCAGACGGTTTAAAGAAATGTTATGGGAAAAATGAAATAGGAACCATGCCTTGGAAGCAGAGCTGGAACACAGTCAAGAAATATTTTCTGTCCTTGAAGAAACAGTTGTGTCCAGCTAGATTCCAGAATTATCTCAGTCCCTTTTAATCCAAGATCCCTTCTCACATCCCATATCAGGCCTTACCTACTGTGATTGTCCCTTTACTGGTTCTCTTCTTCTACCCTTAGTTCTCTGTGAAATAGTCTCCATGCAGTAGCTAGAGAATTTCTTCTGTAACTTAAGTTAGATCATGTTACCGTTCTGCTTAAAGTATGTGTTAATTATCCATTGCTATGAAATAAACAATTCCCAAATTTAGTGGCTTGAAGGCAACCACCAATTTATCTGTGGGTCAGAAATTTGGGTTTGACCCAGCTGGTTTTCTTCTGGTCTCACTCTGTAGTTGTAATCCTTGGTAGCTAACTGAGAATGGATGGTTTTGGGGGTCTCTTGTGTCTGGTGGTTTATTTTTGATGCTTACAGAGTCATGTATCTCCAATGAGTGATCCTGGTTTTTAAAGTGATGATGGCAGTATTATAAGAAAGAATCTCCCATTCTGTAAGCTTTGTAAGCCATTGTTCATAACACATTGTTAATGTCCCACAGGGAAAGAAAGTATTCTTGGGTGAAAGCCAAGAATAAATATGAAAGTACACTATCAAAGAACACAGGGATGATTCACAACAGTTTACCAAATCTACACTCTGGCCCCAGTAACTCATAGCTCTCTCACTCTTCCTGGGTAAATTTAGTCTTCTTAAGATCTCAAAACTTTCATTTAATCACAAAATTTGATTGGAAATCCATGGTGTCATGCTCTGTAACAGGTTTAAATATCTATCAGGGTCCTTGGATCTGTTTTCTTAGGAATATCCTTGATCCAGACTAAAGTTTTTTGTATGTCTTCAGAATAATGAAAAAGAGTGAAAGAAGAAACAGGCATTAAAAATAACAAATTACAGACCTTGATTAAGAGTAAAGGTATGTGGATAAGATAGGAAGGATTCAAGGAAAAGCGCAAAGGTCAAGACCTTGTGTCTTAGACTGTCCAGGAGGTCTTGAATTGATTATTTAAGAATTTTATCAAGGAGGGAAGCATTCTGTAGACTGATTCTGAGCCCATGAATGATTTTGGAACAGAACTGAGGGGCAGAGGGATATGGCTATGATCAGAGATAAGTAGGTCTAGTTATGTGGTAAAATGCTAGTGGTAAAACGAAAGTTATTTCACTGAGCACGTTGAAGGCAGTTTCCCTTAAGTGCACTGGCCATATTTTTCCAGCCCATATTCTTTTTCACTAGGTTTAATTGTGGCACAAGGTATGGGACATAGAAACTACCTCGGAAAACATAAGACCTGTGATTGCCATACTCACTGACACACTGGGGGAAAGACATTTCAAAAGTTGGCTAGACCATTTTCAAAACCGAAGAGAAGGTAAGGATATTTGCAAAAATTACAGTTTAATCACAGGGTAGGAAAGAGGCTGCTGAGGATGCTATTATCTTCCAGAGGAGGTTGTATTCCTTCAATGAGTAATCAAAAGTGCCAGAGAACCATTTGGAATGAGGGAGATAGCATATCCATTGGGCGGTCCATTAACCTCGTTCTTCCAGTTCCATGATGTTAAATAGCAATTAAAACATCATGCACTTATTTTCTGCCCCACCCTCCAGGACACTTGAAATCACTTCATATTTTAATCATAATGGGACATGATGTTAGAGCCAAGAATTGCAAACTCAACAGATTAGGGAATTTTGGGGGGAACTCACATGAAGGATACATTGTTACTGCAGGATCTGAAAATTATCTTCAAAGAAGTTTCAAAAATTATCCTATAAATGTAACAACCCAATCACATCCTTATTGCTTAATGGGGGACTAGGAAAATTCAGTTAACGTTGCTGTCACTTCTAAGGTATTTTCATTTGAAATGGGCACTGAAGACACCTCTAGGAGAAAAACCTCCTGGAAACACAACACTCTGGTCTTCATGAGTCTGAACCTAAGTGAATTTCTCACCAGCACTGCACCAGCACGGGTCTGGATCATCACATCACTGCTGTTGCTTTGCACATGTGGAACTTCATTCCCTGTTTAGTTCTGCAAACCCTAACATCTCTCAATGTCCAAATGAATTTGCCCTCCTTCAGGAAAACATCCCTTGCTTCTTTAGCCCATTCTCATCTCTCTTTCTTGTTTTCCTTTTCTTTCTAAATTCATTTAGGGACTTCCTGGGTGGCTCAGTGGTAAAGAATCCTACTGCCAATGTAGGAGATGCAGGTTCGATCCCTGAGTTGGGAAGATCCCCTGGAGAAGGAAATGGCAACCCACTCCAGTATTATTGTCTGAGAAATTCCATAACAGAGGAGCCTGGCAGGCTACAGTCTGTGGGGTCACAAAGAGTTGAACATGACTTAGTGACTAAATAGCAAACAGCAGCAATGGCATTTAGAGCTTAAGCCTCCTAATTAAACTCTGAATTATAGACCTTTCTATTGACATTAATAATATGATTTTAATGTAACATGTTAGACACTATTGCTCCAAGTACACAAAGCTCATATCCCAACTAGAGAGTGTAATAAAAAGAGCCTGATAAGAATAACTAGTGGTAGACTTTTCTGAAATTGTATTGGGTCTTCATGGGTGATATTTGGGCTACGGTTCCCTTAGGTGACATTTCTGTCTCAAGAATAACTTGCACATCTACGTTAGTTTGTGTGTGTGTGTGTGAGCATTTATTTAGCTAACTACTCATTACCCTGGAGAAGCACATTCGATTAAAATTAACTTTAAAATATGAATTGAATGCATACTAAATGTACACTATGGTGCTAAGTTTGTGAGAGATGGGTGGTCAGGGACTGGAGAACGACACTTAAAAAATGAAGCAGAAATTTCACTGGAAATTCTGACTTTTCTGCATATGCTTCTTGTGAATTCTGGACATACAATCATCCCCTAGTAGGCATAGGAGTTGTGAGTGTAGAGACCTGGTAGAGATGTGGGCATCAGCACAGAACAACTGTGATGTTAGATCAAATCACAAACTTCTTTGGTCTTTAGATGTGCCACGCTAAAAACTGATACAGAGCAATCGTTTCCAGAGTGGTGTTCACAATCAGAGGGTGAATAAGATGATTCATTGGGGTGTGGAAAGAGAATATTAAAACTGATACTAACAAAAGGATAGAACTATTAACACTTAATTTTCCATTTGACCTGAGAGCCCTCTCTCGGTGCTTTAATCATATGACTCAATGTGGTCTTGAGGTGTCCAGAGGGGCTGGTGAGGATTCCATACTTCAGAGGGTTTGGTGGGGTGCCAGTGTGTCTTTATTCTCTTTTGGTTTATATATGCCCAGGTAGTGGATTTGTGTATTCCGTTATCTTGTCCTAACTAAATCACCTTTCATTCACTAGAGAAGTGACAAAATAATCTTGTGAGGATGCTGTGCACTAAAGGCAAGGCTAACAGTACAAACCCAGAGACCTGCACAGTGAGCGCCTGGTGGAGCCAACACTTCTCTTTCTGCCTCAGGCTCCCACGGCACCTTTATCAGGGGAAGATGTAAAAATGGGTCAGGCAATGAATGGCAAGGTAAGTCACTTCTGAAAATGGGTGCTTAGAAAGGTTTCCTTCCTTGTGTGATGTTGTCACCAAAAGTGATGATTAAAGCTCTCATACAACCACATTGAAAAAAAAAATACATATATATATATATAAAATTTCCTAACCTGGAAATTCCTAAGCTAGAAATTGACTAGTGAAATTCCATAGTTTTGCTCACTGGGTACGTAGGATTGAAAGGTGAACTCATGACACAGTCAAAGGCTTTGGCATATTCAATAAAGCAGAAATAGATGTTTTTCTGGAACTGTCTTGCTGTTTTGATGATCCAGCGGATATTGGCAATTTGATCTCTTGTTCCTCTGCCTTTTCTAAAATCAGCTTGAACATCTGGAAGTTCACAGTTCACGTATTGCTGAAGCTTGGCTTGGAGAATTTTGAGCATTACTTTATTAGCGTGTGAGATGAGTGCAATTATGTGGTAGTTTGAGCATTCTTTGGCATTGCCTTTCTTTGGGATCCCCATCACTTCATGGGAAATAGATGGGAAACAGTGGAAACAGTGTATTTTTTTGGGCTCCAAAATCACTGCAGATGGTGATTGCAGCCATGAAATTAAAAGACGCTTACTCCTTAGAAGGAAACTTATGACCAACCTAGCCAGCATATTAAAAAGCAGAGGTATTACTACGTCAACAAAGGCCCGTCTAGTCAAGGCTATGCTTTTTCCAGTGGTCATGTATGGATGTGAGAGTTGGACTGTGAAGAAAGCTGAGCACCAAAGAATTGATGGTTTTGAACTGTGGTGTTGGAGAAGACTCTTGAGAGTCCCTTGGACTGCAAGGAGATCCAACCAGTCCATCCTAAAGGAGATCAGTCCTGGGTGTTCATTGGAAGGATTGATGCTGAGGCTGAAACTCCAATACTTTGGCCACTTCATGCAAAGAGTTGACTCATTGGAAAAGACCCTGATGCTGGGAGGGATTGAGGACAGGAGAAGGGGACGACAGAGGATGAGATGGCTGGATGGCATCACTGACTCGATGTACATGAGTTTGGGTGAACTCCGGGAGTTGATGATGGACAGGGAGGCCTGGCGTGCTGCGATTCATGGTGTCGCAAAGAGTCGGACACGACTGAGCCACTGAACTGAACTGAACTGAACATTAAGCTATAGTTACACAATAAAATAAAATTGCAAATTTTGGTTATTTCACTTTTTATCACTTAAAAATATTCTCAATGGTTTTAATGTAAGCATATATACAGTTATGTATACATTTAAATACATTTGTATTATGTTTGTTTATTTGTCCATTTTGGAGAAGGCAATGGCACCCCACTCCAGCACTCTTGCCTGGAAAATCCCATGGGTGGAGGAGCCTGGTAGGCTGCAGTCCATGGGGTCGCTAGACGTCGGACACGACTGAGCGACTTCACTTTCCCTTTTCACTTTCATGCATTGGAGAAGGAAATGGCAAACCACTCCAGGACAGAGGAAC
This sequence comes from Bubalus bubalis, assembly GCF_019923935.1. NCBI lineage: Eukaryota > Metazoa > Chordata > Mammalia > Artiodactyla > Bovidae > Bubalus > Bubalus bubalis. The sequence goes on from NC_059178.1 coordinate 43,021,077, forward strand.
CTGGTGGGCTGCCGTCTAAGGGGTCGCACAGAGTCGGACACGACTGATGCGACTTAGCAGCAGCAGCAGCAGCATTTGTCCATTTAATCTATTTATTAATATGGGGGAAGCGAGTTCAGTGTTTTCCTGTTAAGTATATATGAGTAAAAAACTATTGGAATCCACTGAGTTTGAGGAGTATCAAGCTACTTTTGAAAGTATTTTGTATAAGCATGGTAGTAATGATAGAGAATGCTACTTGAGAGGCAGATACAAAGCTACCGGCCCACGTGATCAGTTAGGCAATTAACTGCAAGAAGGTGCCAAAAGAGATTTGACTAAAATGGGGATGATTTAAGTTTGCTAGAAGAATACAATTCAAATTCTTCTGTCTCCTCTTCAAGGCTCTGTTGCATATTCCCCAACCTCTTCTGCCTTACCACTCAGTGTCTATTTGTATAAACTCTCCTCTCCAACCTGGATTAAGACTCTTTGCCTCCCAAATAGAACTGGTGTCTGCTGCCCCCAGACATCTCTTTTCCATTCCCCGTCTGAAATGCCCTGTCATGTCCTACTGACCTTCTTGTTGTATCCAAATCCTGACCATTCTTCCTGACCAAGGTCAACTCTCTTATCCTACAATCTTCTCAGGCCACTTTAGCCCCCGATTTTCTCTTTCTTTTTTTTAAACTAATAGCAGAGTCTATCTCTGCCACTTATTTGCCAATCAACTATATAGTGCATTGTGACAGTTCTGATATTACATTGTGCCATTTCGTTATTTCCCTCTTCTGGTTTTCGTTTTTTATCTATTTCCTCTCATATTTTTCTTTATAACTGTAACTTCACTCAAACATCCATATAGTACTGGTGACATTTTCCTCTTCTGCTATATCTTCTCTTAATCTGTGCTTAGTATGTAATTAGACTCAGAGAAGGTGTTTCATAAATATTAGTTGTTAGAATAAAAGATGGGCAGTTCAGTTTGATCTTGCATTTCCCCAGATGAAACTAGAACAAAAAGATAGACTCACACTGCTGATGTAAGGATGAAATGAGTGATGTGCGTAAAACGCATAGCTTGGTAAATTTTGCTTTCCCCAGAATTAACTCACTAATGGAAATTTTTATGTCATAAAACTATATGGCTATTTTGAAGCAGTGTTTGGACTGGAATGAGTGATTTGAGGCATCATTCATTCAATTACTCACTTTGACACTAAAGAGATGTTTTACGTTTTCATTTTTGCATGTCTTCTTATTATGGCAGTGATTATTCTCGCCTATGGTCAAGATAAGGGATCATAATTTCTTGACTCATTGATAATTGATGCTAATAGTATGATGGTCTCTCTGACAATTCAATATACTGACCCTGATGAAAGAAAAAGAAAAGAAATGGATGCATACACACACCTGCAGCACCCTTAATCAGACCTGAAGCTTCCTGCTGACAGATATTTAACTCATTAATTCTGTTTGGCTGTTGATCTGACACTATCACTATAATACAGTATGAAGTGCTAATTATCACAAAATCCAATGATACAATTTACCGGGAGAGAAAAACTTTTTAATTTTTCTTTATTGGAAGCTGCCTGCTCCTTCTTTTAAATTTGATCAGCATTTACTGTGATAGAAGAAGAAACCATGGCACCGCATTTGCCTTGAGCCCTAACTAATGCAAAGAACAGTTCACTCTCAATCCATGTTATTTTTCAGATAATTCAGCACATCACTGGGTGCTTAATAAGAGTTTCTGTTGGTAATCTAAGAAGACAAAACAAATCTGAGATTCTGTATCCCTTCAAACGGGAGCTCCGCTAAGTCGGGTGATGAACGGAAGAGGCCAGGACTCGCTTCCTTCAAATCCATTCATGTGCACAGGCACCAAAGGGCTGGACATTTGTTTCATCCCATTTATTAAACTAAGTGGGCTGGTCAGTTTCAATGTTCCTTCCAGGTCCAGATTTCTTAACAACAAAGTCGCCACTTCCACAGACTTCTGAGGAGAGGGTATGTGAGTCCTGAAGTCTGGGAACTGCCAGTTACCTCCTAGTCCAGGCTGCTGATTCTAAGCACAGACCTAGGGAGTGCTGGGAGTATCCTTCCCAGAGCATCCACTGCCTCTCCTAGGAAACCACTCACTGCCTAAGGTTCTCCAGTCACCCAAGTCCCCCTATTGACCTAGTCAAGATCTGGTGATCCTGGAATAGCATTTCCTTTGCCTTATAGTCAGCTAACAATTGCGCAGTCATTTTTGTACCTGGAGGCATCACTAACCACATGGCTTTCAGCTTTTCTTTTATAGATCTCTTAAGACTGTACTTTCTTTCTTTTTCCCTTATTTATTTTTTATTCTTTTTAAGTTGAAGTATGGTTGATTTGCAATGTTGTGTTAGTTTCAAGTATACAGCATAATGAGTCTTATATATATATGTGTATATATATATATAACAAAATATTGAACATAGATCCATGTGCTATACAGTAGATCCTTGTTGATTATTTTATATATAGTAGTGTGTATGTTAATCTCAGACTCCTAATTTATCCCTCCCCCATCCCCTCCCTCTTTGGTAACCATGTTTGTTTCCTATGTTGGTGTGTCTATTTTTATTTTGTAAATAATTTCATTGGTATCATTCTTTTAGAATCCACATATAAGTGATATATATTTGTCTTTCTCTGTCTGACTTACTTCACTTAGTACAATCATCTCTAGGTCCATCCATGTTGCTGCAGATGGCATTATTTCATTCTTTTTATGGCTGAGTAATATTTCATTGTGTGTATGTGTATATATACACCATATATTCTTTATCTATTCATCTGTTGATAGACATTTAGGTGGCATCCATGTCCCAAAAATAATGTGCAGTGAATTCAGGCATGCAGTTATCTTTTTGAATTAGAGTTTACTCTGACATCGACATGACCTGTGCCTGTAAGTGGTGAGAGGAAAGATGGGACAAGGAGCATGTGTGTGTGAGGAGCGGTTGCTGTGGGTGGAGAGAAGTGGGAGGGAATGAATGAGCAGGGCTGCACGCTGCTCCTGGAATGTGCCCTCTATCTTCCAGGCCATCAATCTCACCTTTTTCAGCAGAACTCCCTTTACATAATTCCTTATTCCTGGAGCTCAACAATAGAATTCAACAATGGGAGAAGAAAGGCAAGGAAATTTTTTAGAGCACAGACCTCTTTAAAAAGTTCACTTTATGTGCAATGAATGAAATATTGAACATCCGGTATATTATTTTAAAAAGGGATATTAAACAACAGTGCAGGACTGTCTGATTATATTACAATGTCTATCTTCTCATGTGTCAGCAACAAGTAACGCTGAAGGAGGCCTAATTATCATACTCACAGTGGTCCAGGTAGTAAAACAGTTATGCTTTGCTTTGCTCAGGATGTTCAGAGCTGAAATAGATAAACTATGTGGGAGACTAGTAATAGGTAATTATTCTCTACTTACATATTCAGCCTCATAATTCTAAATTAAGGTAAGTGGAAAAAGCTTATAAAATATTCAAAGCTCCTTTATCTTTCCTCCTCCCTCTTATTAGAAACTGTGCATGAATTTGCATAGAATAAACTGAGCTCATAAATCAAAGAAGAAACTGCAAGAATGCTCTTTGTAAGTTATAATTTAAGGTTAACTGTAGCACATTTTGCTTACTGTATTATTAATGACTTTCGTTCACTCATGACAAGATTACATATTAAAAATTGTTGGTAGACAAAACTCAGTTCATAATCAATTTGCTTCTTAATGTGAGCAATCTGCGTGCATCCCTACGGCGGAGGCAGGTTTAGCGAGGATAATGGAAGGAGTGCCTTGGGAAGGATGGTTCTCACATAGCCGAGCTCCCTCGGGGCTGTGATTGACAGGCAGCCTCGAAGGAGAATGAGGCCACTGATGCTGGGCAGCCCTGGATGGCTCAGGCCTGGCTCGGGGCTGCTACCTGAGGCTCCTGGGTTGGCCCCCTCTCTCAGTAAGCCTCCTCTCTCTTTCCTCCTGTCATCCTACAGCACTTGACACTTACCCACCAGTCCTCGATATCTATTTAGCCTCATGGCCTCGTGTTTTAAAATTCATCACAGCCATTTACTGGAAAATGTATTCTCTTTGCACTGTTAAGCCAAGTCCCTTTCCACGTGCTTTCTCAAATCAGGTTTTTGGGTACTTGAGCTGTTTTTCTCATTTTTCTTGTTCTTCCTTGTTCATGGCATGTTTAGATTTCTAGCCAGTTCCTTGCCTTCACTTCCATGTTTCAGCATTGCTGCTCCTCTTTAGAAATGCTTTTTCTTTTGCACTTGAACAAAGGATTGCCAACCCTGCCTTGGCAATTATAGCTTCCCACCTCCCGGACCTGAGGGTAAAATTTTCATTCAAATAGAGTTAGATACCAACTGCCTTCTGATGCCTGTGCTACAGAAAGACTTACCCTCGCTCTCAGCTGCGGAAGCAGAGTGATGGGATGTTCACAGGTTACTTCTCTGGAAGTCGGCATGGGCGGGTTTACTCTTGTGCTGTGGTCTTGTGTGGCAACCCTGGCTCTGCTTCAGGTAGGATTTTGGAAGAAGAATCATCTCTGAGCCGTGCACATGCCTGGGTGTTTTCTGAATGTGTGGGGAGGCATCTGAAAATCTTATATTGCAATGTTAAATTGCTTTGTTTCATTAATGCTTTAAATCCCAGTATTGTAGATTCAGATGGGTAGACATTTATTTATCTAGAGTGTATCTTGAAATTATGTCAGAAGCCTTTATGCTGAAAACACCTGAGGTTTCAGTCCCTTGGGATGAGGAACTTTTGATGTAGATGTAGTGTCTCTAAGATGGATAAAGCATTGATGGTAGATTCTAAACTATCATCAGGGAAGATCGGGGTGGACAGTCGTTTCTTATTTGATACTAATTTCGAATCAATGAGGCTGACTTCCTTTCTTGACCTTCGCTGCCTCAGAGACTCTCCTTCCCCTTCCACATGCAAATATTCCAAGGAAACTAGAAATATTCAGAGGAACTTAATGGAAAGTCAGAGGAGGCACAAAGATAAAAGAATGTGTTGAGATGTGGTGTTGGCAGAAAATAGAGTCTGAGAAACGTGCTGAGGTATGAAGTGGCACGGATGCTCGAGGGGGAGGTAACTCATCTCAGATGGAAAAAAAGCCAGGCCATTCATTAAATTCAAATTAAATAACAGGGATGAAAGGGAAAGTCAAAAGTGACTTTTTTCTTTTTCTGCTTGATTTAAAAATTGAGTGTTCTTAGGAGTTGCATCTCAACCTTTTCATACTTGACTCTCGTCTTAGTGGCCTCATTACTCTCTGGGCTTCAACCTTGACTCTTAATCCCTGACTCTTACATTTCTCACCTCAGTGCAGCCTACACTCCAGTCTTATGCTTTCAAGGCCCTGCCTTTTGCTCCCATGAAGCACCTCAAAGTTACCTTGTCCCAAATAGAACTCCCTTCTTTCCCACTCAAACAACCCCTTGGACTCTCCATTTCTGTGCATTACAGTCATCCTCCCAGCCTCCAGGCCACATCCTGACAGTCTTTCAACCGCCCCTGCCCCTCCAGGCTCCAAGCCCTCCTGACCCTACCCAGTATGTTCCAAGTCACCTCTCACCTGCAGCCCCTGAACTTGCCTTAGCACAAGTGCTCATTGGGTGCCATTGCGATTTTCTAGTGATGGCTCTTTTGCCAAAGTTATTAATCCTCAAGCTGTCATATACATCACCATAATGTAGCTTCCTAAAACAAATCTTTTTTAAAGAGTTTATTTATTTATTTTAATTGGAGGATAATCACTTTACAATGGGCTTCCCTTGTGGCTCAGCTGATAAAGAATCCACCTGCAATGCGGGAGACCTGGGTTGGATCCCTGGGTTGGGAAGATCCCCTGGAGAAGGGAAAGGCTACCCACTCCAGTATTCTGGTCTGGAGAATTCCATAGACTGTATAGTCCATGGGGTCGCAAAGAGTCAGACATGACTGAGCAACTTTCACGTTCAGTACAATATTGTGGTGTTTTTTGCCATACATTGACATGAATTTTGCCATACATAGCCATGGGTGCACATATGTCCCCCCATCCTGAACCCCCTCCCACTTCCCTCCCCACCCCATCCCTCTGGGTTGTCCCAGAGCACTGGCTTTGAGTGTCCTGCTTCATGAATTGAACTTCCACTGCTCATCTATTTTACATATGGTAATATACATGTCTCAGTGCTGTTCTCTCATACCACCCCACCCTTGCTTTCTCCAACATAGTTCAATAGTTTGAACTTTTGATCATGCCTCTTCTTTATTTAAAATCTTTCACTGGCTCTTTGAATGATCAAGTCAGATTTCTCAGTGTAGCTATATAATCCTTACGATCTTCCTCATGTCTGCTTATCTATTATCTTCTACTTCTCAACTATAGACTTGTGGATTTCAAATCAAACATTACTCTCAACTTCTCTCTCTCTTTCTCCTATAGCATCTAAATTTTAGGCAGTCACTCTTTATTTCACTTTTAGGCAAAGGCAGAACTTTTATTTCTGTAATGTTGCCAAAATGTTCATTTAATTCATTAAAAAAGGTATGGAGCATCTATTATGAAATTCTAGGAGTTGGAGGAGATGGGGGAAGTGAAGATAGTTGAGTAAAAGCAGAGAGTGAAGGAGAACAGAAGACGAAGAGGGACTTTACTTCTGCAGCAGCCCTGTTTGCTTTCCAAGAGCACAGCAACAAGAAACCCTGGGGAATAGTCCTGCTAACACCATTCTGGGACCAACTGCAATCCTAGATGTTCTGACCTTCCTTTGAGTGGAAGCTGAGTAATGGGTTCACATTGATTGACCAGCTCATAAGGGCTAATTACTCTCCCAGCTTTTTTTTTTTTTTTAAACATTTACTTTATTTTTATTACTTTTTATTTTTTAACTTTACAATATTGTATTGGTTTTGCCATATATCAACATGAATCTGCCACAGGTATACATGTGTTCCCTATCCTGAACGCTCCTCCCTCCTCCCTCCCCGTACCATCCCTCTGGGTTGTCCCAGTGCACCAGCCCCAGGCATCCAGTATCGTGCATCGAACCTGGACTGGCACCCCTTTTCATATATGATATTGGAGGCTAATTACTTTACAATATTGTATTGGTTTTAAACTCAGAGACACAATATCCCAAACTAACACTTGAAATGGGATTCCATTATTACCTTGGCGTTATTACAGCGTTTGTTTTTCACGTGGTTACATAATCCAGCTGAGCTCACCTGTAAGATCTCAGGCTCTAATTTGCCAAGTTCAGTTTGTCATAGGCACGTATTTAGTTCTTCTGTTGCCAAGGGGTCCATCACAGGAGAAAGCTTGAATATTCATTAAAGTACCACATTGTCTTTTTACCTTGGGGAGGCTGTGACCTCCAAAGTTGGAAGAAAGATCCATGCTCTCCACATAAATGAGGATTTTGCATTCTCATTTTGAGTGGGGAATCCCAGAAGGGTGGGGAATGGGAATTTAAAAAAACACACACACACACACACAAACAAAACAAAACACAAAAACAGAAACAAGGGGGGAAAAGAAGGAGAGACTCAGTTTGTGTATTTCTGCTTCTTGCTGGTGAGTCTGACAATAAAACTGTCAACATTACAATATAGAAATTGCTTAGTAGCTCATTTGAAAGTTATCCCTCCAAAGTCACAAAATCATTCATAATTAATTGTCAATTGATTGATGCAGGCCTATGCCATAGGAGTTCTGAGGAGGTGAGATCAATGTGGATTGAGGCAGCCCAAGGGCCTTGAACAAAGACCAGGACTGCAGTGCGAAATGGAAGGAGCAGCTTTTGAGGGTGGGGAGGCAACGGTGTTCCCTGGGTGACTTGAATTCACAGGGTCATGATGCTCCCAACAGGGTGCCCTGCAGACGCTGGCTGAAGTAGAACATATGCCACATCTGAGCAAAGTGTCATTGACACCTTCACTGCATGGGGTGTTTTGAGCCGTTGAACTGAGGCCTCCTAGATCTAGTACAGAATTTGTGTTTGACTTGATGTTCTGTATGGAAGCGTATAGCGCACTCCTCTATTTCCCCTCTTGTCTAATTCTGTTGTATGGAGGATGCTGACTGCTGTTGACACTTTGACATGCAGTTCTCTTTCTATGCATCTATATATGTAGATACAGATACATATCCATGTATACACCAACATTCATACAAATTCTAAACCTAAATGGGATCAGTTATATGTATACAATTTTCATGAATTGCTTGATTTATTGTCTAAGCATGTACCTGAATGATCATTCCTCATCAATTGCCTTCATTCTTTTACATTCCACAGTGTCCTAGATGAAATGGTAACCCACTCCAGTATTCTTGCCTGGAGAATCCCCACAGACAAGAGCCTGGTGGGCTACAGTCCATCAGGTTGCAAAGAGTCGGACATGATTGAAGTGACTTAGCACACACTGGATTGATGGCCGTATAACTTGTTTTCAATTTTTCTCTAGGGTAAAAATCATCTTGATATTTACACTTTTGGACCAACTATTCATTTCTCTGTAGGACAGGTTCATAAAAATAGAATTGCTAACTTTGAAAAAAATCCACTAGATTAAGTTCCAAAAAGATTCTATCTACATCACACTGAAGTATATAATATGTGTTAATGCCCACTTCCCCTCATCAATGTTATCTTTCTCTGTTTGCAAAATTGGTGTGTGAAAAATGGTATTTCATTGTCTTAAAATGCATGTTATTGATTACTAGTGAGGTTTAATATCTTTTTAATGTGATTAACCCTTTTTTTCAAGTTTTTTTTTTTTTATGGCTCCAAAGAAGCCATTTGTCTCATTTCTAGTCCTCAAGCCCTCATTAAAATTCTTCAATTAGAATAAAATCAGTTTGACTTCCACTGAATCTTTCCTAACCATCAAATACCTAAGCCAAGTAATGTGAAAGTGTTAAGTGAGTTAAATAATCAATTGATCAATATGTATTCACTGGGCAATTAATGCTTCTAGTCTGTTCTGGATATTGTTGTGGATATGGCGCTGGCCTTTAAGAAGCTTATGTGATCTTTTAGGGTGATAAGACTCAAACTGTAATCAATGGCAGCACCACTGTTTACTAGACCCCAAGGACTGTAGGAAACCCTGGAAGAGAGGGGCTCTGTGGGTTGGAGTAGCTGAAAAAGGCTTAATAAAGAAGTTGTAGTTGTTCTTAACCTTGAAGGGGCCTTTTGGAGGAAGGGAGTGCATTTTAGGTTGGGAAGAATAGTGTGAGACAAGATACTACGTGGGTAAACTGCAGCTTTTGGAGAGGAACAAGGAATATGGTCATCCTGAAGCAGGAATCATGGAAACCTAAAGGAGTCCACAAATTCTTGAGCTGCTGTGTATACTACCCCCAGCCCCACCTTTGTCTTGATCTGCCTTTGTGAGGCTATATGTCAGGGAGTGAGCTATCAGGCTCAGGGTCCAGGAGGACAGATAAGGACAGGGGCAAAGCTCTGCCTTGTGAAACTCCACCAGATCCCCCAGGAAGCTGCTGGATCAGAGACCTGCCTGATTGCAGCCCCTAAAGCCTCATCATTTTGTCCAGAGGTGCCATTGCTGCAATTACAATCCAAACCCGGAGTCAATTACTCACTGTGTGAATCACCCCCAAAAGATTGCTTTTTCCTTTTCCATTAGTATCACACATAATTGCACTCTGTGTGGTTCCTAAACTCTTATTCCTGACTTCAATGTCCGTGAGGATGTGGGGTGCTTATAAAGTCCCTTCAGCTCCTATCACTGACCTCACTGACACTTTACATAAGGCTCTTTTATTATTTACTTCATTAACAATACATCCAAACTCCTACCATTAATTTTTTAGCTCCTCATGAGGAAAGAATCACTGTGTTTTCCCTGCTGATTTTTCCATATGTTCATCCTTTCCTCTTTTTATTTGTCTCCTTATTAATGGGGAATGTTAACACTCACACACCCTTCAGCTGTCAGGGTGCCTGATTTTGGTGGTCCTGTGCTTTCTTTTTGATGGGCATTCTCCATTGCAGACCCCACCCTTCCCTATCTCTTGGCTCACAAGATCAGAATGAACTGACCCAGGGCGTCTTTCTCTGTCTTTCTCCCTGTTTCAATGTCAATCAAGCAGTTAAGCCCTGCTTTCACTTTCTTTCTGCTATTGAGTGTGGCTGCCCCATGTATTACCTGCCCTTGTGTGTGTGCATGCTAAGTTACTTCAATGAGTCCTACTCTTGGCAACCCTATTGGACTGTAGACTGCTGGGCTCCTATGTCCATGGGTCTCAAGGCAAGAATACTGGAGGGTGTTGCCATGCCCTCCTCCAGGAGATCTTCCTGACCCAGGGATCAAACCCACATTTTCTGCAGCTCCTGCATTGCAGATGGATTATTTACCACTGAGCCATTAGGGAAGCCCATCACCTGCCCTTAGGGTTACTATATGGGATCAACCAACTCATCATAAAAGGGCAAAAGCCATGCTGATCCCTCAGCAGCAAGGGAGACAGACGATGAGAAGAAGCTGGGGTAGGGTAGGGTATCAACCCAGCAGGCAGGCCTCCATCTGGCATACAGAGGACACTGTTCGATATTCGGGCCAGAACTCATGCAAAAGCCCTAGTCTGGTTAAAAAAGAATCATTAGGAGGGGATTTTAGTCAGTGGCGATATTTCCAGAAAGTCAAATAGTAGTGGCTCTTGGAAACATTTCACAGGAAACACATTCACCGCTGGAGTATATGATGGGCTGAGGCATTCAAAAGCCAGAACAGGAACGTGACACCACAGTGTGCAAACATTCCAAACACGTGGGCAATGTCTTAGTCCAGGAGCACAGGGGCCAGAAAGGATAGGAAACCCAAGCCAAGGTACAGTCATGAGACTGGACAAGCCGAGGAGGGGCTTCCAGGGAGGCGTAGAGTGTGAATGAGTATTTAGAGAGCACCACCAAGTCTAGGGGTGCTAGTGGTAAAGAACCCACCTGCCAATGCAGGACACATAAGAAACATGGGTTTGATACCTGGAACAAGAAGATCCCCTAGAGGAGGGCATGGCAACCCCCTCCAGTATTCTAGCCTGGAGGATCCCATGGGCAGAGGAGCCTGGTGGGCCACAGTCCAGAGGGTCGCAGAATCAGACACAACTGAAGCAACTTAACACACATGCACACACACATACACACACACCCTCCAAATCTAGAGTCACAAATTTAATGATTTTTTACCTACAACTAATGTCTCACTCCAATTCAACAGTCTATTGTGTTATTTCCTGCAAATTGCCTTCCTCAAACCTTTTCAATTTAGTTTCCATGAAAGTAATAATTATATTTCTTTTGCAATCATACTTTGTTGATTTACATAATATTTAGTTAAAATGTGTCATTATAATAAAAAGCCCCAAATGGCAAAAATATATTTCGTCATAAACATAACTGACTCTTGGTGAGCATGGAACTCACAGGTGGCAACAGAGGTATGTAGGTAAACCAGGGAATTGCCTCCCAGTCTGAGGCTTTTAGTTTGCTCTGGGCATAAGACAGAATACCAATTAATCTTAAGTGTGAGGCAAGTGTCATTTCCTGTCCTTCTCTACTGCCTCTCAGCCAGAAGGAGAGTATAAGGCCCTGAAGGATGAGAGATCATGAATTCAAGGAGGGAATGTGGCTGAAAGATGAAGGGTGATGAGTTGCTTAAAATCTTCTATTTATATATACTTGCTGTATACATGCGGCTAAGGCAATGGCACCCCACTTCAGTACTCTTGTCTGGGAAATCTCATGGACGGAGGAGCCTGATAGGCTACAGTCCATGGGGCCACTAAGAGTCGGACAAGACTGAGCGACTTCACTTTCACTTTTCACTTTCATGCATTGGAGAAGGAAATGGCAACACACTCCGGTGTTCTTGCCTGGAGACTCCCAGGGACAGGGGAGCCTGGTGGGCTGCCGTCTCTGGGGTCGCACAGAGTTGGACACGACTAACGCGACTTAGCAGCAGCAGCAGCAGCTGTGTACATGGGAGAAGGTAATGGCACCCCACTCCAGTACTCTTGCCTGGAAAATCTCATGGACAGAGGAGCCTGGTGGGCTGCAGTCCATGGGGTCGCTATGAGTCGGACACGACTGAGTGACTTCACTTTCACTTTTCACTTACATGCATTGGAGAAGGAAATGGCAGCACACTCCGGTGTTCTTGCCTGGAGAATCCTGGGGAAGGGGGAGCCTGGTGGGCTGCTGTCTATGGGGTCACACAGAGTTGGACACAAGTGAAGCGACCTAGCAGCAGCAGCAGCTGTATACATGTATGCATGCATGAGCGTGAAAGTGTGTGTGTATTGCAAAGAAATAACAATCTTCTTGAAGGCAACTACAAGCAAAGTGGTGACGTTAGAGACCAGACTGCAAATAATTAAGACATGTCTAAATGGAAAGGCTAGAGAAGGCAATGGCACCGTACTCAAGTACTCTTGCCTGGAAAATCCCATGGGTGGAGGAGCCCGGTGGGCTGCAGTCCATGGGGTTGCTACGAGTCGGACACGACTGAGCGACTTCACTTTCACTTTTGACTTTCATGCATTGGAGTAGGAAATGGCAACCCACTCCAGTGTTCTTGCCTGGAGAATCCCAGGGACGGGGGAGCCTGGTGGGCTGCCGTCTATGGGGTCACACAGAGTCAGACACGACTGAAGTGACTTATCAGCAGCAGCATTGGCAAATGGAAAGGCAGTTGAAATAGCAGGCGTGGACTATTTTTCAAAGGAATTAAGGGCCCAGGTAAAGGAGAATGATAAGGACTTCAGTGGAGGAACAAGAGAAGATCAAGACAAACTTTGTAACATAAACAAGAGAAAATCATGTTTATAGTTGAAAGTAGCATGCTGATGGAGAGAGATGTTGGAAGATGAAGCTGAGAAGATGTGCTACAAAAACAAAAGCAAATGATACAAATATCAATTCATACAAGAGCAGATAAAGTTCTAAGACAAAAGCAGGGATGTATGGAAACACTGAGACACGATTCAGCAACCTCTCCAAGAAACGAATCCATAAATCTATAGACTGAAATGATGTTTATAATGCAATGATGTTACTGGAAATAAAATACATACAGTGATTGTGTAAACGAGGGAATTGAAACTATGTAAGTGCATCGAGAAAGACTTACCAGGTAAGGATAAGACTGAAATGTGAACAGAAATATGAAAAGGGATTTTCCAGGCAAAGTAACAGGGTGGGGGAGTTTTGGGCAGAGGACTCACACGTGCATCTCACAGTGTGACGATGCAGAGTTGGGTTAGTGGTTTGGTGTGGCTTCTGCGCACTTTCACTTTTCACTTTCATGCATTGGAGAAGGAAATGGCAACCCACTCCAGTGTTCTTGCCTGGAGAATCCCAGGGACGGGGGAGCCTCGTGGGCTGCCGTCTCTGGGGTCGCACAGAGTCGGACACGACTGAAGCGACTTAGCAGCAGCAGCAGTGGCTTATGCACAGCGCGCTTGTGGTGGGGGTGGGAGTTGGGGGGCAAGGCTGAAGCTGAACACATTGGCAGCAACATTTTTACCTTTATATTTTTATTCTTAGAGTGAGGAGATTGAATTTTACCTTGTAAATTTGGGGACCTCTGTCCAGCAATGATTTTGGAAAATCTGATTCATGTTTATTATGAAGTTGCAGATATAATAGTGTGAAAGAAATGCAATAACCGGATTATTTTCCTGGAACAATAGTTATAGTCCCCTGTTTTGAGAAAAAGTCTTTCTTCAGCATCTTTAAGGGCATGTGGAATTTGAAACGTAAAACAGAAGGTCTTTGTTTCCTAATTTAGGCCTAATGAGAATTCTTTCTCTGTATATATATGGATATATGGGCTTCCCTGGCGACTCAGTGCTAAAGAATCTTCCTTTCAATGCAGGAGACATGGATTTGATACCTGGGTTGGAAAGATACCCTGGAGAAGAAAACTGTAACCCACTCTAGTATACTTGCCTGGGAAATCCCATGGACAGAGGAGACTGCGGGCTATAGTCCATGAGGTCACAAAAGTGTCGGAATGACTTTGCAACTAAAGCAACAACAACTATATATATATATATCTCATATGTGTATGTGAGTGTAAGCATAATATATACACACACACATACATTGATCCAGAAAATAAGATGAAATTGATGTACAGGGTTAAATTGTAGAGGCTAACTTTATGTTCAATAAAGCATTTTAATTTTCAGAAAGAAGAAAGAAATGGGAAAATAACAAGGAGGCTTCTGTCTGAGATCCCAAGGCAGAGGTAAAAGGCTGGAAGAGAAGATAAATGTGAGCTCTCTGCAGAGAAGGAGAATTGCTCTCCTTAACCCAGGCAGGGGAGAATAGGTCCTAAGGAAAGAAGGGTTTAGTAAGACTTTCTGAGGTTTCTTAGTCTTCTATGAGTTTTCTTTCCTTTTCTTTTTTTTTTTTTGGAAAACATCGACCAGAAAGCTTTGTTGTCTAGGAAAGGGTAAAAGGATGTCTGGTTGAATTGGAATTGACAAAACTAGGCAACTCAGAGAGGGCAGTCTCAGGAGCAGCCTTTAACCACAAAAGAGATATTGAAGGCGATGCAATCGATAGAACTGGAGCGGGCGCGGGAGGAAGATGATGAAACCCATCAAATTCGATCACTGGGCAGAAGTGGTCAGCGTCAGCTTCCTCTTCAAGGGTCACTCGATGTCAGCCTCCATTCAGGGGCTTTCGCCTCCCCTGCTGATTGCATTCTTAGGACCATAAAGTTGGAATGTCGAGAGGGAAAAATGCATACTGCCTGCTCCAAACTTCTTGAAGTCCCTTTCACAGTGGCCTATCTGGGTAGGTTTTCTGGATTCCTGGGTTACAGAGACTCAACTGCCCAGAGTACACAATAGGCAGGACCACTCTATCTGAAGACACATTCATCATTCATTCATTTGTTCAAGTTTATTCCTATTTGCAGAAGATTTTAAGAAATATGGCTATAAATCCTTTGCAGCTTCTTCCATCAAGAGGTGGAGTCTGTTTCCCCTGACTGAGCACTCTTCTTGATTTAACAGAACAGGGAGAGACACGTGACTGCCCCAGACGTTGCCATTGTATCTGAGCTGAGACAATTGTGCAAACCCTGCTGAACCATGTGCACAGAAATGGGCTCAGCTGAGCCCAATTCCAAATGCTTTCCCACAGGGTTCTTAGCAAACCAAGAGGCTCAAAATAAGTATTTGAGTAAATAGGTTTGGGGGTAGTTTATTATGTGGCACCAGCTAGCTGATCATCTAAAGATAGATTTAGGAAGACTCACAGTAGAAGGGATCCAGAAATCAATATTGGATTTCTGGAATACTGAATCCCTCCAGGATATCAGAGGCTCATCAAAATAAGATTAAGGAGAAAATAGCTATCTTAAAACCATCCTAATAAATTATCATTAAACATCAAGAATCCAATCATAACATTCAGGCAAAACTCCAGGTAAATGCTGATTGCAGTTAGAAAACATCCGTTCAAATGACTGCATTGTAACAAGAAAACAGTGATGTGCATAGCATTTATAAAGGATGTAACAGGAGTCAAAAAAAAAAAAAAAGAAAAGAAAAGGGAGTGTTCTCTGTCCCTGGAAAGATGAGACAGGGAGTGTGTTTTGGCATCTCTTGAGTGGTAGATATAAGCCTGTCACCGAGTGGGGAGCAATTGCCTGTGAATTTGACTATCTGATTGAGGTCACCCCTTTCTCTACCTGCTTTGTTCCCCTTTTATCAAACAACCTTTGGAGTATAATCTAGGTTCGTGTACATACTTGTTCATAGGAGAGCATGTTCTTATCCATAAGCACTGACAGTCTATCTACTTAATAGTTATATTTCTCATTGTAAATTAATGAACTGAGCTTCTGTGTTTTATAGACTGTCTTTGTAAGCTTGATTCATGCATTTGCTGGGCTACCAGTCTGACTTCAGGCCTATAAGCCTAGGATGAAGAGAATGGTGAATTCACCAAACATATGCTCTACTTGAGTGGGAAACAAGTGCCTTCACTGGCAATACCTGACCTCATTTGTACCTTTTACTCAAACTCAGAACAGCCCAAGTCTCCTGATGTTCTGGTCAAGGCCTCTTTCACTTCTCCTTGTGGTTAGTTATAATGCAAGCAAATGCTTCTTGAGGGCTCAGTGGGTGCCAGACATTGCTCTAAGGACTTTACAAGGGTAAAGTAAACCTCACAGTGACCTGAGGTGTAATGCTATTCTGATTTGACAGATGAGGAACCTGAGAGACAGACAGGTTTAGTAATTTTCACATAGCTAGGAAACACAGCAGAGAAGGCAATGGCACCCGCCTCCAGTACTTTTGCCTAGAAAATCCTGTGGATGGAGGAGCCTGGTAGGCTGCAGTCCATGGGGTCGCTAGAGTCGGACACAACTGAGCGATTTCACTTTCACTTTTCACTTTGATGCATTGGAGAAGGAAATGGCAACCCACTCCAGTGTTCTTGTCTGGAGAATCCCAGGGACAGGGAAGCCTGGTGGGTTACCATCTATGGGGTTGCACAGAGTTGGACATGACTGAAATGACTTAGCAGCAGCAGCAGCAGCAGCAGCAGGAAGCACAGAGCTGGGATTCAAACTTAGGAGGTATATTTCAGGATGCTTACCTATGATCACCAAGCTCACCGATGGACATTACTTGTCCAACTAGGGTGATGCTGTCTTTTTTTCAAACCCCATCCCTTTAAGAAGAAATCTGAATATCTCCAAACATCTATCAGATTAAGTCCAAAGTCTTCTATATGGCTTTAAAGGCACTTTAAATCTGATTCAGTCTGATCTCAATGTATTGATAGAACATCAACTCCTATGTTTCATTTAATTTTAGCAATTACCTGAAATGTTTTATATGCCAAATATTAAGCTCTATGCTGATGGAGAAACAATGATAAATAGTTTATAAATAGGCAAATAAAATACAAATCTGTGAAAATATAGCAGAATTAGGCAGTTGGTGTGTGTTTGTAGCAGAAGAAATTCACCTCTGAACTGGGGATGCTGATGACTCGGAAAGGAGATAGAATGTAAGGTCATCTCAATGAGGATTGTGTTAGACCAAGTGGAAAGAGAAAATAATTCATTACAGATAAGAAGAACAACATAAGCAAAGACAAGATCTTAAAAGAGCCAGGGTCATTTTAGGAACAGAAAATGCACAAGTGTGATAAGAGCAAATGAGTATGATTTCAATTAAGGTGAAAAAAATAGAGTGCAGCTGGTGGTGGACAGGCTAAGAGGTTTAAACTTAAAGTGATAGGTCCACTCAGTGATTTTAGCACATTCACAGTGAGTTTATGATTGAAGCCTTGAGAATTGTGAGGCTCTTCAATGTAGACTTGAAAACACAATCGGTGCTTGAGAGGACTACTCATTTAATTCCTTGTTCTGAACTGTTTATCTGCAACTCTGATGGAGAATCACGGGGTGCATAGGTACTAATGTGGTGTTTCCAGGGGCACATTCTGAGTCTCAGTATTCACTTCAAATGCTCCTCAGTTGATGATTTCCAGGGTCACCTTTGTTTGAGACAAGCCTAGTATTTCTGTCTTAAATGTTTGCAAAGCTCAACAAGATAATAAAACCTTTGAAAATTTCTACCACACAAAAATGTCTTTAGCTATATTTAGTATAGCTTTCCAAGCTTATTGCTATGAAATTTCCCTTGGCTTCTGAAAACACTATTATTATATAGGTTAGTGTTGCTTTCTGTTGAAGATTTGGGAATCTTCCGTTTAGTTGATGTCTTTCATTAAACAAATGCCACAATATATCTTCTTCCTTTTGGGGACAGTAGGCAGAACACAGAACATGCAATGGGGCAGCTAAGTTCTGGTCCTCAGAACTGACCAACAATGTGACATTGTATGGATAATGGAGCTGAACCAATATTTTTTCATAGGATGAGTGAAACTGATGACTTCTGACTTTTCTTCTAAGACAATCACAGGAATAGGTTGGACGAACATATTCATAGTTTTGAATATAGAAGGATAGTTATTGGTTTTATACACTGAAGTTTTGGCCTGAATTCTGAACCAGGTCAAGAGTGTATTAATATTATAACCAGATAATATCTTTGTACCACTCTCCCTGGACTCAAATGACCTGAAATAGCGTGGCTTCTGCCTTAACCCCTAATCTTAAGTGATCTGAGAAAAGAAGCATGAGCTTTAAGATAAAGGCAACATTTCTACCACCAGCTGCCCTAAAAATGTTCTGTGCAAAGGTCCTGAACTGGGGATCTTAGAAACAGGGTCGTCAGCACTGACTGGAGCAAGTCAGATCCCTTGTTTGCTGCAGTTTCATGACTTTGGAAAGTGGATTTTAGACTAGACCGGGGTCAAATTTCTCTCAGTGTGCAAAAATATTGCTCTTGTGATCATGTAGAAGGGAACATTAGGACGTAAAGGAAAATTTGGACTCCCATTTCATTCTGAAGAGATATTGAGTGTTTCTGTTTCTTACTTCTGTCCTTACATGTATACACTTTCCTTACAGTGAAGAGTCCAAATTTAGCACATGAATGTCAGATAGGAAATGTGGAGGTTTTTGAGATTAACATTCTGGTAAACCCATCTCTAGTGATTGAGGCACTTCTTTGCACCATTTGTCTGCTTTAAGCGTCTGTTTTGATGTGTATGTACCAGCTTTGAGTTCACCTCCTAACTAAGAGGATCCACCATGTGGATTCCTGAACTCCAGAAATCAGGGCCCATCAAGCAGTGGCTGCTCTAATTCCCCAAAGAGGCCAACTCCTCCCCCGGAACTACAACTAAAGGAAAGTAGAAGCTGGCTGTGACAGCTCAAATGCAATGACCTTGAATTTCCTCTTTTCTTAAGCCTTTTTTTTTTTTTTAATGAATTGCCAAGAGGCTATTGGTTGGAGAGGCTGAAAGGGAATTAGAAAGGTGGAAATGTAAAGTGCAAAGTGGGTGGTTTCATGGATAAAAGTATTTGGGGGAGGACAGGTTGAAAAATTTGTTGAGTTTAGGGGGTATACAATATCTTTTATGTTTTATTGTTGCTGCAATAGGGCTGAGAAATCCGCTTATGGAGTTGGCAGTGAGATAGTCAACCAACCCCAGGAATACCAATATGTCAAAAGGAAACCTTTTCCTTTCAGCAAATAAAATATTAAGAGGGCTCAACAAGAGCCAGTGGGAAGTGGCCTGGAGAAGGAGATGAAAAATTAATTTTAATGCATGGAAGACTAAGTAATTCACTTATTTCACAACCTCAATCAATTTTAATATTTTAGTATTTAATGTGAATGTAGTGGCTCTCCAATAATATTTTAAAATTTGTTTCTCCCTTTTTGGCTTTTGTCCTATGAGTACTTGAGCACTTTCTATTTTCTTGGCCATTTTTCTTAGTGTCTAGATAGGGAGGTTTCAATGATTTCACATTACTCAAGGCTAGAATCTACCCTCTCCTCTCTTCAACAGTTTTAAAAGTTATAAGATTACTAAATTGGGAGCAGAGGCAGCAGGAAAGACCCTAAACCAGCTTTTAGGCAGGCTGATTTTTGGAGAGGCCACTGAACCCCGAGAGCCTCTCACATCTTCTGGGACAAGCCATTGCGTGGAGAGCAAAACGGGCTCATTTAGCCATTAGTCCTTTGGATATCAGCCCAAGAGGGGAAGCTGTCTGCCTTTCCCCACAATTTAGACACTTATCTTACAAATTCACCAAGCTCGGTGATTTCTGAACAATGCCAGCTGTTAGGGAGCCATTTCCCTGGCATTTTCCCCATAATTTGATTTGAAAGGAAAAGATTAAACTCAGTCCGACCCAGAACTGTCAGCCCAATGCCCTCAAAGAGTTTGACAGAAAAAAAAAAAAACAAAAAAAACAACAAAACCTTGCAGACACTTAGATGAAGAGACCGCCTGCACCTGTGTGTTAAGGCAAGCTCTCAGGCACATCTACAGGCCAGAAAAGGAAGGTGGGTAGGACCAACCACGGAGACTTCCCCCAGAGAGACTGATGAAAGGGAAAACTCAATTCACGTCCTTATTGATGACCAACATTTAGGCAATGACAATTTTAGGAACAAGGCTAGATTGCATTTAAATGGTGAGCAGCTGGTATGAGTTAAAATGTTAGCATTTTAACTATATTTAACTAAAATATTTCAAATGTTAGCATTTTAACGATAGTTATAGCAGCTAAGTTTTCCAGGGTGTGGTGATGTCACTTCCAAATCAGTAATAAACATTCTATCTATTCTTCTATAACTGAGTAAATAAAAATATCAGATTTTTTTGTGTGTGAAATACTTATTTTACTTAATGCTCTCCTCAAAATATGATTTTGATCATAGTCTTACCTTTGTTTCTCTGGTAAGGTCATTGATTCCTGGAGAGGTTAACTTGTTAACAGTGAAACAGCTGATAAACACTAGAATTGGATTTTGGTCCAGCTTTAGATCTGGGGTATTATTGTTTTGTTACGCACCTTCCCTGCAAAACGCAAGGGAGGAATGTGTTATAAAATTTTTAGCCCATGTTGGTTGAAAACTAACCTGGTGAAATCTGAAACTGGCCCCTATACACAAAAAGTAAGGAGAGACCAAGAAAGAGTCAGGTGGTGGTGTTAAGAAGAAGGAAATTTACAAAGGAGGCTTATCTCTAGAGCTGTAAGGTGAGTAGATCTGCCCCCACCCACCAGCATCTTAAGAGTTTATGGAGATTGTGAAGTCAGATTCTGTCACATATACCATCCACATGGTCTCAAAAATACATACCTCCTTCAAGCCTGCATCATTGAAAATGGCTCCCACTTTGGGAACAGTTGGTGAAACATACATTCCAAGGATAGGAAGTGGGGACAATAAGCCTGGGTCCAGCTCTTGGGTCGACCAGCACTCATATCTTCTTGATGATCTCCTCCAACAATCCAATGGAGTTCTTAACTTATACTGTTGCTCAAACTTTCTCAAATATAAGTATTTTAAATTATCCTTCTTGAAATTGGTCTCATTGTTCTTCTTCCCTGGGCTCTACTTCAGTTTACTGAGGGATATGTTGGGGAGACCATGGATGCTTCTGTTGATACCACCCTCTAAGTTTAGAAGCAAGTCTCAAATATTTCTAATTTATTTTGATAAATGTCAATGTTTAATATCAAGAAATATATTATAAAGTCACAACATATTCTTTCAATTTAGAAATAATCCAATTCCTCCATTTCACAGGTGAAGAAAGTTAGATATAAAGACTAACTTCCCCAGAGTCACAAAGGTCAGTTCAGTATTCAGTCGTGTCTGACTCTTTGCAACCCCATGAACCACAGCATGCCAGGCCTCCCTGTCCATCACCAACTCATGGAGTCCACTCAAATCCATGTCCATTGAGTCATTGGCACCATCCAACCATCTCATCCTCTGTTGTCCCTTTCTCCTTCTGCCCCCAATTCCTCCCAGCATCAGGGTCTTTTCCAGTGAGTCAGCTCTTCACATCAGGTGGCCAAAGTATTGAAGTTTCAGCTTCAGCATCAGTCCTTCCAATGAACACCCAGGACTGATCTCCTTTAGGATGGACTGATTGGATCTCCTTGTAGTCCAAGGAACTCTCAAGAGTCTTCTCCAACACCACAGTTCAAAAGCATCAGTTCTTCTTCACTCAGCTTTCTTTATAGGCCAACTCTCACATCCATACATGACTACTGGAAAAACCATAGCCTTTACTAGATGGATCTTTGATGACAAAGTAGTGTCTCTGCTTTTTAATATGCTATCTAGGTTGGTCATAACTTTCCTTCCAAGGAGTAAGTGTCTTTTAATTTCATGGTTGCAGTCACCATTTGCAGTGATTTTGGAGCCCAGAAAAATAAAGTCAATCACTGTTTCCACTGTTTCCCCATCTATTTGCCGTGAAGTGATGGGACCGCATGCCATGATCGTAGTTTTCTGAATGTTGAGCTTTAAGCCAACTTTTTCACTCTCCTTTTTGACTTTCAACAAGAGGCTTTTTTGTTCTTCTTCACTTTCTGCCATAAGGGTGGTATTATCTGCATATCTGAGCTTATTGATATTTCTCCCGGCAATCTTGATTCCAGCTTGTGCTTCTTCCAGCCCAGAGTTTCTCATGATGTACTCTGCATATAAGTTAAATAAGCAGGGTGACAATACACAAAGGTCATTGGTGGCCAAATGACAGCTGGATCTTACCGCCTGTATTTTAATTTATTCTTGGCTCAGTGTTCCATTTCAGAAGCATTAACATTTTCATTTTTTACTACTTCTTAAGGTAATTAGACATATGTTTATATATATATATATACATATAAATAATATGCCTAGATATGAATGTATGTAAAATTTGCCACGGGTATTTGTACTTTAATTTTTCTCCCAACTTCACCTTTTTTGTATGCAACATGTGGTATGTCTTCCATGTTTTTGACAATTAAGATTTTTCCCTGTTTCTTCATCCTCATCTGTGCCTAGGACAATTCTGCCAAGCATTAAGTCCTCATTAATTATTTAATGATTGATCAATCCTCTTTGAGATGAATTTGCAGGCATTTATGATTTTAAATTGTTTGGTGAGTTATTTTTATTATTTCCTGTTTTTAAAATTTTTATTTGTAGGCTTCTATCACACTCAAGAGGTCACCTTGTGCTGCTGAAACACTGAAATCCATATTCCAAGAGCAACTAGAAGAGCATAGAATTTGGTTCTGTTAATAGCTTATTTTGCATTGCTGAAAGTTACTCCATCTCAATTTCCATTCCCATATGCCAACTTTCCTCCTAATAATCAAAAGTAATGAAACTTCAGTAAATAACAAAAATACTTGGCTTAAGACTCAAGGAGGGAGGGTGCCTCTGTCTTCATTGTAAGTCCTTGGAACCTGTCATGAGATAGTCAATATGTACTGGGAAAGGAGAGACCCAGAGGTAGTGAGCAATCAAAAAAGTATTAATATTAGATTGAGAGGATATACAGAGAAGGATATCAGGGATCACAGACATTAATCGGGGCTTTCATTTGCTTGGGTTCATAAATACTTTCTTTATTAAGCAATATGTAAAGACAGAATTTTGTCTTTCAGAATTCCCAGAGATGTAAGGGTAGGTTAACCAATCTATAAGTACACAGTGCAGATCTTTCCACCTACAGGGAAATTGTGTGTGTGTGTGTGTGTGTGTGTACCACATAGATAATATTCTTTCTTGATTCATTTAATTGCTTTGTATTTGAAAGAACATAGGATGGCTTATGAAGATTTATAGACTATAACAACATAAGAATTGACAAGAATGAAGAATAAACAAAGAAAACATTTCAAATGAAATTAAGACTGAGGCATGCCTAAGATGCATATCATAAAAAAGTATGAAAAAAAGGCATGCATTTGATCTAGGGAGGCCAATAGAACTGTAGTGGCAAAGTGTCCTGACATTTACTAACCTTGTGATTTTAGACAACTTTGTCTATGACTTGGACAAGATTTTGTACATGCTGTGTTTTCAAACGCTTACAAAACATTGTCTCTACCCTTCAGGATCTGGCAGTCTGGATGGGAAAGCAAGATTTACTCAATGGAAACAATTAGAATTCACCATTGTAAATGTGTCCTCACCCGTGCTCCAACTCACTCAGAGTTCAATCTTTTCCTCTGTTCTTCTGGAGGTCTGTGCTCCCTTCCCTCCCATCTTGTGTAAGGTCACCAGCCATAACAAGTATGTTCTGTCCCATCACTTTCCATCAGAGCATTCCTTCAGAGTGTTTCCTTCGTCGTCACCAGCTGGAGGTGATCTTCACCACTGTCGGCAATAGCCATTTTTTGTTGCATTATTTTTCTGTTATTATTTTTCTTTTGATCAGAATCTTGCCCTGTCCTAGCTTTTCCCCCTGACAGATGCTCCCTACATCCACACCATCCAGGGACCTCTGCAGCAGGTCCCTATACTGTAGCCTTTGTCATTTCTATCGCCCTCAATGGCTGCATTCACTCTTACCCCCTGAGGATGCACTCTCATTTAACTTTGACACATATCTTCATTATCTCCCTGAGAAGAACTACAGGGGCCTAGAAAGAACTGCTGAAAGCAGCTCACATAGTTTCTCAGAGGTGGGAACAATTGGGTGATGCAAATTTTACAGAGGAGAGAAACATTGGAACTTGAATGAGCACAGCTGCAAGCACTCAGTACTGATGAGAAGGAAGCTGGTGCTGGGATAGATGAGGGCTGGGGCAGTTGAGTCTATCAGAGGGTCGCAAGTGGGAACGGACTGGCTTCTTCAGGCCCAGTGTTCAAAGGTGAATAATAATTCTACCTGACAGAATCTGGAGTTGAGTCCAAGGGTACACTCTCCCAAAAAACAAAGGTTTAGAGATTTTCTTCAAGTAGTAGGCTTCCTGTTATGACATAAGATATCAATGATACAGTGAGGAATGTGATGCAGATCAGGTCTCATGCAACTCACAGAGGTCATGTTCCATCAGTCAGTTCAGTCATTCAGTCGTGTCCAACTCTGCGACCCCATGGACTGCAGAACACCAGGCTTCCCTGTCCATCACCAACTCCCATGTTCCATCAGTTTCTATCTAAATACCTATCTGCTAGAGTCCTGGTTTTGCAAACTTTCTGGAAATTAGTCCATATAAACTGGGTTGTGTTCTATTTCTAGGAAGTTCCTATCTAAATATTTTAGATATTAAATTAATAAAAGTGTTATGTATGCTTTTGCTTTCAAGAAGAGATACTGAAAACATTTCAGATTTTATTGTATTTTCAAAGTCATCATAACAAAATACTTAAGTTTACATTTTTAACTGGTATTATTGGAAGCTTTTAAGGTAAGTGGAGCTTTCTAATCATTATAAACGGCTCCAAATTACAGTAATTCTTGGCTTCTTATAAACTATTTTTATTATTTTATTGTCATATATATCACAGTATCATATTTATGTTTCTGTGTATATGAATATATGTAATTCATAGTGATATACATATACTTTAACTGCATTTTTTAGTTTGTGAAAATAGAAAGTGTAAGTTGTTCAGTCATGTCTGACTCTTTGCAACCCCATAAACTATACAGTCCATGGAATTCTCCAGGCCAGAGTACTGGAGCGGGTAGTCTTTCCCTTCTTCAGGGGATTTTCCCAGCCTGGGCTTTGAACCTAGGTCTCATGCTTTGCAGGTGGATTCTTTACCAGTAGAGCTGATATATCCCTAATTTTCAGAGTCTTTAAATCTCCAAAGGTCAACGTTTGGTAAATAAGTACACTCAAAATAAGACTTTTCCGGGGGGCTAGTCAAGAGAAGGACAGACAAATCGGTGAGATGTGTACAGAGGAACTGTTATCACCAACATTTTCACTGTTACAGATGAATCTTAATGCAGATTCTGCTCCCAGTCTTTGGGAGAATAAACAGCTGGAGAAGAATGCCACCTTCCTGAATCTGAAAATGAAGTTGATTATGAATTTAGCAGCACACCAGGTAATCCCATACTATGACTTGGTGACTGTGCTTAGGCTGAGGCTATCAAATTTAACGTCTTTGGCGATCCCATTTAGCAACTTCTTGGGCACTGATTGACCTTGGGATATGGGATAGAAGCAGTTGTCTGGGTATCTCAATCTCATGTTTGTTTTGGGATCAAACATTAAAAATTGGAGACCTCCTGAGAGAGAAATCATTCAAGTGAGAAGAATGTTAGCTGTTGTTGTTTTGCTTGTACTCAAATTGAGTTGGGAATTAGACCAAAACCAGGATGTCTGGAGTCAGCAGTAGAGCAGGAACAGATAAACATCATATACAATATTAGTGGCAAGAATAGACCCCAAGAGTGATGCCAAAAATAAATACTGGCTGTCTACAAAGAGGATGCCAAGAACCAAGTGGAAATGTACCAAAATCAGTATCAGAAAATAAGACTAAGTCACAGAGCTGGAGGGAACATGAGACTCAGAAAGTTAAGAGGAATCTATTGTGCAGAATTTCCTTAGTCTGATTACTGAGAAACAGACTTAAATCTGCCTTTTCTCCATTCATGCCTTGGCCTTTCTCAAAGCTTGGCACAAATAGAGTCCCTCGTGGAATTTCTTAAACATCCATAGATAGTAGCCTTTCCTGGAAGTCTTGTTAAAAACATAAATCCCTACGTTCAAAACCTGATCCACTGGTTAGAGCAAGAAAATCTACTGGTTTAGAGCCCTTTTTGTATAAAAAGCCAATAGGAACTATTTTTGGCTCTGTGAGCCATATGGTCTCTGTCACAATTACTCATCACTGCTTCTGTAGCTTAAGAACAGCCATACACAGTACAACACATAAACCAGTGTGTTACTGTGCCCCAGTACAATTGTTTTTTTTATTTTTTACAAAACAGGTGGCATGCCAGATTTGACCCGTGAACCATGGTTTCCTAACCTCTGGTTTAGAACTATGTCATTCCTCCCCCCAACACAGTGGCCTCATGCAACTTTGTGAAAAATAGGACTTCAAAATAGAAAGCCAGATGTTTCTTCTAATCACCTATAGTGTTTCAGATAATGCTATTATTGATGCTCAAAATCTCTGACTATAAAAGTTGCTGGGATGTGAGTATACACAACTGTGGCAGCAATCGCAGTTTCTCCTGGAAGTTACTGGCAAGGGAACTCATTTCCCCAAGTAGCTCACTCACTTGCCTGCTCTCATGTTAGAAATTCCACCTTTGGTAGATCGCTTCAGTTCATTGCAGTGCTTTGTCTCCTGATACTGAAAGCAAGCTAAAGAAGAATTTAATTGTTCCTGCCCTCATGGGGTAAGAAAAGCAAATTTTCTTTTGACAACTTAAATACTCCTGAGAAGGTAAGCATTTTTTTCCATAGGAAAAAATGGGTTGAAGACAGAACATGGAGTTTATTTTGTTAGCATCAAGCATTAATAGCTAAGTGTGATTGCTTATAAAAGTCTTTCTGTGTGTGTGTAAAATGTGGTTGGGAAGGCGTTGGTGGAATGTATTAAAGAAATGGGCAGCATTGAAATGAACATTTCCAAAGGCATTTTAGTCAAAATCCAGCTCTTTCATTAAGAAATCATCTTCCAGCTTCCAGTGGGGTATAATCAGTTTCTTGATTAGTGTTTGCAGTCACAAGGGTTTAGAGTTTAGAGTTGCTTCTACATGACTCAGGGACTTGCCACAATCAGCTCAGAAAAATCAAGCTCTCTATAGCTGCTTGTCAACCTCTGTGGGCTCTGGATTGCTGTGGATATGCCAGTCAAATGTAGAATGGTGACAAGATTGACAGTTGCTTTTGGGGACTCGTAAGTCTAGCTTATCTTTCATAGATGGATAGTGCATCCTAAGATGCGACTTGACTTCTGGGAACAGCTAATTTGATAAACCAATTGAGGATAATACCTTTTTAAGTTATTTGCATTTATTTCAGTTAAGATATTTGCATTTTACTAGAGGTTTTATATACTTTTCTCATAAGGATTTACTAATTGGAAATTTCATTAGAAGATGGGCTCAACCACCTGTACTGGAAAGGTTTTAGATCAGAACACTATAGTTAATTGAATGCCAGGAGGCCTGGGTTTTTGTCCCATCTCAAATTACTAAATTAGTTATAACACTATGTTCCCATTATGGTTCTCAGTTTTCTCATTCTATAAAATTAGTTTGGAATTACATGATTACCGCTTAAAACGCCAGGATAAGCTAATTTACACTAAAGTATTAATGACTGACAGTAGTTTAATTAGTTAGTTATCCAGGTACAGAAGCATTTTGAAAGCTCTTAGACCCCAAAGATTCTGCAGTATTCTCATTTTGGACATCTCATTTTAGCAATGCAGAGAGCTTTCCATTTTGTTTTAAATTATACCATGTAGGCTGCAGTTCCAATTGAGGCAGACAATTGAGGCTTGCTGTGATTTCTGTGAAGATGCAGAGTAAGAAAGGATTTAGAAGCAACATGCGATAGTCAGGTGTGCTTTATACACTGTGATTTGGAGTTGGGAAGGGGCGATGCTTTTCAGTCTCAACTTCCCCCAGAGTTTCAAGACAGGGAAACTTGTATTTATTTGGTTCTGACACCTAGATGCAGGTGATCCAATCTGTACATTAATCTACATTCTTCATCCCCTTGGTTCTCAACCCCATAGATCTCTGTCTTACTGTAAAGATTTTGAGAGTTCTTTGGACAGCGGGAAGATGAAACCAGTCAATCTTAAAGGAAATCAACACTGAATATTCATTGGAAGGACTGCTGCTGAAGCTGAAGCTCAAATACTTTGGCCACCTGATACAAAGAGCTGTCTCATTGCAAAAGACCCTGATGTTGGGAAAGATTGAAGGCAGGAGAAGGGGATGACAGAGGATGAGACGGTTGGATGGCATCACCAACTCAATGAACATGAGTTTGAGCAAACTCTGGGAGATGGTGATGAACAGGGAAGCCTGGGGGGCTGCAGTCCAGTTGCAAAGAGTAGGACACAACTGAGCAACTGAATAATGAATAACAATATGAATATATATATATGTAAACATATATATCTATATAAACAATTTTGCTGAACTGTAATTCCTGATGCCAGCATAACCTCCGTCTTAAACCTAATTCTCTTCTCTTTTTATTTTGCTTACCCCATGAAGATAGAAATTATTTTTTTCTTTTTTCTTTTTCATATACCATCAGAAGCACTATAAATCGTCCATATCTGATAGGACTCTTAACTTGACACTTTCCTCTTAGACAAAAAGTATACTTTTTAATGTGTTCTTCAGAGTCATAAGAATTCCTGTCCTCATTCAACAGATTATTACAATCACACTGTGACAGGTGCTCTTTAGGTCCCCTGGGGCTGGAGAGTGAAGTCCATAAGGTCCTGACCTCATCGAGTCTGCATTCTGGCAGAGACAACAGACAATTCACAAATAAAAACCCACCTATGTGAGGTCATGCAGGTGCATTCTGGAGGAGAATAAAGCAGTGAAAGTGAAAGTCACTTAGTCATGTCTGACTCTTTGTGATCCCATCGACTGTAGCCTGCCAGGTTCCTCTGTCCATGGAATTCTCCAGGCTAGAACACTGGAGCGGGTAGCCATTCCCTTCTCCAGGGGATCTTCCCAACCCAGTGTTTGAACCCAGGTCTCCTGCATTGCAGGCAGATTCTTTACCAGCTGAGCCACCAGGGAAGCCCAAGAATACTGGAGTGGGTAGTCCATCTCTTCTCCGGCAGATTTTCCTGACCCAGTAATTGAACCGGGGTATCCTGCTTTGCAGGTGGCTTCTTTACCAACTGAGCTATGAGGGAAGCACAGGGAAGCCCAAATAAAGCAGGGGAAGTCTAAAGAGCAATGGAAGGCGGACACTGTTTTGATGGAGAAGCTAGACAAAGGAGCTCCAAACAGGGCACGCTAGATGTGAAGGAGGTGAGCAGAAGCACTGCTTGGGCTCCGGGCCAGAGGATTCCTGGCTTATCATTTGTTCCCATCCACTGTTTCTGATTTTCAGTGATTTCATCTTGCTGATTTGGCAATTCCTGCCTGGACCCTGTCTTCTCATCACTCATTTTAAGGCATTCCTTCCTGTGTCCAAGGACCCCTCATGATGTTTTCAATTGATTCTTCTTATTCATAGATTCCTTGTTTCCTAATTTTTCTACTTGCTAAAATTATTTGTAATCCCCATTAATACTCTGGCATTTCTGTGGTCATCCATGGACATGCATGCGCACCAAGGAGTGAAACATTCGAGTCATCCTGTGTACATCCCCTTTGAGGCTGAATCAAACAAGCTTTCATCCTGTAAACACATTTCCTCTTCCTGGTCAATTTTGTGTGGCATATTTCACATTTTTTGGTGTATTTTGTGCTTTCTGTTGGTGATTTACCTATTTAAGATGGCCTTTAAGTGTAGTGCTGAGTTCCTGTCTATTGTTCTTAAGCAAGTTAAGCAGAAAGGCTGCGATGTGCCTCATGGAGAAAACACATGTCTAAGTAAGCTCCATTCAGCTGGGAGGTAGAGGCTCTTGGACGTGAGTTCAATGTTAAATGAATCAACAATGTGTAATAGTAAGAGACTGTATTAAATGAGGTGTCTTTGAAAGAAACAAATATAACATAAGGTTTTTCACTGATCAAAGGGTTGTGACCAAAGGCTCACGGGAACCAAATCCTGTTTTCATCATAGGAGCAATGGTTCACTGTTGCTAAACCAAATGTCTCTAGTGGCTTTAGAAAAAGTAAGTAAAAAGAATGTACTGTAACTTACTAGGTTTTGCTTCTAAAATAATTTATCTTGGGGTTCCTCAGATTACACATGGACATCACCAGATGGTTAATGCCAGACTTAGACTGATTATATTCTTTGCAGCCAAAGATGGAGAAGCTCTATACAGTTTGCAAAAACAAGACCAGGAGCTGACTGTGGCTCAGATCAGGAACTCTTTATTGCCAAATTCAGACTTAAATTGAAGAAAGTAGGGAAAACCACTACATTATTCAGATATGAAGTAAATCAAATCCCTTATGATTATACAGTGGAAGTGACAAGCAGATTCAAGGGATTAGAGCTGATAGACAGAGTGCCTGAAGAACTATGGACAGAGGTTCATGACATTGTACAGGAGGCAGTGATCAAGACCATCCCCAAGAAACAGAAATGCAAAAAGGCAAAGTGGAGCTAGTGGGGGTGTTGGGATTCCAGTTGAGCTATTTCAAATCCTAGCAGATGATGCCGTGAAAGTGCTGCACTCAATATGCTAACAAATTTGCAAAACTCAGCAGTGGCCACAGAACTGGAAAAGGTCAGTTTTCATTCCAACCCCAAAGAAAAGAAATGCCAAAGAATGTTCAAACTACTGCACAAATGCACTTATTTCACACGCTAGCAAAGTAATGCTCAAAATTCTCCAAGCCAGGCTTCAGCAATATGTGAACCATGAACTTCCAGATGTTCAAGCTTGATTTAGAAAAGACAGAGGAACCAGAGATCATATTGCCAACATCCACTGAATCATTGAAAAATCAGGAGAGTTCCAGAAAAACATCTATTTCTGCTTTATTAACTATGCCAAAGCCTTTGACTGTGTGGATCACAACAAACTGAGGAAAATTCTTCAAGAGATGGGAATAAAAGACCACCTTATCTGCCTCCTGAGCAATTTGTATGCAGATCAAGAAGCAACAGTTAGAACTGGACATGGAAGAAATGACTGGTTCCAATTTCCAAGAAATTGTGAAAAGAGTATGTCAAGGCTGTATATTGTCACCCTGCTTATTATATGCAGAGTACATCATGTGAAATGCTGGGCTGGATGAAGCACAAGCTGGAATCAAGATTTCCAGGAGAAATATCAATAAACTCAGATATGCAGATGACACCCCCTTATGGCAAAAAGTGAAGAAGAACTAAAGAGCCTCTTTATGAAATTGAAAGAGTTGGCTTAAAACTCAATGTTCAAAACACCAAGATCATGGCATCTGGTCCCATCACTTCATGGCAAATAGATGGGGAAACAATGGAAACAGTGAGAAACTTTATATTTTTGTGCTCCAAAATCACTGCAGATGGTGACTGCAGCCTTGAAATTGAAAGTCACTTACTCCTTGGAAGAAAAATTATGACCAAATTTGACAGCATATTAAAAGCAGAGACATTACTCTGCCAACAAAAGTCCATCTAGTCAAAGCTATGGTTTTTACAGTAGTTATGTATGGATGTGAGAGTTGGACTAGAAAGAAAGCTGAATCCTGATGAATGGATGCTTTTGAACTGTGGTGTTGGATACGACTCTTGAGTGTCCCTTGGACTGCAAGGAAGTCAGACCCGTCAATCCTAAAGGAAATCTGTCCTGAATATTCATTGGAAGGGCTGATGCTGAAGCTGCAACTCCAATACTTTGGCCCCTGATGTGAAGAACTGACTCCTTAGAAAAGGCCCTGATGCTGGGTATGATTGAAGGCGGGAGGAGAATGGAACAGCAGAGAATGAGATGGTTGGATGGCATTACTGACTCGATGGCTATGAGTTTGAGCAAGCCCCCAGAGTTGGTGATGGACAGGGAAGCCTGGCATGCTACAGTCCATGGGGTCACAAGGAGTTGGACACAATTGAGTGACTGAAGGTAACTGAACATCGTATTTTATTGCCTGATTACATTCTAATTAATACAGCACTCTATTTGCTCTTCAGTGCTTCTTTAGTTGTTTTAAGCTTTTTTTTTTCTTTAATTGATCTATTATTGTGTCTGCCTACAAATCATTGAGGGTTTACTAGGCGCCCAAACCAGGTGAGGAGTTTTTACTGTAAAGACCCTGAAAAATAAGCGCTAGGAGGTCCAGTTTGCAAGTTAAAGCCCTGAGGCCCTACAGGTTCAGTCATTTGCCCAAGGTCACCATGTTAATAAAGCTGAGGCATCTGGATTTGTTCCAAGGTTTGCTAGGCTCTGAAGCTTTTTATAACTTGTGCAGTTCTGGGTGCCTGAGAGAAACTCTGTGAGCTAAACAGAGTGTTACAGAAAGAAGACAAAAGAGGGAGGGGAAGTCAAGGACAATTCGTGCATTGTGTTGGTTGGTAGCAAAGCTATTTTTCTCTCTGGAAGAAAAAGATGAAAGTTCTGATATTCAAATGCTCACCCACCAGGCACCCTTCAGAATTCCCATCCATCAGCTGGCAAATGGACACATTTTAACAAGCGCAATCACAACCAAGCAAGTTCTGGCAACAAAATATGCCTCCACTAATGATATTCAATTGTTCTAAGAAGACAAAATGGTCTGAAGTGTAATGAGATGCCAAACACACAAATGCACAAAACAGGCTGCTCATATTTAAGTCCTTATGTTTCTTGAAGTGAAAACTCATTTTAAGAAGATTATGGTGCATATATTATAAAGTGGGATGATATTCCACATTCATGCCCCACTGGGGCCTTGACTGTATTAAAAAAATGAAAACAAAACCAACAACAACATTTTGTTCCCACACAAGTACTTTGCTAATAGGACATGTGACGGGGTAGTCATTTGTTTGGGTTATTTTTATTGCAGGCTTTATGGATGCATTCAGCCTTTTGATACACAATGAGCGCAGGAAAATGTTCAGCCAGGCTCCTAAGAGTGAGAGTACCCTAGAGACAAGGGGCAGAGGGTCAGGACCGTTGGAACAGAACTGCTGGTGAGAAAGTGGAGTGGAGAGGGAGTAAATTTGGGGTGGCATCTCACACCACCCCCCACCTCTGGGTAGAACACAGCAGCTTCTACTGAGGTTAGAGCTAGATTTTTATCCTTGACCAAGATCTATTCAACATGTTTGTCAGCAGCAAATATCCATGATTTCTAACATGTTATTATATGAAAAAGCCTTTGTTTTGATGAAATTCCTTTGAGAAATGTAAACAAGCAAAACATGAAACAGAAATGATATAGTGGAAGTGAGGGGGTTTGGTTTCTAAAAAAGTATAGATTCTCTTTCCTCTTTTACTTTTTTCTTAGCAGCAGTACTTAGGGGGTTCTGGAAAGCCCTAGTCTCCAAGAAACTGTGATAATCACTGATTCAGATGGACTGAGATATTTAAATATGTAGGAAAGATGAGTGGATTGATAAAAGAAAGGCTACACTTGATCTTAGCCAAAAGGCTGAGAAGCTGCTAGGCTCCTCTGTCCTTGGAATTTTCCAGGCAAGAATACTAGAGTGGGTTGCCATTTTCTACTCCAGGGGATCTTTCAGACCCAGGGATAGAACCTGCATCTCTTGCACCTTCTACATTGGCAGGCAGATTCTTTCACCACTGTGCCACCTGGGAAGCCCACTTTAATATTTAAACATGCTACAATTCCCTTAAAATGTAAGAGAGATAAACCATTCTTGGATCCTAAATTCTCCTAATTTCAGTTCAGTTCAGTCACTCAATCATGTCCAACTCTTTGCGACCCCATGGACTGCAGGACGCCAGGCGTCCCTGTCCATCACCAACTCCCGGAGTTCACTCAAACTCATGTCCATTGAGTCAGTGATGCCATCCAACCATCTCATCCTCTGTCATCCCCTTCTCCTCCCACCTTCAATCTTTCCCAGCATCAGGGTCTTTTCCAATGAGTCAGTTCTTCACA
Organism: Bubalus bubalis; assembly: GCF_019923935.1. Lineage (NCBI taxonomy): Eukaryota > Metazoa > Chordata > Mammalia > Artiodactyla > Bovidae > Bubalus > Bubalus bubalis. The sequence goes on from NC_059178.1 coordinate 43,055,217, forward strand.
TCAGGTGGCCAAAGTACTGGAGCTTCAGCCTCAACATCAGTCCTTCCAATGAATATTCAGGACTGATTCCCTTTAGGATGGACTGGTTGGATCTCCTTGCAGTCCAAGGGACTCTCAAGAGTCTTCTCCAACACCAGAATTCAAAAGCATCAATTCTTCACCACTCAGCCTTCTTTATGGTCCAAATCTCACATCCATACATGACTACTGCAAAAACCATAGCCTTGACTAGATTGACCTTTGTTGGAAAAGTAATGTCTCTGCTTTTTAATATGCTGTCTAGGTTGGTCATAACTTTTCTTCCAAGGAGCAAGCATCTTTTAATTTCAAGGCTGCAGTCACCATCTGCAGTGATTTTGGAGCACCCCCCGCTCCTCCCCCCCAAAAAAGTCTGCCACTGTTTCCCCATCTATTTGCCTTGAACTGATGGGACCAGATGCCATGATCTTAGTTTTCTGAATGTTGAGTTTTAAGCCAACTTTTTCACTCTCCGCTTTCACTTTCATCAAGAGGCTTTTTAGTTCTTCTTCACTTTCTGCCATAAGGGTGGTGTCATCTGCATATCTGAGGTTATTGATATTTCTCCTGACAATCTTGATTCCAGCTTATGCTTCATCCAGCCCAGTGTTTCTCATGATGTACTCTGCATATAAGTTAAATAAGCAGGGTGACAATATACAGCCTTGACGTGCGCCTTCTCCTATTTGGAAACAATCTGTTGTTCCATGTCCAGTTTTAACTGTTGCTTCCTGACCTGCATACAGATTTCTCAAGTGGCAGGTCAGGTGGTCTGGTTCTCCCATCTTTTTCAGAATTGTCCACAGTTTGTTGTGATCCACACAGTCAAAGGCTTTGGCATAGTCAATAAAACAGAAGTAGATGTTTTTCTGGAACTCTCTTGCTTTTTTCATGATACAACGAATGTTGACAATTTGATCTCTGATTCCTCTGCCTTTTCTGAAACCAGCTTGAATATCTGGAAGTTCATGGTTCACGCAGTGTTGAAGCCTGGCTTGGAAAATTTTGAGCATTACTTTACTAGCATGTGAGAGAGTGCGATTGTGCAGTAGTCTGAGCATTCTTTGGCATTGCCTTTCTTTGGGATTGGAATGAAAACTGACCTTTTCCAGTCCTGTGGCCACTGCTGAGTTTTCCAAATTTGTTGGCATATTGAGTGCAGCACTTTCACCATATCATCTTTTAGGAATTGAAATAGCTCAATTGGAATTGAGCTCCTAACCTAGTCTTCCCTTTTCTCCCCTTTACTCTTGTAAAGAGTTCTCTGCCACTGCTATCTCTACTTTCTATTAACTCTTCAACCCATTCCAGTATGGCTTCTGTTATAGCACCAATGAAAGCATAGTTCAATAAAGCAAAGAATCTTTGTGGCTCAAAAAAAAAAAAAAAAAAAAAAAGGAAAGGGAAGCAGAAACCACTCCATGTGTTTCAAAGAGAGAGTTAGTGGGGATGAGGAGCTAACCCAAAAATTAATGTTGTAGGAAATGCTCACCATTTTGCTGGAAAAGGAAAAGGGAGGAAGTGGTGTAACCAGGGTCTATGAGTACCGAGCACAGGCCACATGTCAGTACTGGAACCATGAAGACAGCTTTAGGGCAGAAACCAGGGTCAGGCTGCTTCCTGAGATGCTGCTACAGGCAAAGAGAGAGCAGGGAAGAAATGCTGCTTCTTAGGAGGAAAAATTGTGTGTGTAGGTAAGTAATGGGTGAGGAAGAAAAAGATGCACTTTTGTGGTAGTTGTATTCTTGTATCTTGTTACAAGTAAACTTGTTCCTCAGTTTATTTCTTCTTTTTTTAAAAAAATATTCATTGGCGTTTACTTACTTTAAAGTGCTGTAGAAGTTTCTACTGCATGGGAAAGTGAGTCAGCTACTTGTTGTTGTTCAGTCACTAAGTCATGTTCAGCACTTTGCAATCCCAAGGACTACAGCACACCAGGCTCCTCTGTCCCCTACTACCTCTCAGAGTTTGCTCGAATTCATGTCCATCAAGTTGGTGATGCTATTTAACCATCTCATCCTCTGACAGCCGCCTTTTCCTTTGCCTTCACTCTTTTCCATCATCAGGGTCTTTTCCAGTGACTCATCTCTTCACATCAGGTGGCCAAAGTATTGGAGCTTCAGCTTCAGCATCAGTCCTTCAAGTGAATATTCAGGGTTGATTTGCTTTAGAATTGACTGATTTGATCTCCTTGCAGTCCAAGGGACTCTCAAGAGTCTTCTCCAGCGCCACATTTTGAAGCCATCAATTTTTTGGTGCTTAGCCATCTTTGTGGTCCAACTCTATCAACTGTACATGACTGCTTGAAAAACCATAGTTTGACTCTACGGATCTTTGTCAGCAAAGTGATCTTTCTGCTTTTTAATATGCTGCCTAGGTTTGTCATAGCTTTCTTTCCAAGGAGCAAGCGTCTTTTAATTTCATGGCTACAATCACCATCTGCAGTGATTTTGGAGCCCAAGAAAAGAAAATCTAACATTTCAACTTTCCCTCCTTCTTTATGCCATGAAGTGATGGGAATGGATGCCTAGATCTTAGTTATTTTTTAACATTGAGTTTCAAGCCAGCTTTTTCACTCTTCATTTTCACCTTCATTAAGAGGCTTATGGGTTCTTCTTCACTTTCTGCCATTAGAGTGGTATCATCTGCATATGTGAGGTTGTCGATATTTCTCCTGGCAATCTTTATTTCAGCTTGTGATTCATTCAGCCCAGCATTTCACGTGATGCACTCTGCATGTAAGCTAAATAAGCAGGGTGACAATACACAGCCTTGTCATACTCCTTTCCCACTTTGAAACCAATCAGTTGTTCCATGTTTGGTTCTAAATGTTGCTTCTTGACCTGCATACAGGTTTTTCAAATGACAGATAAGGTGGTCTGGTACTCCCATCTCTAAGAATTTTCCAGTTTGTTCTGATCCACACACTGAAGGCTTTAGCATAGTCAATGAAACAGAAGTGGATGTTTTTTCTGGAATTCTCTTGCTTTCTCCATGATCCAATGAATGTAGGCAATTTGATCTCTGGTTCCTCTGCCTTTTTGTAAACCCAGCTTATACATCTGGAAATTCTTGTTTCATTTACTGCTGAAGTCTAACTTGAAGGATTTTGAGCATTACCTTGCTAGCATGTGAGATGAGTACAATTGTATGATAGTTTGAACATTCTTTGACATTGCCCTGCTTTGAAACTGGAATGAAAACTTACCTTTTCCAGTCCTGTGGCCACTGCTGAGTTTTCCAAAATTGCTGACATTTTGGGTACAACACTTTAACAGTATCATCTTTTAGTTTTTGAAATAGCTCAGCTGGAATTCCATAAACTCTGCTAGCTTTGTTTCTAGTAATGCTTCACAAGGCCCATTTGCCTTCCCTTTCTAGAATGTCTGGCTCTAGGGAAGTGACCACACCATCATGGTTATCTGAGTCATTAAGACTTTTTTTCTTGTGTGTATTCTTGCCACCACTTCTTTGTCTCTTCTGCTTCTGTTAGATCCTTACCATTTCTGTCCTTTATCATGCACATCCTTGCATGAAATATTCCTCATAGCTCAGCTGGTAAATATTCCACCTGCAATTCAGGAGACCCCAGTTTGATTCCTGGGTCAGGAAGATCCACTGGAGAAGGGATAGACTACCCACTCCAGGATTCTTGGGCTTCCCTAGTGGCTCATCTGGTAAAGAATCTGCCCGCAATGTAGGAGACCTGGTTCGATCCCTGAATTGGGAAGTTCCCCTGGAGAAGGGAAAGGCTACCCACTCCAGTATTCTGGCCTGGAGAATCCCATGGGGTTGCACAACTTTCACTTTTTCCCTTTCACATCTCCTGTTTTCTTAAAGAGATCTCTGCTGCTGCTGCTGCTGCTGCTGCTGCTGCTGCTGCTAAGTCGCTTCAGTTGTGTCCGACTCTGTGCGACCCCATAGACGGCAGCCCACCAGGCTACCCCGTCCCTGGGATTCTCCAGGCAAGAACACTGGAGTGGGTTGCCATTTCCTTCTCCAATGTATGAAAGGGAAAAGTGAAAGTGAAGTTGCTCAGTTGTGTCCGACTCTTCGAGACCCCATGGTCTGCAGCCTACCAGGCTCCTCTGTCCATGGGATTTTCCAGGCAAGAGTACTGGAGTGGGGTGCCATTGCCTTCTCCAGAAGACATCTCTAGTCTTGCTTATTCTATTGTTTTCCTTTATTTCTTTGCATTGTTCATTTAAGAAGGCCTTCTTTTCTCTCCTTGCTGTACTCTGGAAATCTGCATTTAGTTGGGTATATTTTTCTCTTTCTCCCTTGCTTTTAACTTCTCTTCTTTTCTCAGCTATTTGTAAAGCTTCCTCAGACAACCATTTTGCCTTCTTTCATTTCTTTTACTTTGGGATGGTTTTGATCACTGCATCCTGTAAAATTTTATGAACCTCTATCCATAGTTCTTCAGGCACTCTGTTTACCAGATCTAATCCCTCGAATCTATTCATCACCTCCACTGTATAATCAGCTACACACACACACACACACACACACACACACCTCTTTTCAACTTCCTTCCCATATAGGTCACTTGTAGAGCATTGAGTAGAGTTCCCTGTGCTATGCAGTAGGTTCTCACTAGTTATATACTTTATACATTGTATCAGTAGTATATATATGTCAATCCCAATCTCCCAATTCATCCTACTCCCCCGCTTTTCTTCCTTGGTGTTCATACATTTGGTCTCTATGTTTGTGTTTCTATTTCTGCTTTAAATAAGATCATTTATACCACTTTTTTCAAGATTCCACATATATGCCTTAACACACAATATTTTTTTACCCATTCCATGCTCCATTTGCCCTCATCCTATCTCATATGGTTGGAATCCTTGCCCTTTGTGGATGATTCAAACACTTGCCCCTGCAAAAGCTCAGTTCTCAGTGGTCTTAACAATAGTGGGTTCACTTGGTCTTTCATGGCATTTCTTTTGCCCTTGGGCTCCAAACATAGCCTTTTATCCCTCCGTTGTCTAACAATGACCCTGTTTCCTTTTCATAACTGTCATCAGTCAATAAGTAACTCTCTTCTTTGACTCTCGGGTTAGTGGCATGAGAAGCCCAAAGTGACCAGGTGGAAATCTCAGTATCACTTCAAAGAGATCATTCTTATGCCAGTTGATGGAAGCATCCTTCCTTTAAGAACTAGTAACTCTAAAATCTCATAGCCTGAATTTGGTGGGATGGAGAGCAAACATTTTTGTGTGATTTATTAGGTATAACAGCGAGGGCAGTCCCCCCCTTCTCCTCTTTATTTCCAAACTCATGCTTTACGGCCATGGAAGGAATAGTACTACATATTGGTCATTAGTTCAGAGCCCATGTCACATTTTGAAAGTGAGTCTGCAATTGATCATCTTATTATTCCATGTTGGCCAGGTACATCTGTAGGAACACATAGATGGCATAAAACCAGTAATGTATGGAATTAGTTTATTGCTGCTCTTTTATGCTGAAATGAGTTGTTTAGTTGGCACCACTGTTAACGACTGTTGTGTAGTGTGCTATCATGGTGAACAGGGCATGTCATTATCCATGGGCGGAGGTACTGGCAGAAAAATTTTAAGCAGGAAAGGAAGATTCTAAGAGTAACTTTCTGTTCTTTAAGGGCATACCACTGTTCCCAATGTTATAGAAAGGATCTACTATAATCAGACTGCCATCAGGTGCTTGGAATGGTCCATTTGAGAAATGATGACCTGACCTGTGAGGGCCTCTTGGAAAGTTAAGCCATCAGCAATGACAGAAGCAGGTTTTCTTAGTAAGACGAGAGCTCATGCTTTTGACCCACATATAACTTTCTACTCCTGCTGCCATGGCGATGTGAATGTGAGTCTATTGAATAAGCATCAAGGTGGCTGAGCAGAGACTGGCTAATATGACAGGCAGGGTCATCTTTTCTACCTAATATTTGAGAACTTTCTCTGTTCTGAGTACCCTGTAATCAATCACACAGAACAAATATATCCTCTCTTGCTGTGTCCTCTCTGGGAGGGTCTTCTCATGCTTCTTCCCCTGAATTCCTTATAATTTTATTTCTTGATTTTTCTTCCTTTCCAATTACATGATTCCTAAGCCAAACTATTATCTGTTGCTTGTGAATCAGTATAGCTTCGCATCTCTGGCCATATTTCGATCCAGAAAAAGTAGATAACTAAATATACTTCTCAGAGTTAGGCCAGATTAAGATAGGAAATAGGAAGATTGCTTTTCCCTGCTGCCTTTGCAGAACACTCCTGATTAGGATTGAAGTACAGCGCCACTTCGGACTGGCGACAGCATACCATATAGAATCATCTGTGCACTAGGGCTGCATTGTTTCTGCCTCTGTAAACTGGTCTTTAGGGTCATCCTGTAAGGCCATAGGTTAAAGGGGTGGTGGCGGACGGTTCACTCTGTGAAAGTGCCAGGGGACTCTGAGCCTGCTGCTTGTGAGCTTTGCTTAGACCTCTAAAACCTCTTCTTGCATCTTGGAGTGCTGCTCCTCAGCACTAAATTTTTGTTTTAGTGGATTAGAAAACACCCATCTCATGATGTAACTCATATTTCTGAGTCAGTTTGAGTCAGTTTTTGTCCCATGATCAGATATTGAATCTCTATCAGAGCCCAGATATCAATCTAAAACTTTTCTTTTCCTAGAGACTACCTTTTTATTTTTTTAATTTTTTCTAGAGGCTAACACTATCTTTGGAGAGGTATATTATCTTACTCCAAAATCCTAGGGGAACTACATTATGATTTGTCTACTGATGAATTCTAGGGATTCATTTGTCCTTTCTATTTGCCATAGTTATTCTGAGTTTCATTGGAACAGCTGGACAGTAGGGCCTTAGCAGCAAAGCAGCATTCTCTATAACCTGGATCAGTTTTAGAACCCATTCAGAACAGGAAGCCTTTCAGTTTGTCAGTAAATAAGTTGGAACAGCACCATCAGATGAGGTATAGGTTGCCTCCAAATGCCAAAAAAAGCCAAACATGCATTGTGATAATTTCTGAGTGACAGGCTATATAAAGTTCAGAGAACTCCACTGAACACCTAGACATGTCACTAAAGTACCAGGTCCATATATTGTCAAGAGGTTTATCTCCTAACCTCTGATACATTTGAATGTTATTAAGGCATCTGTAGCAGTTGCCGCTTTCTGTTCAAGTCCCATCAGCCTGAGGTCACCAGGGTAGAGGATCGGCACAATGTTCTATGAGTCTCGATATGCTCGTATTTCCATGTGCTGCATGTTAGTTTATGATGAAGATGAGGAAAGTTCTCACAGTTCTGGAGCAAATTAGTTAAAGAGTACAGTTAACCTGGCAGGTAAAAACTTATTGCTTCAGGTGGCCTTTAGAAATTAATATATACAGAAAAAAATATCTGATGTATAAACATGCCTGATGCCAGGGGATTTTTACTTTGTTCAAGGAAAGACAATGCCTATGTAACATCAGCTATAGTCTGAGCTATCATATGATTTATTTTGTGATAATCCAGTCATTTCTGAAGCTTTTACCTCCTTTTGCACAGCTAAAAATTTAGTAGTTAAAATAGTTAAATGAGTTCTATGATATGATAGAACTCACCACTTTTGTAAATATCAAGTCTTTTGTTAATGAATATTATATCAATTAGAGTCCAAGTAAGATCATTCAGGAGACATATACACTTCCAGAGATGCTACCAGAGGCAGAGAGAAAGCAAGAACAATTTCTTTTCCTTTCTTCCCATCTTCTGATCTCTCAATAATGCCTCCTTTGGGAAATTTAACAGGAGACTGATTGGCAAACATAGCTAAAATTTTTAATTTTAGCATTACAAGGCACAGAAGTGTAAATATAGGGCTGCAAGATGCTAGGTAAGTAACTGACATAGTTACTGTTTGTGTAATAAATGATATTTGGCATAGACTATGAAATATTTATATGACATATAGGTATCCTTGTTTTTCCTTATAGCATATCATGCACAGAGTGGTAAACAATGAAATGTGCCTTGGAAGGCTATGGTGCAATGGGAACTCTCTAATGCATGTCCTGGAAACTTTGTATCTTTCTTCAAACCAAGGAGTTTAGGACTATGTCAAACTGAAATAAATCGATGTTGAGAACGTAACATTTAGGGACATGAGGTGGTTAAGATGAGAAACAGCAATATAAATGTAAGACCGAGAGGGAGTTTGGGTGGTGTGAGAAGGCATACATTGACATTACTTCATATCCATTAGGAACCCTCAGGATGTCATGGCAAAGGAGAATTTTTACAATATATGACAGTTTAGATCTGTCATGTCTTACCCATTAGTGAGCTTCCCATTTTAAGAGCAAGATTTCCAAGTACAGTCAGAAGTGACCATGAGAATGGAAAAAAATCTAGAAATCAGTTAGGACATACATATGATAAAAATGAAAAATATTTAGTTGAAGACTCAGTTTCATTCATCCACGAATTTACTCTTTCTCTTGCATTTCATTCTTCCCTGATTTTTTTTTAGTCAAACTTTAATAATTTTTCTTCTCCTGAACTCTACTGTTTCCTTTAGTGCAGGTGTTCATTAACAATACTCTCAGTGTTTGTTAGATTAGACATCTCATTTTTTTTTTACTTCTGCTTTTGGAAGATATTTTTATTCAGTTTAGATTTTTATGTTGGCAAGATTTTTCTTTTGGCACTTCAGGGATATTATGATGTAATTATCTGGCTTCTACATTGTTTGATGATAAATCATCACCACTCATTGTTTCTCATTTTTCTCTCCTGCTTTTTAGGTTTTCTGTTTTTGGTTTTTAGAGGCTTTATGATGACATATGTAAGGATATGTTCCTTGTAATATTTTTACTTAGAGTTTTGTAAGGTTTTCTAATCTGCTGCTTCAAGATTTTCAAGTTTTGGAAAATTCTTGATTTTGATCTCATTGCATTTCTTTTACCTCATTCTTTTTTTGTTTTATATGTTACCATTACAAATGTATTACAACTTTTCACCATGACCCATACTCTCTCTTTAAAATTTCCATTCAGTTTTATTTTTGCTGTTATTATTTCCTGCTAATCTTTTACTTCCTTAATCCTCTCATCAGCTGTGATGCAATGGCTGTTAATATCATCTATTGGGTTCTTAATTTCAGATATTGTAATTTTAAACCCATTTGATTCTGCATTACAATTTCCAGTTGTAAGGTGAAATACTCCATCTTGTCATTTATTTTTCTGGACATGTTAATCAGTTATTTTAATATCCAAGTTTGATAACTGTAATACCTGGAATAACTATGGGTCTGTTACTATTATCTGTTTTTCTCTTGATTCAATTTTTCAGAATGCATGTCAAGTTTTGGTTGAATAATGGAATTTCTTATTTAAAAATAATTGTAGAGATATCTGGATAAAGTTTTCCTCCTTCAGGGAGGATGACTCTTATTTTTGCTGGGATGTGATTGTGTGTGAGCTGACTCAAAGTTGGATTTCAGACATTGTGAGTGTTGATACATCTCACATTTGTTCCCACTCCTAGATGTACTTGTGCAGAATTTTTTGGAAATTCCAGAGTGATAGGGATATATAAGGAGTGCAACGGCTTAAGCCTAGGCTGGTTGGTTGCCAAGTGAGTTGTGGGAGGACACAAGACAAAAGAAACAGTTGGAATGTATTCATGTTTTTCTATCTTCCATTACATTAAGAAAACAATGCCTTTACCTGTACTTTAGACCTATGGTCTGGTGTCATTAAGAGGAAAATATGAGTGCATATAGCCATGCGCTTATTATTGGAATTAAAGCTGTTCTTTGAAATTTCTTGAGGCTTTCTGATGGCTTGGCACATTATCGTATGTTTTTATAAATATTCACTTAGGACTTGAGACAAATGTGTACTCTTTTATTGTTGCTTAAAAAACTATAGAGGGCCACTAGTTCAAGATTCTTACGTATACTGGTTTTAACTTTCAAATTCTTATTTTATTCATGTATGTGTCCTGCCAACAATTGAAAGTATATATTGAAATCTGTCATCTTTATTTGTTCCTTCATGTAGTCTCACTTTTAATATGCATCTTTTTGATAATTTCTCTTTTTAAAAGTGTTATCTGTATCTTCTTGGAGAAGGAAATGACAACCAACTCCAGTACTCTTGCCTGAATAATTCCATGGACAGAGGAGCCAGTGGGCTACAGTCTGTGGGATCGCAGTTGGACATGACTGTGCGAGTAACTTTCTTTCTTTCATCTGTATCTTCTAAAGGCTAAAACAAATATTCCAGTGTGCTTGCACTTCTCCTGGGCTTCCTACTCCAACATCTATCATATTGAGCTTATCAAGGCTTTTATTTTTATTTTTTTTCTTTCTTTCTTTTTTTTTAATTTTATTTTATTTTTAAACTTTACAAAATTGTATTAGTTTTGCCAAATATCAAAATGAATCCACCACAGGTATACATGTGTTCCCCATCCTGAACCCTCCTCCCTCCTCCCTCCCCATACCATCCCTCTGGGTTGTCCCAGTGCACTAGCCCCAAGCATCCAGTATCATGCTGTGAACCTGGACTGGCAACTCGTTTCATACATGATATTATACATGTTTCAATGCCATTCTCCCAAATCTTCCCACCCTCTCCCTCTCCCACAGAGTCCATAAGACTGTTCTACACATCAGTGTCTCTTTTGCTGTCTCGTACACAGGGTTATTGTTACCATCTTTCTAAATTCCATATATATGCATTAGTATACTGTATTGGTGTTTTTCTTTCTGGCTTACTTCACTCTGTATAATAGGCTCCAGTTTCATCCACCTCATTAGAACTGATTCAAATGTATTCTTTTTAATGGCTGAGTAATACTCCATTGTGTATATGTACCATAGCTTTCTTATCCATTCATCTGCTGATGTTCATCTAGGTTGCTTCCATGTCCTAACTAGGTTACTACAGATACATTGCTTTTTCCCTAGTTACTTTAAAAAGCAACACTCCCCAATATCAACATATTTGATGTATAACATACATTTTATGTGATTTATTATACTGTATACTTATACAAAATGTATATATTATATACATGATGTTGTGTACGTACATGTATGAGTATGTGTGTAATATCATCATCTGAATTTGCAAAATCAAAGAGATTTGTCAAACACAAATGTTGGTGTTGAATGAACTGTAAACTAACCTGTAAATAATAGAATTTCTTTAAAAACACAGAAAATTATTTCAAATTTAAGGTAAGCAAAGATTTATTAAGACACAAGAATCATGAAACTTGAAAAGAATGATTCGATAAAATGTATTTTATCTCTCTCTCATTTATTGATATAAATTTTGATTTTTGAAAGACACTTTCAAGTATGTAAAACAGCAAGCTACAGACCAGGATATCTGCAATTATTTTTTATTTTACTTATTTTTTTAATTGAAATATAGTTGATATGAGAGTCACAACTTATATTAAAAGGTATATCTAAGTATATAAATAATTTAATCTGAGAAGATAAATGATCTAATTAAAAATGTGCAGGGGATTTTAAAAGATACTTTTTAAAAAAAGTATGAATGGCCAATATGCATATAAGATGATGCTCAATGTCAGTCCTTGGGGAAATGAAAATTTACACCACAATGAGATAGCTATAAAGGCAGCAGAATGGCTAATATTTTTGTAAAAAGTCTGATTCTACTAAGTTTTGTTAAAAATGAGGAGTGGAACTCTCATATACTGCTGATGACAAATGTTAAATGATACAACTCTACTGGGAAATAAGCAGTTTCCAATAAAGCAGTACATTTACTATGCATGTGTGTTAAGTCATTTCAGTTGCTTCCGACTCTTTGTGACCCTTTGGACAGTAGCCCAGGCTCCTCTGTCCATGATAATTCTCCAGGCAAGAATACTGGAGTGGATTGCCATGCCCTCCTCCAGGGGATCTTCTTAACCCAGGGATCGAACTTGTGTCTCTTAATTTTCCTGCATTGGCAGATGGGTTCTTTACCACTAGAGCCACCAGGGAAGTCCATACATTAACTATATGAATCCACAATTTTATTTCTTAGTATTTTCCCAAGAGAAATGAAAGCACATGCCTACCCCAAGACCTATATATGAGTATTCTTAGCAGCTTTACTCATAAGAGCTCATTAAGAAGTAAATGGATAAACAAATTCTGGTATATCCATTCAATAGACTTCTACTCTGTAATAATGGAAATAAATTTAACAATATGGATAACTCTCAAAAATATTACACTGAGTGAAAGAAGCTAGATGCAAAATAGTATATACAGTAAGCTAACACTTATAAATATAATTTAAATTTAAGTGATAGAAAACAGACCAGTGATTTCCTAGGGCCAGGAGTAGGAGATGAGAATTTATTGCAAGGGGCTTAAGACAACTTGTTTAGAATTATAAAAATGGCTCAGACTGTAAAGAATCTCCCTGCAATGCAGGAGACCTGGGTTCAATCCCTGGGTCAGAAAGATCCCCTGGAGAAGGGAATGGCTGCCCACTCCAGAATTCTTGCCTGGAGAATTCCATAGACAAAGGAGCTTGGCGAGCTACAGTCCATGCGGTCTCAAAGAGTTGGGCACAACTGAGTGACTAACACTTTGACTTTCTGTATCTTAATTGTCATGGTGGTTTCATGAATGCACACATTTGTTAAAACACTGTGCTATCAGTTCAGTTGAGTTCAGTTGCTCAGTCGTGTCCAACTCTTTTTGACTCCATGAATCACAGCACGCCAGGCCTCCCTGTCCATCACCAACTCCTGGAGTTCACCCAGACTCACGTTCATCGAGTCAGTGATGCCATCCAGCCATCTCATCCTCTGTTGTTCCCTTCTCCTCCTGCCCGCAATCCCTCCCAGCATCAGAGTCTTTTCTAATGAGTCAACTCTTCGCATGAGGTGGCCAAAGGACTGGAGTTTCAGCTTTAGCATCATTCCTTCCAAAGAAATCCCAGGGCTGATCTCCTTTAGAATGGACTGGTTGGATCTCCTTGCACTCCAAGGGACTCTCAGGAGTCTTCTCCAACACCACAGTTCAAAAGCATCAATTCTTTGGCACTCAGATTTCTTCACAGTCCAACTCTCACATCCATACATGACCACTGGAAAAACCATAGTCTTGACTAGACGGACCTTTGTTGGCAAAGTAATGTCTCTGCTTTTGAATATGCTATCTAGGTTGGTCATAACTTTTCTTCCAATGAGTAAGTGTCTTTTAATTTCATGGCTGCAGTCACCATCTGCAGTGATTTTGGAGCCCAAAAAAATAAAGTCTGACACTGTTTCCACTGTTTCCCCATCTATTTGCCATGAAGTGATGGGACCAGATGCCGTGACCTTCATTTGTTCATTTTATATTATGTAATTTTCTTCAATAAAGTTGATTTAAATAAAAACTCTTTGACATATAAATCCTATTTTTATAATTTTTTCCAAATTAAATGCTTAGATGAGAAAATAAAGATAAACATAAAACTTTTTTTTTTTTTTAGTTTTTTTTTTTTTTTAATTTTATTTTATTTTTAAACTTAACATAACTGTATTAGATTTGCCAAATATCAAAATGAATCCGCCACAGGTATACATGTGTTCCCCATCCTGAACCCTCCTCCCTCCTCCCTCCCCATTCCATCCCTCTGGGTCGTCCCAGTGCACCAGCCCCAAGCATCCAGTATCGTGCATTGAACCTGGACTGGCAACTCGTTTCATACATGATATTTTACATGTTTCAATGCCATTCTCCCAAATCTTCCCACCCTCTCCCTCTCCCACAGAGTCCATAAGACTGTTCTATACATCAGTGTCTCTTTTGCTGTCTCGTACACAGGGTTATTGTTACCATCTTTCTAAATTCCATATATATGCATTAGTATACTGTATTGGTGTTTTTCTTTCTGGCTTACTTCACTCTGTATAATAGGCTCCAGTTTCATCCACCTCATTAGAACTGATTCAAATGTATTTTTTTTAATGGCTGAATAATACTCCATTGTGTATATGTACCACAGCTTTCTTATCCATTCATCTGCTGATGGACATCTAGGTTGTTTCCATGTCCTGGCTATTATAAACAGTGCTGAGATGAACATTGGGGTACTCGTATCTCTTTCCCTTCTGGTTTCCTCAGTGTGTATGCCCAGCAGTGGGATTGCTGGATCATAAGGCATGTCTATTTCCAGTTTTTTAAGGAATCTCCACACTGTTCTCCATAGTGGCTGTACTAGTTTGCATTCCCACCAACAGTGTAAGAGGGTTCATTTAGTTATTCATATAAGAGATAGCCTAGAAACAACAGACATGATTAATAATAATGGGTTGTATCAGTAAGTTTGTTATATCCCTATAACGTGGGCATTAAACTAGCAATTTGCTGTATGACACAACCCGGAGCTCAACCCAGTGCTCTGTGACAACCTAGAGGGGTGGGATGGGGTGGGAGATGGAAGGAGGTTCAAGATGGAGAGGACACATGTATATCTGTGGCTGATTCATGTTGATGTATGGCAGAAATCAACACAATATTGTAAAGCGATTATCCTCCAATAAAAATTTTCAAATATATAATTATATAACATTAAAAAAATAAACTAAAATGATGATGTAGATGCATGCTAATTGGTATGCAAATAAACCCTTTTTAATTTATTTAATTAATAAATAATTAATAATAAATAAATTAATAAATAATTAATAATAAATAAATAATAAAATAATTTAATTTCAGCCTCACAATAACAGGTAAGGTTAGGAACCAACAAGAGAAACACAGCTTTGAGAAAGTGACTTATTATATCAGTTATATAATTGACTGGAAAGAATTCTTTGGATGAGGTTCATGTATATAGGTATATGTTCTTCCTTCTTTATCAGGCTGTTTCTCCTGCTATATCCATCAGTTGCACTTGTCATATTCCAGTCTGATCTGTTTCCTTGAAGTGACCGAGAGCAGTGCTGAGTACATCTTGCTCATGCCGGTTGAACGTGCTCGATATTATTCATCACTGAAGAAATATGGTCTGCAATAGGAGCTACATAGAAATAAGGAAATCCAAAGCCAATACTCTGTATGAATGGTGCCATAACAGATATACATTTGTTGTGATTCTGATTGAGTACAAATAAGCTTTTTCATTTCAGTCTGATACCATTGCTCTTTAGGGAATTTAGATGACAATTCTTTAGAAGGACTAAATTAGGTCTGATGTCTGGCAAAACGTTTCATCAGGTCAGCCTTTACTCCTGCATCAGCTTCCCTCCATCAATTTGTCTCTTTTCTTTATCTTCATTTTTCCTTCACTCTTCTCTCAGATCTCACTAAACAAATGTTGTTGTACTTCTTTAGGGTTTGTCAAATGTGTGTTTGAGTCTGGTGGGTGTGTACATATTCTCACCATACTCCTAGTGACTCTTTAGTGATCTTCTACCACCTTTGAAGCTAATTGAATTTCTATAATGTTATACTGTGATTAGATCAGATCAGATCAGTCACTCAGTCGTGTCTGACTCTTTGCAACCCCATGAATCGCAGCATGCCAGGCCTCCCTGTCCATCACCAACTCCCTGAGTTCACCCAGACTCACGTCCATCGAGTCAGTGATGCCATCCAGCCATCTCATCCTCTGTCGTCCCCTTCTCCTCCTGCCCCCAATCCCTCCCAGCATCAGAGTCTTTTCCAATGAGTCAACTCTTCACATGAGGTGGCCAAAGTACTGGAGTTTCAGCTTTAGCATCATTCCTTTCAAAGAAATCTGTGATACTGTGACTTATAATAAGAAATGGGTATTTGGTCTTTGTCCCAATTCCTGGCAAGAGCATCTAAAACCCTTGGAATTTTCTGTGATAAAGGCATTATCCGTTAAGTAATGAGGTGACTTTTGGAAAGTCCTTAGGTGACCTAAAGCTGAGGGCGGGTTGCCAGGGAAGCAACCTTCTGGTGCAGATTTCAGTAATGCCCTAGCCACCTATCCCTGGAGGGGACAGAGGCTGGAGTTCGAATCAATAACCAATAGCCAATGATTTAATCAATCATGACTAGGTTCAAATTCAGTTCAGTAGCTCAGTTGTGTCTCACTCTTTGCTACCCCATGGACTGCAGCATGCCAGGCTTCTCTGTCCATCACCAACTCCTGGAGACTACTCAAACTCATGTCTATCATGTCAGTGATGCCATTCAACCATCTCATACTCTGTCATCCCCTTCTCCTTCCGCTTTCAATCTTTCCCAGAAAGGTGTTTTCCAATGAGTTGGTTCTTCGCATAAGGTAGCCAAAGTATTGGAGTTTCAGCTTCAGCATCAGTCCTTCCAATGAATATACAGGATGGATTTCCCTTAGGAAGGACTGGTTGGATGTCCTTGCAGTCCAAGGGACTCTCAGGAGTCTTCTCCAACACCACAGTTCAAAAGCCTCAATTCTTCAGTGCTCAGCTTTCTTTATAGTTCAACTCTCATATCCATACATGACTACTGGAAAAACCACAGCTTTGACTGGATGGACCTTTGTTGGTAAAGTAATGTCTCTGCTTTTTAATATCCTGTCTAGGTTGGTCATAGCTTTTCTTCCAAGGAACAAGCATCTTTTAATTTCATGTGTGTAGTCACCATCTGCAGTGATTTTGGAGACCCCCAAATAAAGTCTCTCATTGTTTCCATTGTTTCTCCATCTATTTGCCGTGAAATGATGGGACCAGATGCCATGATCTTAGTTTTCTGAATGTTGAGTTTTAAGCCAACTTTTTCACTCTCCTCTTTCACTTTCATCAAGAGTCTCTTTAGTTCTTCTTCGCTTTCTGCCGTAAGGGTGGTATCATCTGCGTATCTGAGGTTATTGATATTTCTCCTGACAATCTTGATTTCAGCTTGTGTTTCTTCCTGCCTGGCATTTTGCATGATGTACTCTGCATGTAAGTTAAGTAAGCAGGGTGACAATATACAGCCTTGATGTACTCCTTTCCCAAGCTGTTGTTGCATGTGCAGTTCTAACTGTTGCTTCTTGACCTGCATACAGATTTCTCAGGAAGCAGGTCAGGTGGTCTGGTGTTCCCATCCCTTTCAGAATTTTCCACAGTTTGTTGTGTTCCACACAGTCAAATGCTTTGGCATAGTCAATAAGGCAGAAGTACATGTTTTCTGGAATTCTCTTGCTTTTTCTATGATGCAGTGGATGTTGGCAATTTGATCTCTGGTTACTCTGCCTTTTCTAAATCCAGCTTGAACATCTGGAAGTTCATGGTTCAAGTACTATTGAAGCCTGGCTTGGAGAATTTTGAACATTACTTTGCTAGCGTGTGAGATGAGTGCAATTGTGTGGTAACTTGAACATTCTTTGGCATTGCCTTTCTTTGGGATTGGAATGAAAACTGACCTTTTCCATTTCTGTGGCCACTGCTGAGTTTTCCAGATTTGCTGGCATATTGAGTGCAGCACGTGAAACCTCCATAAAAACCCAAAAGGACAGTTTGGAGAACTTCCTGGTTGGTGAATATGAGATTTAAAGAGAATAGCATGCTCTGAGAGAACATGGAAAATCTGCACCCTTTTCCCTTACCTTACCCTGGGCATCTCTTCCATCTGGCTGTTCCTGAGTTACATCCTTTCATAAAAAAGTGATGATCTAGTAAGTAAAATGTTTCTTGCAGTTCTGTGAGCTGCTCTAACAAATTAATTGAACCCAAGGAGGAAGTTGTGGAAACGTTTGACAGATAGCCAATCAATCATAAGTGCAGGTAACAATTTAAACTTGCAACTAGCATCTGAACCCTAAAGAAGGGGTTGTTGTTTTTGGTCAGAAGTACAGGAAATGGCACCCCACTCTAGTACTCTTGCCTGAAAAATCCCATGGATGGAGGAGCCTGGTAGGCTGCAGTCCATGGGGTAGCAAAGAGTCGGACATGACTGAGCGACTTCACTTTCATTTTTCACTTTTCACTTTCATGCACTGGAGAAGGAAATGGCAACCCACTCCAGTGTTCTTGCCTGGAGAATCCCAGGGATGGGGGAGCCTGGTGGGCTGCCGTCTATGGGGTTGCACAGAGTTGGACACGACTGAAGCGACTTAGCAGCAGCAGCAACAGGTAATAAGCTGGGCTTGTGACTAGTATATGAAGTGTGTATGCCGGGGAGGTGAGAAAGTAGTTATGTGGGACTGAGTCCTTCACCCATGGGATGCTAACTCCAGTAGACAGAGTCACAAATGAGTAGAATTATATAGCATCCAGCTAATGTTGCAGAGAGTTGCTTGGTGTGAGGAAAAATGTCCTCACATTTGGTGATCAGAAATGTCAGAAGTGAAGTTTTCTCTGTGAAGGTAAAGGACAGAGGCAGAGAACAAACATGGTGGGGAAGAACTGGGATTCTCCCTACTCAGGAGGTAGACTGAACTGCATTTTATATACAATTGTAGATACAGACCCACACTCTTTTATCTGAAAATCTTAGTATTAGATATGTTTCTGAATTTTAGAAAGATAATACAGCATATGCAGTGATGTCTCGAGCACAAACCTATTAATAGTTATTAATATTCTGAGATAAAACATCTATATTTTCGCTAGCAGCCTAATTTCAGTTCAGATCTGGTTTGCTGTTGAGTGAATTCAAGCCGGTTTTCATTAGTTTTCCCTTACTGGAAATGTGCATAAGAATTATGGGCCACATCTAGTTTTCCAGGAAAGAACTCTATTTTTAAAAAATTAAAAAATTGCATTTTATATTTGAGTATAGTTGATTAACAATGCTGTGTTAATGTCAGATGTTCAGTGATTCAGTTATACATACACATATATCTATTTTTCAAATTCTTTTCCCACTTAGAGTATTGCAGAGTATTGAGCAGAGTTCTCTGTGCTATACAGTTGGTCCTTGTTGGTTATCTATTTTAAACACAGATAAATCTCTCTGTTCAAATCAATCCCAAACCCAAGAGAGAACTCTTGACATTCTTTTAGTCTGCAAGCTATTGTCTCTTTTACTGTATTATCTGACTTCTTGAGCCTCTTTATTTATCCTCTAGTTTTTGATATTTGCTTCAGAAGTTTCTTTTGGATTTGGATTTGTGTATGTGTCTAGGAAGGCATAATTTAATATCTTAAAATTCACCTATTTTGAGTTTACAATTTGATGGGTTTTGTAAATGTGCACAATCATGAAACCATCATAACTTTGAAGGTTTAAACATCCTTACCACCCTCAATGGAGAAGGCAATGGCACCCCACTCCAGTACTCTTGCCTGGAAAATCCCATGGATGGAGGAGCCTGGTAGGCTGTAGTCCATGGGGTTGCTAAGAGTCGGACACGACTGGGTGACTTTGCTTTCACATTTCACTTTCATGCATTGGAGAAGGAAATGGCAACCCACTCCAGTGTTCTTGCCTGGAGAATCCCAGGGACGGGGAAGCCTGGTGGGCTTCCGTCTATGGGGTTGCACAGAGTTGGACACGACTGAAGTGACTTAGCAGCAGCAGCAGTAGCAACCACCCTCAAAAGTTTCTTCCTGTATCACTGCAGTCAGTTCCCCCTCCCACTGCAGCCCTGGGCCAGGCAATCACTGATGTCGTTTCTGTGTGTAGCTTTAACTTAGCTTAATGTTTTGTGATCCATGTCCTTTTATACATTAGTATTCTGTTCTTTTTGTTATTTTATTTTTTTTTTCTGAGTGGTATTCTCAAGTGTGTATAACTGGTGAATAGATCAAGAATGTATGGCACATCTCTATCACAAATACTATTAAGCAATAAAAAGGTCTTATGTTTCTAATCTGTTATTCAGCTTACCAGTCTTTGAGTCCCTGCTCAACATTGAATATTTTCTCAGGTTAAGAGTGGCCTTACTTTCATTAATAGCTTTAAGTCAGCAAGACTTTTACCAGCTCTTAAGTTTATTGGGCTGAATTGGGCAACTAGGCTTAGATAGTGCATTGCCCTAGAGAACACTAGAAACCTAACTCCCCTCCCTCTGGCTCTGTAGATCACAACCGTGACCTTCCATGACACACATCCAGCTAGTATCTATGCAGGGAATGCTTTCCAATGATTATCAACTTGGCATTCTGAGGATGGAACTCAATACTTTTTTCTACTAGGGCCAGGAGGATCTTTCTGCCTCTTGCATGGAATGGAATCCAGGTATTGAGAAGTATGCCCTATTCCTGAGAATGCAGGTGAATCGACCTGAATCAAGAGTCCAGGGAAAAACCTCTCCCATCTAAGGCCATACTTAAGCCCTTCTCCTATTGCATTTGAGCCCCAACAAGTTTACTAGGGAAAGAGGTTTGAAAGAATTTCCACACTTAGAAATTTTGCTTGTACAGAGACATGCTTATATGAATCAGAAAAGGAGTGAATGAAAATAAGGATGAGAGTCAGTGGTCTATAGGAGGGTCTAATAAACTCACCTGCTTCTAAGTAGGATCACTCCACCATGCTGTTGGCTATGAGGAGCACCATCCTTTTTGAGGACCCATCCCAGGCCTACTGATAGGATGTCCTGTCCATGGAAGGTACCATTCACCTCCCATTGGAAATATCCACACATCAGGGCATAATCTTACCAAGTTTTTCTCAAGATTCTATGGAGACTATGAAAGTAGACACAATTATCATTTATAATTTATGGCTACAGGCAGAGCTGAGGGCAGGGCAAGCTATAAGAATGATAGGAGATAGAAATATTATCAATACTATTCTAAAATTTCAGCAGATTTTTATCCTGTTTCTTAGTATTTACATCTATTTAGTTGATACTTCATTTGCTTGCTTTGTGGGGTATTCTCTGCACCCTACTCCAGTACTCGTGTGTGGAAAATTCCATGGAAGGAGGAACCTGGTGGGCTGCCATGGATGGAGGAGCCTGGTAGGCTGCAGTCCATGGGGTCGCTAAGAATCGGACACAACTGAGCGACTTCACTTTTGCTTTTCACTTCCATGCATTGGAGAAGGAGATGGCAACCCACTCCAGTGTTCTTGCCTGGAGAATCCCAGGGGCAGCGGAGCCTGGTGGGCTGCCGTCTATGGGGTCACACAGAGTTGGACACGACTGAAGAGGCTTAGCAGCAGCAGGAGTAGAAGCAGGGGGTATTCCCTGGTGGCTCAGATGGTAAAGACCCTGCCTGTACTGCAAGATGGAGAAGGCAATGGCACCCCACTCCAGTACTCTTGCCTGGAAAATCCCATGGACGGAGGAGCCTGGTAGGCTGCAGGCCATGGGGTCGCGAAGAGTCGGACACTACTGAGCGACTTCACTTTCACTTTTCCCTTTCATGCATTGGAGAAGGAAATGGCAACCGACTCCAGTGGTCTTGCCTGAAGAATCCCAAGGACAGGGGAGCCTGGTGGGCCACAGTCTATGGGGTCGCACAGAGTCGGACATGACTAAAGTGACTTAGCAGTACTGCAAGAGACCTGAGTTCGATCCCTGGGTCACGAAGATCTCTGAGAAAGAAGGAATTGTCAATCCACTCCGATATTCTTGCCTGGAAAATTCCATGGGCAGAGGAGCCTGCCAGGCTACAGTCCGTAGGGTCATAAAAAGTTGGACACAATTGAGTGATTAACACTTATACTAACACTTGGGGAGTGTTTAACTTATCTCTATCTAGTTTTCCTATTTAGTGAAATGGAAATGATAATAATAATAATATTTTATTGTTATTGTCTAATAAGAATACTGTGAAAATTAAATGTTGTAACACGTGTAGTACTCTTAGGATAGTAATCCTGGAGACTAATAATGTCTCAATGAAATGAAGTCATTGCTATTTTATCTAATAATATTTTTCCAGGGAGGAAATATTTTAGTAACCTGTGGATTACATGTAGGCAATGCAGAAGGATAATCTGTTTAGTATCATGATAAACATCTGTGCCATTGTGACAGAGCTATATGTCTACAGATTATTATGCAGACCTGATGCAAAGAAATGACTCACTGGAAAAGATCCTGACACTGGGAAAGATTGAAGGCAGGAAGAGAAGGGGATGACAGAGGATGAAATGGTTGATGGCATCACCAACTTGATCGATATGAGTTTGAGCAAGCTCCTGGAGTTACTGATGGACTGGGAAGCCTGGCGTGCTGCAGTCCATGGGGTCTCAAAGAGTCAGGCATGAATGAGTCACTAAACTGAACTGAAGGCATGAATGTGAGGCTGAGATGGAGTGAGAAGAACCAATCTCCCTTCACACACACACACACACGCACACACACACACACACACACACACACACACTATACTTTGAGAGGTTGAGGAAGAGGCAGTACTTCAGACAACTGGACTATTTCTAACCATTCTAACTGGGAACATGGTTACATGGGAGGTACAGAATAACCTGGTGGCACTGCATAGAATCTGTCTGTAATGCAGGAGACTCAGGTTCTTTCTCTCAGTTGGGAAGATCCCTGGAGGAGGGTATGGCAACCCACTCCAGTGTTCTTGCCTGGAGAATCCCCATGGACAGAGGAGCCCAGTGAGCTATAGTCTATGGGGTCACAATGAGTCAGACACGACTGAGACTAACACTTTCACTTCACCTTTTTTTTTCTTCACACCCTAACCAACCTAGAAGTTCTCTCATTTTGTAACTAATGTTGAGAGATTTTCTCTATTATAAATCTCTTCTATTTTCTTGAAGCCTTTGGTAAAAAGTTTAAACTCCTGTAGCCTGGCCTTATCCATTGTTCAGAGTAGGCTCCATGTCTGATTCAGATGATGTAGTCAAGAGACAACAGTGATCACCTGTGGGACTCAGTTGTGGTTTGGAGAGAAGTGATATAAGGGGAGAAAGCAATGGTATTCTCTGAAAAAGCTGGTTGCCTGAGTGACAGACAGTAAACATTATTGGGGAATTTCCAGAATTCCTTGAGGATGAATATCTAGTAAAATGCATTGCACCTCCTATGAATTCTAGTAGGGTAGGAACTCAAGTGATTGTTGCAGCTGCTACTGCTAAGTTGCATCAGTCATGTCCGACTCTGTGCGACCCCATAGACGAACAGCCCAACAGGCTCCTCTGGCCCTGGGATTCTCCAGGCAAGAATACTGGAGTGGGTTGCCATTTCCTTCTCCAATGTATGCAAGTGAAAAGTGAAAGTGAAGTTGCTCAGTCGTGTCCAACTCTTAGCGACCCCATGGACTGTAGCCCACCAGGCTCCTCCGTCCATGGGATTTTCCAGGCAAGAGTACTGGAGTGGGGTGCCATTGCCTTCTAAATGGGCATTAATAAAATTCAAAAATAAGGAAGGCGGTGTGAGATTGGAAAAGAAGAAACCTGCACACTCCTGATGACTGCACTCAGTAGTTCTTAGGCTGCTCTCACTGGTTTCCTTGGACAAAATGTCTCCCACATTCCCAGCAGTCTTTCCTTAGGGTAGAGAAAATAGAATGGCCTGCAGATCTTCCAGCCCCGATAAGACAGAGCTCTCTTTGGTTCTGCAGAGATCCCACTTCACAAGACAACATGGGAGGTCACAGGGCTCATGTCTCACCAGTTGATTAAAATCTAGTGGTGAGATGACCTGCAGCATCAACCATCAACCAGTTATCCTAGGTCCACTGGGCTTTCCAGAGCTCTACCTCTTCTACTGAAGACATTACCTCAAAAACCCAGTGCATGGCAGGGCAAGTGCTGCCGGATTCCACCACTTTAAGCCTTGCCTAGAATAGACTGATCCAACCAATAGGTTCAGGGTGAACTGGCTAACATATCCAAATTCTTTGACTCCAGGTGACCCTATGTTGTATGTGAATATGGGCTTGGAGATTTAGTGGTGGATTCAATTCTCCCTGGAGCTATCCCCTGGAATATTTTTCTTCCATTCCACAGCACCCATATCTACAATGAGAGCAGGATGAAAGTAACTTATGTCTTCACCTGTAGCCATTTGGTACCTGAAATATGGTGTTGCCACCAGTCAGGATGGATCTGCTTACTGTGGTCAGGTAGGCCATTGTGCATATTATTGCCACAAAATTGCTACAGGAGGTCTGTAAATTTTCCAGCCATGAAGAAGAGGCAAGTTCTTAGCTCCATAAAAATTAGAGAAAGCAAGTACTTACTTCCAATGTCCAGGTAAAGTGATTTGGGAACAGTAGAAAGACAAGAGAGCACATTCAAATCTAGCAGACCACCCTTCTATTCCTTTCTTATCATGGAAGTAAGATACATAAGTATGGGAACTGGGCATTTCTGTGACCCACACTATCATGGCCATCAACCTGGACATAGAGATAGGAGCACATGGTGGGAAGTCCACACTAATGCCTGTATTTCCATTTAGTATTTTCCATCTATTGGCTGGAGAACCTCCACTTACTGAGGAGCTCTGCCAAAAGCAGTCATTAAACCCCACCCAGCTCCCACTCTTCTTGCCTGTCTCTATTCTAGAACTCTAAACATGTGTTCTGTTTCCGGAGAGGGGTTTTTCAGACCAGGACTGCAAGAGCTTCTTCAACACTGTGAGTGAGACTGTTCAGAGGCCATGATGGCCAGCACATGTGTCCTCACCTGCCAGGCAAGATAGAGGAACGCTGTGACTCAGGCTGGGAAGACAGGAAGGCTCCCTTGCTCCCTATTTCTTCAGATGTTGTCTACCTCTCCTTCCCCCCATCATTCCCCAGTCGTCCACTGGCCTTTCTTATCTGGTTCCAGTGGGCTTTGAGCTTGATCTGATCTGAGTAATGATGCTTGAGGCACTCTGTGTGTTCAGCCTGGCTCTCCTTTGCACTCCACGTCCTGACACGAGGAGATATCCAGGAGAATTATATTTTTCAGGTGTTTGAGGCTGATTGATCATATCTGCAGCAGAGTTCTCTGATGGGAGCCCACCCATCACCTGACAAAATGGACGGAATGGTCACAGAGCGGAAGATGGGATAATGCAGCAGAAACTGGATAGAGTAGTCAGGCTTGCCTGGAGAAGAAGCTACCTTATGCTCTGCCATCAGGAGTCCTGAAAACATGCCCCTGGCTAATTCCTGTCACAGCTTCATAGTCCTGTCTTGATTCCTCACCTTGCTCTTTTTCATCTGTGCACTGCTTCAATCATCAGAGATTTATTGAAGCAGTTTTACATAATGGAATGTAATAAATGCAAAAAAATTAGAAAAAATAAGGACACATATTTTGAGCCGAAGGACTTCACAGCCTAGTGAGAAGCAAGCCTTCTAATATTGATGGGCAAAACACTATAATATAATATGATATGGGCTTTCTCATCAGTTACTTAAAATAACAATGGGAGAAAACATAAATTCTGCTTAAAGAAATCAGAGGATTCAAAGGAATTAGCTCTTGAGATAAGATTCAAAAGTGGGTAGGTGTTTTCTACCATTTCTAGCATGGATAGGATGGCATCACTGACTCAGTGGAGATGAGTTTGAGCCAACTCCAGGAGATAGTGAGGGACTGGGAGGCGTGGAATGCTGTAGTTCATGGAGTTACAAAGAATCAGACATTACTTAGTGACTGAACAACAACAAGGGGTTTTCTAGATGAACACACACAATAAAGGGATGCAGAAGGAAGCCATTCAGGCAGAGGAAACATATACACCAATACAATAAGACAATACAATTAGAATACTGCATAATCCATGCTGTTTTTTATAACTAGTATGGTGGCTAGCAGAGGACTCTGATGATTAATCTTATGTGTTAACTTAATTGGAACACCGGGAGCCCCAATATTCGCTTAACATTATTCTGGATATTTCTGTGAGGGAGTTTCTGGATGAGATTAATGTTTAAATCAATAGACTGTATAAAGATTGCCCTTCCCAATGTAGGTGGCTTTATCTCATTCATGGAAGATCTAAGTAGAACAAAAAGGCTGAGCAAAGGAGAACTCACTGTCTTCTCCTAACTGTCTTCAAGCTCGGACATCAGCCTTCCCTTGACTTTGAATTTTAACTTGGACTGGCGTTTACAACACTGACTCTGCAGGTTCTCAGGCGTTTTCACTCTAACCACTCCAATAGCCTTTCTGGGTCTCTAGCTTTCCTCCTGCAGATCTTGGGAATTTCTAGTCTCATAACTTCATGAGTCAGTTCATTATAATCTCCCTGTCTCTATCACTCTATATATGTAGATGGATAGATAGATGATAGATAGATAGATAGACAGTCTTCCCTTGTAGCTCAGTTGGTAAAGAATCTACCTACAAGACAGGAGACCCAGGTTCGATTCCTGGGTCAGGAAGATCCCCTGGAGAAGGAAATGGCAACCTACTCCAGCATTCTTGCCTGGAGAATCCCATGGACAGAGGAGCCTGACAGGCTACAGTCCATGGGGTCGCAAAAGTTGGACACAACTTGGCGACTAAACCACCACCACCACCAGATATAGATAGATATAAAGATACATATATCTTCTATTGGTTCTGTTTATTAGTTCTGGGGGCTTGAAAGTCCAAGGTCAAGGTGCTGACAATTTTAGTTTCTGTCCTCTTGGCTTGTAGGTGGCTGCCTTTTCACTGTGTCTCAAGTATTCTTTCCTCAGTGCATGGGCATGGGCAGAGAGAGAGAGGGAGAAGGCAAGCATGAGCTGTCTGGTGTTTCTTTTTATAAGGACACAAATCCCACTGGATCAGGGCTTCAAGCTTATGAACTCATTTAACCTGAATTACTTCCTTAGGGGCTCCATCTCCAAATACATCCACCCTAGGGCTTAGGGCTTCGGGATATGAGGTTTTTGGAGGACACTGTTCAGTTCATAACACTGGGTGAGGGTTACATGACGGGAGTCTGGACAGGACCAAAGCAGGCTATGAAAGACTCTGGACCTTTTGCTAAATGGATGACTGATGGGGAGTTAGTGAAGTGTTTTAACTGTGAAAAAATGGTAAGACATATAAGAAAGCTTATTCTGATTTCTGGTAAAGAATTGACTATAACATCCCTGGAATATTCTGTGCACATTTGCCAGTGGAAATTTTATGACAGCAAATTAAAAAATGAGTACTCATATCTGCTGGGAGAACTAACGCAGACAGAAAGCCATTGCCAGACTCTTGGAGATATTTCAATATCTACACGGTTCATGAAGTTGGATTGAAAAAATAATGTGGCCCATTCATGCAGCCGCACACTAGGAGCATCCCAGTGGTATTCATTTACCCCCAGCCATGATCTTTTCCTTGGGCTCAAGACCTAGTGTTTATCATGCCTATGTTGTCATAGGAGATCACCTCCTACTCACTGCTCTTTACAGAAGTTTTCAGTGGAGATTGGTCCCTTTAATCTTTAGACAGCAGAACAGGAAGAGGGGGATAATAGTGCAAAGAAAGTTTGGCTTTTGGAATTTTGTATTTTAATTGATAAATCACACACATACAGGTTTCTAGGCAGTAGCAGAGAAAATTCCTAATAGTAATGCATACTGGCCATTGTTGTATTATGCTTTATGTTTTGTTTATCATTTAAAATATATGTATATGTCTGTGTGGCTATTTATATACCTATTATCTATTTATTTATAATATCTGATGTCAGTTCTAAAAAATTGGGAAAAAGGTAAAATGTTAATCATTTCAAGCCAGCAAAGCTGGCCTTGCTATAAGCTGGCTCCAAATTTGGCTAAAAATTAGGCAAAAAGGTAAAATATTAATCATTTCAAGCCAGCAAAGCAGCCTTTGCTATAAGCTGGCTCCAAATTTGGCAATGGGCTGGTTGGTTTTTGTCAAATCACCATCCAACTGAAGTTGGCTGTTATTCTTTTAGTTTTTTGACAAGCACAAGGTGAACAGTGCGTAAGCCAAAGGATAATTACACACCATATCTCTTGAAAAAGTTTGGATTGAAATAACCCACCACTCATTCAAATATGGAATAGCTAAAGAGAACGCTAAGTGCCTATGAACTAAAGCAGATCAGAACCTATGATACGAATACTGAAAACAAAGGAATTTAATAATTGTCCTGAACGTTAATAGAAAGCTAAAACTATTGACAGTAATTGCTAAATTAACCAGAAAACAATTCATAAAACTCCATGACATGTTTAATAAGATATAAGACATAGCCTATATGAAATAAGGAAAGAGAGCCATAAGTTCCATAAGGGCTGAAAATGCTAAAATTAAACCACAATGTGAGGAAGTACATAATAACATGAATATGAAGGTAATTTGCACAAGTATAGATAGGATGTCAAATAATTATAAACCGCAGCAGTTAAAACAAGGTTCTCATTCATGGTAATAAGTGCAGGATTAGAATTTTCTTAATTAGTAATGGGAAAGATGAACTTGAAAAGATTTCCACCATGTACACGGTCCTGTGCTGATTGCCATTTTGGAAGCCAATTTAAACACGAGCAAGTAAACAAATACCCTATTGGATGGTGTGGATAGACATATTTGTTTGTAATTTCTGAGAAAAAAAAATGAACTCATTTCAAATTCATGTCACAATGACAAGTAGCAGTGACTTAAATTAGTCATTCGGGACAGTGGTTCTCAGTGTGGTCCTTGGACAAGCAGCATCAGCATCAACTGAGAACTCAGAGTGTAATTTCTCAAGCCTTCCCTCAACCCACTTGATTCAGAAATTCTAGGAGTTGGGCCAAGTAATTGGTATTCTAACCAGCCCTAGAGGTGATGCTGCTGTAGCTCAAATTTGAGAACTACTACATTGGGAGAACGACTTTATCTGTACTATGAGGAGAGTAAGGCAGCTTACTGATCACATAAGTTACCCCTTATCTGCACCACAGACACAAAATCCAGGAAAGATTGTAGAGCTGAGGACTTTGCTAGTGGGGGATCCTGTGTGCCTCAGATTCCCCACTCACACGTGAGAGAAATGGACATAGTTACCTAGATAACTGATTTCCCCAAAGAAGAGCATCAAAGGAATATCAAGTGTAATATATGAATACAAATAAAAGAGAAGAAGCATTGTTTATTTCCCAAACCAGGGATCAAACCCACACCCCCTGCAGCGGAAACACAGCATCTTAGCCATTGCACTACCAAGGAGGCCCTAAGGGAGCATTTCTTAAGCTGAAGGAAGGCCTATGTGTGCAGGTTGAAAGTGCTTTTTGCTATACAGGCAAAGTCAACAAGAAAACTGACAGCTAATTAATTCTGGGGGAAACAAGATCTTATATAAAGAAAAAACCTCCTACAAACATCAAGAAAGAAAGAAGGGGAGAGAGAGAGGGAGCCTGGCTCTAAGATTAAAAATCCTTGCAGAAGGGGGAAGATATGGAGTTGAATGAAAGAATTAGGTTTGCATAAGAAGATGGGTACCTCTTCCTCCAAGGCTTTCAGTAAGGATGCCATGCTGTATGCAAATATTGACAATTTAAATGAGATTAACAATTTGTAAATCACATATTTCCTGGCATATGGTTTATGCTCATTCAGTGCTAGCCCTCACCCATTATCAGAGCACCAGGCACCTGAATGAGGAACTCCTGACTCATCTCTGGAAGGTGTCACACTCTAGGCACTAGAGTCTAGGTCATTAATAAATGTTTAGCTTTGAGAAAGAAGGCAAAATCTGAGACTAAGTCCTAGTAGTGAATGAAGTGGATGGTTAAGAGCTTATTGGTCTTAGGATATTATGTGTGAATGAAAATGTTGTTGAAAGGCAAGAGCTGTGGAACATGAGAGTATAGTGGCAAGAAAGACTGTAAGGCAAAAAGACAAGGTTATTCAGAAGATTTTCAAATACTTCATGTGTTCCAAGTGCAGGTCCTGTGTAGAAAAAGATATTTAATATATATCAAATATGGCAGTCAGCATACATTCCTTCCCTTCACTTGACTTCTTGAGAGTCCCTTGGACTGCAAGGAGATCCAACCAGTCCATTCTGAAGGAGATCAGCCCTGGGATTTCTTTGGAAGGAGTGATGCTGAAGCTGAACTCCAATACTTTGGCCACCTCATGCGAAGAGTTGACTCATTGGATAAGACTCTGATGCTGGGAGGGATTGAGGGCAGGAGGAAAAGGGTATGACAGAGGATGAGATGGTTGGATGGCATCACCAACTTGATGGATGTGAGTTTGAGTGAACTCAGGGAGTTGGTGATGGACAGGGAGGCCTGGCGTGCTGCGATTCATGGGGTCGCAAAGAGTCGGACATGACTGAGCGACAGAACTGAACTGAACTGACTTGACTTCTGGGTAAGAGAAAACCTGGACTCCCAGGTCCTCCCAGGCTGAGAGATTCAGTGGGTGAGAGCTCACAGTGCTTAAGTAGTACTATTATTGTAGTGTGATAAGAATTCACTTTCTTTCCCATAATGTTGCTAGTCAATGAGCAATGGAAACTTTTATTAGTCATGACTTCTCCACTCTTGAGTACAAAATCCAGATAAGGAGACAAATAACCTGCCAACCATCTGCAACGTTGATAACCATTCAAAATCTAAAAACAAGATACAGACAATATCACACGTGTATAGCTGCTAAGTGAAATGTAGCTATAGGATAGGCTGCCGTTGTTAAGCAGAAACATCAGAAAGGTTTTCAGAAAAGGGATGAAACTAGGATGGTAGAAGTAGGAATTAGACAGCCAAAGAATGGAGTGGTAGCACCATTGCAGGTGGAGAGAGTAGCACAAAGCTCAAAAACAGGGAATCCATATGATGGAATAAGTAGATACTTTTGAGACGGTAGAACAATAAAAATTTAAGGATGTCCTTCTCTGTTTGAATTTCCAAAGATGGAATAGCAATTTAACCAGCTCTTCTTATAGCATCTTATATTAAAATATCATACAATCAGCAAGACATGATTATATTCTTGTTGTTTCTGAAAGTTATACAATTATCTTGATATTTTTGTAACATTAAGTGTGAAAAATTTCCTTGTTTTCTCTCCTTGTCTTTTTTCTGGCCACTTTTAGCAGCCTGAAAATCAGCTTTCATTTTGACTGCCGCTTAACAGAATTTGATTAAAAAAAGTAAACTAATTACAACGGAAATGCAGCCCTGCGAAGCTTTAAGAAAAACACATTATTTTGTTTTAGGGTTCAGTTACTATACATTCATTTATCATCTTTATAAGCGATGTGCAGGCGATGATGAATAGGCCCTGGCTTTGAATCAGGAAATGTAAATTATCCTTTTTCTTTCTTTTTCCATTTTTTTTTAAACAAATTATGAGTGCTAGGTAATTTGAAGCTAACTGATGTGCCAAGAACTCAAAGACGATGTAATGCATGAAAGCAATAAGGTCTACTTATCTGATAGGCTGAAGCAAAGACAACTCCTGGTCCAGGGGACACACACTTGAGTTGAGGTGGTTGTGTCCTGTGGTTGACCTAGCTGGTTTGGAGGACCATCAGTAAGAGCCAGGTTGCTCTGCTATTGCTTTGTATTTGAGCCTCCCTCATGTCAAGTAGTAGCTTTTACCTTTGGAGAACTGGCACACAGACTCCTTAAACCTTCGCTCATCTGGATCTTTTTTTTTTCCCCATAGATAAGTTGATTGTGTCATATTTTATTTTTTTATAAACAAAATATTTATTGAGCGTTATTTCCAGTCAGAAAGAAAGTCTAAAGAGAAAAAGTTCTATGGTTTTCTATTGCTAGGTAACAAACTAACAGATTTAGTCACTCAAAAAAATACACATTTATTATCTTGCAGTTTCTGTGGATCAGAACTCAAGGCACAGCTTAACTGTGTCCTCTGCTTAGGGTTTTATGAAGGTATCATCCAAGCTGCATTCTCATATGGTGGTTTGACTAGGGAAGAATTCATTTTCAGTCTCATTCAGTTTTTTGGCAGAATTAATTTCCTTGTGATCGTAGGGTTGGCATCTCTAGCTTCTTACTGGTTCTCGGCTAGACACTGCCCTCATCTCTCAAAGGCTGCCTGATCATCTGTTGGGGGCGTGCACTTCTTTACCAGATGGGCTTCACCATCATGGCTGCTTCATCAAGCCAGCAAGAAGAGTCTCTAGAGGGAATCTGCTGTTGAGATAGTCTTTTATTATTATTTTTAAAAATTTTATTTTGTTTTTAATTGGAGGGTAAAAACAATACTGTGATGGCTTTCACCATACATCTACATAAACCAGTCATGGGTATATATATGTACCCCACCCCTCTAGGTCATCACAGAGCACCAGCTTTGGGTTCCCTGCATCATTCAGCAATGTCCCACCAGCTATCCACTTTACATATGGTAATGTATATGTTTCCATCTATTTAGAATATTGAAAATCTTTGATATATTATAAGAAATTAGTGCACTTTCAAGCAAGAAGTGCAGTATTTCAAGACAGACAAAATAAGCTTTATGTATAAGTAGACTTTGGATAAGGAGAGAAAATGGGAAAGCACATTACCAATAAGGGAAGAAAAGAATGCTCAAGTATAGACCATGGGTGAAGAGTAACCACTTCTGACTGGATGGCCATGGTTGTAGATAAGCAGCAGGGATGGTTTTAGGAAAGATAAGGCTCAGGGTGCTCACCTCAGGATGAATCTCAAGTTTACATTTCACTCATCACTTGGTGTAGAAAAGCCTCAGTTGAAATAAAGTAGCAATAGAAATGTTAGCTTTATTGGCGCAGAAAGTTATGCATACTCATTTCCATTTTCAGGGGTTTTGCAATATTTACATTTACTTGCATATAGAATGTTTAAGATATTTGCATGTGTTCTGCAAATTAATTTAAAATTGGCAATTGACTTACATTTGGGTGACATTTATGGATAAAGATATTAGCCACAGATACCACTCACAGATAAAGTTATACGTGTCTCATTAATTCCCATATTCTTTATAAATTATGTCAATTTGATTTTTATGTGGTAATTCTCTATATATATTGCTTTCCATTTTAGAAATAAAACTCATGGATTTTTTACTCACTCTAGCACACAAAGTGTTTGCATATTTCCTTTTTAATTTCCTTAATTTTTGTTTCTTCTCACACTCTTTGCTTTTATTATACCTTCTCTCAGATTGCTGAGGCAATGATTAGGTATATTGGCCTTGGAAAAATAAATAAAGAGAAAGAAAATATGTTGCTCTGTCACTTTAAAATGTAGTCCATTTACACAAACATATTAAAAGTCTAAATATTTTATTGCCTAGGCACAATCTCATTTTTATTGCCCCAATCACAGCTCATTGGTTAGGATATGCTGGGCAGAGGAGTGAGCTGGCCAGCTAATGGCCTCCCTGCTGCTAAAATTAACTAATTGTTAAAGTAATAACCATGGACCCTCACGGCCTATTTTAATAGTCAGTGGCAATCTGGGAAATTATTTTGCTGCTTTCATTTCAGTAAGTCCTCCTGTTGGCCATTTGCACCCTCTCTGTCCTTTTAAATGTCCTCTTGATGAGAAATATTTCAATGGGACCCTGCAGGGAGTTTTGGCCAGTCCCTCCAAGTGGCATGTGGGACCCATTTTTTCTTCTGTGAATATGGGACGAGCATTGTATAAGTATGTACTGGGGTACACGTGGGTGGCCATCTATCCATCGCACCAAACTTCTTTTCCAAATTTATCCTTCCTCCTCGGCAATGTGTCTTTCACATCAGTTTGTTCCATGTCTGGCTGTGTTTTGCCCTAATGCTGGCCATGACCTTGCCTGTCCTTTTGGTGAAAAACTCTTCAAGCATATTTAGATGATCATGCCAATCCACAGTGGAGGCTCAGATAGGAGTTCACCCATTCAATACCTGAGGACAATGCTATTTCCAATTTTGACCTCTCCTCTGATATTCCAGTGTACACTCTTGCTACAATACATTTTATTGTATTTTATTATGCTTTTGTACTTCACATTCTCCTTTATCCATTTGTTATTTCATGTGTACAAATCCTTTATTCTCAGTTAAGTTTACGTTTACCCAGAGAAAATTCTGAACTTCCTCTTGCATCTTTCAGTCACCAGAGCTCTGTTAAATACATTGCAGATGTTTTTGTAAACACATGTTGAATTAAATTAAATTATATCTGAGGATTTCAAAGTTGTATCTGCTATACAGGTGTCCTGTGAGGATATTTTAAATCCTTCATATCCAGAGAGAAAGAGGTAAGTTCTACACATTCCTCTACTGAGACTAAATCTTCATGAGTTTTGTCATAAACATGTCATTAGTATGGACCTCATAGAATAGAAATTACTTATGGTGTCATTTAAAATTTTTAAATGACACCAAGAAAGACACAAAAAAACATTGGACTGAAGGAAATCAATCCTTAAAGAAAATGGGCCTATGGCAGAGTTATAGGGTAAACATTTTTGAAACCAGAGATGGAAGGCTAATCAGTTTATTCAGAGGTTCAACTGCAAGACCTGTGCTAACTACATTATTCGCTGGAAAAAATATGCAGGGCTTCTGCTTGTATATCTGCAAAATATTCTTTAATAAGTCTTCTTATCTGTTTAACAGTCATTAATTCAGACTGCGGAACACTCTTTGCAAAATAACTCATCTCCTTTGTATTATTGTGACAGTTTTTTGTTTTATGCCTGTTGAGACGTGATTATTGAATGTTTTTTATGAATGTTTGTAATGGTTCTATGTTGATACTAACAAAAAGACTGAAAACCAGTCTATTGATTTAAGATTCCATACCAGTCATGGTACAGTCTGATAAGTCATGAAAAGCTTCTTGGGGATTATATCTTTCTATACATTAGGCTAATTATAGCTAACCCATGGGAGAGTTACATTCTTAGGTTAAGGACAGATTTTGGTCTGGGTTGGTACAGCTGCATTCAAAAGTCTAGAATCCTTTCAGTACCACGTTTCTCACATTTCATGAAGACTTAAAACTCAACCATTAAATGAGGGTTGAGATTTGAGGAGTCTTTTTGCAATTCTAGCAAGCTGTACTTTATGATCCCCTTACAGTCCTGAAGATTAATATTTGAGTTTGCTTTTAGAGAATGTTTTTAAAAAGAAACTCTCAAAAATCATGGTTAGGACTGAGACAAACTGCATCCTGACTCCTCTACGTACCAGCACTACTTCTTTGGGAATATTGCTATAATATCTACTAACTTCAATTTCCTAACAGGAAATTAAAATGGGTATGTTTTTTCTTTCTGATCTGCTTTGTAAAGTGATAGGAACCAAAGATTGTGATTATTTGTAAAAGAAAAATCAGTAATCATTTAATGAGGGCCTGAGTGATTCTTCTATCAGTTGAATGAAAGTGTATCCACGTGTCGAATTTTTGATATCTATTTTAGTTGCTTACATGCCTTTTTTCTCAACTCCAGGATTTCATCTGGGTTAAAAATAGTTGAATGAAAGAACAACAGATTTGCATATGTTTCATATTATCATCTTTTTTGTGTTGAGTTAGGGAGGCACAGATTAAGAGCAATGGTTTAGAGTCAGTCAGAGGTGCTTTCAACCTTGTCATGCTTAACTACTAGTTGTTTAACCTTGAAACTCTCAGCAATCTCTCTAAGCCCAAGGGTATTCACATTAAACCTGAGGACAATAGATATACTTACTTCGTAGGACTGTTCCGGGGATTCTGGGAGGTGATGCTGCAATGCACTTGGCATTGTACATTATACACGATAACGATAGGTGTTTAATTAACACTAGCTATCCTTTCCATATTATTACTAAGGACAACTCAAACAAATGACACTTTGACACATTGTAGGCACTCAAAAAGAATTCGCATGGTGTGGCATTCACGGCTACTCTGAAAGGACCTGACTAGGGATCCATGGTGGATGGAGAAAAGCCACCAGGAAAGGATGCCACCTGTGAGGGGCTTTGACAAGGAGCAGTCTCCAGGAGGAATCACGACTTGCCTTGCTTTGGGAGCTTCAGAGGCCTGGAGAGCTTGAGGAGGGGAGCTGAGAGAGCTTTAGGGAATCCACTCATGGAATTTCAGCCTCATCAGGGAAACAGAGAGTTCCTTGGGTCCAGGAATGAGGTATGGTACTGAAGAAACCACAGCTACAGAACCAAGTCTGAGATGACCCAAGTAACCCCCAATCCCAATTCCTCTGCATCTTCTAGAACCTTGAAAGCATCAAATAGAATTCAAAGAGCACATGTCAGCAATTCTAGGTCAAATGAGACTTTTTGATTAGAATAAAAAATTGTGTGTATGTGTGTAGGTAAATTATATTTATTTCCCAAAGCCTTGTTCAAACCTTTCTTCCTTCATGAGTTCCCAGTAGATTGTTCTTATTTCTGAACCATAATCCCCTTAGCCCTGATTATCTTTTGGCAATCTGACCCATCTCTAGGAGAGCTCAGGGAAGTTGTTATTTTTAAATCCACACTCTTTACTCACCTGGATGCTAAGGACACCATCTGCTATCTTTTCTTCACATGTCCCCAAACTGCAGCCAAGCCCAACTGAGCCCCAACACTTAGCAGGGTGATAGAGCCTTAGCATGCACTCATTTCAAAAAACAGAAAAAGTGCTTCAAGCAAGTAAACAAACCCCAAAAAGGAAATCTTGCGAATTATGTGCTAAACCATTGACGGTGTTTTCTTCTCCTTGAAGGTAAAGCTAACTTGGGGGCTGCGGGGGAAGGTGGCCCATCTGGTTCTGTGACATTTTTCTTGAAATACCATCAAAAGGAAACTGAGAAATGTGCTTCGAACTGAACAGTCATGATACCTCTTGCATCCGAAAGGAAGATTGTGAGAGTAATGAGCCTAAATCAAGGCTGGGCTCCTCCTGCCCGCAATGAAGCAAGACAGGTTTTCCTTTAAAAAACATCTGCCATAAGGGGATTTAAATCGGGTACTCCTGTTTTTAGAAAATCTCTATTTCCTTACAGGATGTCGGCTTTGATCACTAATCCCTTGAAAATGTCTTCAAGAGCTACTCCAATTGGCAGAAGTATTCGAGAGTGGGCGTGGGCAGGTGTTGGGAAAGAAGTGGGGGAGAAAACAATCCTCTTTTCCAAGCTGATGTATTACTTTAAAATAAAAAAGACAACTCCCAGAGCCTCCTGGCGCTAATGATCCTCTCTGAGCTTTTCCCAATGGTGAGGTCCAGGGAAACCTTTAGAAAATGTTCTTTTGCAGGTCAGCACTTCCTGTCCTCTCTCCCTGGCCAATGGCATTAATGTGTGTTTGTCAATACTGAATTTTATTTGCTGCATTGCATCTCAGCTTAGAGAAGGAAGCACATCGTGTTGCATTTTCCTTGCCTCTCAAACTGGAGTTCCTGCTTCTCCCCAGCTTTGTGTTGTCAGCAAAACTTAACACGTTTACAATTGGTCTCTTGATCGGAGGTAATTACCTGCAGGAGAAATAGCAAGGCTGAGAACCTAACAAGAGAAGCCTCGTGTGGCCGTGCTTTGGGCTGCTGTCCTGAAAGTGTATCAGACTTGTCAAATTGGTTCAAATTAAATTGACATACCACTCTTTCAGGCATTACCGTGTTTTTAAACCACAGTGAGCCCTTTTGGGCTGTACTTGCCTTCAGAGTTAAAAAGGAATGTGCAAAGGACACCCAAAGGGGCAAGTGACAAGGACAGCGGGGGTCTTTGGGAAGACCCTTTACAACAGGCTCCAAGAGGCGGTCTTGTCAGGACTGAAGCTCAGTTGGGTTTTTTTCTCAGCAATTTCCTGTTTCCTGCCACAGTGATGACAAGCTGTCCCCAAGCCTTAGCCATAAGGCCTTGGAGCCATTTTTTTCCTGCCTTCAGCTCTATTTATTCATTTACTGTAATGTTTATGAGCTTTGTCCAGGGACACTGCTGGGTCTCACAGTACCAGCTTCAGCCTGGAGGGAGACAGGGCCATTCTAATCCCAGCCTTTCCCTGATGGGCCTGGTGACCTTGGCCAAGTCATTTAACCCCAACTCACTGGGGCCACCATTTGTAAGAGAGCAGGGAACTGAGTGAGGCCTGGATCACCTCAATAGGGCATCAAGAGGAATAACTAATTAATGATTGTAAAGCACTTTGCAAACAGAAAGTGCTATGCAAAATGCTTAATATTAATCATAAAATGCATTGCCTGCAAGCCTCTAGGCGTATGTACAGAAATAACCACAGCAATTAAAGTAACATGCTAACAAAACTCATTAACCCCTAAACCTCCTTCTGCCCATACTTGGCTGTCATAGCTTCGTGGCTTTCTCGAGGCTGCCAGGTGATGCTGGGAGGAAGGCTGCCATGGAGAGCGTGGCATTGGGCTCTCCCGTGCTTTCTGGGCAAGTCATCAGGTCACCAGTTCTGACTGCTGACAGCCTTAAATTCACATCAGCTTTCAGCCTTTCCGGCCCATTTCTCCCGTGTGGATCTCTTCCTTCCCTCCATGCTCTAGAACCCACTGCCTATACCATCTGTACCCCAGATGATTCTTCTCTCCTCTGTGTGTTTATTTCCTTCCGTGCACATGTGACTTTTCTCTACCCAGTGTGTAAGCAGCTTGAAGGCAGGATTTCCCTACATTGTAATTACTAAAGGAGGACAATGCAAAGAGTGTGCCTGCAGGTAGTCTACAGACACACGGGGAGATGCTTTGCAATCCCAAGTTATTGATTAGATGAAGGTGATAGAGTGTTATTTGAAATCAGCCACAGTCATGCTAGTTATCTTGCAGCTGGGAAGCTGGCAATTATTGCTAAGAAGCTCCTGAGGTCTCGCAGGGAGGGAAATGAACGAAAGGGAAGAAAGAGCTTGGACTCAGTTCATCAGAAAACCTTCAGCTTTGAAACAGGGGAATAGTAAAAGCCAACATTAAAAAATTATCTTCAGGAAGAGAGGGAAGGAATGAGTGTGGTCTGCCTTGAGAAAACAAGACTGAGGGTCTTGTGGGTCGCAGCTCACACAGGCTGGAGGGTGGAAGTGACGTGGATGGCTGGAGACCTCAGTGTGTTCAGGACTGTGTGAAGACAGGCTGAGCACTTGCAAGACCTAATTTATCTTTCTTTCTCCTCTTTGTGAGAATGAATGGCTAATTTGGAAGAAGTCTCTCCTTACCTCCTTTATCTTTAATAAGCAGCCATTTTGGGTTTTAGTTCTTTTTACCTTTTAAATTTCTTACCTTAGCTTGTCCAGAATGCTGGCTCATGTCAGAATTTTTGTGCTGCAATAGCATCTTTCATAGACTATAAAAGGGATATGGAAACTACATTCTTGAGGCATTGTGTGTCAAAATTTAATCTGATTCCACCTTGCATACAATATTATAATATAGGGTTGGGATATGGACCACTAGACTGATAATGCAACAGTTTTTATAAAAATTACCACATAGATTATAAGAAATGTGCTCCAAATTATAAATAAGAATAGTATCATTTTTGTCAAATGTTAGGTAGAGCAACTAAGCAAAAGACAACCAAAAAACCTGTATTATGTTGAATTTAATTGTTTAAGAGAAATCTCCTGGAGAGGAGCTTCTTGATCAGTAAAGAGGGGATTGTGTCCTAGAAGAAATAGCTGAAGAACTCCTGGGCAGGGAGATGGGCAGGGGACTCTCAGATTGAAGGTTGGGAAGGAAGAATTTGTTGTGAAAAGCCTAGAGCCAGGGAGGGCATTGCATCTCTGAGCACAAAGGTCTGCCTGTGGGGAAGAGGAGGGAGGAAGCAAAGAGGGAAAATAGAGGCAAGAGGCGGAAGCTGATCATTTGCACTCAGGATGGTGAATGACCCTAGAGTGAGTTCAGAGAGAAAGACACAATAAGAATCCAGAAAGGGTCAAAAGTGGGAGAACAGTGTCTGGAGTTCTATCCTGACAGAGGAGGCTGTGGAGAATATTCTTTGATTTTTGGCAGCTACTCCACGGAGGATTCCCTCCTGTGGAGAGCTGCAGTGATTGTGGACAGGCAGTTTGGGAGATTACAGGTCTGAAGATGACTTGGGGAAAAAATAATCCTAAAATTACAAGAAAAAAAGCCAAGAAATGATATTGAGGGAGCACAAACCTCTATTTCAAGGCCAAATCGAAAACTCCCTGACTAGGAAATTGATATTCTGCCTCAAAGTGCCCTTCCTGAAGGCTGGGCTCAGCTTCCAGGGGAGAGGTTGGAAGGGGAGGTAACATTGGTGTCCATTCTAAGATCCGCTTGTGCCACCAACATCTGGCACGTCCAGATGTTGAACTAGTCACTTCACAACTGTCAGCCTAGTTTTCATCTGTATAGCGAAGCATTGCAGTTAGTCTGTTAAGTCCTTTCCACTTCTGATATCTGATGGACCCCATAATACTGAGTAGGCAAAGCATGTCTCACACACTTGTTCAGTGGCTAAGAAGCTGACTTAGATGGCATTTCCATTTAATTGAAGGTGGGTTGGGTTTACCAAAGTGGATAACTTTAGAGTTTCATCCCCATGGTGCAGAGTGGTCATCAACCAAAATCTATGTAATAACATCTATATGTCCAACTCTTTGATAACTACTGAAATGATGACTTAGTCCCCGCCCTTGAGTAACTTACAGTTTAATCAGGGAGTACCATAAACACATGAAAAATGATAAAATATGAAAAATGTAACTAAACCCTTATATTTTAAGTCTTAGAGCTCTAGACCAAGAGTGTTTTGTTAGTGGAGCTTAAGTTTTCTGTGGGTCAAATGGCCAGAGGCAAGGGAGAGGAGTTGGGCCTTGAATAGCAAATGCTCTGTTCATTCAATAATATGTCCCTTTTTGCATCCTGATTCCTGGTGGGTGAAAGCTGAGCAATCTTTCTCTCTCTCACCCGAGGAAAATGCCAAAACTGAAAAACGGTCCATAATGAACCTCTCTGTTGACCATGTTGAGACGGTGGAGATGAGGGACAAAAGGGGCTCAGATGCAGAAATCACCATGCTAATAGGTTACAAACTGGGAAAACTCATCTGAGATTAAGCCCTCACAAGGCAAAGATCAACCATTAAAGCTGGGGTCAAGAGTTTTGGGTCCAAATCCCCTTTCTCTCATTCACTAGAACTCTGAATTTGGAAAAGTCTCTTACAATAATTGAATTTGGTGCTAGAACCAAACATTTTTCACTCTGTTTTAGTATGATTACAAATAGTGAAATTACAGGCAGGCTAGGAAAGTCAGGGACGAGCATGGAGATCCCAGGTGTACAGGGGATAATTGGCAGAGGTCAAAGGTGGCTTCAACAAGGGTGGCTGCTTAGTGTTGGACATAGAGATTATTGGCTTACTCCCCAATATGGATTAGAGGTGGCCTTTCTGAAATGTTCTTCCCACTCTGAAGGAAATCTAGGGTTGCTTCATTTTGTACACTCTAGTATTTCAGCAAGCACGTTTCATCAGCAATAGCAATTACACTGTGTATAAGAGGTAGACATAACACTGACCATCTAGGTTATGGCCCAAACCAGGAAACTACTGAGGGTAGAAGAGGTACTACTAACAACTATAATGGATAATGGTTGAAAATCAAGTTTATCCTGGAGAAACTGGAGGTACGATAGCCTCATCCATAGACATCATTTTTCTCGACACATCATGAGTTTTTTCACTTTCCAAATTAGGAAGCTTCCTCATGTTTCCTCTATCAGACACTGAAGATTTTGTTTAAGCAAACAAACATAAAATGTCTACTTCTTAGGACACAAAAAATTCTTTAGGAAACAAAGAATTCTAAATGTCAGGAAATTGAAGCTCAAGGAGTTATTTTGAAGAAGGGCAATACAGACATCCCGGATGGCTCAGACAGTAAATAATCTGCCTTCAATGCAGGAGACCTGGGTTCAATCTCTGGGTCTGGGGAAGAGAATGGCTGCCCATTCCAGTTTTCTTGCTGGAGAATTTCATGAGTAGAGGAGCCTTTTGGGCTACAGCCCATGGGGTTGCAAACAGTCGAACACAACTAAGTGACTCACACTTTCACACTTTCATATTCAGTACAGGATAAATGTATGCACATATATGCAAAAAGGAGAGTTTACACACACACACACACACACACACACACCTTCTTCAACCTAAAATCTGAAACCACTTGGTCCTAAATTATGGCT
Organism: Bubalus bubalis; assembly: GCF_019923935.1. Lineage (NCBI taxonomy): Eukaryota > Metazoa > Chordata > Mammalia > Artiodactyla > Bovidae > Bubalus > Bubalus bubalis. Next base: position 43,097,119 of record NC_059178.1, read on the forward strand.
TTATGTGTGTGTGTATGTGTGTGTGTATGTCCCATGTTAAAGTGTCAGTTGCTCTCAGTCCCTAAAGAAATGTTATTTTTGGATGACAGGGAGAAACGGAGAAAAGGAAACTCATAAGAGGGTAGGGTAAGGAGGAGAGTTGGGAATGCATTTGTAATTCAAAATTGCTGCTGCTGCTGCTAAGTCGCTTCAGTCGTGTCCGACTCTGTGCGACCCAATAGACGGCAGCCCACCAGGCTCCCCCATCCCTGGGATTTTCCAGGCAAGAACACTGGAGTGGGTTGCCATTTCCTTCTCCAATGCATGAAAGTGAAAAGTGAAAGTGAAGTCATTCAGTCGTGTCCGACTCTTCTCCACCCCATGGACTGCAGCCTACCAGGCTCCTCCTGGTAGGAGGAGGAGTATTTTCCAGGCAAGAGTACTGGAGTGGGGTGCCATTGCCTTCTCCAAATTCAAAATTATAACCCAACAAAAGCAAAACAGGAAGGAAACAGCATTTTAAAGAGGCTGGCAGATAGCATCGGCTCATTAGTGGTTCCATTGCAGTGTACGTTGGTTTGCTTGCTCTCCTAGCATCAAAAACAGTGATATATGTGTAGTGGGTATAGAGGAAGTAAATTAAACAAACATAGCTCAAGTTATTTTAGGGTATTCTGAGTATTAACTCTCATCCTTGAAGGTAGCAGTGAGAATTACAAAATGCTTCAGTCTTTGAAATTAGCCGCTGGACTGCAAGTAATGGGATTCTCAGGGTATCACTTCCATAGGTGAGAAGCCCAAAATGTTTTCAATGAAAGGGAGCTCTTTCCACCAGTTGAATGGGACGACAAGTGAATCCTTGATGCTAGCACAGCGGGGCTGTCAAACACTGGAGAACTTTGTTTCCATTTGGGAATGATTAAGGTCTTATTGCTTCTGTCTTGGATATGAAAGACTTGAAACACATCAGTTTGATGTAACCAGGGTTGAATGACAACTCTATGCATGTAGTTAGCAAAGTTCATTGAGAAGGAAAGAGGAGCACTGAATTTCAGGAAAGTTAAACTGTAAGAATTGAGTACCTTGATTGAATTTGATAGCTCTTAATGGGAAACTGTACTGAACTGGCAGAAAAAAAAAAAAAAGAAAAAGCAATGAGATCTGATGAAAAGGATCAAACTCAAATTTAGTTTTTAAAAATACCTCAGAATTAATCTTGCCCATTTAATTCAGGCAATAGTAGAAATCATTTTACATAATAAAGGGGGACAATGCCAGAAATAGCAGGGTGGAATTTCAGAAGCAGAATTAGAGGAGGACCACAGGGAGAAGCTAATTTGCTTTTCTGCTTCAAAATATTTCCCACAATCATATTTTGGGGTCTATTTGATCCTTTTACAGTAAAGGTAGAGTAGGGCTTTCTAAGGAAGATTTCTGGATGGAGCTTGAATTGTAACCACTGAATTGAGTAATCAGAGGGCCAGATGAGTCATGCCATCTGAGGATTGATGTGGACAGCCTGGGAGACAGGAAGAGTAAGGCCCTAGGCCTTGCCCAGAGAGACCAGCTGGGGCACAAACCCTCATGAGATTGGCAGGTCAGCCAAGGAGAAGGGAGACCTGTACAAGGGACCCAGGGCTACACCAATGTCAGTCCTTTGCAAGGGCATCAGGGCATAGGGAAATAGATCTCTCTGAATGATTACGGTTTGAGTTCTACATCTTTACCACCGGCACATATGGCATTTGACAATGGCTGCCAAGGCGTAGCTTTTGGACCCTTTGGCTAGTTCTCTTCCCATTCTCTAGCAGCTCTGATTTTTTTTTTTAATATAATGTCTTTAAGCACATTCATTCCCCAGTTTGCAACAGCTACGACCACCCCCTATTGTCTGATATTTGCCATGCTTCCTCTATTTGCATGAACTCTCTGTCCCCTGACTTCTGTTTGGCCATGTGCAGAAAGGCCTCACGGCTTGGCTCTTTGTAATACTCTGGAGAGCTCTTCTCCCTACTCTATCCAGGATGATTTTCTGAGAAGCAAGAAGGGCAAAGGCCCTGAGTGAATCACTGAAGGTGCATATGGTATTCATTCTGCAGAGAACAAATATGGAACAGGAGAAAAAGTGACAGTCGCACCATTTGCATTTGGTATGTAAATTCAAGATACATATTGATTTACATGTATAATTTAGTAACCAAAAAAAAAAAAAAAAAAAAGCCCAGATAGCTAAGTAAACATGAATACCCACCCCAAGCTAAAGGCTGGGCTCCTGGTGGTGTTTGTAAGTGGCGCTGTGTGGCAGCACGTCTTGGCATGCAAATGTGTACAAACTCAAAACTCTTGCTAGGCTAAACAACACCTTTCCCAGGAAGCACGCTGATATAGCAGCCTGAGCTTTATGCATTTGTCTCCAGGGCAGAGGCCCTTCTCATCGTCTCATAGCTGGGGCCGGATACATAATCCATCTCTATTCTTTCCTTAAATTCTGCCTTCAAACTGAAATAGCTTCGTCTTTTAAAGCACCTTTTTTTTTTTCCTTTTGTCGTTTCCATGCATAAAGGACTCGAATATGTATTTCCTCCATAACCATCAGAAGTGCGGTGAAGTGTGAGTTGCTCAGTCATGTCTGACTCTTTGTGACCCCATGGACTGTGGCTCACCAGGCTCCTCTGTCTATGAAATTCTCCAGGCAAGAATCTGGGAGTGGTTAACCATTCCTTTCTCCGAGGGATCTTCCTGGTCGAGGGATCGAATCCAGGTCTCCTGCATTGCAGCCAAATTCTTTACTGTTTGAGCCACCAGGGAAAGACAGGTATAAATGCCTTAACTGGCTACATGTTTATCTAAACTGATTTCCTTTTCTCACCAAGCTTCCCCTTATCTTTAGCCTCTAAAACAGACCCTCTAGAGAGAATTCTTCACTGCCCCCAGACACATGAATATTCCCACCACCATGCTTCTGCTAATTCAGCAACATCATCCAAGAGAATGCCCTGCCCTGCATCCATCAAAATCCCATTCATTTCTTTTTTTTAAATTTTATTTTTTAACTTTACAATATTGTATTGGTTTTGCCATATATCAAAATGAATCCTCCACAGGTATACATGTGTTCCCCATCCTGAACCTTCCTCCCTCCTCCCTCCCTATACCATCCCTCTGAGTCGTTCCAGTGCACCAGCCCCAAGCATCCAGTATCGTGCATCGAACCTGGACTGGAGACTCGTTTCGTATATGATATTATACATGTTTCAATGCCATTCTCCCAAATCATCCCACCCTCTCCCTCTCCCACAGAGTCCAAAAGACTGTTCTATACATCAGTGTCTCTTTTGCTGTCTCGTATACAGGATTATTGTTACCATCTTTCTAAATTCCATATATATGTGTTAGTATACTGTATTGGTGTTTTTCTTTCTGGCTTACTTCACTCTGTATAATAGGCTCCAGTTTCATCCACCTCATTAGAACTGATTCAAATGTATTCTTTTTAATGGCTGAGTAATACTCCATTGTATATATGTACCACCATTCATTTCTTAAGCTCTACTTCAACTTGGTTGGCTTTGTGAAGACCCAACTTTGCTTTCAATCTCAGTCATGTATAGTTATACAAGGCACTCTAACAATTTTCTGAGTGTTGCTCTTGGCTTTTCCACCAAAGAGAATCTTTCTGAGGGAAGGGATGCCATCCCTTCCTATAACATACTCCATTTGGTGCAGAGTTGGAAATACTGGTGATTATAGAACATAGTAATGGACTCAACTAAAAAAAAATACTTCCCCAATTTTCACTCTTTTTTGCTTTATCAATATTTACAGCTGGCAACAGTAAACCTTCATCAGTGAGCATAGGTTTAAAGTAGGTTGTTGCTCAGTCACTAAGTCATGTCCAACCCTTTGGGACCCCATGGACTGAAGCATGCCAGGCTTCCTGTCTTTCACCATCTCCTGGAGTCTGCTCAAACTCATGTTCATTGAGTCTGTGATGCCATCTAGCCATCTCATCCTCTGTCATCCCCTTCTCCTTCTTCCTTTATCTTTCCCAGCATCAGGGTCTTTTCCAATGAGTCAGCTGTTCACACCAGGTGGCCAAAGTATTGGAGCTTCAGCATCAGTCCTTCCAATGAATATTCGGGGTTGATTTCCTTTAGGATTGACTGGTTTGATCTCCTTCATGTCCAAGGGACTCTAAAAAGTTAGCATAGGAGAATAAAGAGTGCAAGAAATGTGTAGGGAGATGGACTCAGGACTTCTCTTTGTCCCTACCCTGCTATGTTGTTTGTTAAGATTTCTTGTTGTAATGAATAGCAGCATGTGTATAGTATAATCCAGGGGTCCTGAACCCTGACACTGTTAAGACTTTGGACAGGATAATTCTCTGTTATGTGGAAGCCTTTCCTGTCTATTGTACAATGTCTGGAAGCCTCACTGGTTTCTGCCCATTAGATGACAGTAGCTTCCCCAGCCTGCACACCTCTGCCCCAGAGTTGTGACAACTAAAAATGTCACCAGACAATGCTAAATGTCCCTGGTTGACAAAATCTGCATTACTTCCTTACACCCACCTGTGTTAACAGACACTGCTGCAATTAATGATCCAATACTCTTAAAATGTTAACCTCTCTTCGTTGGACTAGGTAAACCACTATGATACCTGAATTGTTTTTTTTTAGAAAAATTCTGCTTTTCCCCATATTACTTGTCTTTTTGATTATGAATAGATATTTATAGAGCATTGGGTGCATCCTTAACTCTCTCTGTTTTAAGGTAAATGCTATGATCATTCTCATTTTACCAATGAGGAACTGAGGCCCACAGGAGTTAAATTTATCCGTGATCACACAGCTAGTAAGTGATAGAATTGTTATCCAAACCTAAATGCCTTGGCTCTAACGTCTGTGCTTTTGACCACTGTGTCTTTCCCAAAGGCAAAAATTAGTGTCTTCTGGATAATTATCACAAATTCTGAACAGGTTTTTTTTTTTTTTTTTTTTTTTTTGGTAAATTTTCACCTGTTCAGGGAGTGTCTAATTTGGGGATTAAGAGAACCCCTGTTAATTGTTTTAAATACCCACAGCTTTCTCTCTCCTTAATGACTTGCTCCTAAGTGAGCTCTTTCTCATGACTTGGACTTAGACACACAGCTGCGCTAGACACAGGGTTGTGGATCTCTGTGCATCACAGATCTTGGGTATATTTCGGAGACTGTGGAAAATGTTCAGTCTGTCATACCTGAATTAATCCCTCAGTTCTCTGTACCCATGGGAAAAGCCCCAGACTGATTGCTGTTTTGTATTTCCAGCTGTTTTATGTAGTCAGGCTATTCCCCAGCTCCAACTCTCTAGTGGGTCTTTACTTCCAGCTGCACTGATTCTAAACTCCTTTGACAAGATGTCAAGACCTTTCATTATCTCACTATTCCCCACACAGCCCATCTGCTTGGTATGGGTCAGCATCCGTACTTCCACTTCTAACTTCCACATCTAGGAGCTCCATCCATCTTTTTTTTTTTTTTTTATTTAATTTTGTTTTTAAACTTTACATAATTGTATTAGTTTTGCCAAATATCAAAATGAATCCGCCACAGGTATACATGTGTTCCCCATCCTGAACCTTCCTGCCTCCTCCCTCCCCATTCCTTCCCTCTGGGTTGTCCCAGGGCACCAGCCCCAAGCATCCAGTATTGTGCATCGAACCTGGACTGGCAACTCGTTTCATACATGATATTTTACATGTTTCAATGCCATTCTCCCAAATCTTCCCACCCTCTCCCTCTCTCACATTTGTATGGAAATACAAAAAACCTCGAATAGCCAAAGCGATCTTGAGAAAGAAGAATGGAACTGGAGGAATCAACCTACCTGACTTCAGGCTCTACTACAAAGCCACAGTTATCAAGACAGTATGGTACTGGCACAAAGACAGAAATATAGATCAATGGAACAAAATAGAAAGCCCAGAGATAAATCCACGCACATATGGACACCTTATCTTTGACAAAGGAGGCAAGAATATACAATGGATTAAAGACAATCTCTTTAACAAGTGGTGCTGGGAAATCTGGTCAACCACTTGTAAAGAATGAAACTAGAACACTTTCTAACACCATACACAAAAATAAACTCAAAATGGATTAAAGATCTCAACGTAAGACCAGACACTATAAAACTCCTAGAGGAGAACATAGACAAAACACTCTCTGACATACATCACAGCAGGATCCTCTATGACCCACCTCCCAGAATATTGGAAATAAAAGCAAAAATAAACAAATGGGACCTAATTAACCTTAAAAGCTTCTGCACATCAAAGGAAACTATTAGCAAGGTGAAAAGACAGCCTTCAGAATGGGAGAAGATAATAGCAAATGAAGCAACTGACAAACAACTAATCTCGAGAATATACAAGCAACTCCTACAGCTCAACTCCAGAAAAATAAATGAGCCAATCAAAAAATGGGCCAAAGAACTAAATAGACATTTCTCCAAAGAAGACATACAGATGGCCATCTTTTTATTATTATTATTTCTTTGTTTTATAGGAGTATAGTTGCTTTACAATGTTCTATCAGTTCTATTATACGGCAAAGTGAATCAGTCACACAGATACATATACCCGTCTCTTTCTTGGATATCCTTGCCATTTAGGTCACCACACAGCATTGAGTAAAATCCCTATGCTATACAGTCCATTCTCATCAGTTATCTATTTTATACACAGTAGTGTATATATGACAGTCCTAATCTCCCAATCCATCCCACCTCTCTCTTCCCCTCTCAGTATCCCACTCATCAATTCTAAGGGACAGCACAAGCCCAACTTGGTCCATGAAACGTCCCTTATTATTGAAACCTTCAGCTTGCTTTTCCTGAAATCTTTATTATCTGCTTTCTGGGTCATCCAGATCCATTCTTGAGGTGAAAAATCTAAGCTCTGGGTTAATATTCGTGTGTTTATATTCAACTTATCAACTAGATTGCATAGGTCTTAAAGGATAAGACTTTATCCTTCCTATACATCTGGCCTCCACATTAGACACAGGAAAGGTATTCAGCCAAGATGTTGACACGTTGGTCATTCATCCTCACCTTTCATATTACTCTGGCCATGAAGGGGACCACGCATTTCTTTGCTCATTTTAAGTGAATGCTAAACTGCAGCAAGGGGCTTCCCACGTGGCTCAGTGGTAAAGAATCTACCTGTTAATGCAAATGAGACATGGGAGACAATGGTTCAATCCCTGAGTCATGTCAATCCCCTGGAATAGGAAATGCCAACCCACTCCAGTATTCTTGCCTGGAAAATTCCATGGACAGAGGATCCTGGTGGGCTATAGTCCACGAGGCATTAAGAGTTGGACATGACTGAACACACACACCAAATTGCAGCAAAGTCCTTCCATGTCTGACTTGTAGCTCTATTGGTGATCAGCTAAAGGACACCAGTTAATAGTATCAGAAAAGCATACAGCTTCTGCAAGGAAGTGAAGTAGGGTGTCATATCCAGTCAGCATGTTGCAATTGCTTACCTTCGAGGCGGCATGACTACACATATTCATGCTGCTCTTGAGAAAAACCACCATCAGAAAACACAGAGGGTGTGGCCTTGGTGTGGGTTTTATTGGGTGGCGGTATCAGGGACATGTGGACACATGTCCTTGGGGTAAGATAGATTTAGGGATATGCCAGGCTTCTACCACCAGAAATGAGAGAAGCTATGTGTATTTAAAAAAGAAAAAACTAGTTTTCATTGAGTTTTATATTTCTCTTGGCAATGATGATGTTAATGTTTTCAGTGCTCACAGTATTTGGACAGTTTTCAGCACAATCTCTCTTATGATACATATAATATATACAGAATAGGAGGCATTACCTTGGATCTATAAAACTACTAGAGTCCTAAGAAGTTAAAGATATTTACTTAAGTAGATCACCAAGATCTTTTTAAATTATTTTGAGACTTCATAGTTCCTGTTAAGCCTTATCAGGTTTAGAAATCATATGATGCAGGGAAAGAAAACCCTGAATGCTGTAATCCACTCAAGTTTTTAACATAGTAGTAAATTATTCAAGGAAATCTTAGTATGAAACTGGACTTTCCTTTGCTCCAATATTAATTAATCTATTAAGAATAATAAAAATTTTTGAAAGTCTTATGTTCCAGGCATGGTTTCTTACAAGGATCTTGGTAAGATCATCAACTTCATTTAAAAAATCAACAAATGGAATTGAATAATAAATCTCAAGAAAAAAAAGGGTATTTTTTATGTACTTTTGCTTTTATGAACTTGTATATTATGAGAGGATAATGTTATATAGCACATTTCACCTTTGCATTTTTCTCAAAAGTATCTTCACTGGCTCTCTAACTCTATATTTACATCTTTCTGGAATATTCCAACTTTCCTATTCCTGGAAGAATTCTCTGACACTGTTTACTTAAAACTGACTTGTTAACTAACCACCCTCCACAGAGGCATTTTTATTAATACATAGCCTTCATTATTAAGGGACTGACCCATTTTTAGTATCAATGAATGTGTCAGTCACCAGTTATTCACATGATTTTTATGAATCCCAAACTCCTAGGATTTCCTGAATTCCAAATACTTTACTTTGCTTTCGGATGAATCCAAAATGTATGTTAGGCCTGACTCTTTAGTACTCTCTAAAGTACTGACATTTGGTGGCTCATCCACCTTCCTTAGGAGCTGTTTTTTCTGTAAGGCTATGGGAGCGTATTTGTCTAAGTAGGAGATGGGAAGATAATACTTTCTTTGCTTTCAGAAAGAAGTTCATTTTACAAGAACTGACACCTATAATAGCTAAGGTAATCTGCCACACTGATTAGGTGCACTTGGACAGAAACCAATATTCTGTGCAAGAAAAATTAATTTTAAAAAGGAAATAATGGAAGCATGTGTGTGTACTAGGTCACTTTGGTGGTGTCCAACTCTTTGAAACTCCATGGACAGTAGCCTTCCAGGCATACTTTATGTGTTTTTTTTTTTCTTTTTTCCTGTTGGGTTGATATTTCCTTAAAGAAGGCCCAGCATCTATGTGACCATCATCATGATCTGGCATAACAACTTTGGGGTAGTGAGCATAATATAGCTTTTTACATGATAAGATGCCCCTGCCTAACTCCAGGTTGCCATCTCAGTCCCTACCCCATAATCAAGACTCCATTTCTTAAATTGGAGGGGATAAGCACATCAAAATATTTATTTGTCAATCCAGAAATTCATAAGAACTTACGTGAGAAAAGAAGTATGGAAAATAGAGGGATTCCTAATGCAAACTCCCATTTCCCAAAGAGCTTTCAAACTAACAGGCCACTTCAAATGCTAGGAATCACAAGGTAACTCCTAAAAGTTTAGATGCAAGATTTGGGGGACTAGGTTGAGTCAGGATTTACTGGTAAGCAGGAAATCTTGGGATTTGGAGAGGGTCAGCAAAAGCTTGCCTATACTTCACCCCATGCTGATTAGTAATATTTATATTTGCACATCTATATTCATAACACATTATGGAAGGAAGAGGCCATGGCATATAATCATTTATTTTATGTTTTGTGTATACTTCCTTTTTCTGAGTACTTTTTGTGAATGGATACTCTTTGGGGGACCTAGGGGAAAATTATTGAAAAAAATGTCTTCCTTGAAAATATGGCATTTGATGCCTGCGGCTACATTCTATGAGAAAGCTATAACTGGTGCATTTCATGATACTAAGGGTCTGAGAGATTTTGTAAAATAGCAGGGCTACATGCATTCTTATAATAACAGTTGATTCTTCTTCATTTCAGTCTACCTCCATGTGCCCAACCTGTACCAAGAACTCTGGGGTTAATGAAAAAAAAGTGAAAATCCTTGTTTCTCATTTATGACAAACCTCTAAAGAGGAGATGGACACAGAGTGGAGTCTATACTGCATTGCACTCTACTAACAAATATCAACATTTGTGACAGCGATATTTGTATGGGTTCAAGAAATGCATATGAAAAGCAAGAGAATTTGAGAAGAACATCTGCTTCACTGACTATGCTAAAGCCTTTGACTGTGTGGATCGCAACAATTGGGAAAATTTTTAAAGAGATGGAAATACCAGACTACCTTACCTGCCTCCCGAGAAATCTGTATGCAAGTCAAAAAGCAACTGTTAGAACTGGTCACAGAACAGACTGATTCAAAATCAAGAAAGGAGTATGTTCAGGCTGTATATTGTCACCCTGCTTATTTAACTTATATGCAGAGTACATTATGAGAAACGCTGGGCTGGATGAAGCACAAGCTGGAATCAAGATTGCCGGGAGAAATATCAATAACCTAAAATATACAGATGACACTACCCTTATGGCAGAAAGTGAAGAGGAATTAAAGAGCCTCTTGATGAAAGTGAAAGAGGAGAGTGAAAAAACTGGCTTAAAACTCAACATTCATAAAATTAAGATCATGGCATCTGGTCCTATCACTTCATGGCAAATAGATGGGGAAACAATGGAAACAGTGAAGACTTTATTTTCTTGGGCTGCAAAATCACTGCAGATGGTGACTGCAGCCATGAAATTAAGATGGTTACTCCTTAGAAGAAAAGCTATGACAAATCCAGACAGCATATTAAAAAGCAAAGACATTACTTTTTTGACAAAGGTTCATCTAGTCAAAGCTATGGTTTTTCCAGTACTAATGTATGGATGTGAGATTTGGACCATAAAGAAGGCTGAGTGGTGAAGAATTGATGCTTTTGGACTGTGGTGTTGGAGAAGACTCTTGAGAGTCCCTTGGACTGCCAGGAGACCCAACCAGTCAATCCTAAAGGAAATCAATCCTGCATATTCATTGGAAGGACCAATTATGAAGGTGAAGCTCCAATACTTTGGCCAACTGAGGCAAAGAACTGACTCATTGGAAAAGACCCTGTTGCTGGGAAAGATTGAAGGCAGGAGGAGAAGGGGACGACAGAGGATGACATGGTTGGGTGGTATCACTGACTCAATGGACATGAGTTTGAGCAAGCTCCAGGAGATGGTGAAGTTCAGGGAAGCCTGACGTTCTGCAGTTCATGTGGTCACAAAGAATCAGACACAACTGAGCGACTGAAGAACAAGAAGTGCAGAGAAGCCAAAAGCAGGCCAGTGTTGCCAAGCTCTGGTTGATAATCTTGTTTCAGGATGACATTGCCACTGTTTACCAAACTTGGACTTCATTTTACTTTTATTCATTTGTTTTTATTAAATAAAAATTTATTAAATAAATTATGCATTGATAATCTACTAAGCGCAATCTTTAAAGCCCAACACAGTTCACTCAAAAGAAAGTGAACACAGTGAAGATGCTACCTACCTTCCCAGAGATCACAGTTGGCTCCTGTATCACCCTGCCCACACCATTGTGTTCTCATTGCTCCAGGGCTGACTTAAATCCCTCAGTCTGAAAAGCGCTGCTTTGGAGACATTTCTGAGAGTAGTTAAATGACAGTGCTGGGATCCAGTAACTTTTTTCTCAGAACTAAAAACTCTTTCTTTTGCTACATCCCCCATTGTTGGGGGATTGTGGATGACTAGACGGTCTATGGAAAACAAAGCAGTGAACACACTATATTAAGAGGGTCACAAAACCGTGGAAGCCAATTCATGGACATTTGCATAACACTCTAGCCAGGAGGGTTTTCTCAGTGTCCCAAAGGTATATTGTACTCATTGGCTCTCCTGAAGGGTACAGAAGCTTCCACGCTGGGACAAAGGAAGTGCTCATACTAACAGAGCCAAGGACTAATATCTCTCCATGGAGAGAAGAAAGGCTTGCTGTAGATTTGCATTCTATTGGACTTAACAAAAACTCACTAAAGCTTATCCAAGTACAGTGAGTGTGTGGAAGATCTGAACAAAGATAAATGAAGTGATCCCTCCTTTAAGCAACTTTCAGGGACCCAGGATACAAATAACCTTAAACTCTAGAAAGAGAATGGATAACGTCTATAACTGTGTGATACACAGTCTGTGTTGAGTCAACACTTCAGAATATAATGAGTGTTGAAATCATGCTCTGAATAAATGCCCCTGGTTATTCAGCGAACAGAGATGTCATATTTGATCAAGAGGGGCAAATAGAATTTTACCCAGGGAGAATGTTGTAAGCTGTGTGGTGAAGAATGGATGAAATGGAGGAAAGTGAAGAGAAGATGGAAGAGTATTTCAGAAGCCATGGAGAGGATCTTGGGGAGGAGTCACCTGCACTGATACTTGTCAGTGACAGGCTGCTAAAAATCAGAGCCTCTTTGCTCTTGAACTAACCAAGATGTTTTATATTTCCTCTGTTGTTTTAGATAGTGCTTACTATTTTTATTAGAGATTCTTCATCAGTTCTTTTATTATTTTCATGAAAATGCTTGACAAACAAAATTGGATTTGTTTTGACAAAGTTATTTTTATTCCTTTGTTCTTTCCTTTGAATTGTTAACAATACATGAAGAAATAATGCAAAAGCTAAAAATGTAGTTTTAGAATATCTATCACAGAATAGAAAAGGCCATTTGGGGAACACCATATCAGACAAATGACTTGACCTAACACTTTTTTTCAGCTCTTTCCTGAAAACTATTCTTCTTGCATCTATAGAAAGCACAGGCACGAAATGGTGTCCAGATGGGCTCTAATTCAAGAGATAACCAGGGGGAGGCCCAAGTACCCCAAAGCGATGGAATTATACCTTATCTTGAACAGATGGCAGGACTGGAGACCTGGGATTTCCTAAAATGCAACAAAAAGGAACATTTTGTCTTAGTGCAAATGTGTTAAATATCAACATTATTATAGAGAAAGCACTTCAAAAGCTTGCCTCAACACTGTTCAATGTGGAAACAATTAGAACTCTTTGTAATGTCTGGTGCTCAAGTGAAAAAGTATGTAAAGTGGTCTTTGAGAGGACAGAACCGAGCCTACGAAAGGCACAAGACGTATGAGCCACCATAATCACACCTGACCACTGCAGAATCATGGGTCCTAGTCAAATGCAAACATATTCCTTGAGCTAAACTCTGGAGTTTGTGTGGCCCATCATCTTCCCTTTCCTCTGAAATCCAGACGAGCTCCTGAGTACAGCAGTGGGAGGCCAGAAGAGGTAAGGTCTGAGAGAGGGTCAAGCAGCCTTTTAATTGTTTGTGCAAAGTATGCTGCTGCTGCTGCTAAGTCGCTTCAGTTGTGTCCGACTCTGTGTGACCCCATAGACGGAAGCCCACCAGGCTCCCCTGTCCCTGGGATTCTCCAGGCAAGAACACTGGAGTGGGTTGCGATTTCCTTCTCCAGTGCATGACAGTGAAAAGTGAAAGTGAAATCTCTCAGTCCTGTCCGACTCTTAGCTACCCCATGAACTGCAGCCTACCAGGCTCCTCCATCCATGGGATTTTCCAGGCAAGAGTACTGGAGTGGGGTGCCATTGCCTTCTCCATATATGTGCAAAGTATAATTTAGGTCTATCTCTCATCTAGGCAACCAATGATATGTTATTCAATAATCTACAGACACGTGTTTACATGCCCTCCTGCCCACCTTTTCTAATGTGGATCCTCCCCTCTCAACATTTTTTCCATCTAATCCATTGAATTAAACCCTCACCAAGCTTTAGATATCCTCCAACAGACTTTTAAAAACACAAAAAATTATGCTTTACTATCAATTCTTGCTTCACTTACTATCCATGCCACTTGCTGGAAATGTTTTCTTGGGCTGTGTTATTAGGACTACTTTACATGTATGTCTTGAGACTTCCTAGATGGCTCAGTGACAAAGAATCTGCCTGCCAATGCAGGAGATACAGGAAACATGGGTTTGATCCCTGGTTCGGAAAGATCCCCTGGAGGAGGATAGAGCAACCCACTCCAATATTCTTGCCTGGATAACCCTATGGACAGAGGAACCTGGCAGGCTACACTCCACGGGGCCGCAAAGAGTCAGACATGACTGCATGACCTAGCACATGTGCACATGTATGTCTCATCTGCCCAAATTGATTTTGGGGCTCATAAAACCAGATAAAGTCACCTGTATTTCTTTGTCTTAGATCCATCCTTTCAATATTCAACAGAGCTTAGCATATATATGCATGTGTGTATGTATCATAATATAAATTATCTATGTCTATAGAGATATATTGGAGAAGGCAATGGCACCCCACTCCAGTACTCTTGCCTGGAAACTCCCACGGACGGAGGAGCCTAGTAGGCTGAAGTCCATGGGGTCATGAAGATTCGGACACAACTGAGCGACTTCACTTTCACTTTTCACTTTCACGCATTGGAGAAGGAAATGCCAACCCACTCCAGTGTTCTTGCCTAGAGAATCCCAGGGACGGGGGAGCCTGGTGGGCTTCCGTCTATGGGGTCGCACAGAGTCGGACACGACTGAAGTGACTTAGCAGCATAGAGATAATATAACAAATTTCCTTTATTTTTTGTTTTTAAAAAACCTCATCAATGATATTTATTTATTTTTTACTTTTGACCACTCAGCATGACATGCAGGATCTGAGTTCCCCAACCAGGGACTGAAACCATGCCCTCTGTATTCAGAACATAGAGCCTTAACCACTGGACTGCCAGAGAAGTCCCATAACACATTTTCTTTAATAGCCAGTAGGTGTGCATTATAGAGAAGTCAATTATGATACAGAATGAGACATTAGCAATTATAACAGTTCAATAATGAAATATGGCTCTCCTTTCCAGGTTTTGGTGTTCTCGGTTCATCCATCCATCATGAGGCTGTTTCCCCAGAGATGATGTGATGTGACTGCCTGAAGCAAATGCATATTTTCTCTTCCTGGGAAGACTTTTCTCAAGGTGAGTCATTCTGGGTACCAGGAAGGAAACCTCAGAATCCCCTTTATTGCTTTATAAAGTTTAGCACCTAGAATAAAAGGTGAGTAGCCTATTTCTTGTTGTGTTTTCTCTGATGTTTCCCCTTGCCCCCTGACACTTAATTCTCTGGATCCCAAACAAAATGTGCATGTGGACTTGTACCAGGACACTTGAGTCTTAGTGTATTTGCTGCCAATGCGCCTGAGAAAGGAAATCTTAATAAGATACTCCCCTACTAGTCACCATTGCTTCTTGTAAATATTTTATTTCTCTCAGAAAATTTCCCTTCCCTCTTCGGTTCATGGATGTCCACACACCAAGAAGAAGGGAAAAAGTCTGCCATGAGCCAACTCTTGCCCAAGTTCTCCAAGTTTTCGGTAGCTAGAAAAACTCTTGTTCTCCTCACTGACCATCTGTCAGGGTTGCAAGGGTATCACTAAACCAAAGGTTTTGGAGCAGGGTAGAACTTGTTTGGAATAAGGGAACTAACACATTTATGATGTATAGTTACATATTTCACCATAAATGTTCAAGCATGAGTTTATATGTTTTATATGTGTGTGTGTAAGCACATGTGTGTCCATATGTATGTGTATGCAGAAAGTGGATTAATACATAGGTGAGCAAATTGGACAGAATTCATATCTCCAGTCCCAGGGAAATTATGTGCATGGTCATTCTATTGCTCCTGATTCAGATTTAATTGAAATTTACACCACTGGTTTCCTATCTCATAAATCTATACATCTCACTTGAAGGTGTTTGATTTAAATTCATGCCATGTGAGTCAGTCCTATTCATAAGTTTGAGTATAATCACAGAAAAACTTTCTAGTAGATGTGGCTGCATGTATTTGACTGGGCATTGAATATTTCAGTCAATTTAGCCATTCAACAGAGAGGTCTAGCAAATGCCCCTAATTTGACATTGTTAGTTGTGGGCTATTTTTTTTCCCCTCCTGTATCAAGCACTGTGGCTAATTAGGCAGCAGATTCGAATCTTCATGAATTTTTCAGGCTGATACGTACTCCTTCCCAGGGCTAATTTGCTGTTATCAGAGGAATGACTCTGGTGTATGTTGTTGGTCGTGTCTGACCTTACTGCCCTATTCAGCTTGAAATTAGTTGAGGAACTGTGGCCAAGAAGGTCATTTGGCAAATCATCTCTCAGAAAACAAGTCTGCTTTAGTGAATGTCCTTTTCTTCCTGTCCTTCACTGACCATCCTAGCCTCTGCTACCGTGGGGCTCTATCAAGAAGGAATAAGATGCAATGAAACTTTTAGCCAGGATTTGAGAAACTTAAAAAA
This sequence comes from Bubalus bubalis, assembly GCF_019923935.1. Classification (NCBI taxonomy): domain Eukaryota; kingdom Metazoa; phylum Chordata; class Mammalia; order Artiodactyla; family Bovidae; genus Bubalus; species Bubalus bubalis. The sequence goes on from NC_059178.1 coordinate 43,113,267, forward strand.
TACAGTAGAGAACCTAGTTATAAAACTTTTGTGCAGGACTAGAATAATTTCACTCTGTGAGTTTTCTGTGTTAGCAATGAGAGGGATTTGGCATAAACTGGTAAGGGACAGAATTTTGAGTAACTGAATGAGAAATAGGGAAAGCTGTTTTATTATGTGGTTTGCTATAGCTCTATTGGGGATGTCAGAAGACTCTAGGTTTCCTTGGATGGCAGATAAGGTCATCCCACTGAATCTTCTCCTCTGGACATATGGGGAAACAGGATACAAACCCACCTCGTAAAAGTTGTTGCTTTCCAATTACAGCTGATTAGTAGTTGAAATTATTAATGAGTCATGCAACTATTTATGTCTGTTGAAAAAGTCATCACTACTAATTTCTACAAATTGGTTGCAATTTCCAGTAAGAAAATACCAATTATTCATTCACTAAGAATTGTAATGAGTTAGCCCAGTGGAGACTGACATGATGGTAAGAGCAGAGAGGTAGTATTTATGACTTCAAGGTTATAGACTTGGCAATCCCCAGTACTCTGGATTTTCACCTTTACTGGAATTAAAAAAAGATAGTGCTCCTTATAAGACATGAGACTATCTAAAAAAACCCCTATTATTTCTGTCTTCCCTTTTTTAATTTAACAATTTTGTTTCCTAACTTTCCATTGGAAAGGGACAATGTGGTATTTAGCCCTTTTCTCCCTCATAATTTATACACAATTAGGGGCTCAGAAATGTTACCCTTCAGCTCTCACAGAAACTGCTATGCTGGAATACAAAGGGTCATTTTACTTATGGTTGTACATACTTTTTAATTAAAAATTATTTTATAGCTTTTGTTAAGTAATTAAAATTTACAAAGTGATTTCTCACAAATATTTATTAATATTAAGTTGTTTCTGGCATACAGCAGTAAATTGCAAGCAATTGCTTTACTCTGCATGTGTAATTAAAATGACTAAGTAATTATATTTTTTCCTTGAGTACAGTTGACACTATCACATTTTTCTAAGTTTTGGTTCATTTTTATTTCCATTAGTGAATGCTTCATAGGAGCCAAGATAAGGACTGTCAGTTAGCAAAGGAGGAAAGCTGCTTCTTTGACTAAGCTTTTGAGAAATACAAACAAATATTGTGTGCCATGTTTACCTTCGCATATGCTTTGTTTTCCTAAATGTCTTTCTTCTTCCTTTAAGCTGCCTGCCCTGCATCTTGCCACTATTATCTGAATGGTAATTTAAACATTTCTAGAATGCATATCTTGCTAAAAAATGCTTAATTTTATGGAGTTAGAGTTTTATTCAAATTAGAACAAATAGTATTTCAACTATAACCTTTCCTCTGCTGAATCCTTGTCATATCCTCCTCTCTTGCTCACCCTCTGATATCATCAGCTCCCTTGCATTCCTCTTTATCGTCAGCAGTATAAGCCCTTGAAGAGTCCCAAGTGTGCAGGCTGCAAGCTATGTGCAGGGACCCACATGTATGTCAATTTACAGTCCTCATCTGTTGAGGAGCTCAACTTTGGATGGAAGGAAGAAGGGCAAATCAAAATGATCATTCCTTCCCTAAATAAAGGAGGATGGGAAAAATGCAGAACAACTTACCTAGGAAACATTTTTATTCTTGACATAGGTTGAAGAGTTGCCAGTGCAGTGAAGGTTAAATAGTGGCACAGTATCAGAGAGGTGAATATCTTGGTGAATATCTTAGTCGATGAAGGCAGAGTCCAGGTCTCTAGCCTAAGTGGTGCATTCAAAGGGACAAAACTATCAATTCTTTTCCTGGAGCAACAGACATGGAAGGGAGTGAAAGTCAAGTTGCTCAGTTGTGTCTGACTCTTTGCGATGTCATGGACTATAGCCTACCAGTCTCCTCCATCCATGGGGTTTTCCAGGCAAGAGTACTGGAGTGGGTTGCCATTTCCTTCTGCAGGGGATCTTCCTGACCAAGGGATCAAACCCAGGTCTCCCACATTGTAGGCAACACCAGGGAAGTCCAAGAAAGTCTTCCCTCACCGGGAAGGAAGTTCCTGGATACTATTCAGAACAAATCTTGAGTATTGAGATAGTTGGGGCCAAACAAAGAATTACTATAATCAAAACTTTTTCTTGCGGCCAAGATGAAGTAACAGGGACCAGATTTACCCTTTCACCTGAAAAAAAAAAAAAATCCCCTGGGAAAAAAAGAGACAAAATTTATAAAGCAATGGTTCCAAGAACCTAGACCTCAAACAGACAGTGACCTATGAAAGATGGGAAACGATGAAGAAAGTCCTACAGTTTCCCAAGCTCACTGCCTCGACAGTCAGGAGAGTAGGAAGGGAGAACCTAGATAAACCTGAGTTGAGGGGATGGGGCTGGGAATCGGAGGGAGATGAGGTGGCTAGAGTTTGCAGGACAGGTTGACAGAGAGGATAGAGCTGCCCAGAGAGAGAAAGCTGGAGACCTGCAGAGGGTGAACCTGAGGATCCAGCAGAACACCAATCAGAGCAACGTGTGAGGAAACTGCTCCAGGCCAGAGAAAGGACCACCAGAATGATTAGAAGAGCAAGTACTTGACACTTAAACAGGGGCAGACTACTGCCTGTTCCCACCAGCCAGACTAGAAACCTCAAACCTTTCTAGAAGCCTCAGAAACCTCCGAGTTCAGTCATGTCTGACTCTTTGCGACTTTATGGACTTTAGCCTGCCAGGCTCCTCTGTCCATGGGGATACTCCAGGCAAAAATACTTGAGTGGGTTGCCATGCCCTGCTCAGAGGATCTTCCCAGCCCAGGGATCGAACCAAGGACTCCCACATGGCAGGTAGATTCTTTACCATTTGAGCCACTGAATTCTTGAAAGTTAGTCTCAAAAGAATCAAACTGTTTCAGGTAACACTATGACCCAGATTTGCAGGAAGCTGGTTTTGGTGAGGTGGGTTGAAGAGCAGTCTGCACTGTGAAAAGTTATCCAGGACTTGCTTTGATTGCTGGTGGGAAATACTGGCCACAAGTGGCCATGAGAACTCACATATTTCAGCCCACCATCTGCCAATCAACTGCTGATTCTGGAAGAATTTCTGCATTTAAAGATGAGTGATAAACAGAAAGGTACATCAAATCTACCTTCACAAAGGATTGAAGGAAAAGGAAAACCAAAAATGAGACTTTGCTAGAGAATGATACTTCATGAAAGAACATGTCCCAGAAATGTTACCTCAGATCAGTCAGAAAATATGATGGAAAAATATCACCATGGGTTTTTTTTTTTTTCAGTAGAAAACAAATGCCTATAGGAAATCAAAATATAAGGTAGGACAATGCAGAGGTGAAAGAGATCATAAGAGATAGCATGAGAATGGAAGGAGCGAGAACCAGGACTGGAACAGCTTAGAAAAGAAAAAAGAAATGAAAGCATCCAGAAAGAAAACCCCACACAAGGGAGACTGAGACTTTGAAGAAAACAAACAAGCAAATCAAAAACAAGCAAAAAGTATTAAGGATATAGGAGTCAAGATTGGGAATATTGAGCAAAAAGAAGAGGAAAGAACACGATTAAAAATAATGAAAAGGTCAATATGGAATATGAACAAGGGGGAATGAGCATAAGCATGAGTAGAACTCCTAAAAAAAGAAACAAAATACCATATTGGAAACAATATTTAAATATTAAGACTTTCACACATGAAGAGAGATTGGAGTCTTAGTCAATATTTTCTTGATTTCTTTCAAACCCCAATTCAAAATGAGTCTTCCCAGAAAGTCTTTATGACTAACTCCACACTGACCTTGCTCTACTTTCAGAGCATGAATTTATACAGATTACTGTGCTTCTTTCCTCCACTGACTTTTGTTGTTGCTCTTAGTCTGGACAATGAAACACTTTTCTCTAAGAATGGAGCTGCATCTGTCTTCTCTCATGTCCCTTTTGGCATGCTGTTGTGTACAGTGGAAACAATGAAGCAAACAAATAAAATGCAAAATTTTCTCATGCAAGGACCTCTGGGTGCTGATTTGGTGGTTCAGTTCCAGTCAGCCTTCTACTACTGATTTTCTGTTATTCCTTGAACATAAATGAATAACTGAAAGGTCAAATATTTGATCAGGACATGGAAGCTAAAATGTGCCCCCCCCCACCCCATTGCCAAATATTCTGAGTCAATTAAAGGTACAGGCACTGCCAAGAATTCTGGACAAGGCATGAGGGCACTGGAGTTCCAGTATGGGGCTTATAGCTATCCAAGATGTGTCCTTAGAGAAGTCACTTGGTCTTCATTCTCACAGGCTAGAACAGTTCCTGTCTCTTTATGGAAACTTACAAATTATGCTTTGAATGAAAGAATAATTCGTCTCAGTTTCCTTGTATGTAAAATAAGGGGTGTGCACTAGCAGGGCCTCTGAAAGCTGTTATCATAAAAATCTAAAAACTACCTGCTGCCCTCTGATTGATACACATTTATTTTGTGTATTTCAATTGAGGCAACCCTGCAGATGCCTGTAGTTTTTATGGAAGTTGTGCTTGTCCCCACACATGCGGTTTACACATTCCATGTGGATTTTAACGTCCATCCTAACTTGCACAACTTTTGCGAACAGCCAGACAGAAAGTCCGGAGGGCACTCTGAAGGATTCTTACAGGAAGCTTATAGCCTGTCTCCTTTGGCTAATTTGCAAAAGCATTTTTTGATTTAAAACAGAAGGAGGGTGAATCCCTGGGAGAAAACTCACATCCACTAATGTTCCTTCTGGAGTGAGTTATGGGAGGAGGCCCCAGATGGATTATAGATGAAGGTTAAACTTTGAGACACTAATTTATTGAAAAGGTAAAGACAGCTAAAGAACAAAAAGTGCCCTGAATGCTATGTCCGCATGTCCTTTTTGACCCATGTCCCAAGTAATTTAAGAATCTCTAAAAGGAACATATATGACCATAGAAGCAATGTCACCTAGACTCCTATGGAAAGTTCTTCTCCCTTGGAAGCAATTGAAATGATCATTTCATTTGGATTTTTCAATTAGACAAAATTGGACAAACTTTAAAGTCAATATTTCATTTTGAAAACACAAGTCTAATAGAGATGTTTGGAGGCAAAAGTATCCAAGCTTCCAGTGGTACTCTGGAAAAAATACTTTTGTGTACAGTGAATACAGTGATATTTAATTCCATATTTCATCAATTTGAAAGTTGCCATTTTTTTCACACATTTGAAATAATTTTTTTAAAAATAAAATCTTACAATTTTTGTGGGTTAGGCAACTTCAGACATGCAGATGATACCACTCTATGGCAGAAAGCAATGAGGAACTAAAAAGTCTCTTGATTAGGGTGAAAGGGGAGAATGAAAAAGTTGGCTTAAAAGTTAACATTCAAAAAACTAAGATCATGGCATCTGACCCCACCATTTCATGGCAAATAGATGGGGACAAATTGGAAGCAGTGACAGATTTTATATTCCTAGGCTCCATAAACACAGCAGACAATGACTACAGCTATGAAATTAAAAGATGCTTACTCCTTGGAGGAAAAGCTATGACTAACCCAGAAAGGGCATTAAGAAGCAGAAATTTCACTTTGCCAGCAAACCCAGAAAGGGCATTAAGAAGCAGAAATTTCACTTTGCCAGCAAACCCAGAAAGGGCATTAAGAAGCAGAAATTTCACTTTGCCAGCAAAGGTTCATATAGTCAAAGTTACGTTTTTGCCAGTAGTCATGTATAGATGTGGATTATAAAGAAGGCTGAGTGCCGAAAAATTGGTGCTTTCAAACGTGCTGGAGAAGATTCTTGAGAGTCCCTTGGACAGCAAAGAGATCAAACCAGTCAGGCCTAAAGAAAATCAACCCTGAATATTCATTGTAAGGACTGATGCTGAAGCTGAAGCTCCAATACTTTGGCCACCTGATGCAGAGAGCTGACTCATCAGAAAAGACTCTAATGAAAGATTCAGGGCAGAAGGGGAAAGGGGCAACAGAGAATGAGATGGTTGAATGGCATCACTGACTCAATGGACATCAGTTTGAGCAAACTCCAGGAGATGGTGATGAACAGGAAAGTCTGGCACAGTGCAGTCCATGGGGTCTCAAAGAGTCAGATAGGACTTAGTGACTGCCCAAGCTCAACAAGTTGAGAGCTGGGTCAGTTGTCATCAAGTACAGATATATGCACCTTTTTATTATTCCTGGTGGTGTACCTGGCAGCCATAACTTCTCAACATTTCAGTCAATATACCTTTTAAGAACCATTTCAGGAAGGAATATTGATTCTTTTCTGATATGCTTCTGTGACACCATCTGTAAGAAAAGAATAAAAAAAACAAAAACAAAAATAACACCTCATCTAAACTTGTAGAATCAGTGGTTAGGAGGTGATTCAGAAGAAAGTTCTGGATACAATCATGGAGCAGTCTTTTAAGAAATGCTTCATCACCAACATGCTTGAAGAGAACATAGAGGACAATAAATGTAAACTTTATATACTTGCAAAATATTAAACTTAAATATGCATTTTTGTGTTTTTCCTTTATTCTGCCCAAATTCCTGCTATTAACTCATGCATTCCCAGAACTGTCATTTGGTACTGTTGTCTGAGTATCCAGTGATGAAGTTGTGATCAGGTGAACTTTGGAGAGTACACTTTAAAAGCCTGAATCTTTATGGGATTCTTCAAAAAGCATTTCTCTAAAAATGAGGTGTAGTAGATGAATATATTAACAATCCCACTTAATGCTCTCTCTAGACAGACCCTTCGCAAAATGACTTCTCAACAAATGTTGGGAGACTATTTCTCTATCCTCTTAATCTGGGCTGGACTTGTGATTGACCTTGGCCAAAGAAATAAGATAGCAGTGATGAGGCACCACTTCTGATATTAGGCCTTAAGAGGCCTTGCACACTTACATGCTTTCTCAGAATGATGCCATCACTACACAGATAAGCCTAGGATAGCCTGATGGAGGAGAAAGATCATGTGGAGGATAGTCCAATTATCTTATCGAGGGTATCCTGAACTACCCTTTATCCAGATAGTGTTTAGGCATGTGAGATAACCCAGCCAATATCAGCAGAGTTAGCTTATCTTGTGTAGAGTTCACCGAAGACTTATGATTAAGTCCAACCAAGAACAGAATTGCCCACTGAACTAGACTCCTGAATAATAAAAAATGCTTATCATTTTGAGTCTCTGAGATATGGGGTGATTTGTTACACAGCAATAGCTCACTGATGCATGAGAGGCAGCATATGTTTCTCACATAAAATCAGGTCATTCTGAAGTTCATATTAAGATACTTTTTTCTGAAGGTGTTTTGGAGATTTTCAATCCCACATATCTATCTATTTCTGCATTTCCCAGGAGTAGAAGCACTGAAATTCTATATGACAGGCTGCTCTTGAGATATTTTCAACTTAGTTGGAATCAGGATTTGCCAGAAATGTTGTGAGACAGCTTGTTTAAGTGAGATTTCCTGCTCAGTTTCTTTTTTTAAAGGAGAGGGAGAAAAAGAAAGAAAAAAAATATGATTTTTGGATGGAGTTCATGCGTGCTGGACTGAGAGGAACCAATGCGCAAGAATCTTCAAGTTCTTTAGAAACTTTGGCAAAGTCTTAATCCACCTGAGAATTCTTAAGATTGACTGTTTGAAGTGTGATTCTAAATTAGTAACAATGTCACCACAGATTTTTCCCACAAATCAATCTCCCACAACTCCTCAAAAATATTTTGTTTACAGATTGCTAGGTCTTTCTATGCTTTTTTTTGTTTTTTTGTTTTTTTTTAAAATTAAGCTGGATATGTTCTTTTACTATCATGCTTGTAAAGTACTGGAAGATTGCCTTTATTTCTTTTCAGGTCTCACACTGCAAGGAAAGTTTTAGACACCTTACTATTTGGTTAATATTTTACATTTCAATTTTTCAATTCAAACCAGGGAACCAGTGAAGGGTATGAATAAAACTTAAGCTATAGGTGCACATTTAGAAAAAAGAAAGAGCAAAGCATGAATATGTATGAAACATTTAAAATGCCATATTTATGAGGAGAGGAAAAATATTGGAGCTTTACATATTTTCAAAACACCACATGGGATTGAGTGGGACCAAGTGAAAAGTATAAAATTTGTTGAGTGTGGCGGGCAGGCATTTGAGTGTGGTGGTGCAGTAAAAAGTTGGCAGCGTGAACTGTCTGGGGCTTGTGGGTAGGAAGACACACTGAGGTCTAGGGATTAAGGAAAGACATGAGTTCTCTAGCCTGCTTTTCAATGGGACATTTGGCAGGATGTTCACTCTCTTTCTGTCAGTTTATTTCATCCCAGAGGCTGAATGGCAAGGCCACCAGTTGTTTCTCAGGGGGCCAGGAGATGGTTTGCTTCTGCATCAGTAGCATCCTTACTGTCTCTGTGCCAGCTCTGTATCTGGACCAAATCCCAATGGTGCTAACAGCAAGCCACTTTGTTGCAGTAGTATGTGAAAGGAACAACATCAACAACAAAAGGCCAGAGGGAATACTCAACTCCAGGGATTGTAATTCAGCTGGCAATCATTTCACTGATTTGGTACTCAAACCTGTATTAGGACCCCAAGTGGTTGAAACAAGAAAAGGGGGAGACAGAGGCTGCCCTCTCTGATCAAACAGCTTTACATATTGATACCCAAACCATGAAAAAACACATGAGCTCAGGAGAGGAGGAACACGTGGACAGAGGAGTCAGTGTTCATAAAGAAGGCTCTGCTTAAATAAGATATAAATAGCTACTATTTTATATTATTTGGGCATCCATGCAGCAATAAACGTGAATAATGTAGATCCATATATTAGCATACAAGAGTTTCTAATATTAAAGATACATCTGACTTTGTTAAAAAAAAAAGAAAACTTCAAGTTAAGACTGATAATGTAACACCACTTAGTATCATTATAAATCAACTAAGTATATGTATATATTTCTAACTTATAAAGGCAAAAACTCACAGAGAGAATGCAGTGGCATGCACAGAAGTGCTGCCCCTGTGAAGGCACTGGGATGTGGGGAGGGCCAGGTCAGGAGGTGTTTTTGTGGCTCATAACTGTAGCACATTTATGCACTAATATTAAAAATAACTGAAACAAGTGAATTATGGGCACAAATTAATAAAACTTATTTACCAGCATTACCCACTCCCCCATGTCAGCATACACATAAAACAGAGGCACTCACTTTTGGGTTCCTTATTTTCTGTCTGCAGAGATAAGATTTACAGATCGAGTTCATATTTTGACAAAATGAAATAGCCCCCTTTCTTAATTTCCATAAAACTTTTCTTCCAAGTCCTCTACCCCACCTCTCCTTTTTTCCTTCCCTTTCCTGACCTCTCTTCTTCCTTCTTAATTTTATTTGTGAGCATATTCTCTAGGGTTTGTCGTCAGCCCCCCTCCCTGTTTTCTGGGAACTTCTACCCATTCCCACAGAATGAATCAAAGATAACCTCAAAACAGAATGACTTTCTTAATATGGCTCCAGCTTCATTTTTCTTACTCTGCTGGGCTTCTCTCCTTGTATGTTCTGCCACTATTTTTGACTCAGTTTTTCTAAATCTAAATTCATTTCCCCCTTATTCCCAAGGTGGCTGTTTATCCTAACTTCTTGATTTCTATCAAAGTCTTTGCCTTTTTTCAGTCTCCTATACTTAGGCTTCCCTTGTGGCTCAGCTGGTAAAGAACCTGCCTGCAATGCGGGAGACCTGAGTTTAATCCCTGGGTTGGGAAGATCCCCTGGAGAAGGCAAAGGCTACCTACTCCAGTATTCTGGCCTAGAGAATTTCATGGACAGTCCATGGAGCCGCAAAGAGTTGGACATGACTGAGCGACTTTCATACTTCACATACTTAGGAGCATAGTTTACTCTGAACTTCCAACGTCTCTATTTTCCTTACCATTCACAACTTCCCATCCAGTCTTTCTTTCCAAAGTCTTTTGCATCTATGGTTTCAGCTTCATTTATGCATCTTCTTATTAGATTCTCTCAGTCAAAGCACAACCAAAAGCAAAGTGAAAAATTGAGATACTTCTTTTAGCAACGGACGGCCTCCAAATGTTTATCTACTTCTTTTTTTTCTGATCGATGTTGGTTATTTTGGTTTGAATGACATGGCTACTACTTTTTCACTCTCAATTAATCAATCACCAAGAATTTATCAAGTGGCAGTTTACACTAAGCCATGAGAGATATTACAAACATAGAAGACATAGGCTCTTTTAAGGAGCTAATTGATGAAATAAATCATCAATACCTAATCATTAAGTAGCTTGAAATATATTTCATGGTAGCATAGACTATGCACAAAATATAGTGGAAAATCCATAATTCTGCCCGTCTCACTTCTTTATTTCCACAAACACTAATTAGTATCTACTATGTGCCAGACACTAACCGAAGAGTTGAGAATATCGCATAAATATGTCAGATAATGTCTTGCCCTTGTAGGACTTCTATTCAAGGCAGAGAAATAGATACTAAATAGGTAATAAGCAAGTAATTGAGATGATTTCTTAGAGTAATAAGTGCTATAAAAATAATACATGGTGATATGAGAGAAAGAGCCTGGGGAGGAAATTTAGCTAGAAAGGTCAGGGAAACTCTGAAAAGTTGATAAATCTGAGTTGAGAACTGACTGTCAAAAGCAGGCAGCTATGGGGAAATATGAAGGTAGATGGTCCTAGGCTGGGATTACTCCAAGAGCAAAGGCACGAGATGGACAAGAGCTCGGTGTGCTTGAGGAACTGTCATATGAAAGAGGCACTCAAGAATGATGAGAAACAAACGGGGTTGTATTGCATACTATGGGTCACACATCTGTTGACAGTTTGAAATCTACACCAGGACCTGTTTAGAGGGAGTAAAGTATGTTCAGGAGAAAATTTCAAAAAAACCCTCTCTGTGATCCTGCCTTGATGATCAAGTGGCCCTTTCTGACCATGCAGATGGTGAAAAGCCCCTCCAGAACTCTCCTTCTGCCCTCACCACAGACGTGTTTCTGTGGAGTAGAATTAAATCAGATGGATAAACGGGAAAAGAAGAAGAAATTCACTAGGGAAGGGAAAAGCAAAGTGAATCAACAACACTTTCCTGATAGATTTCCAGAGACATTTGTCTATGTGAGAATGAGATGTTTGATATTCTGCTTGAGTAAGTTCTTGATTCCAGGTCATCAATTATGATAATAGAACAAATCAAAAAATTTACAGCAAACAGAAATTCTTCATTTCCTGGCTTCTACTCATGTTTATTGATTGGACTCTTGGGTAAAACGATAAATTTCATGCAGAAATGCTAGAAAAGCTTTTGGCTGAGGTCTTTGCTCTTTCCAATCTCGAAAGAGGTTCAAGGTGCCTGTGACAATTTGACTCATTTATTCCCTCTCTTCTCTGCTTATAGAAAAGGCGAGTGCTTCATAGATAAAGTTGTCTCCACTCTTGTCATGGAAGAAATGGCCAACCACATATTGCCATATATATTATATATTGAACTGAAAGGATCTACAACTTTCATTTCTTCCAAAATATTCCTACCACTTGTCTTCAAAGATGGTAAAATTACTTATCATCAGAATTCTGTTCCTTAAAGATATTTAATCTAGGTTCCTTTTTGATGAATATATATTCCCAGGAGAGTAGAGAGGGCTCTGGTTGTATGATTCATTCATCATTCTGAATAAGTTTATATTAATGTTTGTATTTATGTACATAGAGGGACAGTAAAAAGTAGTAAAGATTACACGAGATTTGGAGTCCAAAGGCCTAAGACCAAGGCCCAGCCTCTCCTCTTGTTGACTGTATGATTTGGCAAATTGTTTAATTTGTTAAATGACAGTTTCCTCCTCTACTAAACCTAAACTTCATCTGAGGTTTAAATGTGTATTTGTTATAATTTTTTAAATGTTATGATACCAAATGAATTGCAAGTGTTGTAAATGTTATCAGTTGATTAGTAGAGATTTGTTTTTATGATTGATTTCATTATCCTTTTGAAAGGTACTGGACTGGAAATTTGCAAGGATTTTGAACAGAAAATCCTGTGGCCCATGAAAGGAATGCTATGTAGTGATTACTTTCTCTATGTTGAAGAAGATGCAAAGGGCTCATGTATCTTCTCATTTCATCCTCACAACAGACAAAATACAGTGAGAAATCTGGGTTCTGTAAGATAATGCACTCCCTTGAGATCTTAGTAACTAATAAAAGATCTTCAAAGCTCAAATGTTTAGGCATTCAGTAACCCTGACTCCCACTTCCCACAGTGCACCAATGCTGGGTTTTAGAAGGAAGCCAAGGTTGCAAAAGCTGAGAAATTAGAGCCCAAGGCAAGTAACACTTTAAGGTGATATGAGATTAAAAAAGGACTCACTTTGAGAGCAAGTTTGCTTATATTCTTCCCAGGTTTGTTGGAAGGCATCACTTTGTAAATATGTACACATTTTTCTGACTCTAATATTGTCCTTTATTGTATATTTGGTACTAAGATAATAAGATAGCTTCAAATCCCCATTCTTTTCAATATAATTTCCTCTTACATGCAATACTCTGACTTATATCCAAAGGAAAAGTATTGTGATCTTTGTCACTTTTCTTATCCCCCTATCTCCCATAATTACCTGGTTTTATCTTTGAACTATTACATTATACCTCAACACTCTAACCTTCCACTTACAAGATAGTAATTTTGGAAAGAGCAAGAAGTGGGAAGAGAAAAGAGGGTCAACTGGTGCTGAAATAAAGGATTCTGAGCAAGTCATGGGGATCTGACTAGAAGCTACACAGAGATGATGGATCCAAGGAAACACTTCTCTTTTGTGAATGGAGATTTCTTTTTAATCAGTAGTATTTGCTTCATGGTCTTAATTATTTCATGTGACTGTTATCTTCTAAATAATCATTCTAAATCCTTTAAGATGAAGGCCATGAATTGAATTGCTATGCAATTCTTACAGTATCTAGCCAAGGTTTGGGGAAAAAGTGTTCCTTTCTTGGTTAAATTATGATGATGAGCTGCATGCATACGTGCATGAATGAGTTTCTCTCCTTTTAATGGCATAGCAGTATGGCATTCATAATTTCTCCCATGGCATTTCAGTTGGTTTAGTGACTTTTTATTGGACAATTACTGTGCAAATAATTTCTATATCTTTCAAACCACCATTTGAGAAGTCAGACTTAGAGAGCAGAATGACTGTTTGCAGAAATGTCTTTCCTCCTCAAAAAAACCCAGTCTCTTACCTTGTTCTACCTATGCCTGAGAACCTGCTCTCTCCCACTAACAAAAAGAATTGAAAAGAAACTTGAAAATACAAAGTGCCATATAAATGTTAACTGAGGCAATAATAAAATAGTAAAAATAACTGTTTTCTGATAAACATCAGTTTCAAACCCAGGGGAGATATTTTGCAGAGAGAAAGCAGAATTAATTCTGTGCTTGTCCCCAGGCCTTGTCTCTCTGTGAATCACACTGTTTTCCCTCCACAAGTCAGCCCCTGATGTAGCTGCAGCATCCACTCCAGTTTTGTTCAGTCCTGCACCAAGTTGTATCAGAGATGACTCCGTGGAGATTCAAAGGAGTTATCAGCCAACATGACTGGATTTAAGAGGTTTCAGTGAGTCCCCTTGCTATGGACCTCCTGTCTGAGTCTATACCCCTTTCTCTGATGAAAAATATGAAAGCAAGGACAGAAAGCTTGGGCTTAGGGCAGAGTTCAATGGAAGATTGGAAAAATAAAGGCATCAGGAGTGTAAAATGTTGATCTAGGAGTGCATACCAAGATGCAGAGAGTATTCTCGGAAAGGAAGTCACCCCGAGAACCCTGAAAGGGAGAGAGGAGGTATAGGATACTCTGGCACACTGGGCTTTGGCAACAGGAGAGGAAGAGTACATGACAAAGGGAAGTTCAGGTATGATGATGATAGTGTTATTGATACTGATTTTGTATGACATGACTGATATCCTTTCCCTATGAACATTTACAGACCAGTCATTCTCCTAGGAGGACCCCTCTTTCTTGGTTCCCATAGCAACCCTTGGTCCTCTCCTCATCTCTCTGTAGAATCCCATCTCTTTGAACATGTCCTTTTCACGGCTGTCACTCCACTCCACCTGGAAGTCCCACAAGCTTATCCTTAAGAACTACTTAATCCCTTCAGGTTCCCTGAGCTACCTCCTTCCCTACTTCCTCCCTGCAGTGTCTCTATCACCATCCCTCATCATTTGAATCTAGTTGTCATTCTTTTCCTGCTTTTCCTGCTGCCTGCTTTCCTTGTGGGCCAAAACCCCTGATTCATCCACTCCTTTCCGTTCTCAGTATGACTTCCAAATATCAACACTTTGAGGATGCCATACCATCCTTTGCCATATCAACAAGGATAGGGCATCTGAGCTAAGTTTACCTCCAGGTCTGTTGGCTGGGAGAGCGACTGCTGTGAAACTGGGGCCTGCTCCTCAGGCAGAGGAGGGGGTCTCTGAAAGAAGCTGCGTTTAAGTGAAGCCCCTTTTAGAGATATCAAGGGTCTTCGAGATATTAACAGGTTTTCATTCCTTATCATACATACCTTTCAGGCATGAGACCAAACATCTAAGTATTTAAAAAGGCATAACATTTATGGCTTTCAGGAGTTTTTAGTTTTGCTATCCCCGCATCTATTCTTCTGAATTATTAGCAATACATTCCTCATAAGGAAAGGACCTGCGTGTGCATTTCAGTAGTAGGAAGGAAGTGGGCTGCTGAGAAGAAGTTGGAAGATGCATGCTGGTCTTGAAGAGAAGAACCCTGAGAGACGGACCGGTGACAGCAGTTACCAAGAACAGGGAAGAGTAGAAGCAATCTGTTTCTGTCTTTCCCACTCTCCTGCCCCCAGCAAGAAATACACAGAGCAAAGGCAAAGCCCATGGAATTCTTAGCAAAAAGTTGCTGCATATAAGACACTTTATATATGCTCTGTCTAGTGTGCATTTCAACTCTTCATTTAGGTACACTTCCCTGATAGCTCAGTTGGTAAAAAATCCACCTGCAATGCAGGAGACCCCAGTTCAATTCCTGGATCGCAAAGATTCATTGGTGAAGGGATAAGCCACACACTCTAGTGTTCTTGGGCCCCTGGTGGCTCAGATGGTAAAAAATCCACCTGCAATGTGGGAGACCTGGGTTTGATCCCTGGGTTGGGAAGATCCCCTGGAGAAGGGAAAGACTACCCAATGCAGTATTCTGGACTGGAGAATACCATGGACTGTATGGTCCATGGGTTTGCAAAGAGTTGGACATGACTGAGCGACTTTCACTTAGGCACAGTTAATTTCATATTACAGATAAGGAAACTGGAGATCTGTAGTTTTAATCAGACTCATTATTTTCCCATGGCCAATGTCTTTTCACATATCTCTATTCCTATTAATTTTTTCATCTGGTGAGGCTGTCAATGATCTAGCCCTACTTCTCCTGTTCTAAGTCTAGACATGTGATCCAGGCTGGCCAATCAAAATACTCCATTCCTCTGGTGAGAAGTCTAGAATGGCCTTATAGCTCAGATGACCAAAATCCTTTCTCAGAGACTGATCAGTTCAGTTCAGTTCAGTCACTCAGTTGTGTCCGACTCTTTGTGACCCCATGAACTGCAGCACGCCAGGCCTCCCTGTCCATTACCAACTCCCAGAGTTTATCCAAACTCATGTCCATTGAGTTGGTGAAGCCATCCAACCATCTCATCCTCTGTTGCCCCCTTTTCCTCCTGCCCCCAATCTCTCCCAGCATCAGGGTCTTTTCCAATGAGTCAACTCTTCGCATGAGGTGGCCAAAGTATTGGAATTTCAGCTTCAGCATCAGTCCTTCCAATGAACACCCAGGACTGATCTCCTTTAGAATGGACTGGTTGGATCTCCTTGCAGTCCAAGGAACTCTCAAGTGTCTTCTCCAACACCACAGTTCAAAGGCATCAATTCTTCGGTGCTCAGCTTTCCTCACAGTCCAACTCTCACATCCATACATGACCACAGGAAAAACCATAGCCTTAGCTAGATGGACATTTGTTGGCAAAGTAATGCCTCTGCTTTTAAATATACTGTCTAGGTTAGAGACACTTTGAAAGAGTGGATGTCTCTCTTTCTAAGACATGAGTAGACAGGGCCACATAACCTTGGGAATTCCCATGACCACATTTGCTGCCAGGTGGAATGAACCTACTGAGAACATAATCAGAGAAAAACAGAGCTAAGAGACATGATGGAGAAGATGACAGAAATGAAGGCGATGATGGTGCTCCTTAGACCCTTCACACCTTGGCTTCCCTCAGGCCTTTACCCAAACATCACCTTCTCTGACAACCTGAAAAAAACAAAACAAACAAACAAAAAACACCAGTCCTGTCCTGCCTGACCCTATGCTGTAGAACACCATTTGCCATGTTGCATGTTTAGAAATTGTCTGCTTTATTCACTGTCATATCTTCAACACCTAGGAGAACTCTTTAGCCAAAGTAGGCCCTCAGTCAGTACTTGTGGAATAACTGTCATTTGAACTACTAGATCCAGGTCTGACTAAAGGCTTCCCCAGCTCATGAATTTCCCAGTCACACAAGCTGATATAGTCCCTTTCTTACACACACAAGCTTGAGTTGAAGTATTGTCACTTGGAAATAAGAGCCATGACAGATGAGAAGGTGGGGTGCCAGATCCACAGTCCCACAGCTGGTCTGTGGGGCGCCAGGGCTGAATCCACCTCTCATAGACCTGGGTCCAATGCTCTTCTAGATGCAGATGTCCCCCTGGGCTCTGCTTTACTCCCTGACATTTCAGCCTGAGGGGCTTTGAGAAATCATTTCCTCCCAGCAGCTGAGACCTGGGGCAGCTGGTGAGGTTAAAAGGCTCAAGAGGTGGACGTAGGAGTCTGAAAATAACTGTGCTTAGGGAAGGAAGAATGTGATGTTCTCCTCTGATTTCCCTTCATCCAAACTGGCTAATGGATTCACTCTTTCACCAAGAACAATTGTCTTTATGGGGACATTTTATCATCTATTTAGATTCCTCCAAGCTTTAGCTGAGTCTGAACCTGGAAAAAAAACATAAAATCCAGATCCCTAGGGATAAGCAGGTCTGTGATGACTGAGTTAAAAACTTCATAACTCCTCCCTAGGGTTGGAGGAGGATGCATACATGGCCCACCCCTGTTGAGATTGAGGTCGTGTGGCAATAGATAGATTATTCCATATATGTTTGACATAAAATATACGACTAAACTAAATTTTAGTTATGGATATTGATTTTATTGATTTAAACCTCCTCCTTACAAACTCCATGGTTTGTCTAGCAGAAATGTTATCATTTGACCAAGACAAACAGGAGTGAGGCCTAGATGTCCATGTGCTGAATGTGTAAAGCAGGATGAAGACTCTCCCCTTGAAAAGGGTGGGCAGAATGAAGATGATCTTAGTCCATCTTCTGTGTCCCTGGGATTGTTTCCCCTCCAGTGTCTCTTTTCCCTCAGGTTCCTTGCTCCCCTTTCAGTACTTGCTCTCAGGTCCCTCACTTTTAGCAACCTGGAAGAGACCAAGCTAAACTGCAGCTCTTCCAAGGGAAATGGACTCTCTGATCACAAAGAACTTCACTGAAGCTAAAAGTATGCATTTCCATAAGGGGATTACAGGTACAGTGATCAACTTTGTGGGGCAGAGGGCTGGTTACTTCAAGTTCCCAAAGTGCTCACATCTCAACTTCTTCTTACGCAGGCAAATTTCAATCAATCCATTGTGCTGGGCATAGAGATACAAATGGGACTAGAGAGACTGCTGCTGCTGCTGCTGCTAAGTCACTTCAGTTGTGTCTCCCTCTGTGCAACCCCATAGACGGCAGCCCACCAGGCTTCCCTGCCCCTGGGATTCTCCAGGCAAGAACACTGGAGTGGGTTGCCATTTCCTTCTCCAATGCATGAAAGTCAAAAGTGAAAGTGAAGTTGCTCAGTCGTGTCTGACCTTCAGCGACCTCATGGACTGCAGCCTACCAGGTTCCTCTGCCCATGGGATTTTCCAGGCAAGAGTACTGGAGTGGGGTGCCATTGCCTTCTCTGAGAGGGACTACTTCCGCCATTTTGATACATGTGAGTACTTAGGCTTCTGGGTGCTTTTAGTGCAACTTGAAGCTGTGGAAATGTGTTGTTAGTGTGTGGACCGTGAGTGAGGCAGGCAAGCCCAGTAGGCTGAGAAGTCAGGGCTCTTTCAGAGTGGAGCTTGGTGGGCCGTGATGCTGGATATCAGGGTGGGATATCCTAAACCTGACCTACTTTGGGGACAAGCAGTCTACTCATCTTGCTGGAGGCTTCCCCCAGCATGTGGCTGGCTCAGGACACAATGAATCTCCTATTGTTTTGATTCCCCATCTCTGGTGCATTTTATCTTGATTGATCTTAACTGACTCCTTCCAGAATCACATTCTCAATCATCAACACAGACACACACTCTCCAGTATCTAGGGTTTTCCTTGTTTGCCTATACCATGTTTCCTTGAAGTATAGAATCTGTTCAAACTCCACATATGTCTACAATCAGCCCTACTAGTTATTTAGCCTCTCTCATCTTCAATCCCTTCCCATGAAAAAAAGGAAATTATAATGTTAATAGGTAGAGCACACCATGCAGATGGGGCTTCCCAGGTGGTAATAGTGGTAAAGAACCTACCTGCCAATACAGGAGATGCCGGTTAGATCCCTGGGTTGCGAAGATCCCCTGCAGTATGAAATGACAACTTGCTCCAGTGTTCTTGCCTGGAGAATTCCATGGACAGAGGAGCCTGGCAGGCTACAGTCCATGGGGTTGCAGAGAGTCAGACATGACTGAGCACGCACCATACAGACACTTTGTGAGGATTATGTGCATTAACACAAGTGGGTGAAGTAAGACTTCCTGCAGTGCCTTGCTTCATTTGGGGTGAACACCCAAAAAGTGGTGGCTCTGGTTGACAAGGATGGTGACTTATATAAAAGTGGAGACCCAGGGGAATTCTGTCTCTGATTCCATACCCTCTGTACACACCCTTCTTAACCATCTTATCAATGCTGGCTTGATAAGCACTCAAGCTTGCAGGGTGTCAGATTTTCTTAATAGACAGTTTGCTGTACCACTTTTTTATTTCTTCCCGATATTTCCCTTCTCATATTTGGACAAAGCTTTTTCCCTAAGGGAAAGCAAGCCAGGCCTCCGTTTCTCTTTCATCTTCTCCAAGGAAAGACTTGAGTAGATAATTTAGGTCAGGATCTGCCTTATAAACTGGCAAATTTTGTATTTCTTTGTTCCTGCTAGTGTGCCCGAACCTAGCTGCCCCTAGATTTGGGGTTGGAGGAGGAGTTCCCCTTGAGTTTTAAGACTAAGCAGCACACTTCATCCACCTTTCACCAGACAGACCTATGTTGAGGTCTCAGTGGCTTCCTCAGCCATAATAAATGACTGATTTTACCCATATTGTGAAACTGTTCCTTGTGTGTATCTCCTTGGTAGGTCAGTGAGAGGATGGGCCTCATCTAAAGTAGAATACTGAGTGGCCATTTTTTGTGTCTGATATTGCTTAAACCTGAGGCTTCCTTCTCAAATTCCTTCCACCTCCACCCTTATCCTTCTACCATTACTATTCCAGCCAAATCTCACCTTATTCTGCTCAAGGAAATAAAGATCCTTGATTTGTATTTTAAATCGATCATTCTGGTGACAGTATGGAATTAAGTAGGCAAGCAAAAATCCAAATGATAAATGATGAGAGTGTGGGGACTGAGAAAGAAAACCAAATTAAGAGATAGCAGGGGATGGAATGGAGAATGGAGAGAACATGAGGAAGGGCTGCCTGAGACAGAGGGCTGTAGGTTCTGGGGAAAGATGATAGTGGTATTTGTCAAATCCAGGAAGTGATCACATTTTGGAAAGATGATAACAAGCCATGTAAGGGTACTAGACTATATTGATTCCAATCTGTAAATCAAGTGTAGGTTAAAATATTGGAATAAGTACCTCTCTGCAGCACTGTAATGCCCCAGGCAACATGTGTCCTCTTAGCTGTGCTAAATGTGCACATTTTACAGCTTGTACTTTCCCTTGTTTGCATTACAAATTCCCAGTTTAATATGTCATTCCTGGTCATGATTATTATTTTGATAAAGCTAATTTACATTCATATGTTAGTAACCAATAAGAGCCATTTATTTTTTGTTTTCTTCTCCCAGCAGCATTTTAGACACATGGGTTCAACTAAGAAAATTGAATTCCAGTGGTAGAAATATTCTGTTTCACCTATTAAGGAGGTGTTAAACTCTTAATATATTCATCCCTAAATGTCTGTGTGTGTTTGTGTATGTGTGTGCGTGTGCAGATATATAACTTTTTTGCAATAGCTGCATGTACCCACATTGTACATGAAGGTGTCACCCACATTTTTAATTGTAGAGTAAACCATGTTGCACCTTTTTATATGCATCATTGCTTTGTGTTCAATGAGTTCAGAAGGAAATCTGTTTCTTCTCCCTCTTTCCTTCCCTATTTATTTATTTATGGAAGATTGGTTCTGAATAATGGCCACCCTGATAATATACTTCTTATTAAACATTCAGTGTTCTCTACTTTCTTGGCAAATATCATACTCTGGAGGTAATTTAAATGTAATATGTAACCTGATGAAATAAGTCTGATAAATTTATATTTTCTTTTATTAAGCAGCCATTGATTTCTTGGTTGGTCAATATCAACATTTATTAAGTTGAAGTTATTGTTCATCAGTCAACTATGACCATCCAAATTAAAATATTTTAAAAATATTAACTATAGATGTGTCCACATGCACGTTCTTGAACCTTATTTTATTAGCCATGTATTGGAGCAAAATTCATGTTTAGTCTTATGAGCCAGAAACATTTATTCAACATGTTTCTCTGCACTCATAGACTGCCGTACTCAATATGAACAATTTCTGCCTGAAACGGATGTTTTACAGTATGGCCTGACACGTGTTGCTAGCATTGTGTGTTAGGGACCCCAGACTGGTTCTAGCTTCTTGTGGCTACATGGCAGGCAGCCTCCTATTTCCTATCATTTGACAAATTTGCACAGTCTTCACCAGCCAAAAATATCTTCCCCTTGGCTTATAGTCATGTTGCCTAAGGTTGTCAGAAATTCATAGTTGTGTGGAGCCCCCCGAGATGATCATTTTGAAGCTTCCACTCAGTGCTGGAATTCTTTCTACGTTTCCCCCACAGATCTTATTATGAGAAAGTTCTTATGTGTATTGGATCTGAATTCATTACCTATAACTTCCATGCAGTGGTGATGTTAGTACCTTCCAGAACAATCTCCCTTCTGATATTTAAATGATTATTTTACTGCCATATAATTCCATCATTGGAGCTGTTTCTTGGAATTTCTTTCCCTTAGGTCCTCTTTCAAAAAGCAAACAGATGTGAGAGACTCATTGGATTATCTTTTCATGAAAAGTATAAAGCCCCAGGAAATTAGGTATGGTTTCCTGGAGAGAGGTAGCTTTCCTAATTTTGGACAACTGTAGCATAGAGGGAAAGGAGGAGATGACAATGTTACATAAGTACTTACTAATCACCATTGTCCCCATATCCCAGTAACAAAATGGCAACATTTGGAAAGTAAGGACACAATAACTATCCAAAATGGAATAGAACACAGCATATTCAAATCCATGGAATTAGATACACAAGTGATGAAAAATCAGCTTTACTTATCTTCTAACAGTGAAATACTATAAATTTTTCATCAATATGAAACTAAAAACAAAGATATTTTTAGTGCATTTTCTTATGAAGGGACATACCAGTCTTACCTCAAACCATACCTTGCCCATCTATTTTTCTGGTTAAGGGTGTGGTGTTACATCTTCCATGGGGGTTGATGTTGTTATGTGATCTGTAACGACTCTTGTTTTGCCACTACTACATGACTATGCTACAAATGTGGTCTGTCAGTTAGAATGAGAACAAAAAGTAAAGTGTGTACTGTTCTGGGTAGAATGAATTTTATAATGGAAACTAATACTTTACTGCTGCTGCTAAGTCGCTTCAGTCGTGTCCGACTCTGTGCGACGCCATAGATGGCAGCCCACCAGGCTCCCCTGTTCCTGGGATTCTCCAGGCAAGAACACTGGAGTGAGTTGCCATTTCCTTCTCCAATGCATGGAAGTGAAAAGTGAAAGTGAAGTCGCTCAGTCGTGTCCAACCCTCAGATGCCCCATGGACTGCAGCCTACGAGGCTCCTCCGCCCAAGGGATTTTCCAGGCAAGAGTACTGGAGTGGGGTGCCATTGCCTTCTCCGATACTTTGCTGACGGTATGAGAATAAAAGAGAGCAATAATGAGCATCATCACCAGCAGCATCGCTTGCATCACCACTGTTAATTACTACCACAACCATAGTTATTTTCTTCTTTACCTCTGTTTTACCCTCTTCTGCAATATCCCTTTTTAATTGCCTTTTGCTCTAGAGAAACTCTTCACTAATCTCCAGTGACATCAGGTTTTATGCTTTCCAATTTGTGCTGATATTTTGTTCCTCTTTTACATACAGATCAAAGCCTATCTCTTCCTTGGATTTCTCCCGTGATGGTCTCAACACATGGGCTCTCCCTCACCCCTCAATTTTGTTCATGTCATGTTTATGCCATGCATATTATAGTTCTATATCTATTATATTCTATTAATTGTGTTAATAACTTATTTTCACCATTGGAGAGTGAGTGCCTCTGTTCTGGGGAACTTGGCTGTTGGATGGACAATAAAAGCCATAGTCTCTCCTGTGGTGTCTCCCACATAGAATTCAAGTGGGGTTCAGAAAGGTCTGAGCATCTCTGTTCAAATCTGGTAGTCTCTAGGGAGAAAACTCCCCATTACCAATGATGTTACAAAGGAGGCAGGCACAGAAAGATTAGCTCTGTGAAAAACACATATGGTGTGGGGATGTTGATGGGGCAGGAGCAGGAGTGGGATTGAAGACATAGAATTGATTGCAGCATAATATTTATTCAAATATTTATTCAATGATTAGCACATGTGGGAAGGTCAGAGGAACTATGTCAGGGGAGAATGCTCTGTTGGGATCAGGAACTTCTCCATGAGGATTTGGTAAAAAGAGTTAGTGGAATCTAAGTTATTTTACTATGAGAGTGGTGAGGTCCATGAACACTATTTTTAAAATTCAAATATACTTAACTTACAGTATTATATTAGTTTCAGGCATACAACATAGTTATTTAATATTTTATACATTATATTCCATATAAAGTTACTATAAAATTTTGGCTATATTCCATATGCTGTATGTTGCTTCTTAATAACTTATTTATATCTAATAGTTTGTATTTCTTAAGCCCCTTCACCTCTCTTGCCCCTCCTACCATCCCTGTCTCCTCTGGTAACCACTACTTATTTTCTGCATTGTCTTATCATGCTTGTTTGTCTGTTTTTAGATTTCACAGGCAAGTGAAAACATGCAGTTTTTGTTATTCTCTGTTTGACTCATTTCACTAAGCATAATACCTTCCAGATTCTTCTGTGTTGTGCAGAAAATGAAAGCACTAATTTAAAAATATATATGCACCCCAATGTTCATAGCAGCATTGTTTACAATAGCCAAGGCATGGTAGCAACCTAAGTGTCCATCAATAGGTGGATGGATAAAGATGTTGTGTGTATATGAACTAGAATATCATTCAGGCATAAAAGAATGAATTTTTTCTATGAACACTGTTATACAAACATTTACTTATAGTAATATGCACTAGAGACTTTAAAACCATTTATTTACTGACATTATCAAGAAAAAGCCCTCCAAGATAGTATTATTATTTCCATTTTACAGACAAATAAACCACAAAGACTCAGAAAAGTTATGCAGTGTAACCTGGAAGACAAAGCTCATAAGTACATTTAGTTTCTTTAAAAAAAAAAAAAGATATTTATTTTTAACTGAATGTAGTTATATCTTTATCTGGGGCCTATACCTCCTTCAACCTCACCACTATGCCCATTTTGGAAGCAATTAATGCAAGTTGTTTAATGATTAAAAAAATGAGGAGCAAGAGTTTGAAGTAATACATCAACTACAGTTTATATTCCTTAAGAAAGAAAGAAAGTGAAGCCGCTCAGTTGTGTTCCACTCTTTGTGACCCCATGGACTGTAGCATACCAGGCTCCTCCGTCCATGGGATTCTCCAGGCAAGAATACTGGAGTGGGTTGCCATTTCCTTCTCCAGGGGATCTTCCCCACCCAGGGATTGAACCCAGGTCTCCTGCATTGCAGGCAGATGGTTTGCCCTCTGAGCCACCAGGGAAGCCATATTCCTTTAGGATACGAATCAACTTTGTAGTAACCACATTGTTTAATTTTCATGGAATTTTGGTTTTATGACGTATACAGTCCTATCAGTGGTGGATATATTTCATGAAGACAATAGCTTTTAAAATACAGATCTGATGTTTTAAAAACTGGGAGCATACATTCTTCCCTGGTGGATCAGTGGTAAAGAATCTGCCTGCAATGCAAAAGATGTGGACTTGATTCTTGGGTTGGGAGAATTCCCTGGAGAAGGAAATGGCAACCCACTCCACTATTTTTGCCTGGGAAAGCCCATGGACGGAGAAGCCTGGTGGGCTACAATCCATGGGGTCACAAAAGAGTCCTACAGGCTTAGCAAATAACAACAGCAACAACATGATTGCTCTTATTCGTTAACAATATTAGGCCAATCACGCTGCTATTCTTCTTCCTTGGTAACAGGGAGAAAGCTTATTTAAGGCCACATGATTCAGGGTGTATCACAGGGACAATATTCTTATTATTCAATGTTTAACAGCAATAATTCCGGAAGAGTTAACTTCATGTGTTTTCTAATACAGTAAGATTAAAAAAAATACCCTAAATGCAGTGGATATAACCCCTTCATGTGCAATTAACAGATATTAAATAGAAACTTTAATATTAACACTATTCTTTATGCCCCAGTGAGTAGGATATTATTTAAATTGATATGACATAAGAGAATATAAATAATTCCTAAGTGTAGATTTAAACTGGAATTTCAGGCAGAGTTTGAAATCAGTATGTATTATCAATTCCCTATTTCCCAGTGTATCATTTATTACCAGTCTGAAGATTTTTTTCAAAGAGATTAAATTAGCATTAGGGCAATGATAAACATTATAAATAAATACAAAAATTGCTATTCTGAAAATCCAGTTGAAAAGAAAGTAAATGAATTGGTGTGGTATCAAATTCCGTCTTCCCCGGAAGAGCTCAGACACAGTTTCCAGCATAAGTAATCTTCTATAACTTCTTTTGCAATAAAAATGCAATATATTAAAACCTGAAAGTATAATTTCATTATCCACTATTCTAGATACACAAACTAAATTCAGCAATGGCTGTGGCATGAGAGGAATTCTGATTCACTTAGCACCCGTAGTTGGTCAAGGCGGGGAGAAGCGGGGTCTCCTGAAATCCCAGAGTGGTTGTCTGGGTCTGAGGACTTCTTTTGGTTTATCTGAGCTAGAAGAGCTGAAGGTGACTGTGGAGAACACTCCTTCCCGGAACAATCTGCTTTCTAGTTGCGTACAAACTTCTTAGTATATATTAATAGCTTAGGTTGGTGCAATGTACTGGTGGAATTGGGCTTGTTCTAGTCTTAATTGTTTCCTGAAGTGGTTTCTGAAAAGACAAAAAGCTTCTGTGTCTCCAGCCCTTTCCCATTAAAGATATGATGCAGAGCAGCGCAGGGTAAGGTTCCACTGAGTCATATGCGTATGGAAAATTAGCTGTATTGTACTATGCTGGGTGCATGTTGGTTTTATCTGTAGACATAACGGAAAACCAGCCATCTGGCTTTATTTGAGGAGTATCCAGGAAAAAAAAAAATCTCAAACTAAAATTTCTATGAAGTGCTATAATATGTCCAGAATGTCCACTGCTAGCCCTATTTCCTCATTCTTTGCAATGTTATCTTTTCAAGACTCGGATCCGAGGGTTGAATCCTGTCAATTGATTTGATGTCCAGAAGCTAACCACTGAGTTCCCCTCTACTGTGTCTTCCTCTGTAACTAGATTATTTTCCTCAATCTCTGTCCTATTCAGTCCTGACTTACTTCCTCTTTTCAATCAGCTAATTGATGTTGGGGCACCCATAATGCCTCTAAATGGAACACAATTGAGGAATAATCAACACCAAACACATTACCTCATCGTGTTTCCTTCTTCCTTGAAATATAAACACTTATGGAAAGATAGAACATGCAGTTACTTATATTTTTAGTATGGAACAAATAATCCCATGAGGTATGGGGCTGTGGACAAGAGGCAACCAATGGACACCTAGCCTGAAAAAGATGGCAGAAGCTTCTCCTATTTTCAGAAATTTTACTGTCTTTGCTGTGCTGCCTGATAACTCTAGAACTGTATTTCTTTTTTCTTTTTTTCAAATTTTCCACCAGCACATATGGTAGAATTCTACTACAGGCTTCAGGCCTCCCATTTAACCTCAAAAATGAAGAGAAAGCAATTCAGTAGGTGGTTAAGAATATGTCATAGGCACAAACTCAGCTTAAGGCATTATGAATTTTCTGTGGAGAAAATGCATTTATTCATTCTGCTTTAAGTCAAGATGGCTGAAACCCATTATCTCAAACTTTGAAAAAAATCCCCTTTGGGATGTGAATAGCCTATGAAATATTTCAGTCAAAAATGAAATTTTTCGAGAGAGCGAGGGTCCAGTTGAAATTGATGGAGTAGAGTTTAGACTTGCGATCATCAAAGCTTTCTCTGAGCTTTCTAGATAGAAAGGGGGCATAGAGAGTTAATGGGTGATATTATCCTAATTATTATTGTATAGTATAAGAGGGCCAATCTATTCCTGTAGAATAATAGAGCTAGGATGAGATTCGACAGCATCTGTCACAATAAATGCAAATATATAGAGAATTGACAATGAGCCATGATCTCATAAGTGATTCTATTTTCCATCTGAATAATGACAATGCTGCGTTTCAAGCTCACATGACAGATACCTTCAGAGGCTCTCTAGGGTCGACACTGGAAGCCCTTTCTAAATATATTTGCAAGGGTGAATGTATTCGGACTTGGAGTTTTCTAAAGCTCTTTATATCCCTAGAGAGTTTTCTAGGCACTCTTTTTCAGTTTAGGTTTTAAAACATTCCCCTTCACAGGCATTTATTAATTAGTTTTCCTGTGCTTTCCTCTGTGTTAGCAGCTTAAAGAAATGCAGAAGGCATGGTTTCTGCCCTACAGGAGCTTATAGTCTTACTGGAGGAGACGTAGGTAAACCTGATCATAAAATTCCAGTGCAAAAGAGATATTAAGTGCTCAACTGCAGCCTCTGCAGTAAGAGTTATCTCCAGAAGATTATGGACTGAGGGGCTCAGTGACGAATTCATAGAAGAGGGGAGACTTGAACCATGCCACGTGGGGTAGCAAGGCCTTGGATAGACAGGTGAGAATAGAGGAGTGAGAAGTTGTGAACAAGCATCACCCAGAAGATGCAGAGCAGTGCAAAGGCACGTGTGGAGGAAGCATAAGTGCCACTGCTGACTGCCAGGACACCTGAGTCCTGCTTGAGGCCTGAGCTGCCAGGACACCTGAGTCCTGCTTGAGGCCTGAGCTGCTAGGACACCTGAGTCCTACTTGAGGCCTGAGCTGCTAGGACACCTGAACAAGCCTGTTGTCTACCTTCATCAACTATGCAAGACCCTCCTCCCCTTCCTCTTGCCTTCTCCCTCATCTATATGGAAAGTGATCAGGGCTTTCCTCGTAAGTCAGTGGGTTAAGCAGAGGCACACTCCTCCCGTAAGATTTCAGGTTAATGGAGGGATGAGGCGAGAGACTGGGCAGAAACATTCTCATGCCTTTTGTTCCTTCTCCACTCAAATGTCTAGACAGGAGAGAGATTTGGGACAAAAGGACTCTTGGCAGTATCTAATAACACCTTGATGTTATGTGTTGAATCAACCACAGGCTTATATGCCTTTCCCAGGCTGGAGAAATGTTAATTAAATATTAATTCAACCCTTCCCTTTCCTGACCCCATTAGGTCACAAATATTTGTTCAGCTAACCTCTCTTCTATTGTGTACTCTCCTCTGTCTCTTCTGCTTGGAGAGATGTCAGGCAGATTTCCAAAGCACCTCCCACCCTTCAAAACAGACTCTGCTCTCCCTAAGTGAACAGGTCTTTTTGTTTGGTTTGAGTTTACAGTTGTTTATAATAATTACAGAAAGGAAAATAGCTCTTGTTTTGTGAATCTGCCACTTGGTAAGCACTAAGATAAGTGTATCATACACATTAGCTCATTTAACCCTGTCCACAACCCAGGGAAGATTCTGTTATATCTATTCAGAGAAGGTGGGTACCTCTACTAAAGTGAACTAGCTAGTGAGTGCTGGATTGCAGATCCACGAACTGCTAAATGGCAGCTCTTTCTAGCACATTGCACATTCACAGGGGACACAAATTGGACAAGTTATAACATTCAAGGGGTTCCTCATATGCTCAAAACCATTGTGCGCATGCTCAGTTGTGTCCAACTCTTTGTGACCCCACAGACATAGCCTGCCAGGCTCCTCTCTCTATGGGATTTTCCTGGCAAGAATACTGGAGGGGGTTGGCATTTCCTCCTCCAGGGGATATTCCTAACCCAGGGATTCAACCCACATTTCCGGTGTCTCCTGCATTTTTATCTCTCCTGTATTGAAGATTCTTTACCACTGAGCCACCAGGGAAATCCTCAAAGCAGTTAGCTATTCCTTATAATCAGTTAAGTGGGATGAAATATATTTTCTCAGTTTCTATAGAATTTTAAGAACTGCACACAGGCTCCACTCAGATGAATGCATGAAATGGCTATTTCCCTGTGTCTGCTGTGTGGCTGATAAGGACCAAAATTTAAAGTGATAACTTCAATTAAAATTGTTGGGGGCTAAGAAAGATGGGAGAGAAACTCAGCCTGGGAAGGCATAGAGTTCTGGGGGTCTTTTAGGGGAAGATGACAAGAGAACCAAGTCTCTCACAGGAACCCTATCTACGTAAGAGACCAGATCAAGTCACACAGATTTTACCAGGAGCTTCAACTTGCATCGGGATTGCTGCTAGCTCTGCGAATCTGCAGTCTGTTTATTTCTCTCACAGAAGCTGCCTCTCCCTTTTCTCAGAGTGAACCCTGGAGTATCTAATTTAGACCCAGAGAAGCCTTCTTGGGTCCTACCATAGGCAGATCCACTGGGAAAGGAAGACAGTTTCATAGCTGGCTCACAGAAGCCATCTCTAGTTTCTAGAGACCTCCCTTGGCAGCTTTTATTTCTCCAAAAATTGTTTTTCATTCTGGCCCCAAACTCACTTCTTTCTTTCCTGACCCATTTCTCTTAGCCTAAAGCATATTCACCATCTTGTTTTTTAAAACATATGGGAATCTTAAATCAGTGTTCCAAAATTATATACTCACTTCAGAACTTCCACAGCCTGTTAATAGGTGTTGCATAAGAAGAAGTTTCTGTGAGTAAACATGTTTGGGAAATGCTGACTTAACCAAAGTTAAAACATGAAGGAGGGCATCAACAACAACTTCACTGTAGTCATTACCTCTAAAGAGGGAGGGAGAGTTTGAGAATTCAGCTGCATCTAGAACTTTTTTTTTTTTTTTCCCAAATGCTAATCAGCAAGACAAAATGTTCATCTGTATTTAAGCTGAGCGGTGGGTATATGGATTTTGTTTTATTATCATATATATTTGAAACATTTCATAATTAAAAACAAAGATATTTGAGATTTTTCTTCCTTTTCTGCAGGACTTTAGTTATTATATTGGTTTGCATTTTGAATCTTTGAAAGTGAAAGTGTTAGTTGCTCAGTCATATCCAATTCTTTGTGACCTCATGGACTACAGCACGCCAGGTTCCTCTGTCCATAGGATTTTCCAGGCAAGAATACTGGAGTGGGTTGTCATTTCCTTCTCCAAGGGAATCTTCCCAAGCCAGGGATCAAGCCCAGGTCTCCCACATTGCAGGCAGATTCCACCATCTGAGCTACTAGGGAAGCCCCTTTGAATCTTTAGGAAGGAGCTACAGCACTTGGTATTTACCAATTCTTTGACCTAGAAATCTTTTAGGAAGAAGCATATATTGCAACTCTGGTCTCTGGGGCATACTTTGGGAAGTGCCAACTTAGGAAACACTGGTGTTTCTCATCTCTTATCCTGAGGCTTACTCTTCGTTGGCCCCAATGCCCCACAGATGGGAAATGCCATCTCAGAAGACTGTGTACTGCCTTCTAATTAGGTTCCTACAAGAGTTAACCATGATATTCAATATTTTCTGTTTCATACGGTTATGTCTGTCTGCTCTCTCTCTTCTAGTAGTAACATGATAACTTTCTGAGCATTCTTAGTTTTGTATTTATTTTCAGAGCTCAGGTGATTGGCATGTCCAGAAGTCAATGAATAATCTATCCCTCCCAACCTTTCCCTTCTCTCCTGATACAGGATACTCTTTGAGTCCTTGCTTAAACTGGGGAAATTTACACCCACTCCATTCCTTCCCTTCCTTCCAGGGGAAGATATTTTATAGTCTCAAAAAGTTTTAAGTGTATGGAATCTACAATGAACTCAATCTTCCAAAATGGAAGTAAAGACTTGTATTCTTACTGAGAAAGTTTCTTTCTCCTGCTCTACAGTAAAATTCTACTAGTCATCAGCAAATGAGTTTGAAAGACATGGTTTGGCTTCCTCAAGGAGTAAAAAAATGAGATTAGTTAGTAACTGATTAGTTAGTAATTTAGATTAGTTAAATGTTCTCATATTTAGTGTAGAAAGTAAAGTGACTACAAATGCCACCCAAAATTAAGAGATCAGTTTAGTAATAGGGAAGAGGTATAATATACTGGGGCTTCCTTAGTGGCTCAGGCGGTAAAGAGTCCTCCTGCAATGTGGGAGACCTGGGTTCATTCCCTCGGTCGGGAAGATCCCCTGGAGGAGGGCATGGCAGCCCACTCCAGTATTCTTGCCTGGAGAATCCTCATGGATGGAGGAGCCTGGTGGGCTACTGTCCATGGGGTGGAGAAGAGTCAGACATGACTGAGCAACTAAGCACACACATCATGAGATTAGGGAGCAGAGACTCAAGATGTAGACTAGACTCAGATGTACTTATTGAATCATTTTGAAAATTCAGTTTATTTATTTGTGCTTGAGTCTGCTGTTTACAGAAGTCATAAAATCTACCCTGCCATACTTCATACTGTTGACCAAATGAGAGAAAATATTTTGAAAGGCCTGAAATGTTGTTGAACAAAATCGGAGCAGATGCTTACCATTAACATTTCTTTTTTTTTAATTAAAAATTTATTTATTTTAATTGGAGGCTAATTACTTTACAATAGTGTATTGGTTTTGCCATACATCAACATGAATCTGCCACGGGTGTACACGTGTTCCCCATCCTGAACCCTCCTCCTTCCTCCCTCCCCGTACCATCCCTCTGGGTCATCCCAGTGCACCAGCCCCAAGCATCCAGTATCATGCATTGAACCTGGACTGGCGATTCATTTCATATATGATATTATACATGTTTCAAAGCCATTCTCCCAAATCATCCCACCCTCTCCCTCTCTCACAGAGTCCAAAAGACTGTTCTATACATCAGTGTCTCTTTTGCTGTCTCACATACTGGGTTATTGTTACCATCTTTCTAAATTCCATATATATGCGTTAGTATACTGTATTGGTGTTTTTCTTTCTGGCTTACTTCACTCTGTATAATAGGCTCCAGTTTCATCCACCTCATTAGAACTGATTCAAATGTATTCTTTTTGATGGCTGAGTAATAGTCCATTGTGTAGGCAATTAAGTTGAGTAGCTGACCTAAGTTGGTGGACTGAATATTTCCATAATAAAAGGGAGGGTAATAAAACTCTGGGAAAAGACCTTTGCTTGGTCCACAGTTTACTGGAGTAAGACACGTTTGAGGCCAGTAACAGAGGGAGAGTCAGTGTACTCTTTAGTAAAACAGTTTGTGAGATTAGGTCTTGAACTATGTGTGAAATGTGATTCTAAGTGAAGATCTCTCTTCAAGTTAGTTGCTAAGTTAACTAAATCTTGCTTTTCTGCGTCTCTAAAAGAACTTAGGAGAGTCAGCCAAAA
Organism: Bubalus bubalis; assembly: GCF_019923935.1. NCBI lineage: Eukaryota > Metazoa > Chordata > Mammalia > Artiodactyla > Bovidae > Bubalus > Bubalus bubalis. The sequence continues at coordinate 43,145,437 of NC_059178.1, forward strand.
ACAATCCTGTGTCTACCATTGAATGTCTAGTTGATTTGCATAGTCAGGGGTCAATGGAGTCAGCTTTTGTGTCAGAATCTATGAAAGCAAGTTGAGGATGAAAGGTAAGAAGGTGAAAATGTTTCTCCACACACCCTCCCTCCATTGCATTTGATACCAAACAGTGAGCAGTGGCTGCGATATCAATATAATAGTTGTATTCCATTTACAAATAGAGACAATAAGGACGTTTGTATCTTGACAAACAGAGTACAAAATAAAACATTAAGAGGAATGAAGATTAAAGGGGAGAAGAAAGGTAAGAAAATTTGGAAGGTTACAGGAAAAAGAAAAAGGTGGAACAAATGCTATAGAGATTTATGCTAAAGGTGGCCTTTAGGAGGAATTATGTCAAATGGGTCATGAACAGACATGGAGAACATGGACGTTCACAAAGCTCCACATGGAGTTAAGGAGTTAGTTTCGGGCTCTTCCATGATTTCGGAATTCTATTTTAGAGGACCCGTTGCTGTAGGAATGGTACCGAACACCCTGTGGGAGTCCTAGAACTTGGGCCATTGCAGACCACATAATTTCTCTAGTGTCAGGTCTCCAAAAACTATCGAATATTGTTTTGTTTTTCTCAATTTATTTTCTCACCGTATGCTCACATCTACCAAGGAACCCCAGTGTTATCTCCTATGATAAGGAATTAATCTTGGTGGTCTAAATTGACTTGGGGCTCATTTCAGATGCAGCCATCTGGATCATTTATTCAGTTTGTATATAGGTCCTCAAGCCCAACATCACACATATGGCTTTCTATATCTGTCCCGATCTCACCCTAATTTGCCTTTCATTTTCCTAAAGTTTGTCTCCCCCAGACTGGTTATTTGTGTCCGCAGCACTAGTCTGTAGTTGTTCATTAAACTCAGTTTAATAATATTTCTATCAGCAACAGTGCTTTAACTTTGTAGGTTGACATATGCATTTTTAAAGGAAATAAAAACATTTGTTCTTGACAATCTTGTAATCAAAAGCTTTTCTATCACGAGTGTGTTCTCTCAACTCATTTGGAAACAGTGAGGTTTCACAGAATTACCTTGAGTCCTTGTTCTGCCAGGATCCTCACCAATATTTAAACCCCATTTAGGGAAACAATTGGAATCTTCTGAGTGTGAAAAGTATAATAAAAAATAAATACATTTCTATTCTTTCTATAGTTTACCTTATGGTCTATATGTTAATCACCCCCAAATGTCCACAAGCATATAGGAAAACAAGTACTTATTTAAAATCAAAGCTGCTTGAATTCCAGATGGTTCAAAGTATATCTTAATCTATCTTGAGCAAGTCCCCTAATTCTGCAGGAACAAATGGTGGAATGTTATTAAAATGTTAATTAGTTAAATTTAGTCCCTAAAGTATAAAGAAAACAAAATTGCACCTACATGATTTTATTTTTACTAATGGGGGAAAGAAATTCTGATATATAAAGAAATGAGGTTATTTTAGAGGAAGAAGAAATACATGATGTGAGTTTTAGATTAAAATATCCAGGAGTGTAAAGCAAGTCTGAACAAAATTATTGGGGTATGTTTCCAACTTATTATATGATGCTATTTTCAAAATCAGCTATTTTTATTTGTATCATGAGTTCTTTCTTTATTCACATGGAAATTGGAGAAATAGAGATGCCAGCCAATGACAGCTATTGGATTTGCACAATTCAATTTTTTTCTATTGTTTAAGCTACTGGAATTGGAAAGGCCTCAAAAGGTTCTTGGAATCTTCAGATTATTCCTAAATCCCTGCTTATATGAGGAAGACAGTATTTCTAATACTCTCCAAAGAAAAGACAGGATAATTTTCCTAATTTAAGTATTTGTACATTAATCTTGAAATTGTGTAATTTCAAGATAGTTGATATATATATATATATATATATATATATATAAAAAGATATATATCAAGAAACAACAAAAAGTATTGATGAGAGCTTTGAGGGTACATCAGTTTGTTGAAAACTCATGTTTTCTGCTAGTCATTTTAAAGCTATTAAATTTCATTTATATTTGTAATTGGTTTAACTACTTCATTTTAACCATATGTTTATACCTGGTTCCATTAAAAAAAATAGTAAGATACTTACTGAGCTAAATCATATAGTTTTTTTTTTTGAAAGTTTTAGTAAGGGGGATCCATAAAGTGTTTCTGAGCAGATATTTGATGCTATTGGATTTTAGGAAGATTAATATAAGTAATCTACCTAGTGCATAGATTGCCTGTATTAATCTAATCAAAGTGGCAGTAGCAATGGGGCTTTCAGAGCTACTGACTTTGATCAGGACATAATTTCCAGTGCTATTTAAGTTATCCTGTATTATATAATACCGACTGTCCTTCCATACAGAATGGCTTTCTGAGTACACTTGGAGCCTTGGGTAACACTGGGTACAACTTATGAATGACAAACCAAAGAGAGAGACAACAGCAGGTAGACTCCAAGCCTGTGGGTCTCATGTGAAGAATGCAAACTGCTGCTGCTGCTGCTGCTAAGTCACTTCAGTCGTGTCCGACTCTGTGCGACCCCATAGACGGCAGCCCACCAGGCTCCCCCGTCCCTGGGATTCTCCAGGCAAGAACACTGGAGTGGGTTGCCATTTCCTTCTCCAATGCATGAAAGTGAAAAGTGAAAGTGAAGTTGCTGAGTCTTGTCCGACTCTTAGCGACCCCGTGGACTGCTGCCCACCAGGCTCCTCCGTCCATGGGATTTTCCAGGCAAGAGTGCTGGAGTCGGGTGCCATTGCCTTCTCCGGCAAACTACTTCTACCTTAAAGTGATTAGTCACTTCTTTGACTCAGCTGAATAGGAGAGGCAGCAGTTGGTGAATCTTAAGTATGGGTCACCCATTAAAGATGGTTCTCAAAGTGAGGTGTGAAAGCACGTTTCATTGTTATGAGTTTTACGAGCAGCAGAATGAGGTAGATTCAACTCTGTCTTTAGGCATTAAATAGGGAAAGGTGGATGTATTGTAACATTCCTTTTATACTTTACATTGTGTACAAAATTATTAAGCTGAAGTTAGGACACATTTAGAAAAAGAAAAAATACTGGGAATAGAAAAACCAGTCTCTGATCTATAGAGTGTTGGACTTTGGGAAAGAGAGAAGAGAGGGAAGAAAATTATTTTCACATATTTCTTCCACCCGTATATATAATGAAAAAAAATTAAAATATCTTCCCAAAGATTTTAGGTGACTGAAATATATCCCTGAATATGGGTGAGCAGTGGTTTCTGGAATTCACGTACAGAAGAAAGATCAGTTTATTATCTGCTGAACAATAGGTTGACTTGAGTCATTTTTATTAGTTATTCAGAGATCCTAAGAAAGGGCTACAGTCCTTGACAGAACAGACAAGTCTCTGCCTGCTAGGAGTGATGGCAAGTGGTCGAACTTGTGTGTGTGTGCTAAGTCGCTTCAGTTGTGTCTGTTTGCGACCCCATGGAGTATAGCCAGTCAGGCTCCTCTGTTCATGGATTTTCCAGGCAAGGCTACTGGAGTGGGTTGCCATGCCCTTCTCCAGGGGATCTTCCTAACCCAGCAATCGAACCTGAGTCTCTTGTGGCTCCTGAATTGCAGTCAGATTCTTTACTGCTAAGGCACCAGGGAAGCTCAAGTGCCTGAGCTTAGCCCTGAAAAATGTAAGCTAACCAAGGAAACAGAGATAAGGGCTGGGTTTATCAGAGAGACAGTAAGTCTTGGAAAGGTGGATCGAAGAAGAAAAGTCTGAGAAAATATTTAAAGAAGGAGGATGGATTTGTCCCTATTTGTAGACAGGCTAAATAAAGCAGATGGTTGCTTGTGAAGTGTGAATTTTGGCAGGGTTCATGGCCCCAAATTGTCTTTAATGCTGGCCAATCATTGTATCAGACACCCTTATCACCAGGAAGTTCTAAGTTGAACCACTGGTCACCAGCAAAGCCTAACTGGAAAGGGAAGTGCCTAAACCTATTGCATGAATACTGTTGTCAGTTCATACATAGGGCATCCCCCTTACTTGCTAACAATACCCCAGTTTTGTTCAGGTACTTAGTAAATACTATTGGATTTCTGAGAAGATGGGCCATCAGTTCATTTTTGTGTAGACAGGTTACTGAGTTCTGGCCAGAGATATAAAAAGATTTCCCTCTGCTGGAGGAAGTCCTTAGAAAGATTTCTCTCTTTGCTGAGGGAGAGACATAGAAGGTGACAGATATGTCCAATTCTTGACTTTTATGAGGTCTTGAGAGGAAATGATGCCTATAATGCTGCATTCATCTTGTGACCATGAAAGAGCTAGGGACCAGCAGAAATCCTGATTCCCAACTTTGACATCCACATGGCAACCATCGACCACTGGACTTTCTTCTGGATGAGAAAATAAATCTCATTAGTATTAAGGAACTGTGGTTTAGTCGCTAAGTCGTGTCTGACTCTTTGCAACCCCTGTCATTCCTCTGTCCATGGGATTTTCCAGGCAAGAATATTGGAATGGGTTGCCATCTCCTTCTCCAGGGGATCTTCCTGACCCAGGGATCAAACGCAGGTCTCCTGTATTGCAGGCAGATTCTTTACAGTCTGAGCCGCATACTGTATTAGACATCTGCATTGACAACCCACTATTAAAAGTTATCTTTAATACCTTAACAAGTACTCTCTGAATCTCTCCCAGCTAAGAGCAGGAGTATGTGTGTTTGAATGACCTCTATTTCCTCTGATATTCCTCCACATTTTTAGCCTACTCAGGTGGCCTTATTTGCTCTTGTTTTACATTATTATCTTTTTATATGTAAATAATGAAGATGTGAATATACGAGGTGTGTTTAAGGATGTCTCCCAAATGGAAAGTTGTATAGAGCATTTGACATTTGGTTAGACGGGTAGGTAGCCATCAACATATGAAATATACCCCTTAGAAAGTGTTGCACAAAATAGAATTTTAAGATTTGGTCCTCAGTTAAATTTAGCTTCACCATTCTGAACTCCTAAAATATAACCATGCTCTCCAGACCCATAGTTCTGTGGCCTGAGAAACCAATGGAATGCTAGTGTTTCCTCCACCAAAGTCTTCCTCACTTCAATCTGATGTTTCAATCATTTTCAGATTTATAAAGTCATATCTCAAAATGTCTATGAAAATGCTCAGTTGCCTAAGTGGCCTGAAATCATGTCACTCTCGGTGACCTTCTTTTGGTCCATTTCTTCACATTGGAATTCTATTTAAATCCTCCATGCATACTCTTTCTGATTGATCTGCTAATATCCCTAGACACTGCATAATGTGGGACTCTACTGACAGCAAGGAGATCAAACCAGTGAATCCTAAAGGAAATCAACCCTGAATATTCATTGGAAGGACTGATGTTGAAGCTGAAGCTCTACTACGCTGGCCACCTGAGGTGAAGAGCTGACTCATTGGAAAAGACCTTGATGCTGGGAAAGATTAAGGGCAGGAGGAGAAGGGGGTGACAGAGGATGAGATGGTTGGATGGCATCACTGATCCAAAGGAGATGAGTTCAAGCAAACCCCAGAAGATAGTGAAAGACAGGGAAGCCAGGTATGTTGCAGTCTGTAGGGTCACAAAGACTCAGACATGACTTAGCAACTGAACAACAACAAATATTAGGGGATTTGAAACCCAGTCTGGCTTGTGGAAAGTTACCTTTCTCAGGTCTGGATATTGGTTACTATACCTCAGAAGACTGTTATGAAATTTCTTGTTGTGTATAGGTAGGTGTTGTGACACAGGACACTTCTATCATATAACTGACTCTATCCCTGTTAGTATTGGGCTTGCTGGGTAGCTCAAATGGTAAAGAATCCACCTGCAATGCAGGAGACCTGGGTTGGATCCCTGGGTTGGGAAGATCCCCTGGAGGAGGGCACGGCAACCCACTCCAGTATTCTTGCCTGGAGAATCCCCATGGATAAAGGGGCCTGGTGGGCTAAAGTCCATGGGGTCGCAAAGAGCTGGACATGATGACTTAGCACAGCATTGTTCTGTTTGTATTACTCTGGTCCCATGCACATAATTGCACTAGTCCAGTTTGAGCTTAATATGCTCTTTGAATACTATGCATTAAAACATCCATGGACCTTGTTTTAGCATCTGTAACATGGAGGTTCTCTTAAACCTGTTGCTTTCTCCTCTGGACTTTATGTTCTCAAAGTGTCCGTGGTCTTTCTTGTAACCACCCCCATTCTGGCCTTCTCACTACCAGTCAGCACATGGTTGTCTGATTCATCTTCCTGAAGCATGTATGGGATTGTGTCACTTTCCTAGGCAAAGTTTTTAAAATGAGTTCCTGTTGCCCATAGGTTAAAATCCAAATGTTCTCGTCTGAAATGTATGGCCTTCAACATCCTGCTTCTCAGATAATATCTCCTGCAGTTCCCATGAATGCATGTTTTAGTTTCTATCCAACAGCTCACCTTTTCCTATATTCATGAGGAGATTTTCCCAAGTTGTGGTTATAGTACAGAAATGAAATGGTCCACCAGCCCACCAAGTTTGATTTGAATGTCAGAGCTGATGATGCTATGTGTATACACATCAATAAGCTGTGAAATGGTTTAATTCTCACATAATGAGCCTTTCTGGGGACAGCAGAATAGACTCACAAGCACATATTAAAATAGTTTTAGAGAGCAGAGAATAAAGGAGAGATCACCTGGGCTTTCTTATCAACCCTCCCAGATGTGGGGCAGAAGGGGAAGGAGGAATTAAGCTCCCAACAATAAAATATGGAGTAAGAATCTTTCTTATACCTTTCTTTACTTTGCATTTACAGGTTAACTTTTTAAAGAAGATTGTATTCCTTCTGGCTATGTATATACAAGACTAAATTACCTTAATAAATACAAGAGTAATGAGGGAGCCCAGAATGTACATGTTGGGACCACTGTTACCACTTCCTCTGTCTCCTATTATTTTGACATCTAGATATAAAGGAACAGAAGAAATTCTCAAACATCACAGAAAAAATTCTTAAAATAGTGATGAACATGGGCCCTTAGTGAGGATTTATTATGGCAAACCAAATACTTCATGCATGATGCTTTGTTACAAATGGACTTACTGTAAAGCTACTGAAGCTAACTAAAGCTTTAGGGTTTGTAACTGGCATAGGTCTTCCAAGCTGCTCTATGTAACTTGTGGATTTTTGTATTCTTTAGAGGTTAAAGTAATTTCATAAGAATTTAGACCCATCATCCCTGTGTTTGTCATAACATAGGGATAAAAATGATGAGTCATTGTCCTTTCTAAACTCTAAAATGTTTGTGAAGAGAGATGTATTCTCAAACGCATGAAAGGGAACCTCTTAATTGCTATGGGAAAGTCAAGGAAGTGGTGAGTGAACATAGTAAGGCTACTTCATTTGGATGCTATCTTGACTTCATGGAGGAAATAACTTTGGAGTTTAAAGAATGAAAGTATTTTGTTATGTGGTGAACAAATTAGCATTGGACATTCCAGGCAAACAGTAAATAATGTTCAAGGATCAATGAACAATAGGAGATGGTGTTGAAAAGGCAAGGTTAGGTGACATTTATGGCAAGGTTTTTTGTTTGCTTTCCTATTTGTTTTTATTTTATATAACATGGGCTTCCCTGGTGGCTCAGATGGTAAAGAATTTGCCTGCAATGCAGGAGAACCAGGTTTGATCCCTGAGTGGGGAAGATCCCCTGTTGAAAGAAATGGCAACCCACTCCAGTATTCTTGCCTGGAGAATACCATGGACAGAGGAGCATAGTGGGCTACAGTCCAAAGATTTGGACACAGCCAAGCGGTCATCACTTTCACTTATGTAACATAAAAAATTTCAATACATACAAAAGTAGAAAGAATAGTATTGGGCAGCTTCTCAGTTGCCTCTTTTAACATCAGAAGAACTTTATAAGGAAAAAGCAGGGTCATATGTTGTTCTAATTTTTCTGAATTACTCTACCAATATTTGAGCTGTAAATGTCCACTTCATTATAACTGTATAATATCATAAAGAAGAAAAAAAATGTCCAGCTTTTCTAATTGCTCTATGAGTTGTTTTCAATTATTAAAAGCATAAATCTGGGAGATTTAATTTTAATGTGAAAAAATCTAACTCCATATATGCTTTACCTGGGCTCATACCTTGGAAAACAATCAAAGCAGATGGGGGACAGTATGGTAACTAACTTAGTAATTGGAAATGACATGGTTTTAATCCCATCACAAATTTCTAATAACCGTGAGTCCTTATGGAAATTACTTTATTTCTCCAAGTATGAAAATAAAATGATTAAAGTGATGTTTGCTTTTGCACATCATGATAGCCTGTTAACAGAAACTTACATGTTTTGAACATTTACCATGAGCCATGTATTATTAAACACTGTTCATGCATTATCTTATTCACTTATTGCAAACTTTCTGAGATAAGTAACATTTTTAATGCAATATTTTAGACGAAGTGTCTTACCAAAGACACTTAGTAATGAGTAAAAGTGGCACAAGCAAGGCCAAAGATCAAACTAAAGTCACCAGGTTCAGCTAGAATTCTTCACCACTGCGCTAGACTGCCTTATCATAGAAGAGTTTATACGTCATAATTTTCTCGCTTTCACTCCAAGTCATGCATTTATGACCAGTTTGCTCCACATACTTCACAAAATAGTGTACTATGAGTAAAACTATTACACTCGTCACTTAACTCTGATAATTAACCTTCTAAACTTACTTTTAGACAATCCTTGTAGAATTGTCACGTGATTTAATCTGTCCTCTGAGAAACTGAAAAACACAGAAATGACCAATATAGGCTTTTTAAAAGAAACTTGAGTTGCTAACAGACAGATTTACAATACCTTTGTGCTATTTTACTCATTTTGAACCCTTTCTCATACCAAGCCAAGTATCCTTATAATGAAATTCTAGTCTTATGGGTTTTCCGACTTTCCTCAATACAAGCTGCTTTTTTTATTTTTTATTTTTAACCTTAAAACTGACATTAGCTGGGACTGACTCAGTTTTGTATTTTTACTGACAAATCCATATTAATAACAACATCAATACTGTATTAAACCTGAACTATGGGAATAATTTGTAATCACGCCAAAATTAATAACATTGTGTATCACCCAGAGAGGCTCTCAGGGAGGAAAGTGAAATGGTTATTAACTTAGGTTATTATTGCAGCATTATGGACATTTAAATAGGCTATAATTCTAGAAATTTAAAGGTCAGTTTGATTTATTCAATTTAGTTTGTCATATGTTTGGAAAACTAATTAAAATCACAAACAACATGGTTATAACATTTTTGACAGCAAGCCAGAAGCCAGTATTTTGAGACACAATAAGTAATCTTTTTTTGCTGGGCATGTCAGGCTTTCTTTGCAGGTTAAAGGGACAGTTTCTTTGATTCCTCTGATTGAGTCTAGGAAGCAGATTCTGTGGGAGCCTTTTTTTCTGGAGGCATGAACTTCCTTGTCATGGATTTCTTGCATCCAAGCACTATTCCTCAAATCCTATTGTGACTGGGTGCTGCTTCTTTTAATATGACTCAAAGATCTAAAATAATCTCTCAGAACAAAAGATTTTCTTCTGCTTCTGTACAGAGTGTCACATTTCTTTTTACTGTATATATATTCTTTTGTCTTAACTAATTTTAGTGTGAAGGAGATGAATATAGCAAATGCCTCCGGTAGGGTAACACAGCATCTTGCTTGCTTGCTTGCTTGCTTGCTAAGTTGCTTCAATCGTGTCTGACTCTGTGTGACCCCACAGACGGCAGCCCACCAAGCTCCCCCGTCCCTGGGATTCTCCAGACAAGAACACTGGAGTGGGTTGCCATTTCCTTCTCCAACACAGCATCTTCAGATCAGATCAGATCAGTCGCTCAGTCGTGTCCGACCCTTTGCGACCCCATGAATCGCAGCACGCCAGGCCTCCCTGTCCATCACCAACTCCCGGAGTTCACTCAGACTCATGTCCATTGAGTCAGTGATGCCATCCAGCCATCTCATCCTCTGTCGTCCCCTTCTCCTCCTGCCCCCAATCCCTCCCAGCATCAGAGTCTTTTCCAATGAGTCAACTCTTCGCATGAGGTGGCCAAAGTACTGGAGTTTCAGCTTTAGCATCATTCCTTCCAAAGAAATCCCAGGGCTGATCTCCTTCAGATTGGACTGGTTGGATCTCCTTGCAGTCCAAGGGACTCTCAAGAGTCTTTTCCAACACCACAGTTCAAAAGCATCAATTCTTTGGCGCTCAGCCTTCTTCACAGTCCAACTCTCACATCCATACATGACCACGGGAAAAACCATAGCCTTGACTAGACGAACCTTTGTTGGCAAAGTAATGTCTCTGCTTTTGAATATGCTATCTAGGTTGGTCATAACTTTCCTTCCAAGGAGTAAGTGTCTTTTAATTTCATAGCTGCAGTCACCATCTGCAGTGATTTTGGAGCCCAGAAAAATAAAGTCTGACACTGTTTCCACTGTTTCCCCATCTATTTCCCAGCATCTTAGGTTGTGTTTATTTTATAACAAATTTTATAGGAAAAGGAAATAGTATGGGGCAATGAAGCCTGAAAACATGGAGCATGAAAGATGAGTGTAAGAGCTTGGAAGACAGAAGATGGAAAAAAAAATATAATAAATGACTCATGCCAGAGTAAATCAGTGATGAAAACAGGGAGTGTCCTTTTTCCAACTAATATTAAAATGGAACCATTACATGTGCCTCTTTTTTTTTCATGTAGTATCTAACTACAGTTTTAGAAAGAACAATTCACAAATAGTTATTAGTATCAATGGCAAAAAGAAATATGGGAGATGACATATCACTATAATTAAAGGGCAACACATAAATAAAATGTGAATAGTCTTTGGACAATTCTGATGCATATGATTAGAAGGAAATGCAATAATAGATTTGAGACCAACTTTCATGGTACTCTCAGCATTTAGCTGTCTTACATGACTGCAATTATCAAGCTATATCTTATAGGCAAAGAGCTTCCAAGTAATCCTTAAATTATTTGAATGACAACTTTATGAGCCCCAAAGCGGAGACTTCAGCCATAGAAATATCCACTTTATGTTGACTACCTAATGACAAGAAAGAACTAATAGAGAATGAAAAAGCTGAAGGAGATAAAGACAGAAAAGGAATAGACTAATGAGCTGTTCACCACTGGGCCAGATTTTAGTAAACATAGTATCTCCAGAATCGACCCCAGCTGAAAATCAACCCAGAGCTGCTTTCTTCGGAAGTGTTCTGTGTCCCATTTGATATGACTGAAGGGTTCCTATGCAATTATGGAAAGTATTTTCAGTTCACCTGTATATTTAAGCACATAATATATGAGTACAAAGGGTAGTGTAAAAGAAGATGACCCAGTTCTTAAAGTTAGAGCTCATAATCTATTAAAACAGAATTACATAGAAATATTAGGAAGTTGAATTAGGCATTCTTTAGTAAAATTTTGGGTTTCATATATTCAAAAGTGAAAACAGGAACTAAAAGTCATTTTGCTATGAGCAAGAGTTGGGGTCAACTGGAAAGGGTAAAATATGAGAAAGGATGAGTTTGTTTCAAGATATCTTCTGAAATATGAAGTAAATAAAATAAGATTTATAACTGGCAAATAAGTGGTAAATTATATAAAAGCATAAAGCCATACACTGTATTAAGTGAAAGTGAAGTTGCTCAGTCACATCCAACTCTTTGAGACCCCATGGACTGTAGCCTACCATGCTCCTCCATTCATGGGATTTTCCAGGCAAGAGTACTGGAGTGGGTTGACTCCAGAGAATCTTCCCAGCCTGGGGATCAAATCTGGGTCTCCTGCATTGTAGGCAGATGCTTTACTGTTTCAGCCACCACACTGTACTAAAGTTATACATAAATAAATATTAACTTTATGAGAATATTTTGGGGAAAATAACCTATTGTCCAAGAAAATCTGGAGTAGAAGATGCTACTATCAACAAATAAAAGGTAAGAGAGGCAAATAGCTATCCATCAGTTCTTCACCACACATTTGTGTGCTTGCAATGCAGACATCATCATGTCAGCCATATCTGCTCTTTAGAAGTTTATGATGAAAGGCACATTGATGTCAAAATGTACAAAAATGGTGGGAACTTGATAGTGGTGGCATACTAAAAGAATGAAGCAGAAGAAAAATTGGGCATAAGGAAAAGGACAAGATGATTGTTGTGTACTAGTCAGAGATGAATGCATGAGAGAAAAAGAGTTTTGAATCGGGTCTTGAAGGATAGTTAGGATTAAGGCAAGTCAAGGGAGGGTGCTCACTGGAAAGTCGTAATGCATTTGCCACTTGTGGGATTCCACAGTGTAGGAGGACTGCAGCTCTAGACTTCTACCAGAAATGAAGTATTGTAAGGTGAGATTGTCTTTTGCAGCACAGAATTGTTTGAACCTATTCGGACAATGTGACCCACACTGATGGAATATCCTTTGATTTGCCTGTTGTTAATATCTACCTTGAGGTTTTATGGCTGAGTTTTTTGTGTAGCCATGTCATAATTTATATATTTTAGGATTAATGTCATGAATATAAGAAACACTCTATCAATCAAAAACAGGCTATCAGTGTTACAGATCTGAAATGGATAAGGGTGATCCCTGGGTCAGGAAGATACCCTGGAGGAGGAAATGGCAACCCACTCCAGTATTCATGGACTTGACTGAACAACTAACACTTTCATATTTACACTTTGTTGTATTTTTGATACTACACATATAAGTGGTATCATATAGTATTTATCTTTCTCTGTCTGACTTATTTCACTTAGCATTATACCTTCCAAGTCCATCCATGTTGCTGAAAATAGCAAAATTTCATCCTTTTTATGGCTGAGTAATATTCCATTGTGTGTGTATACACACACACACACACACACACACGCATATAAACATACCACATCTTCTTTATTCATTCATCCAAATCGTATTTTGAGCCAATACTTTTCCTCTAGATAGATATACTCCCCCATAAACATGAACTGCATATATAAACAAGTGAAGAAAAGTGAGATGTTGAACAGTTTATGAGTCCTCCCTATTTTAGGATTCCCATTTCCTAATTAAAGACTTTTCACTATATTGCAAATTTATTAGAATATTAGTAGCAATTAGAACATCTGTATCTAGATGGCAGATTGAGAATATATTGAAAAATACCTGTTAAATATGGACTTCATATAAATGAAAGAAAATGTGTAATTGAATATTTATCTATGAAGAAAACTGAAAAGAAAGGACTTTCTGTGGAAGCAAACTGATATCATATCAATGAGAAAGAGTCACAGCATCTCTTTTTTGGAGGGACTCTAACTAATAAGAATTATTAGTACCCAGTAGCCATGTATGGATATGAGAGTTGGACTATAAAGATAGCTGAGCGTCAAAGAATTGATGCTTTTGAACTGTGGTGTTGGAGAAGACTCTTGAGAGTCCCTTGGACTGCGAGGAGATCCAACCAGTCCATCATAAAGGAAATCAGTCCTAAATATTCACTGGAAGGACTGATGCTGAAGCTGAAACTCCAATACTTTGGCCACCTGATGCAAAGATCTGACTCATTGGAAAAGACCCTGATGCTGGGAAAGATAAAGGTGGGAGAAGGGGACGACAGAGGATGAGATGGTTGGATGGCATCACTGACTCAATGGACATGAGTTTGAGTAAACTCCGGCAGTTGGTGGTGGACAGGGAGGCCTGGTGTGCTGCAGTCCATGGGGTCACAAAGAGTCGGACATGACTGAGTGACTGAAATGCACTGAACTGAACTGAAATCATACCCCTATATATTAAATAATGGAATTCTAGAACAAAATTGTTCACATTTATAAACACAATTCATCTCCCTGAGGGCAATGATAATCTATGTAATCTCTGCTTACACTTATTGAAATGATCACTGGTGAAGAGATAATGAATGGTGGAGGCACGGTAAAGGGAGACCAACAGGTTGAGGTACTTAATCACTATGGTGACAGTGGTAATTACATAGGCTGTGTGTAATGGAGGGGTAACTGATTTGAACTGTTCTAAAAAGCTACAAAAAGAATACAAGAAAGAAGCTTAAGGATTTAACCTCTTACCTCAAGGCTTGGAGGGCATGACAAAGAATCATAAGCTTTAAAGGCGGTCTTACACGAAATCTTTCATTTATCAACTATGGACAAAGCATGGATAAAAATTAGATGTAAGATTTGGATATACACATTTCTGAGTTGAAGTAGAAACCACATCAACTCATATGCTGAGTAAATGTATTGACTAGGGAAAGTATAATGTGTAATCTTGGAAGAAAATATTTGAGCAAACAAAGATGACTGTGAGACCTTGAATTCTTATGTCCATTTGGAAGGAGATCTTCTCATAATCTGAATGATCTAGGCTTCCTTTACACGGTAAAGGAAATGTTTAAAAAGTGGTGCAATTAGGAGGAACAGTTGATTTATATACAGATGTTTCTGGTTTTCTTTTTTTTTTTTTTTCCGCCAGAGCCCTACTCCAACACTTTCCATCTCTTACAGTATCTTAATTGAAAGTCATTCAGTCATGTCTGACTCTTTGTGACCCCATGGACTATAGAGTCTGTGGAATTCTCCAAGCCAGAATACTGGAGTGTGTAGACTTTCCCTTCTCCAGGGGATATTCCCAACCCAGGGATAGGACCCAAGTCTCCTACATTGCAGGTGGATTCTGTATCAGCAGAGCCACAAGGGAAGCCCAAGAATACTGGGGTGGGTAGCCTATCCCTTCTCCAGGGGATCTTCCTGACCCAGGAATCAAACCAGGGTCTTCTGCTTTGCAGACAGGTTCTTTACCAACTGAGCTATTTAAGAAGTTAAATTCTGAAAAGAGAAATGAAAGAGGAAATACATGGACCAAAAGAATTTTAGGATCTTGCCAAATGAGATACAAAGGGATAAATCAGGCAAATACATAAAGATAGGAAGCATATCCTTCATTCAGTTCAGTTCAGTTGCTCAGTCCTGTCTGATTCTTTGCTACCCCATGGACTGCAGCATACCAGGCTTCCCTATCCATCACCAACTCCTGGAGCTTGCTTAAACTCATATCCATCAAGTTGGGGATGCCATCCAACCATTTCATCCTCTGTCATCTCCTTCTCCTCCTGCCTTCAATCTTTCCCAGCATCAGGGTCTTTTCCAATGAGTCAGTTCTTCATACCAGGTGGCCAAATTACTGGAGCTTCAGCTTCAACATCAGTCCTTCCAATGAGCATTCAGTACTGATTTCCTTTAGGATGGACTAGTTGGCTTTCCTTGCAGTCCAAGGGACTCTCAAGAGTATTCTCCAACACCACAGTTCAAAACCATCAATTCTTCAGTGTTCAGGTTTCTTTATGGTCCAACTCTCACATCCATACATGACAAGTAGAAAAACCGTAGCTTTGACTAGATGGACCTTTGTTGGTAAAGTAATGTCTCTGCTTTTAAATATGCTGTCTACGTTGGTCATAGCTTTTCTTTCAAGGAGCAAGCGTCTTTTAATTTCATGGCTGCAGTCACCATCTGCAGTGATTTTGGAGCCCTCAAATCACTGTTTCCATTGTTTCCCCATCTATTTTGCCATAAAGTGATGGTACCAGATGCCATGATCTTTGTTTTTTGAATGTGGGATTTTAAGCCAGCTTTTTCACTTTCCTCTTTCTCCTTCATCAAGAGTCTCTTTAGTTCCTCTCTTCTTTCTGCCATAAGGGTGCATATCTGAGGTTATTGATATTTCTCCTGGCAATCTTGATTCCAGCTTGTGCTTCTTCCAATCCATCATTTTGCAAGATGCACTCTGCATATAAGTTAAATAAGCAGGGTGACAATATACAGCCTTGATGTACTCCTTTTCCTATTTGGAACCAGCCTGTTGTTCCATGTCCAGTTCTAACTGTTGCTTCTTGACCTGCATACAGGTTTCTTAGGAGCAGGTCAGGTGGTCTGGTATCCCATCTCTTGAAGACTTTTCCACAGCTTGTTGTGATCCACACAGCCAAAGGCTTTGGCGTAGTCAATAGAACAGAGGTAGATGTCTTTCTGGATTTCTCTTGCTTTTCCTATGATCCGATGGTTGTTGGTAATTTGATTTCTGGTTCCTCTGCCTTTTGTAAATCCAGCTTGATCATCTGAAACTTGTCAGTTCACAAACTGTTGAAGCCTCACTTGGAGAATTTTGAGCACTACTTTGTTAGCGTGTGTGATGAGTACAGTTGTGGGGTAGTTTGAACATTCTTTGTCATTGCCTTTCTTTGGGATTGGAATGGAAACTAACCTTTTCCAGTCATGTGGCCACTGCTGAGTTTTCCAAATTTGCTGGCATATTGAGTGCAGCACTTCCACAGCACCATCTTTCAGGATTTGAAATAGCTCAGCGAGAATTCCATCATCTCCACTAGCTTTGTCCATTGAGATGTGTCCTGAGGGCCACTTGGCTTCACGTT
The DNA here is from genome assembly GCF_019923935.1 of Bubalus bubalis. Classification (NCBI taxonomy): domain Eukaryota; kingdom Metazoa; phylum Chordata; class Mammalia; order Artiodactyla; family Bovidae; genus Bubalus; species Bubalus bubalis. The sequence goes on from NC_059178.1 coordinate 43,161,935, forward strand.
CCAGGATGTCTGGCTCTAGGTGAGTGATCACACCCTCATGGTTATCTGTTCTGTATAGTTCTTCTGTGTATTCTTGCCACCTCTTCTTAATATCTTCTGCTTCTGTTAGGTCCATACCATTTCTGTCCTTATTGTGCCCATTTTTGCATGAAATGTTTCTTTGGTATCTCTAATTTTCTTGAAGAAATTTCTAGTTTTTCCCATTCTATTGTTTTCCTCTGTTTCTTTGCACTGATCACTGAAGAAGGTTTTTTTTTTTTTTTTTTGTTTTTGTTTTTGTTTTTTTTATCTCTCCTTGCTTTTCTTTCGAACTCTGCATTCAGATGGGAATATCTTTCCTTTTTCTCTTTGTCTTCCACTTCTCTGCTTTCTCAGCTATTTTTAATGCCTCCTCAGACAACTGTTTTGCCTTTTTGCATTTCTTTTTCTTATAGATGGTTTTGATCTGATGTGTGTAGAGAAGGCTTAATGGGATGGCATGTTGAAATGGAATTTTCACTACTCCTTTCTGTTGTTTCTAATCAAATGTTTGATGGCTCTAAATGTTCCATCGTGTTTTTATTTGACATTTCTTGTTGAGTATGGATCAGGATGAGTTTTGAGAGAAAATACATGTCACACTCAAAAAGGGTTTACCTGAAAGAAAGGATAATTTTTTTGCAGGCATTTGGACAAATATAGGGACATCAACAACGGTTGGTGAGCCACCCAGGCACCAACAACCACAGGCAGGAATTAATGCCCTTAGCCTGAGGAATCGGTAAGAGAAAATGGTGTGTCTGGTCACCAATGATGAGTGATGTCAAGGGGAAGCTATTCAGAAGTTGTGGCCCTAGAGGAGTGAAAACATTATAACCGTAGCAAAGCAGGGAAGAAATGGGGAATAAACACTCTTACTTCTTTCGGCAACTTCACTCTAGGCTTTTGCCAATATGTCCCATCTGACAAACCTAAACAGGAACTGGAAGCCAGGTATCTTGAGTGACTTAGTCCACAGAGGTGAACCTCGCAAGGCACACAGTAGTAAAAAAGTAAAGACCAGACGTGAGGAAGTAAACAGAAAAACCAGGACAGTCCACCTCTTTTCTCACTCAAATCTAAAGAAATTTTTAGAAGTTAATGTCATTCACTCTGAGTTTTCTGACATAAACTTAAAAGTAATTATCTCAGATTGTTGGCCTAATAAAAATCTATACATCTGGAAAATAAAATACCCAGACATCTGTAAACACATGTGCACACACACACATTCTCAGGCACACCTTTAAATAATATATTACAGTATAAGTAAAAATGGAATTTTAAAGCTATTCATAACTAATGATATGAATTAAATATATTCAAGCATGGAAGAAGTAGGTGAAAGAATTCCTGAGGAAAATGAAAAGATTTAAATGAATTTATTGGAAGGAAATCAGGGGAAAATTAAAATTGTCCTCATTTTCAGATAAGGTGCTCGTCATTCTGAAAAATCAATAAGACTATTGATATTTTTTAGAAAGTCCAGCAATGTTTATCATATACATACATATATGATAAACTTTAAATTTTAATTTTAACAAAGTAGCTTCTTAACTAGATAAAGTAGTAAAAATTTGACATCTGCAGTGATCACCTAGAAATTATAAGTAAAAAGTAAAATGCAATTCATAAAAAATCAATATTAAACATAAGAATTAATAAAAGTAGCACCTCTTATTTAAAAAGTTCAGAATGTGAAGAAAGCACCCAGAAGTTAACTTGAGAAAATGAAAAATCCATATTCTTGGATAATTAAATATTTGTATGTAAACTATCTCTCCATTTAGTCTATAATTAAAGTGTGATTCCACTAAAACATTTGGTTAGACTTACTGTTTAACTCAGTAAACTTAATATAAAATATACATCAAAGAACAAAAGTTCAAGAAGAACTTGTAAGTTCATAAAACAAAAGTAAAGTTTGTGAGAGGGAGTACCTAATCACACAAGAGAGGAAGAAAAAATAAAAGCTATAGTAAAATAGTGAAACAAAGCAGTATTGGTTTCTTATAAGGACTAAAAAATGTTTCAGTGAAACATAATAAATAACAGATACATATATTTGGAAGCATAATATGCAATAAAGTTGGCAAAACAATTAATAGGGAGGAGCAAAAATTCTTAAACTCATTTCAGAGAACTCATTTATGTAGTGGAGAATGACAACCCTGGATCACTCTGTAACACCAAATACAAAAGTGGATTACAGATTAATTTATATATAAAATAAAAATATTGCAATATTAGAAATGTGTAGGAATTCAATGTCTCTGTGATATGTAATTGATAAATACTTCAAAAATAAAAATTTAAAAGCAGAAATCATAGGTGATGGAAAGATAAAGCAAAATAGATAAAGGATATTACATTTAACAAACTGAAGTTTGTTCTGTAAGTATAACGCTAATTTAATATTTAAAAATCAAACAACATAATTCAATATTAATGGAATAAAAGAGATAAAAATGATCTTTTTAATAGATACAGAAAAAAAAACATTTGACAAATTTCAACAGATATTCATTCTAAAAACTCTTGGTAAAGTAGGATTAGAAAGGAGTTTCCCCTATCTGATAAAATCTACAGGTGACAGAGTTAACAGTGAATCTGAATGGTTCACTCCCTAGGATGAAGACAAATTAAGTCTGTTCTCACCACTTGAATTTTACATTGTACAGAAAGTGCTAATCAGTGCAATAAAGCAAGCCAAAGAAAGACATGCATATTATAAAGGAACAAGTAAGCTGTCTTTATTCACAGATGATATAATTGCTTATTTAGACAGCCCTAGGTATACCAAAATCCAATAAGAATTTAAATAGGTCTCAGGATACAAAGTCAATATAAACATCAACTGGATTTCTATATTTGTGCAAAGAACTATTGGAAAGTAAACTTTAAAAATGGTATTTACTAAAGCATTGAAAGGAGCAAATAATTAAGGATCAAATTAACAAAATATGTGCAAAGCCAGTACACCAAGAACCATACGACATCACAAAAAGATGTCAAAGAAGACTTTTAAAAATTCTCTCCAGATTTATTTATAGGCTCAACATAATTCTAATCAAAATCTCAGAAAGTTTTTTTTTCATAAACTGATATGCTGGTTCTATAATTTATGTGCTATACAAAGAATAAACAACAGCCAAAAAACTTAAAAAAAAATAGAACAAATTTGGAAGACTTACCTTATCTGATTTCAAGTTTATTAAAAAGCTACATTGATCAAGACTTTCCTTTTGCCTAAGGGCTACTATATAGATCAGTGGATCAATGTAGAGTCTGGAAAAAATAAATATGAGACAAAATATTAATATTACCAATGTTGAGAAATGAGATTGTTGACCAAATGGTCCTAGGACAACTGAATATCCTCTGGCAAATAATGAATCTTGAGCTTGATTTCACACAATTTATAAGAATTTACTTGAAATATTTCATAAATTTAAACTTAAAAGCTAAAACTATAAAACTATTGGAAGAAAATATAGGGGCCACCTTCTGAAGGTGTGATAGGGGAGTAACTACAAGAAAATAAAACCAACAATTGAAAATGTATAAGTCTATCTTCCAAAAGATAGCATTAAAGTATTCAAAGACAAGTCACAGATTGGAAGACAGTTTGCAAAATAAATCTATAAAAGAAATTTTGTGCAGAATATATAAAGAACAACTCACTAGTTAGAAGAAAATCAATCCAGTAAAGGGTGGGGGGTGGGGGGAGGGTGGTGAAGTGGGTGGGTAACAATTTGCATAAACAAAAGAAGATATAAGATAATCATAAGCACATGAAAATATTCTCGGCACCATCAGTCTTCAGGATAATTCAAGTTAAAAATCACAATGAGATGGTAATCCATACTTAATATATGTGTGTGCTTGTGAGTATGCTACATCACTTCAATCGTGTTTGACTCTTTGTGATCCTATGGACTATAGCTTGCCAGATTCCTCTGTGGATTCTCCAGGCAAAAATACTAGAGTGAGTTGCCATGCCCTTCTCCAAGGGATCTTCCCACCCCAGGGACTGAACCTGCATCTCTCATGTCTCCTGCATTGGCAGGTGGGTTCTTTACCGCTAGTGCCATCTGAGAAGCCCATTATCATTTGAAAAGTCTAATCGTATCATATCTTGGCAAGAATCTGGGGGAACTAATACCTTTTACTTTGTCAACAGGAGTTAAAGTGGTGCAACCATTTTGGAAAACATTCTGATAGCCTCTTATAAAGTTACACATATAACTATATGTAAAATTGGAAAAAGAGTACGTCAAGACTGTATATTGTCATCCTGTTTATTTAACTTATATGCAGAGTACATCATGAGAAATGCTGCGCTGGATGAAGCACAAGCTGAAATCAAGATTGCTGAGAGAAATGCCAACAGCCTCAGATAGGCAGATGATACCACTTTAAAGGCAGAAAATGAAGAGGAACTAAAGAGCCTCTTGATGAAGGTGAAAGAAGAGAATAAAAAGGGTGGCTTAAAACTCAATATTCAAAAGCTAAGACCATAGCATCTGGCCATCACTTCATGGCAAACAGATGCAGAAAAAGTGGAAACAGTAGCAGATTTTATTTTCCTGGGTTCCAAAATCACTGCAGATAGTGACTGCAGCCATGAAATTAAAAGATGCTTGCTCCTTGGAAGAAAAGCTATGACAAACCTAGACAGTGTATTAAGAAGCAGAGACATCACTTTATTGACAAAGGTCTATATAGTCAAAGCTATGTTTTTTCCAGTAGTCATGTACGGGTGTGAGAGTTGGATCATAAACAAGGTTGAGCACCAAAGAACTGATGCTTTCGAAATGTGGCCCTAGAGAAGAGCTTTGAGAGTCCCTTTAACTGCAAAGAGATCAAACCAGTTGATCCTAAAGCAAATCAACCCTGAATATTCATTGAAAGGGCTGATGCTGAAGGTCCAATACTCTGCCCATGTGATGTGAAGCGCCAACTCTTTGGAAAAGACTCTAATGCTGGGAAAGATAGAAGGCAAAAGGAGAATGGGGTGCCAGAGAATGAGATGGTTGGATGGCGTCACTGACTCAATGGACATGAGTTTGAGCAAGCTCCAGGAGATGGTGAAGGACAGGGAGGCTGGCATGCTGCAGTTCATGGGGTTGCAAAGAGTCGGACAAGACTTTGCAACTGAACAACAGAAACAAAAAAATTTACCTGATCCTAATAAAAATCAAAACTTATTTTTAATAAAATAAAACTTTATATTAAAACACTAAATAAACAAAGCTGTCTATAAAGTATCTCTTTAAAAAAAAGAATAATGTTTATAATAAATGTCACCTGCCCTGGCCTATCCTCCTCAAACCCCCAGTTTTGCTCTCCAAATGTAACCAATTTTAGTTTTTTTGGGGTGGCATGTTTCTTGTAAGCTCCCAGTCTCAAAGAACACACAATTACCATTTTTATGTATTATTTTTGACATTATAAACAATCTCCTACTTTTTGGAGTAGAAATTTAATTCTTTTTTTTTTAATTTTATAGAAATTTAATTATTTTATATTACCTTTCTCTAACCTCTCCATCCTCGAGCCAGGAAGTGGGCTCTTGCTAGACCCTGAATCTTCTGCTGACTTGATCTTGTATTTTTTAGCCTCCAGTCTATGAGAAATTAATTTCTCTTGTTTATAAGCCACCCAGTCCATGGTATTTCCTTCTAGGAGGTTGAATGGACTGAGATACCACTACATCAGTTATTCTATCAATTACCTTTTTTTTTTCCAAATTGCCTTTGCCTCAGTACTCTTGGTCTATCAGGCTGGGTCCTCTCTAGGCCAGCTTAAAAGGCTGGCCTAAGATGTGTCTTAGATGGTCTCTTGGGTGCCACAGTTTTTTGCTTTGTACCCTTATTTTCCTAGAGCTTTTATTCTCCTTTGGGTTTTTTCTTTGCTAAAAAGACCTTGTGGTGGCGGTGGTGGTTTAGTCACCATGTCATGTCTGACTCTCGCAACCCTATGGATTGTAGCCTACAAGGCTCCTCTGTCCATGGGATTTCCCAGGCAACAATCCTGGAATGGGTTGTCACTTCCTTCTCCAAGAGAAACTTTATATATTAGCATTAGATGTTTTATCTGTTGGGCTATTTAATTTCTCTTGATAACTTTCTTCTAATTTCCCCCAAATGACATGATATTGAATCTAAGGTTAAGGGTCCCCAAATGTCAGAAAGGAAGGATTTACTCCAAGATTTCAACATCATCACTCTAAGTGTCTTCAATTATTCACTTAATTTCTGTTGAGAATAACATTCCATTGTTGTGTTTAGGGATACATGTTGGGCTGCCCCTTTTTTTTTTTTGTCAGCCCCATCTTTTACACCTGCTGTCTAGCATGTGTTCCTCCACTGAGCCCGAAGACCCTCCATGCAGGATTCTGAAAGGCAGACCATATTCCATGTGGTCCACAGCCCTGCCTGGATTCTATCAGGCCATGTCAATTTCATTCCTCTCATTTTGTCTTCTAACATGTTCCCATTCACTTTCATCTTCCCCAAACTTCCCCAAAGTTCTGTGCTCTCTCATACTTGCTGTTGCCCTGCCTCATCAATATTATTGGTTTATTCCTTGTCATACCTTAAAGCTTCATTTCAATATTTCAGTGGGGATTTTAGAGAAATGAGAAGTGAGAACCTACTGGGTATGCAATCTTGTGCTAGAAATCTATAATGTTTTATTATATAGTGAGGCAAGTTCCCCTTAATACTCTTCTTTTTCTAATTTGTCTTGGCTATTATTTTCTATTATTCATTCACATGAAGTTTAGAATCATTTTGTCAAGTTCAAAGAAAAAAAAATCCAATTGGAATTTTAATTGGAAATGCATTAAATTGATTAACTTGGGAATGATTGCTTTTTATTTTTAATTAAATTTCCAGGCATTGTTTTTTTAGCATTGCTAATTATAAATTTCTAAATTTATTGCATTTTTGTCAGAACATGGTCTTTGTGATGTCTCCTTTTTTCAAAGAAGTACAGTGACAAATAAATTGTCTTTAGCATCATCTGGCCCAATACTTCTCCACGTGTAGGGCATTTGACCAGCATCATCAACAACAGCATCAACTAAGAACCATTGGAAATGCAAATTATAGGACCCTGAACCAGACGCAGTGGATCAGAAGCTCTGTGCTTGGGGCTCAGCAAACCCACCAGTGGACTCTTATGCATACTGATCTGACTAGCCATGTAACCTTGGGGAAAAATACTAAATCTAAGATCCTTATATATAAGCTGGAGATGTAAGCTGGAAATATAACTGCCTAAATTTCATAGCATTGTTATTAGGAATCAATGAAACAATATACATGAGGGCTTTCACATATTTTCTGACATGTTGTGAATATAGAGTGTTACTAGAGATCCTCATTAACTATATTATCATAACTCTATTTTTGTCCAATATAAATCTGAAATTTTCTTTGTCATGAACAATACTGGCAAATGGTCAAAGCTTGTTGAAAAAATGAGCATATTCCTCTGTGTGTATGAAATACTTGCTGTCTTTATGAAAGCAGAGGTTATAATTTTGTATCTTCTGTATACTTATTTACAATTCTTTATTATTTTACTTATTGGAAATATGAAACATCCATTTCATAAAATTTTCCTAATACTTTTAGAAATGTTTGCATCTAGAGATATGTAGAAAGAGGTTTATTATGAGGGATTGGTTCCTGTAATCATGGAGCCAGGGAAGCTCCATGATCTGCCATCTGTAAACTGGAGGCCCAGAAAAGTCAAGCGCAAAGGCCTGAGAACCACTGCAGTCATGCCCAAGGGCAAGAGAAGGTAGATGTACCTGAACAAGCAAACAGCAAATCTGTTCTTTCTCTGCTCATTGTTCTGTTCAGGCCGCCAACAGATTGGATGATGCTGACATGCATGCAATGATGATCTTTGCTCATCTACCAATTCAAATGTCAATCTCTTCCAGAAACGCCCAAACAGACACACAGAGAAATAATGTTTATCACCTACCTTGGACTCCATTAATATAAAATTCACCACCACACCATTCAGTTCAGTTCAGTCACTCAGTCGTATCCAACTCTTTGCGACCCCATGGACCGCAGCACGCCAGGCTTCCCTGTCCATCACCAACACCTGGAGTTTACCCAAACTCATGTCCATTCAGTCGGTGATGTCATCCAGCCATCTCATCCTCTCTTTTTCCCTTCTCCTCCTGCCTTCAATCTTTCCAAGCATCAAGGTCTTTTCAAATGAGTCAGCTCTTTACATCAGGTGGCCAAAGTATTGGAGTTTCAGCCTCAAAATCAGTCCTTCCAATGAACACTCAGGACTGATCTTTAGGATGGACTGGTTGGATCTCCTTTCAGTCCAAAGGACTCTCGGGAGTCTTCTCCAACACCACAGTTGAAAAGCATGAATTCTTCGGCGCTCAGCTTTCTTAATTGTCCAACTCTCACATCCATACATGACTACCTTGACTAGATGGAACTTTGTTGGCAAAGTAATGCCTCTGCTTTTTAATATGCTGCCTAGGTTAGTCAATTTTCCTTCCAAAGAGTAAGTGTCTTTTAATTTCATGACTGCAATCACCATCTGCAGTGATTTTGGAGCCCCCAAAAATAAAGTTTGACACTATTTCCCCATCTATTTGCCATGAAGTGATGGGACTGGATGCCATGATCTTAGTTTTCTGAATGTTGAGCTTTAAGCCAACTTTTTCACTCTTCTCTTTTCACTTTCATCAGGAGACTCATTAGTTCTTCTTCACTTTCTGCCGTAACAGTGGTGTCATCTGCATATCCGAGGCTATTGATATTTCTCCTAGCAATCTTGCTTCCAGCTTGTGCTTCATCCAGCCCAGCGTTTCTCATGATGTACTTCTCATGATGTAATAGAAGTTAAATAAGCAGGGTACAGTATACAGCCTTGATGTACTCCTTTTCCTATTTGGAACTAGTCTATTGTTCCATGTCCAGTTCTAACTGTTGCTTCCTGACCTGCATACAGATTTCTCAAGAGGCAGGTCAGGTGGTCTGGTATTCCCAACTCTCAGAATTTTCCACAGTTTACTGTGATCCATACAGTCAAAGGCTTTGGGATAGTCAATAAAGCAGAAATAGATGTTTTTCTGGAACTCTTTTTCTTTTTCAATGATCCAGTGGATGCTGGCAATTTGATCTCTGGCTCCTCTGCCTGTTCTAAAACCTGCTTGAACATCTGGAATTTCACAGTTCACATAATGCTGAAGCCTGATTTGAGAATTTTGAGCATTACTTTGCTAGCGCGTGAGATGAGTGCAACTGTGGTAGTTTGAACATTCTTTGGCATTGCTTTTCTTTGGGATTGGAATGAAAACTGACCTTTTCCTGTCCTGTGGCCACAGCTGAGTTTTCCAAATTTTTTGGTATATTGAGTGCAGCACTTTCACAGCATCATCTTTTAGGATTTGAAATAGCTCAACTGGAATTCCATCACCTCCAATAACTTTGTTTGTAACGATGCTTCCTAAGGCCTACCTGACTTCACATTCCAGGATGTCTGGCTCTTGGTGAGTGATCACACCATTGTGATTATCTGGGTTGTGATGCTCTTTTTTGTACAGTTCTTCTGTGTATTTTTGCCATCTCTTCTTAATATCTTCTGCTTCTATTAGGTCCATTCAACTTCTGTCCTTTATTGTGCCCATCTTTGCATGAAATGTTCCCTTGGTATCTCTAATTTTCTTAAAGAGATCTCTAGTCTTTCCCATTCTGTTTTTTTCCTCTATTTCTTTGCACTCATCCATGAGGAAGCCTTTCTTATCTCTCCTTCCTAATTTTTGGGACTCTGAATTCAAATGGGTATATCTTTCCTTTTCTCCTTGCTGTTCGCTTCTCTTCTTTTCACAGCTATGTGTAAGGCCTCCTCACACAGTCTCTTTGCCTTTTTGCATTTCTTTTTCTTGGGGATGGTCTGGATCCCTGTCTCCTGCACAATGTCACGAACCTCCATCCATAGTTCATCAGGCACTCTGTCTATCAGATATAGTCCCTTAATTCTATTTGTCACATCCACTGCATAATCATACGGGATTTGATTTAGATCATACCTGAATGGTCTAGTGTTTTCCCTACTTTCTTCAATTTAAGTCTGAATTTATTTTCTTTTTTACTTTTTATTATCTTTGTAGGTGGTATTATATTTCCACTTTTTTTTTCTCCTGAAAGATGATACATGCATATCTTTCTGCTGCTGCTGCTGCTGCTGCTAAGTTGCTTCAGTCGTGTCCGACTCTGTGCGACCCCAGAGACAAAAGCCCACCAGGCTCCCCCATCCCTGGGATTCTCCAGGCAAGAACACTGGAGTGGGTTCCATTTCCTTCTCCAATGCATGAAAGTGAAAAGTGAAAGTGAAGTCTCTCAGTCGTGTCCAACTCCTAGCAACCCCATGGACTGCAGCCTACCAGGCTCCTCCGCCCATGGGATTTTCCAGGCAAGAGTACTGGAGTGGGGTGCCACTGCCTTCTCCGGCATATCTTGAGAAGACCTTAACAAATGAAAGACAACTTGGACAATATAAAGTTCATGTTTCTCAAAAATGTTCTCATCCAAACTGTGTTGTACAGTTGTACTCTTCATTCCCTCAGTATTTTGTTTTGCAAATATGAGTTTGGATGACAACATAAATTTTATACCTTTGAACATTGCCTGCTTACTTTTCCAGTTTGATATTTTTCTTAGTTTTGTAATTACAATAAAAATTGCCAGATGTGGATTCAAATGTGATTCTCTTTTCATTGTTTTTTTCCATAAAACCTGTGAACCTTTCAATCTGTATATACTTTCTGTGCTTAGTCTCTCAGTCATGTCTGACTCTTTGCGACCCCATAGATTGTAGCTTGCCAGGCCCCTCTGTTCATGGGCATTCTCCAAGCAAGAACACTGGAATGGGTTGCCATTTCCTCCTCCAGGGACTGAACCCAGGTCTAATGCATTGAAGGTAGATTCTTTACTGTCTGGGCCATCAAGGAAGCCCACATATACTTTCTAGAACTAAAGGAAGACTTACCTTCTAGTATATCTTTGATGCTTTCCTCTGCTTTTATTGTTCTTTTCTCTTTTTTAGAAATACTTTTTATCTGTACATTCATGTTCATTTTTGGTTCTGAACATGACTTCTGATTTTTTTTTTAATTTTGATTTTTGCTATCTGTATTAGTTTCTCAAGTTTGTCCTTCAAATCAGTGATTGAATCTTAGTTATTTAAAATCGATTCTTTTTTTCATATGTTCCTTCAGGCTTTGGAATTTTATTTTTATTTTCTTCTCTACACTAGTATTTTATCAATCTTCCTTTCATTTTCTAGAATTTGCATCTTAGAAGAGGCCAAACATTCTTATATCCTATTGATAAAAACCAATCTCTTGATTGTATAGGAAGTTATTTCCAGAGATTTTTCTTCTTTAGTTTTTTAATATTTTTTTCTGGTTGTGCATCTTTGAATAGGTGGACTTCAGCACATAGAACTAACTACAAATATGTATTATTTCAGATTTCTCTTGGTTTACTGTAAACAGTTCTGATCTCAGTTCCTACTTTCCATTAGGCAAGAATTTACTGCAGGTTACTACTACAGGATCTGAATGTGCTCTTACGCCTATTGTCTTAGTGATATTCCAAATGGAAAGATGAATGAAGGATGGGATTACTAATGTATCCCTTAATGCAGGTTCCTCTGACATTCTCCCTGGAACCACTCCCTTGTGACATGTGAGATCCTGTTTGTGGAGAACCATGTTCCTCATACCAAAATCTGTACGCATAAACACTTGAATGTGTTCTAAGAATTTCTGACTTCCAAATGAAGAAAAAAAATTGAGTGGTGGGAGACCTGAATGCCTGAAATGCCTGAAAAATCAGTACCTGTGCAGAACAGCAGCAATTGCATGGCTCTTTCACTTTTCATCTGAGATTTGCCCCATAAAGGTTAAAATATGAGGCTACTTCCTGTCTTTATACAAGTGATTTTTCTTTCACAGCTTAAAGCTTGTCATGCCCGAGGGTGAAGTCTGGGCAGGTTTTTCTGATGTCAACATATTAAAACAGGAAAGTGGGGTCCAGAGAGGTTAACTAACTTTATCAAGGTCACACAGCTAACAGTAGATTTGAGAGAGAGCATCAAGGTCTTTCAATTCATCGCTCCTTTCCTTAGCAAATACCACACTAACTTTCTGAAGACAAGTTTGTTCACTGATAAACATAAAGAAAACCTGATAATCTGAGGATTCTCCAACAGTACTGAAGAGTATTTTCTTTGCAAGAAATAATGTCTAACATTCCCATCTTGAATCTTCTATAAAATAGCTGCATGATTCAATTAATGCTCACCCACATCCTTTTTCAACTGAAACTTCATTGCAGTGCACTTTTACCTTCTTCTAATGCTTTCCCGATAGCACTGGCTTGTGTAATTTTCTCTTATTCTGACCTCCTTTGATCCTCATTATACTCCCCTGCATACTTTGGGTTTTTTTCTTGAACCTTTTTTCCCCAGATGGTACCCAACATTTTTGCTGCAGAAGCCATGTATTATTCCATTTTCCTCCCATGCCACCTACCATAAAAGTAGGCCCACAGGAAGTGTTTACACAGTAACCTAGCCTAGGGTACAATTCGAACATAGCATGTTCCTCTGGAGACTACTTACAGGGAAATTAAAATTTAATTAATTATCTAATAGTATCTGCGTTTTTCTTAAGTTGGCTCAAAATAGCTTCCATTTACCTTCTTTTGTTTCCTCCCTTACATAGGCAATTTTTTCATGGATATTAAGATGTCTTCTTGTTCAGCAAACATTTCTTGAGGGTGTCCTATGTGCTGGACATTATGCCACTCTATTAGGAAAAAAAAAATGAATGGGATACAGTCTCTGATGCCAACATTCACTGTCTGTTAAGCGAAATAGACATGTATGTAAATAATCACAGCCCAATTTGGGAAATGCTCCAATAAAGTTATGCACTAGAGGAGAAGAGATCAAGTAAAATCACTTGCAAGCGTGTCAAGCTCTCTGGCTCATTCTTCTCAGAATGAAACACAGCAAGCGAGCCCACTCCCAAAGCACCAATAAAACCATAGTTCTCTAAAGACGTAAATGTATTGAACAAACCTCACCTAATCCTGTCAATGGTGCTATTTGGGATTCTAAGGGCACTGGGACCTCAAAAGGACACCAGTAGACCATGACCAACAGCATAAGAAATAATGAACATTTTTACAATGATGAAAAAATAAATCCCTTTCCTGTGTCCTTCTAAATTTACTTTGACTAGCTATTGAACAAGCGTTTCATAGATTCAATACATCACAACATATTAAGTGCGGCTCAGCTCCCGCCACCCCCGCTGCCCTGCTGTGGACCGTCTCTGTTTGCATCTTGGCCGTCCTCTGTGCATATAAACTAAGTGTCTCCATTTCTGCTCTCAGAGTGTACCATGCCATACAACCGAGATTTCAAGAACAAATATCAATAGTGGCTAAGCCAAACATATCTTGTCAAGAGAGTGCCACTGCAGTGTAAAGATTGATTTGTTGAGGGAGGTCTTGCATATAAGTAGATGTGAAGGCAAAGACTGAGGTTAACAAGTTTCCACTGTGGGAGTTGATTTATAACAAAATAACAAAGGGACAGTTCTGCCTCTGCCAATTACTTTCCATCTCTTCTCGTATCCATCACCACAGCAGCTTTATTCATCACCAGAAATCCAGTCTCTCCAGTGCAGATCCATGTAAAACTCTGTGGACAAAATGACTGCCCTCATAACTTATGCTTTCATGTAGACTAGGATAATTTCATGCCAGTCAGTACTGTTTGGAGGAGCTCTCTGTGCCCAGATAGTGCTTGGATACACAAAAGGAATAAAAGAGAAAGAGAAGATGAGGACCTTACATGGGAGGTGTTCACAGACACCAGATCTACAGACAAAAGTGTGTCAAGAGTGAGTTGCATATTCTGAGTCGTTTTGCAGACCACCTGAAACTATCACAACATTGTTAATCAGCTATACCCCAATACAGAAGGAAATGGCAACCCGCTCCAGTATTCTTGCCTGGAGAATCCCAGGAACTGGGGAGCCTGGTGGGGTGCAGTCTATGGGGTTGCACAGAGTCAGACACGACTGAAGCAACTTAGCAGCAGCATACCCCAATACAAAATAAACAGTTGAAAAAAAGAGTTAACTGCATAAATTCCAAACACTGAGTGCTGGAGGTCAGAGATGGGAGACTTCGTTTGGCCTGGAGCAGTTGGGCATGGCTCAATAGAAGAGGTGGTGATTGAGTTGATACTTAAGGAAGGAGTAGGTTGGGAGAAGGGGCCGGTGACACATGGCTGGTGACAAAGTCATCATCCTCAATCCCAGCCCAGTAGCCTGACAGCATCAGGGCCAGGTGTCTGGATGTATAGAGAGACTAGGCAGCCATGGAGATAGTTTGATATAGGTACCCACACACTCAACAAACATTTATTGTATAACTTAGGTGCTAAGGACCCAATATTGTTTTTTTTTTTTTGGACACCTCCCCTTTACTCCTGTCCCTCCCAAACCTCCCCTGGCCCACACATCAGCCCAGTTTCTCCAGGGCAGCCTCTGTGTTTCTGCAGCTGCACTGTGCTTATGCTGGCTTAGAGCTCACCTTGCCTGGAAGGCATGAATTCTGGCCCCAGGGACCATGTCTTACTGTTCTTGGCTGTATACCAAGTCTGGTGTCCCCTCCCATGACAGCAGACAGGATCCAGGGCCAGGGGTGGACTCAGGGCCCCTGTACAGTCCTACACACCTACATGGAACTGGGGCAGTGGGAGGAGGGGAGATGGCTGGGACAGAAGGGCCAGTGAAATCAATCAGTTCAGTCCTTGTTTGTCAGATGGGGTAATGGTACCAGTTTGCTGGATCTGCCAAACAAAGTACCATAAGCTGGATGATTTGGACACTATTGTCTCATAGTTCTGGACCTAGAAGTCCAAGATCTATCAGAGTGTTCATGGCTCTGGTTCCTAGCCAGGCCATGAGGGGAGGGTCTGTTCCTTGCCT
This sequence comes from Bubalus bubalis, assembly GCF_019923935.1. Lineage (NCBI taxonomy): Eukaryota > Metazoa > Chordata > Mammalia > Artiodactyla > Bovidae > Bubalus > Bubalus bubalis. The sequence continues at coordinate 43,177,020 of NC_059178.1, forward strand.
CTCTCCCAGATTCTGGAATTTGTGGGCAGCTTTTGACTTGTAGACAAATCTGATTTCTGCCTTCATGTTCATATGGTGTTCTCCATGGGGACCCAATATTGTTAAGAAGCCAGTTTCTATTAAAAGGAAGTTCATATCTTAATGGAAAATGTAGATAGTGAGAAGCACTTAGGTAATTGTAAGAGGGCATCAAAACCACTGTAATGTCATGAGAGCACAGAGGGGGACATCTAAAGTGGACTTGGACATAATGGAAAGCTTTTCACAGGAACTGATATCTGAGGTTAGAGAATGTGGGCAGCAGGAGGAAGGGCTCAGTTCAGTTCGGTTCAGTGGCTCAGTTGTGTCCAACTCTTTGTGACCCCATGAATGGCAGCAGGCCAGGCCTCCCAATCCATTACCAACTCATGGAGTTTACCCAAAATCATGTCCATCAAGTCGGTGATGCCATCCAGCTATCTCATCCTCTGTCATACCCTTCTCCTCCTACCCCCAATCCCTCCCAGCATCAGAGTCTTTTTCAAGGAGTCAACTCTTCACATGAGGTGGCCAAAGTATTTGAATTTCAGCTTCAGCGTCAATCCTTCCAATGAACACCCAGGACTGATCTCCTTTAGGATGGACTGGTTTGATCTCCTTGCTGTCCAAGAGACTCTCAAGAATCTTCTCCAACACCACAGTTCAAAAGCATCAGTTCTTCGGCGCTCAGCCTTCTTCACAGTCCAACTCTCACATCCATACATGACCACTGGAAAAACCATAGCCTTGACTGAACGGACCTTTGTTGGTAAAGTAATGTCTGTGCTTTTTAATATGCTGTCTAGGTTGGTCATAACTTTCCTTCCAAGGAGTAAGCGTCTTTTAATTTCATGGCTGCAATCACCATCTGCAGTGATTTTAGAGCCCCCAAAAGTAAAGTCTGACACTGTTTTCACTGTTTCCCCAAATAGGAGGAAGGGCTTCACTGACTCAATTCTTTGACTTCTAGAAGCCACTCTCTTAATTCCGCAATTATACATGCTTTCTCTTATATACATGCTGTTGTCAGCAATATTCTATTCTAAAGCTGCTCTCCCCTAAATGGAAGCAGATCTGCCCAGGTCTAGATAAGCCAAACCTCAAACAGCCATTGGTCTATTCTACTCAAGAGTAAGATGCCAGTGCATTCCAGAATAAACTTGTAAGTTGTTAGGGGAAAAAAAAAATCTGCGACCAGCTCATAGCCAATTAACTCAGAATATCAAAATCATTGTTGGTGGCTAGACACTTTTGTACTGTTCCCTAGGAACAAAGCAATCTCCTAACTCTGGGAAAAGGAAAAGGCGGTACCCTAAACTTGAAAGAAAGTGAAAGTCACGCATTTGTGTCCAACTCTTTGCAACCCCATGGACTGTAGCCCACTAGGTTCTTCTGTCCATGGAATTTTCCAGGCAAGAATACTGGAGTGGGTAGCCATTCCCTTCGCCAGGGGATCTTCCCAACCCAGGGATCAAACTCAGGTCTCCTGCATTGCAGGCAGAGTCTTTACCATCTGAACCACCAGGGAAGCCCACGAATACTGGAGTGGGCAGCCTCTCCCTTCTGCAGGGGATCTTCCTGACCCAGGAATTGAACCAGAGTCTCCTGCATTGCAGGCACATTCTTTACCAGCTGAGCTACCAGGGAAAACCCATACCCGAAACTTAGTCCCAGCTAATTTTCTCCTGTACCTAAAGTCTGACCATAATCACAGTCAATTAATCTAAGGCTATTGGTGGCATCTTCTGCTTAGAATGTGGTTTCACTGAGCTGCCTTTTTATTTCAGGTTGATAATTTTAATCTGCTTTGGGATTGCAGAGTTAAATGTTATCTTTGTAAGATTTAGTCATAAAATAAGTGCCAATGAGTCATAATGACCATGCGTAGGACTTAGAATTTGATATCTCATTGTCACTGTTTAAACCAATGAGCTAACTTTTATTTAATTCCAGGCTTTTATTCCTGTTATTAAAGTTCTAAATTGCCATAAGATCGACACAGAACAATGGGTCATTACTATTTTCAATGTTACAACATAAAGATTTATTGATTTATAAGGGAGGCAAAGTTATAAAACCTAGAGCAGAAAGGACCTGTGGCTTAAGAAATCACCCACCCTCCTGGAGTTCAGTTATCCTCAGAATATAAAATGAAGATAAAATAGAAGCCAACAGGAAACCTATCTAGTGATGAGGTTGTGTGAAAACTATAGAGAATAACATTTTAAGCTGCTTTTGCAAATAACCCTCCATTTTCCATACTGAAACTCATGGACTGATAAGTTTAGCTTTGATAATGGAGCCATTTGAGCTGTTTATCTTTTTGAAAACTGAAAATGAGTTTTGAAACAGAAGCAGTGTCAAACAAGAGAAGGCTATCTAATTCTGTATTTAGTTGTAGATGTATTGGACTAAAGCTCCTTTGGAGCAAATATGGAGCTAGTTTGGTCCCAGCTAAAGCAAATGTGGAGACATGACAGTGTCCCATTAATGAATTTTTGGAGTACTTCAGATTTTCAGGCTTGAGGTCACTAGTACCCAGAGATCCTGGCCCACAAGATGAGTTCAGCTTTTGAGTTTACATTAACTCTGGAAAATATCTCACTAATTCCTGCCCATAATCTCCATACTATAGAAGTCATCACAAATTCTTGAAAAGAAATGATAGGGGTAGAGAAAGAGAGAGGAGTACATGAATTTTTGATATTTGGAACCACAATCCCTCTGTTTCATGTTAGACCAAGAGGTCTTTCTTCCTACCTACCCATCTTTTTAAAACTCAAGAAATACAGAATGCTGTTAGGTTCTGATTATACTACTCCAGATAAGACATACCTACTCTTGCCCACATTAGGCATGCAACTAAACTTGCTTCCTTTTCATTCTGTCATTGAAATTCTGCCTTCAGCCTAGTGGTGGCTTAGAAAGAAATTTTCCACAGAGAATTCCACAATAGCAGTAAAAGGGAAATATAAGTAGACCACTACCATTGAATTTGATTCATTTTTAAAAATTTACTTTTTTTTCAACAGCTTACCAATCACCTTCTTTGACTGACAAGCTGTTTTGGCATGGGGGAGGAGCATAGGACTAGATGAATTCATATTCCTTCCCTTAGAGAGTTCCAAATTTCAAAAGGAAGAGAAGATTCTTCCACACAAAATGGCCCAAAAACCAAGTCGAGTTTGCATGTGACCTGATAACTCGGTTGATTGGGCCCCAGTACTTTGCTTTTTATTATCCACTCATATATTTTTTATGCAATCACTCAATAGTAGTTGGACATACATTAAAGGTAAGGCACTTATATGCACAAGATGTTTTTAATGATGGGAACAAAGTCAAGGACAGCACTGAAGGGCCCCTATGGATTCTATAAACAACTTCCAGACACTTCCAAACAAAAGGCATTACCTATCTGACTTGCTCAGGAGACCCTAACTTCCAATGGAGCAAGCTCTTTAAGTTTTGGTTTGAGTTAGCAGCTTTATTCATCTCCTTCCTTACCACATGTCATCTCCTCCTCTCTACCCCTCAAATAAAACCTATGTAGAATCTCTTAGGCAAACATATGCATCAAGAAGCATATTATACTATCAGGCATTGCCTGATCTTGATGCTTTTGAATTGTGGTGCTGGGTAAGACTCTTGAGAGTCCCTAGAACAGCAAGGAGATCAAACCAGCTAATCCTAAAGGAAATCAATTCTGTATTCACTGGAAGGACTGATGCTGAAGCTGAAGTTCCAATACTTAATCACCTGATATGAAGAGCCTACTCTTTGGAAAAGACCCTGATGCTGGGAAAGATTGAAGGCGAAAAGAGAAGAGGGAGGCAGAGAATGAAATAGTTGGATGGCATCACTGACTCAATGGACATGAACTTGGGTGAACTCCGGAAGATACTGAGGGTCAGGGAGGCATGGCGAGCTATAGTCCATGGGGTTGCAGAGACTAGGACATGACTTAGCAACTGAACAGCAACAAAAATGCCTGCTCTACCTTGTTCTTAGGTTGAGTGACCTGCAGTTTCTGAGGAATCAGTAGGAATCTCTGTTTTCCTGCTAGCATCTCCTCCTATCAAAAAGAGTTCTAGAAATGCTTATAGAGATGTAGCAATGCCTAAATTGTGTGATTTTTTTCCTTAGCTTGTTATTTTTTACAAGAGAAATAAAATGAAGTCTGAGCGAGGTATATACTGATTTTTTTCAAACTATCACCCTATTACATCCTAATCTTTCAATTCTAATTGGACACACAGAAGTCAACAATCAAGCTTTATTTCCAGCTTCTAATTGGCTGTAAACTAGTGAACATGTACTTTTTACTAAACTTCGCCCATCATGACTATCTACCATCACAGCATCATAGATTCAGCTCATTATAGCAGCCCACCTGAAGCTCCCCTTGCCCCTCATCCATACTGCAAAGCCAATTACATTCACAAATTTGCCATGCAATTCTGCTTTCAGCTTCACAAACTGTTACTGTGAGAAGATAATGCAAACTCTTGGCTATTACTTTTTATCTTAGTGAAAGTCCTACTCCAAGTCAGTTTCCCGCTTAGGTTTCCTAAGTCTGGCTTCTCTACTAAATTCATCTGTTCTCTCTGGACCTTTAATCCATATTCTCTTTTATTACTAGAATTGCCATTGCCTACCTCACTTCTGAGCTAGTGAATCTCAGCACACTCCCACATCATGAGTGCAATTTAACTTAAACACTGCTTGTAATTGAGTCTCTTCTAAGGAGAGACTTAACAGGGACCCCATTGGGGTGGGGTGGCAATGACAGTTTTACATTTGGATGTAAAATGACTTATAGTCAACTTGAAAGTTCTCTCCACCATTTTGTACATATTTTTTCACAAGGACATTTGTCATAGTCTGTCATGTTGATGGATTTTTGCAATGCTTATACGCTGTTCTAAAAGTAGGGCTCCCTGAAGGCAGGGTCTGGGTTTTATATTTTTTCACGCTCCCCTTCCTCCAGTTAATCACATTGCCTTAGGTATAGTAGGTGCTTAACAAATGTGCACTGAATGGGTGGATTCCAACTGCCTCTATCATTTCTTTCCTTGCTGTCCTGAATTGGAATGTCACAGAAGACCAAGCTCTGCTGGGTGAATGAACTGTCCTGGAGCGCTATTTACTTCTCAAATGCAAATAACACACACTCTGATTGAGAAGCACAGGCTTCTTAAGAGGTTGGGAAATGTGCCTTTTGATTGAAGGGAGGGTGGAGTATGTCACTTATCACCCTCCAGGAAAGCCTCCACTAACTAGGACACAATGAACCATAATTCTTAATTAGAATTTACTTCTAATTTAAGAAGAAAGAGATAAAGGAGAGAAAACTTGTTCACACTGAGGAGTTAGTAAAAAAAGAGGTGATGAAATTAAACATAGCCACATTATTGAGGAAGATCTTAGTTACAGCTCTGTCTTCCACATGATATACTTCCTCACTTCCTGCTCTGGGACAGGAAGATCACACCTGCAGTGTTTTAATTAATACAGAAAATAATACTTGAGCAAGTCATTTATTACTAAAATGTTTGAAACCCAGATAATATTCTGAAGATGTTTAGATTTAAGAACTATTACAATAAATGCTGTAAGGGGTGGTGCTTAAAGCTCTTAGGAAAAACAAAACAATTAAATATTAATGAATGAAAGCCCTGATGCCTGGTGTGACTGGTAGAAGAGGTTCTTTACTTTGTACCAACGCTCCTTCCCCTGGATGAAGACATGAGGGACTTTCTGACAATGTTTCTACCTTCCAGAAAGACTGGAAAAGTAACCACTGTCCTTTTTCTCTTCACTAGCCCTCCTCCAAAAAAGAGGGACAAATTAGACTGGTCAGAGTCAGAAGCTTACTGCAACCTGTTGACGGTAATGCACAGGGCATCCTCACTCCTTCTGAGACTTGCCTGTCTCCTGGATTGGTCATCAGGGTAGTGAGCTTTCATCTGCTTCCTTCTCCCTTATAGGGGGTTCTCTTTCCTATGTGCAGAAGAGACAACCTTTAACTGGGAGAGGTTAAATTGCAATTGGTGGGTAATGAGATCTCCACATTCCTGTGAACTCAGTTGACCCCCAGTGAGTTGTTAATGGAGTATAAGGCCCTATTCTGGTCCTCGAAATATGTTTCTTTTAACACAATTTACCAGAAACTATTAATCACAATGAATAAAGCTGGTGTTTTAAGTCTTGGTTGCCAACAAAGGTTCGTCTAGTCAAGGCTATGGTTTTTCCTGTGGTCATGTATGGATGTGAGAGTTGGACTGTGAAGAAGGCTGAGTGCCGAAGAATTGATGCTTTTGAACTGTGGTGTTGGAGAAGACTCTTGAGAGTCCCTTGGACTGCAAGGAGATCCAACCAGTCCATTCTGAGGGAGATCAGCCCTGGGATTTCTTTGGAAGAAATGATGCTAAAGCTGAAACTCCAGTACTTTGGCCACCTCATGTGAAGAGTTGACTCATTGGAAAAGACTCTGATGCTGGGAGGGATTGAGGGCAGGAGGAGAAGGGGATGACAGAGGATGAGATGGCTGGATGCCATCACTGAGTCGATGGACGTGAGTCTGGGTGAACTCCAGGAGTTGGTGATGGACAGAGAGGCCTGGTGTGCTGCGATTCATGGGGTCACAAAGAGTTGGACACGACTGAGCGACTGATCTGATCTGATCTGGATTATTATTTAATTGTTGATTAATATTTAATTATTGCTTATTGTACCTATTCTCTCATTAGGTTAATAGCTGGGGAAGGGATGATGGTGGAATTATCATTTTTATCTTCTAACCCTCAGATACAGTCAAAGCTGAATTAACCGTTGTATTAACTTCATTTATTTATATATATATTTTGTCCTAGGCTTCTAAAGTGGAGATAATTTATCAAAGAAAACTATGGAATTTTTAAAGAAAAAAATTCAGAATTGTTTCATTTTTAGTTTAACTTTTCATCTCTCTGGTGTGTGAGTGAGGAGAAAGTATGTTGTGATTTGATGGCAAAGAAGAAGAAAGAAAATTCTATGCATATTTATCCTAATAAGTGGAAGAGTGAATTAATGAAATGCATAAGACTTCTGGGTAGTGTGGAAGGCCCACTTGAAGTGTATGGTCTTATATTTAAAGTGAAACCAGTTAAGAAGTTGATAGGAATCTTGTTAGTAATTACATGGCACTTCCTTCCTCTTTCTCTTTCTTGAGGTTATAGCCACTCTTCTAAACTCTACCTATATTCTACACTTGTGGCTATGTATGTGTGTTGTGTGTATGTATATTGTAACTACATATATATGTAGCCCTAAGCCCCAAATTGCTTACTTTTCATGACTTTGAACTTTAAAACATATTATATATATATTCTTCTGTGACTTCATTTTGTTCTATTTTGTGTTTATTAGCTACATCCACAGTGTTGCTTAGAGATGTAATTCATTTATTTCTGCTCACTGTATAGCTTTTGTTTTTGCTATTATAGAAGTGCTGAATGGCCATTCTCATGTATAAATCTTAGTGTATGTGTGTAATTTCTCTGAGTTACTCACCTAAGAAAGAAATTGTTTGCTCATAGAGTAGACATGGGTTTAAAGATAATGCCAAGTTGTTTCTCAAATTGGTGGCAGAAATTTATATTCCCTCCAGCAATGGTTTCTAGAACAATTTCAGTTGCTTAGATACAGACACTCTCTAGGCAGAAGGATAGATTTAGCCAGATTGAGGGATTGCCCAATGAAAGGGACAAGGGATTAAGATTTTTATCAAAGAAGTGATTCAAATCAAGTTTCATGGAAATAAAGCTGGACAGAATAGGAAGTAAAGATCTGAGTGAAAGATAAGCAAAATAGGAATAGTTTGGAATACATGAATTAGATGTCCCATTAGCTGCATTGCAGAGAGATAGGTGGTGGGGTTTTCACCCTTGGGCAGAGAACCAAATGGAAATCCTAAGAGAGTAGCTTCAGACTTCAGGTGAAGGGAGAACATAGTATGTAGATAAAATTGGGAGGAGGGAGAAAAATCTTGCATACATCCAGATACATTTTTTTTTTGTTTTTTGTTTTTGTTTTTGTTTTTGTTTTTTAGTTAGAAACTGCTCTGAGAAAGTACAAAACAGTGAAATCTAATGAATCAAACTTTTGCATTTGGGTCCATTTGAATGGTTGTGACCAGAGTGAGCAGGTGTCATTGTGAGTATAAACCTATTAAATCTATATTTGAACTCCATACATGAAATAACAACAATAACATCAAAACAAAAATAAAACAAGGGTTTTAAAAGCTTGAGGAAAGTCATTTTGTTCACAAGTTGAAAAAATAAAAATACAAATGCAAAACCAGGTCCATCAACTCTAATACCCAGGGAGCTGCAAGGTTGTGTATCTGGAGTGGTTATTCTTCAGCATTTTTATCATGGCCTTCTTTGGGATTTAAAGGAAACCAGTCTCTCTCTTGAGAACACACACAGACTTTGATAAACACTGCATCTAGCATGCCATTTCAGGACAATCTAGAGCCTCAGAAGCTCTATCTGTGGATCTCCTCTAGGCACAGGGCAGAAATACTGCACAGAGATTTAAGTAAGCTGTGTACTACAGGCTGCTACTCAGGCTGGGGAACAAGAGGGAGATACAAGTCCCGCTGGCCTTCCACTCATCAAACTGGGTACTGGAAAACAACTGTATTCAAAGACAGAGAAAGGTACTCTTCCTAATTCATCTGCCTAAAGAAGACACTTTTTTTGCAATCCTAGGAAGATGTGTTAGGGTCCAGGAGAGATCTTCTATTATAGATGGTCTCTGTGGTTGATTCAATCATTTCACATTATAGCTTCTTTTCCAATTGGTTCATCTTTAGAAAGTTATATATGTAAGCCATTTATTGTCAGCTACATTGTGTCTCTTGCCTGTGTTCACTAGTGCCCCAGGGCTTGGATGGTACTTGCATCTTCTCCAGCACACAGCAGTTTCCTTATACATTAAGATACTCAATATTTGATGCTTGATTGGTTGATTACCAATCAACAGATGAATAGAATCTAAACACATTTTAAAAATAACTGACTTGTGAGTCCACTTGTAACATTTCCTTTTAGATTCCACATGTAAGTGATGTCATATGACATTTCTCTATCTACTTACTTCACTCAGTATAACAATCTCTAGGTCCATCCATGTTGCTGCAAATGGCATTATTTCGTTCTTTTTAATGGCTAAGTAATATTCCATTGTATATATGCACCACTTTTTCTTTGTCCATTCCTCTGTTGATGGATATTTAGGTTGTTTCCATGTCTTGACTATGGAAAACAGTCCTGTAATGAACACTTGGGTGCATATATCCTTTAGGATCATGCTTTTCTCTGGATATATGTCCAAGAGTGGGATTGCAGGGTCCTATGGTAGCTGTTTTTAGTTTTTTAAGGAACCCCTGTACTCTTCTCCATAGTGGCTGTACCAATTTACTTTCCCACCAACAGTATAGGAGGGTTCTCTTCTCCCCACATCCTCTCCAGCCTTTATTTTTTGTGGATTTTTTCATGATAGTTATTAAGGCTGGTGATAGCTCAGCCTTAATAGGTGATATCTCGCTGTAGTTCTGATTTGCATTTCTTTAATAATTAGAGATGTTGAACATTTTTTCATGTGCCTCTTTTTCATCTATCTTCTTTGGAGAAATGTCTGTTTAGGTCTTCTACACATTTGCTGATTGGGTTGTTTGTTTTGATGCTCTTAAGAGTCATGAGGTGTCTGTACATTTTGAAGACTAATTCCTTGTCCATTGCACCATCTGCAAATATTTTCTCCCAATCTGTGGATTGTCTTTTGTCTTGTTTTTGGTTTCCTTTGCTGTGTAAAAGCTTTTGAGTTTAAGTAGGTCCCATGTGCTTATTTTTGTTTTTATTTCCATTATTCTGGGAAATGGATTGAAAAAGACATTGTTGCTATTTATGTCAGAGAGTGTACTGCCTATGTTTTCCTCTAGGAGTTTTATAGTGTTGGGTCTCATATTTAGGTTTTTAATCCATTTTGATTTTATTTTTTGTGCACGATGTAAAAGAATGATCTAATTTCATTTTTTTTTACGTGTATTTGTCCAGTTTCCCCAGCACCATTTGTTGAAGAGACTGTCTTTCCAACATTGTGTAGTCTTCCCTCCTTTGTCATAGATTAGTTGACCATAGGTGCATTTTCCTCTGTGTTCCAGCACCTCAAGCTTCACTTCTTTCACTAGGGTATCAGTTCCATTGAGCAAAGAGCTAAAAATTCTTTAGATAATAACTAAATTATAAAATATTTTGGCCAACTTATATGAAGAACTGACTCATTGGAAAAGACCCTGATGCTGGGAAAGACTGAAGGCAGGAGGAGAAGGTTCGGCAGAGGATGAAATGGTTGGATGGCATCACTGACTCGATGGACATGAGTTTGAGCAAGCTCCAGGAGTTGGTGATGGACAGAGAGGCTTGGTGTGCTGCAGCCCATGGGGTCACAAAGAGTAGGACACAACTGAGCTACTGAACTGAACTAAACTCATAAAATGAAATAGGAACACAGTATATTCTAATATAATTTATTTTCATCTCTCCTTTTGGTTGTAATCTAAGACTCACTTTACATTTCTGGGAATAAGGATGCACCAAGTCTTACAGTTAACTCTGGATCCACCTCTACGCGACCTGCCAACAGACTATTTGTGAAGTTACTTGTTTATTTGAATATTCACTGGGCACCTACAATATTTAGAAATTTGATTTGAAAGAATGGTATAAAGGAATAAATATGTGTAAATTCCATCAGAGACAATTAATGAGATATACACCTCACTCCTGATGTCAGACCCAGTGCTGAGAGGAAGTGTTTCTTTTTCTTTTTAAATCACTCAGGTTCTTATCCTCTTCCATTGATTTGTATTTTTATTCACGTCTATATCTAAAATGGATAATCAACAAGGATCTACTGTATAGCACATGGAACAGTGGTCAATGTTATGTGGCAGCCTGGAGGAGAGGAGAGTTTGGGGGAAAATGGATACATGTATATGTACTGCTGAGTCCCTTAGCTGATCATCTGAAGCTATCACAGCATTGTTAATCGGCTATACTCCAACCCCCCCAAAATAATAATAATAATAATAATAATAATAAATTAAAATAAATACAAATAACTGACTGTTTAACTGGGTCTAGAGGTATCAATGCTTTTTATTTCACTTAGGCTTTTTCTTTGGAGGAGAGGTAGACACAGTTCCAAGTCTAAAAGAATGGACTGCACCAAGCTCCTATATTGCATCTGTAACATTCTGCTGCTGGGGATGAGGTTGGAGGTGGGGTAGAGGTTGGAAAATAGTAACTTGGGAACAAAAGAGAGTTGTGATCAGCAAATAAAGCAAATGGGATTATCCCATTGAAGAGAAACAGAGAGGTTCAGTCCAGTTTCCACAAGACACATGCACTGTTGTCTAAAGATTGAGAGTAATGAAAGCAGAATTGGAGATATTCAGGGAAATAAATGTGTGGGAGAGACTTATTGATGAAGCATGTGTTGAACTAAATGTGGAAGTTAAAACAGCAGAAAATGAGGTCCAGGACAGCAAATAGAGGGAAGAGACAGCATGTGTTGGGGAGGAGGAGCATGTGGGGAATAGAAAGTGAAAGCAGAGCTATGATAACAGTCATACCATGGAGGGTGAGTTAGAATCTGAGTGATTGAAAATAAATAAATAAATAAATAAATAAACACTTCCTCTGGGCACTAGGGACACACTCCTGAGTCTTGACATCAGGAGTGAGGTATAGATTTCATTAATTATCCCTGGGGGACTCTACAAATATTTATTCTTTTATCTCACTCTGTCAAATCAAACTGCTAAATATCGTAGGTGCCCAATGAATATCCAAATAAATAAGAAACTACAAGAATAGTCTGCAGGTCATGTAGAGGTGGATCCAAAGTTAATTAAGACTTGGTGCATGCTTATTCTCAGAAGCTTAAAGTGAGTCTTAGATTACAACCATAAGGGGAGATGAAGATCAATTATACTGGAATTATACTGTGTTCCTATTTTATTTTATGGTTTAGTTTTTTCTAAAGAATTTTTAGCTCTTTTGGTTCAATTTCTGGGGCCTTGTCACTGGATTCTTATCATTCAGTGTCCAGGTTTGGCCTCCTACCGGGAAATAGTACCATTCCCAAAGTGGAAGCTATAGCTTCTTATATTCCAGATTCCAGAATGCTCATAACCTCATCCCACCCAAATTGACTGGACAAAGTTAGTTATAAGTCCAGGCCAGAGTGAAGACTGGATAAATGGACTCTACATCTAATGGGAAGAGTTACGAAACACCGTGGCCAGGATCTCCAACCTACAAAAATTATCACCTAAACTCGGTGACCCACTGTCTATGAACTTTTTAAAATGTAAATACTGAAGTTGATGATCTCTGATGTCTTTTTATTTCCAAAATTAAAAAAAAAACTAAGAGGTTTACTTATTTCTGAGGGAATAGAGACTGGGGATCTAGAACTTTCTCAGGACCACATGGCAGGTGAATGGGTCACTGATAAGGTAGCACCCTGTGCCGGGGCTCTTTCCATGCTGTAGCTTTGGGGCTACTGGGGATTTTTCCAGCTTTATTGAGGTATATGATCAATACAATTGTAGCATATTTAAAGTGTACACATGATAATTTGATACACATATATACTAGAAAATGATTCTCATAATTTAGTTACACATATCCATCATCTCCCACAGATACTTTTTTTTCCCCTCTGAGATCAGTTAAGCTACACTTCCATTGCAAAATATTCAAATATGCAATACTGTGTTTAACTATAGCCACCATGTTCATTCATTATATCCTCAAATTTTATTTATTTTAAAATCCAAAATTTGTGTCTTCAGCCTCTCCTCATTTTCCCCACTCTCCAGCCCTAGGAAACCACCATTTTTCACTCTGTGTCTATGAGTTTAACCTTTTAAAACTATTTTTCAGATTCTACATATAAGTGATACTATGCAATATTCATCTTTGTCTGGACAATCTCAATAAAACACAAACACTTTTAATCAAACCATTGGGATTGATTTTGCATCTCCTCTTAGTCTCGCTTCAGATCAACTAAAAGAGAATCTTGAAGAGTATAGCCCAAATCAGTATTTTCAGCAAGGACCCCAGCTGACTGACTCAGATGGCCATTGATGTTTAAGAACCATGACAATATTCTTTACTATCACAGATATAATAAAGAGTGACCTTAAAAGTGATTTGTACATTCTAAACCTCAGGTTTCTTATCTAGAAGATCATATTAATAATCAGTTACTAGAGTTTTTGTGACATATACATGAAAAAATTTGATAGCATTCAATAAACTAGACTTGCTGTTGTTTTGTTACATTTTTACTATGCTTATTAAAAATGGTGACTATTAATAGGAGATTAATATGAGCTCCATAAGGGTAGGGACTATATCTTGTTTAAAACTATATTTAGATTTATCTGGCATATGGTTAAGTGTTTAATGGTTTTTTGTTGAAAGTAAAATTGATTGGAAAAACTACTTTAAAAATCACTTGGTATTGCCAATCATTTAGTAAATGTTCAAAACATGTAATTTACTATTTTTTTAGTAGAAAATTCTGTCCAGAATATCTGTTTCAAATATTCTCTTCATTCACCATTTACACATGTTGTTTAATATGACTTTAATAGTTTACCATGCTTCTCATGCACACTGCAAAATTGATGCATGACCCCTATTTTGGGGTAGAATAAACTGCTAAGAAGTGACAATAAATGTGCACATGAAAAGATAACAATATTTGACCCCTGTAAAATCATCAGATTCAATGGAGAGTTCTGCATGTGACCTAACAAATGATACAGTTTTGAATAACAGCAAAGATTGTACAGAGGAAGCAAAACTGTGGTGGTCCTGGAGAGATTCAGAAGGTAGAGTTTGAGGACAGCATGATTGATGGTGTAGCTCTAGTAATATACATGGATTTTTATAGGGAAAATGAGGAGCCTGTATGGGATGGAGGCACTGGATAGACAAATGTGGGAGGTGAGACTGAAGACAGAGCTAGTTCTGCTTGTGGGGATTAGATGCCAGGAGCTTCTGAGGGATCTTGAGGAAGAGAATGCCATTACAAAATGTGATTTCGTTGTTGTTTGGTTGCTGTCATGCCCGAGTCTTTTACAACCCCATGAACTGTAGCCTGCCAGGCTCCTCTATCCATGGGATTTTCCAAGCAAGAATACTAGAGTGGGTTCCCATTTCCTTTTCCAGGGGAATCTTCCCAACCCAAGTATTACATCCATGTCTTCTGCATTGGCAGGTAGATTCTGTACCACTGAGACGCAAGGGAAGCCTCATAAAACGTGTTGGTTTTTGAAAAACCAATTTGAGTTGTTTTCTCTGCAGGCAGGAGCCAAGCAAACTCTATAAGCATGAAAATTTCTCCAGGTTTTGAATCCCACTCTGATCTACTTCTTGTCCTCGTCCTCAATTAAATCTTCAGTCATAGAACTAGGTGTCTTAGCTAGGTGTGAAATACTATGAAATTGGTAGTAATTAATGACTATTATTATAGCTATGAGTTATTAACAACATTAGAAAGAACAAGATAATGTCATCATTACATCTTTATAACAGTGTGAGGGGACATGAAGAGAAAGGCAATTGCCATAATGATAGCTTTTGTAATGGAGAGATAGAAGGCATTTCTGATAATAGACTTCTGAAAAAAGAAAAACTGGAAAGTGTCTAAGAAGATGTATGAATGTGGAAAATTGTTAGCAATCTGGGCAAGTAAGAGAAAAAAAAAAAAAAAAAAAAACAGCTATCAACATAGAGAAAGTTCCACTCAACCAACTACATGCTCTGACAGCATCAGCACTGGTCAGCAAAGCTTCCAGGACCACAAGGGGCAAGAGGTGGGATGTCAGAGCTTCCTCCTATTTGGATGGGCTGGGGGCAAGCTATAATAAGTCTACAGCCCTTCGATATATCCAGGCACATATTCTCTCTAAGGGAGGAAGTGTATTTAAAACTCCAATTGTGAAAACATACAATCTACTAAAGAAAACACAAAGGACTAATTCTATTTAAAAACTATAAAATGCACATGACAAACATTATACATTTTTACTGATAGACTTTTAAAAATCCAAGTAGTTGTTTTGTGCTCTGTGTTGAGTAAAGAATCTACCTGCCAATGCAGGCAACGCAGGTTTGATCCCTGGATTGCGAACAGCCCCTGAAGGAGGCAACTGCAATCCACTCCGGTATTCTTGCCTGGAAAACCCCATGGACAGAGGAGCCTGGCAGGCTATAGTCCATATAGTTGAAAGAGTCAGACACGACTGAACAGCTGAGCAGCCGCAGCAGATGAGATGGTACAATATGGTGTTAATATAAATATCTATTTTCCCAAATTAATTTATATATTTGATACTCCCAAAGGGACTATTAATTTTTAATGTTTATTAACATTTTTATTGAATTTGACAAACTCTCAAGTATGTATGCAGAGAAGGCAATGGCACCCCACTCCAGTACTCTTCCCTGGGAAATCCCATGGACAGAGGAGCCTGGTGGGCTGCAGTCTATGGCGTTGCTAGGAGTTGGACACGACTGAGCGATTTCACTTTCACTTTTCACTTTCATGCATTGGAGAAGGAAATGGCAACCCATTCCCGTGTTCTTGCCTGGGGAATCCCAGGGACGGGGGAGTCTGGTGGGCTGCCGTCTGTGGGGTCGCACAGAGTTGAATACAACTGCGACTTAGCAGCAGCAGCAGCAGCATGTATGATATTCAAGGACATCCAACAGGTATAAAATGAGGGGTAAAGTATCCTTCCAAATAATAACATATACTAAAAAAGCTGTAACTAAAACAATTGATATTGATATAAGATGAATGGAAGACAAAATCTAAATAAAATAAATAAAATATGTATCTAGTTGTATAGATGATATTTTAAATAAGGACCAAATAATAGACCAATTATTTTGAGATATTTGGATACTCATTTCGAAAAAGTAAAATTAGGCCTCATATTTGCATCATTTGTGTCTGGCTTACAAATAAGCCAAAATGTTAAAAAAAATTACAGTAACATTTAGAGTTGTTTAATCAAATAGTAGTGAATTATTTCTATAACATTGAAGAAAAAGCTAACTTAAGCATGATAGATATCCAGATGTCAAAAATATTGAAGAATTTGATGCATCAACTATCTTTAAATATGCAAAAACATAATGGAGAAATTTAAAAGGGAAGTGAGAAATGAAAACAAATATTTGTAATCTCTATTAAAATAGTATTCAAAATATATTAAGAAAAGAAAAAGTAGGAAAATTAGGAGAAAAAACAGGGAAATTATGTAAATAACATGTTCATAGAAAAGAAATTTTTAAAAATGCATATGTAAAATGCTTGAATTTACTTTAATACAAAAATTATAATTAGTAGCCATTTCATAGATGGCATTGTAAAGCATAATGGTAATTCAATGTGTGAGAATTTGAGAAAATAAACATTAACTTTGATGACTGTGGAAAATGGCAAATTTTTTGGTGACAATTTCTATTTTAAAATTGACTGGACAAAATTAACTTTGTTTTCTGGTGTGCCTTTCAATGCCTTTTAAGCACAAATAGATACGCTGTATTGTATTGCTATATAGTACATCATTATATGAATATACAGATTGTTTAGATATTCTCTCATTTAAGGACATGTCTAGTGATTTTGCCCTTTCTTTCCTAGTGTTGTAATTTGTTTCTTCTCTCTTTTTATTCTATCCTGCCAGAGGATTGGTAATTTTATTCATCACTACATAGAATCAGTTTTTGGCTTCATTGATTTTCTGTATTGTTTTTCTGTTTTCCATGTAGTTGTTTTCAGTTCTACTGTTTATTATTTCTTTCTTTCTGCTAGTTTTGGGTTTATTTGCTCTTCTTTTAACAGTTTCTTGAGATGGAAGCTTAAGTTGTTGATTTGAGACTTTTCTTTTTTTATAAATTATTTTAATTGGAAGATAATTACTTTACAATATGGTGATGGTTTTTGCCATACACAAACATGAAATGGCCACAGATATATATGTGTCTGCCTCATCTTGAATCCCCTTCCCACCTCCCTCTCTACTCTCTGTGTTGTCTCACAGCACTGGATTTGGGTGCCCTGCTCCATGCATGGAACTTGTACTGGCCATCTTTTTTACATATGGTAATGTAAATGTTTCAGTGATATTCTCTCAAATCATTCAACACTTGCCTTCTCCCACTGAGTCCAAAGTCTGTTCTTTATGTAGTCTATGTCTTTATGTAGTTTATGTCTCCTTTGCTGTATGTAGGATTGTCAATACCATCTTTCTAAATTCCATATATATGCATCAATATACTGTATTGGTGTTTCTCTTTCTGACTTACTTCACTCTGTGTAATAGGATCCAGGTTCATCCACCTCATTGGAGCTGACTCAAGTGCATTCCTTTTTACAGCTGAGTAATACTCCATTGTGTATAGGAACCACTACTTCCTTATCCATTCACTTGCTGATGGATATCTAGGTTGCTTCCATGTCTTAGCTATTGTAAATAGTACTGCAATGAGCATTGGGGTACATGTGTCTCCTTTCAATCCTGGTTTCCTCAGTGTGTATGCCATATGCCATATGGCAGTTCTATACCCAGTTTTTTAAGGAATCTCCACACTGTTCTCCATAGTGGCTGTACCAGTTTGTATTCCCACCAACACTGTAAGAAGGTTCCCTTTTCTCTATACCCTCTCTAGCATTTATTGTTTGTAGACTTTTTGATGATGTCCATTCTAACCGGTGTGAGATGAAAACTCATTGTGCTTTTGTTTTGTGTTTCTCTAATAGTGAGTGATGTTGAGCATCTTCATGTGTTTATTAGTCAGCTGTATGTCCTCTTTGGAGAAATGTCTGTTTGGGTCTTTTGCCCACTTTTTGATTAGGTTATTCTTTTTTTTTTTGGCATTTAGTTACATGAGCTGCTTGTATATTTTGGAGCTTGCTTATCTTATTTTGTCAGTTGTTTCATTTGCTATTATTTTCTCCCATTCTGAGAGCTGTCTTTTCACCTTGCTTATAGTTCCTTCATTGTGTAAAAGCTTTTAAGTTTAATTGGTCCCATTTGTGTATTTTTGCTTTTAGGTATTACTTCTTTTCTAACAAAAGTACTTGAAAATAAAATTTACTCTTAGTCTTGCTTTAGCTTCATCACACTGATTTTGATAAATTGTACTTTAATTTTGGTCAAAAGATTTTCTAGTTTCCCTTGATCCATGGATTATTTATAATTATGTTTTTTAATTTCTAACTCTTTGAAGACTTTCATGCTATCTTTCTTTCATTGACTTCTAATTTCATTCCATTATCATTAGAAAATATACTTTGTATGATTTCAACTTGCTTAGAATTGTTAAAGTTCATTTTATGATCCAGAATATAATCTATCATGATGGATGTTCCATATTTATCCTATTATTGTTTGGTGGAATGATCTATACATGCCAATTAGACCCTGTTGATTGAAGGTATTATTCAGTTATTTTACATCCTTGGTAATTTTGTTGTTTATTAGTTCTATCTATTGCCGGGAGAGGGATGATAAAATCTCCAATTATAATTTTCCTTTCAGTTCTGTTGATTTTATTTTTATATTGCTCTGTTGCTTTATGTATTTTGAAGCTCTCTTGATATGTGCCTGATGTACATTTGGGATAGTTACGTATTTTGGAAAATTGACCTTTTCCTTGTTGGGTAATGCCATTTTTGTCTGATAATTTCTTTTGCTCTGGTGTCCACTTTGCCTGATATCGTGTAGTTGCACCAGCATTGTGAGTGTGTCAGAGTATGCAGTGTGTGCATGGAACACACATTTCTTTTACCATCATTTAACTTTTAATACACCTACATCATTATATTTTAAATGATTTTTTGAAATTATCCTGGCACAGCATATGGTTAGATAGTGATGTGCATGTGTGTGTCATGCATGTGTGTTTTAATCCATTCCAACAATTTGTGTCTTAAAAAATTGGCTCGTTCAGACTATTTGTATTTAATACAATTATTGAAATGTTTGGATTTAGGTTTACCATTTTATTAATTATTTTGTTTTCTCCCTTTGCATTCTGTTCTTCTATTTCCATGATTCTACTTTCTTTGGAATATTTGAGCATTACTAAATATTCCAGTATACTTTATGTATTGTGCTTTTCATTATATCTTTGGGCAAAGATTTTTTGTGAGTGCTCTAGATTTAAATATATATATATATATACTCAATTTAACAGAGTCAGTATTTTGCCAATTCAAATGGAATATAGATATCTTACTAAGTCTTAGCGTATATAGATTTCTTTATACAGATTGTATTGTAGTTGCCTGTATCTTGTCATGTTAGTTGCTCAGCTGTGTCTGACTCTTTGAGACCCCATGAACTGCAGCCTGCCAGACTCCTCTGTCCATACAATTCTCCTCGCAAAAATACTAGAGTGGGTTGCCATTCCCTTCTCCAGGGGATCTTTCCATCCCAGGATGGGCAGATTCTTTATTATCTGAGTGATGAGGGAAACCCCAGTTGCCTGTCTGGAGTTAATTACATAAATCTATAGTTTCAATCTTTTAACAATTTTGAAATTTCAACTGTAATTACATCAAATATATTTTACAGCATCACTTTATTTCTTCTCCTTTCTGGGACTTCAGTTTCACAGTTAGACCTTAAAAACTTTTTCAAAATCAATTGTCCATGTAAATGCATATCTATCTTTTGATTATATACTCTGCTCCTTTAATTTTATGTCCATTCTTATCTCAAAACACAGCCTTTTGATTACTCTAGCTTTTATATAAAACTTGTATTGTAAATATAATTTCCCAATTTTTTCAATATTATTTACTTTCCAGAATGTTTATATTTCCCTGTAA
This sequence comes from Bubalus bubalis, assembly GCF_019923935.1. Taxonomy (NCBI): domain Eukaryota; kingdom Metazoa; phylum Chordata; class Mammalia; order Artiodactyla; family Bovidae; genus Bubalus; species Bubalus bubalis. The sequence continues at coordinate 43,197,021 of NC_059178.1, forward strand.
ATTTTAGAATAATAATAAATTTCAATACAATAGCTGGTTGGGACTACAATTTGAATGGATTAAATCTATTAGTGCTTTTGGAATTGACATCTTAATAATAGTGTCTTCCCCATTCATAGACTTGGTATATCTTCTTATTTATTTATTTCTCTCAGTGATATTTGCTGTTTTCAGTGACAGGTCTTAGACATATGTTGTCAATTTTATCCTTAAATTGTTATTGGCATTTAATGATATTGCAAATGGTAACTTATATTTAAATTGTTAAATTTTGAATATATAAAAATGAATAGAAATAGCTTTTGCAGCTTTATTAAGATTTAATTAATATACTATTAAATTCACCCATTAAAATGTACAATTAAATGGGTCTTTCTGGTTTGTGGGACTTTAGTCAGCTTATCTGACTTGTTGCTCACAATGTAGAACATGTTTTATTATTTAGCAGTGGCTCATAAGGAAACATACAGGTTTCTGAAATTATTTTTCTCATAATTTCCTCTTTTTGCAATTCTGCTCTGTAACTTCTGGCTACCTTAGACTTCTTGAACTTCCATCTGTCTTTTCAACTTAGTGAGGAATCCACATTCTCCTTAGAAGTTATTCCCCATCTCAGCATGGAGTGTTTCTTCCAGAACAAAGTCTTAAATAAAAGCACACATGGAGATACATATATCATTTGTAAAAATATTCAAAAGTTATAAATCAAGCTGTGCTCACTCGATCAGTCTTGCCTGACTCTTTGTGATCTCATGGACTATAGTCCGCCAGACTTCTCTGTCCATGGAATTTTCCAGGCAAGAATACTGGAGTGGGTTGCCATTTCCTACTCTACAAACCAAGCTAACAAAAAGTTAAATAAGATAAATTCTATTAACTTAGCAACAATAGCAAAATAGGAATCCGAGAGGTCAATTTCAAATGTAGAATTCTCAGAATCCTTGAATTTCCATCTTTGTCTGCTCTTTCTTCCTATCCACTTGTGTACTTGGACCAACCTCTTGAAAAGGCCAGTCTAAGCTCTGCAAGCAAGCTTATGGTGCATATACCTCTGGCCTTGTCTGCCCCCATGGGTGGAAGTAGAGTTGTAGTAAGGTGGTTATAAATGAAAGTGAGGTTTTTACATCTTTGTTTTCACTGTATACCAAGCGTGGTTTAAACACTTTGCAAAATGAGCATTTTCATATATTCCTTATAAAATTAATATATGTACATACATAGATGCACATACAGAATAAATCTTCTCCACACATGTAATTCTTATGAGATAGTGTTTTGAATTCATAACTGAAACTGCCTCTTTTTTCCCCTCACGAGAAATCCGTTTAGTAAACTTAACAATCTGAGCTAATGTAAATTGTTAGTATACATCTGTGTGTGTGTGTGTGTGTGTGTGTGTGTGTGTGTGTGTGTGTGTGTAAAAGAGGAGGGCTGAGAGAGACAGAGAGAAAAAAAATCATGTAAGAATACAAATGGACCTTTGTGACTATTTTAGCAAATTTTACTCACTGAAACACTGCTTGGTGGAAAAAAGTGAAGTTTGATGTAGATCTCTCCTTGAACCATATTCAGTTCAGTTCAGTTCAGTCACTCAGTCGTGTCTGACTCTTTGCCACCCCATGAATTGCAGCACGCCAGGCCTCCCTGTGCATCACCAACTCCCGGAGTTCAGTCAAACTCATGTCCATTGAGTTGGTAATGCTATCCAGCCATCTCTCTTGCCCCCAATCCCTCCCAACATCAGAACCATATTAAATAAGTGCAAATATGTAAAGCACTCAATTCTTGACTATAAGAGTCACTCAATAATGTTAGAGTCCTACTTTTTTCACTGTCTTCATTTCTCAGCAATTGCATATATTAATGGCACCCACATGGATTAATTTCTCTATTTTTGCAGTCCAGTCTGTTAGTTACTCAAAAGGGAAACATTTCAAGCCTTTTAGAGATTGGAGACGATGACAAATAAATCTAAACTTGGTGGTAGAGGAAGCCTCAAATCAAATTACATGAGTACAGACTTTCTTGCCCTCTGCCCTGAGCTGATGTTATTCAGAAAGATAGGTAGTATAAAGACCAGACCAATAAATTCAGAGAATATGGCCCATATAAAGAAAACTCGAAATGGGAAACACAGCTAATTTCTCCTAAAAGAGCTAAATTTCAATTATTTAGCTTCCATCTGATATCTATAGAAATAGGAACTTGGTAAGAATGGAAGGATTTGATGTCATCTCAGAAAATCCATTCCACCTTCCTCTTGGTGGATGTGGCCTGATATTTTAACATATCCTGGGCCTCTAGATAAATTTCAAGAGACTATCTAGTGTCAGAGCAAAATAGTGGTTCCTTAGAGTGGTTCCTTTTTCAGAGTTCCTTAGAAAAGTGTCTCTTCTTTGACTGGACTGAACCTGGGCCCTTTCCAAGGTCTAGGATGAGCAACTTTGCTTTTTCTTTCTTTTTTTTTTTTTTTTTGCAGTTTTGTATGGCTCGATGACTCTCAATCTCTGACCCTCCACCCTTTCTGTGCTGATCAATGTCTTCACTCCTTGAAGGTCAGAGCTTTTGCAGACTGCCTGGATTAAGGTCTCCATGTCAGAGCCTGTTATCTGCTGCAGAGCCCCTAATGCCATTAGCAAGAAAATGAAAGAAGCTTCCAAACAACCTTCAGATCGATGCTAACGTTGTAACTTCCAACAGCTGCTGCTCAGCTCCTTTATTTGTTAAGACCTCCTCCTGTGTGGAACCTTCTTGACTCAAGTTTAATTCTGTCCATTTAACAAAGATGTTTTGAGCAGCTGCTTTGTATTCAGTCCTGGACAAAGCCTTGGGAAAGTGAAGCATACAGGATAGTGGGGCTTCTTGCCCACATGATAATAAGTATCCAACTGGAAAGAAGGAAATCACAAAGCATATTCCAGCTTGAGTATGGTCAAGATGATTTCAATAATAAAATGTAAATTTGGAAGTTAGTCTGAAGAGGAATATTGACGCTGGTAAAGAAGAAAGAAAGAGGCAGGACTGCTGTTTTTTGGACGTAGGGTAGAAAATTCAGCACTTTTCACTGCACTCAATTTCTAGCTCTTTTCTATCAAGACTTAGCTCAGGAATAACACAAAAACTCCCATGGAGCAACTCTATTTATACTTGAGGGTGCTTCAATTTCTTGTAGTGGAAGAAGGAGGAAGAAAGTGGTATACAAAATTCTAATAGTTGTTTCCTTTATTTTAGGAAAACAGGGTAATGGAAATGTGGTCCTCTTTCACCTAGTTCATGAAGTTCTAAAATGGAATCTCTCCTATATTGATATAAAAAAATCAATAGGCAAGGATTTTAGCATCTGGCAGCCTTTCTTCACACTGCCAGGTGGATGATTCTAGAATCGTGTCTCCCTATCTTCTTGTGGGTCAACCATGACTGATGCTTTCAAGGTCTAACAACCCTGAGAATACTTCTTGGAGAAAATGAAAATACTTATCTGCCCATTCAAAATTCTCAGCAATCTGGGCCATGCTCTTGCTTTTCCAATCTCATCTTCTTTCCCTGTTCTATTCACATCTTCTATTACTGACATACTCATCTCCAAAATATCTTTTGTACATCACATGGGGTTTATTTGTTCACCATTTCTCTATCCTGAAGGCTCTTTCTCAGTGTTTTCTTCTCTTTACACCTACTCTTTTTTTATATAGCCCAGTTCAATCTAAACTTGCTTTACCAAGTTTTTGCTGGCAACTCGCATGCATGGTGAACTCTAATCTCTCTGAAATTCTGATTTCTGACTTTCTGAACCATTTATTTGATACTTATATAGTACCTTCTGGCATTTCTCATTTTGTGGTGTGCACTCATATTTAATTTTCTGTGTAGAATATCCTTCCATTTATGTTAACCTAGTTTCTCTTATTAGGACATAAATTTTTGTGTATGGAGCATTTATCTTTATCCTATGTAAACTTATATTACATCGCTCCATCAGTCTCTATTGAATTAATAATAGCCTAAGAAACTCACAGACAGGCAAATTTTTTGCTAAAGTATTTCCACAGTAAACAAAAATGAATTTTATATGCCCTGCTTCTAATAGTTGATCTACATTTCTATAACTGCTATTTCTCTGGAATCTATGCAAGTTCTTTATGCCTTATAGGATCCCATACTCACCTGGTTTGCTTCCTGCTTTCTGACTACTGTTTCTTTCAGAAACTTTCAAACTTCTGTTTTTTCTTTGTCTCATTAGCTCTAAATTTTAGAGTTCTACTTTTGGACTTCCACTATTCTCTACCTATACTAATTCCCCAGATAATTTAAACCAGCCTCATGTCTTTAAGTATAGTCTTTAAACTATTAACTTTCAGCTGTATATCTCAAATACTGAATTCATGAATAACTGCCATGAACTGCACATCTGCAAACGGATATTGAATAAACATCTGAAATTTAACACATCCAAACTTGCTTCCACCTCAACTGTTTACATAGCCTGCTTCATTTTAGTCTTCCCAATGTCAGACTTATTCCAATTGCTTATACTTCAAATGCTCAAGTCTTAAAAAAGCTAAATGTTTTATTATGGGAGATTTCAAACAAATATAAAGGAAATGAAAAAATATAATGGACTGCTTTGTAACCATCACCCAGCTCCAATGAGTATCAATATACTGTTCTTATTTTATGTAACTTCTCCCACTCACCACTCCCAGGGGACACCTGGGGCGGAGCTTGCCTTTTGCCTGACTCCTATGCTGCTGTTTCTTGTTCTAGAAAGTCCCAGTTGACCTCCGAGGGTTCAGGGTCAACCTCAATCAGTGCAACCTTAGCTGATGTATTTCGGAAAGTTCCCAAGCCCTGAAAATGCAGCACCTGCCCACCTGCCTGGTGGATACTACGCCACTGTGCCCTGAAAAGCTGGATCCATGAGGAAGGGGTTTTACAAGCATCTAATAGTTTTCCAGCCTCCTTTAGAGATTTGGGAAGAGCTGGCACTATGCTAGGGATGCTACTATCGCTCTCAGCAATATACGATGTGCTTGCCCCGCCATGTTTGCCTGCTGGGTTGCCACAAAGGCCCTGGTAGAGCCGCTTCCTCATGGATTTGGCCGGCTCCGCAAGCTCAGCATCCAGCCCTGACCTGTCACAGTGGGCCATGCTGCTGGCATCTCCGCTCTAGCACCAACCTAGGATTCACGGTCCGCCCCAAAGCCAGCCTGGGGGACAGAGTTAGAGCCCATAGCCCGATGCTCTGTTAGCTCACCTTGGCTTCTCTGACTGAGACATCTCTACAGTGAAGCCTGACCTTTTACAATACCGACAGTTTAGGGTGGGGGTTCATAGCAACACTTCGCAGCAGCAATGAGCAGTGGACTAGAGACGTCACTTACTACCAGCTAGCAGTGGTTCCCTCGGGGAGAGACGGAGTGGCCTGGAGGAGGAAGTTAGATTCGCAACTTCGAGGCTTCATATGAGGTAAAAACTGCACCCACAATACTATCGTCCACCTCGCTAATGGTACTGGGCAGCTGGAGCTGGTGCATTGAACTAAGAATTTGCAGATTATGACGTGCCATACTGAAGGAGCACCGGCCACCCATACTGGTTGACCGGTAGCCCCCTGAGCATCCGAGCTCACACTTCCGGGAAGTGGAACCCATGGATTCTTTTGATTGATGGTGCACTTTTAACACACCCATAAAGAGGAATTAGAATCACAAGATTTATAACTTATGGGTCCCAGGATGGGGCTGGGTTGCAATGACCCAGAGGAAGGGCAGTCCTTTGTCCCTGGTCATGGGGGAGAGAGAAAGAGATGGAGAGCAGAAGAGCAAGCCCCTATTACGCATAAGGAGGTTGGGGTGGAGCTCACAAAAGACTTGACTCTGAGTGGTTATATTTACAAGTACCCCTGGAAAAGTAAAGTGGGAACTTATAGCCAAAATCACTAGATTCAAGGCCAGACTCTGAATGTGAAGAGGGTGATCATATTGCAAAATGACAGCAATTTGGAAAAAGAAAAGTTTTTTTTTTTTCTTATGCATCACTCACTTATTTTTAGACTTGTATTTTCAAGGTAAAATTGATATTCATTGAAAAGCAAAAATCCTGACTGTACAATTTTTGATGACTAGATACATCTTTGTTAACAACACTTTAATCAAGATAAATTACATTTTATCAACACAGAGAGTTCCCACATGTCCTTTTAAAGTCAACCCCTTGCATCACCTAAAGACCACCACTAGTCTGGTCTTCATTCATATTTTGCATCTGTCAGTAGCTTACTTTTTAAATACCTGAGTATTCTTTGTATGAATATAACACAATTTATCAATTCTCTTGATAGACATTTGGGATGCTTAGATTGTTTGGGAAATATCAACAAAGCTGATGAATATTCAGCTTCAGATGAATATTCTTCTTCAGATCTTTTTTAAGGTCATATGTTTTCACTTATCTTGGCAAAATATCCAGGAGCAGGAAGACTGGATGGCAGATAGGTATATATTTCACCTTATGAAAGACTTCCACAACTTTTTATAAAATAGTTGAGTAATTTTATACTTTACAAATAATATATGATCATTGAAGTTACTCTGATGATGACATATTACTCTGCATGTCTGTGTATGTGTGTAAATTTGTAACAAAATTAATTTTCTTTGAAAAATAAGAGACTATTCAAAAATTCTATTTTCTTTCATGCCAGTTTTTGTAGGTTGTTTTTCAATAGGTTCTTTTATTTCACCCAAACTACCAAGTGTTTTAGCAAAATGTCACTTAAATATTCTGTTATTTTCCTATTGATATTTCCTAATCTGTCTTGCTAGGAATTTATTGACTTTATTGACACTTTCAAATAAATATCTTTTATTTTTTCTAATTTTTAGAAATATTTTTTTCTGCATTTTAGTTTTTTGCTTTATTACTTTCTAATACTTTAAAATTAAGTTGGTTTTCATATAATACCTTAATTTAAGTTTGAAATTTAAATAATTGATTTTAAATATTTCTTAGTGTTCCAAGCCCTGTGTTAGTTGTGTATTCTCATTGCTGTTCATTTGGATTTTTTTTTAATTTTCCTTTTTATTTCTTCTCTTTTGCTTTCCTTTTTTTTTTTTTTCACTCATAGGTTATTTGGAAGTGTCTAATTCCCAAATATATGTAGCTCTCTATGTACATTCTTTTGGTTGATTTCTAAATTAATTCTCCTGTGTTCAAAGAATATGTCCTATAATATTGATAATTATTGGTCCTTGCTTTATTTCTCAACATATGGCTCTGTCTTATTGAATATTTTGTATGACCTTGAAAATATGGTATGTTCTTTTCTTGTTTGGTTTTCTATTTGATCAATATTGATTAGATTAAGATAATGTATAGTGTTGTTTACATGCTATGCACCTTCATTAATATTTTATCCATTTCTGTTACTTACTGTGGTGGTGGTTTGGTCGCTAAGTCATATCCAACTCTTGCAACCCCACAGACTATAGCCTGCCAGTCTCCTCTGTCTATGGGATTTGCCAGGAAAGAATACTAGAGTGGGTTGCCATCTCCTTCTTGGGATCTTCTTAACCCAGAGATGGAAATCATATCTCCTGCCTGGCAGGCAGACTCCTTCACTGCAGGTGAATTCTTTACTGACTGAGCTATGAGGGAAGTCCTTGTTACTTACCAAGTATGGATATTAAATTTTTCAGCTATCATTGTGCATTTTCCAATGTCTCCTTTTAATTTTTAGCTTTCCATTGAATTCTTCTATTGGCAGTTTATACTATTTTGGACTGTTTTTAATAGTATCTTTTGGAATTACTCTGTAATGATGTTATTCTGTTTCCTCCTTTCATTCCTCAGTGTGTTATCTTGACTCTTCATCAAAGCATGTTGTGTATACCTTTGAAACTAATCTAGAAGTTGACTTCATTAAACCATCTCCACTTGCTTGTAAATTTGTCATCATCAGTTCAGTTCAGTAGCTCAGTTGTGTCTGACTCTTTGCGACCCCAGGAATCGCAGCACTCCAGGCCTCCCTGTCCATCACCAACTCCCGGAGTTCACTCAGACTCACGTCCATTGAGTCCGAGATGCCGTCCAGCCATCTCATCCTCTGTCGTCCCCTTCTCCTCTTGCCCCCAATCCCTCCCAGCATCAGAGTCTTTTCCAATGAGTCAACTCTTCGCATGAGGGGCCAAAGTACTGGAGTTTCAGCTTCAGCATCATTCCATCCAAAGAAATCCCAGGGCTGACCTCCTTCAGAATGGACTGGTTGGATCTCCTTGCAGTCCAAGGGGCTCTCAAGAGTCTTCTCCAACACCACAGTGCAAAAGCATCAATTCTTCGGCGCTCAGCCTTCTTCACAGTCCAACTCTCACATCCATACATGACCACAGGAAAAACCATAGCCTTGACTAGACGGACCTTTGTTGGCAAAGTAATGTCTCTGCTTTTAAATATTCTATCTATGTCATCATACTCTTTCAATAAAAGCTACTAAGATTATTAATTAATTTCTCTATTCTTTCTCCTTTTTAGTCTTTCCCAACCAACAGCTAGAGCTAAATCCTGTTCAACTGAAAGTGAGATCATCTCCCTTCTCTGTTTCCCACTACACTCAGCTTGAAAGCTAAAGTCCTGCAGGAAATGCAAAGCCTATGTAATCTGCTCCATCTTCATTCAGTTACCCCTTTTTACTTATCTTGTGCTTATCTTTCTCCTTAGTCACTCTAGTCTAAATAAGAAGAGCTCTTTGTTTTTTCTTTAAGATATTGATTAGGTTTCCATTCAGGGCTTATTTGCTATTTCTTCCACCTGGAACATTCCAGGATTCCCATGGTGGTGGTTTTGTTTCTTCAGATTTTCAGTAAAATGTCATCTTCTCATTGAGTCTTTCTCTAACAATCCTACCTAAAATTGCCATTCCTTTTACCCAGTCACCTCATATCCTTCTTTCTATCAAGCACTTGATTTCAGTTTTCTATTGAGCACTTTGAACTATTTAAAATGGCATTTATTTTACTTATTCATTTCTCTTCCCTCACCCCGTTGGTGTGGTGTACGCTTTGTGAGAGAAGAGGTTTTTGTTGGTCTTGTTCACTGCTCTCTCCTTCCTGCCTAGAAGGCTAATGACACAAGTTGAAGTGCCAGGTAATAGTCTCAGGCCACAATTTTTTTTTTTTTTTCTGGTACTTCTTAGTGGTCCTGATTTAATAATCTTTTAATCTTCCTTGATAAATAGTGAGCTAGTCTTACCTTGAGTATCTTTAAGTGAAGGTAATTTTGCTTCCTCCCTGGGTATCTTGTTTCCAGAGTCCTAACTGTCCTAATAGTTACAAAGTTTTTCCTAATAATTAACCTAATTCTCCCTCTGTTGAAACAGAAGCCCCATTAGCTCTTACTCTGTCCTTGTTGACTAATGAGAATAATTGGTCTCTGTCCTTTTTATAGACTTGTCCTTCTGTATTTGTGGATATCTGCTGTACTTCCCCTCAGCCTTTGGTCAAGGAAGTGTGTCAGCAGGATGGCCACGTGGGGACCAGCCAGGCCCAGAGCAGGCATCAGCAGCTCATCCCCCCACAACAGAAATGAATGGAAAGTCTTTTACATAGACAGAGCGGTTTGGGGATTAAAAAGTGCGCCTAACTGGGTTTGGATCCGGGTCTTCCTTTGAAGAAATTTAAGACTTGAGACCAGCTACAGATCTAACCTGAAACTTCACTTTTATCGACAGTTTGGATAATAAAGAAGCCTTTTCTAGAGTCCCTCTTCTTTTCTCAGAAGATACTTTCTAGATGTCAGTCTTCATAAATGCTTTTGTAACTCCACACAGCTTCTAACTTCCTTGCCTTAGGTTAGTTTTCTAAAGTATTTGTTTTATGTTTGCTAGAGTTTTGTGGAATAGTCTCTATTCTAGTTGCCATTTTGAATTTCCTTAAATTTGGTATAAGCTTCTTGGGTTAACACAAGGTTGTATTTCCTGAATAAATATCTATGTATTTATTTATTTTTGGCTGTGTTGGGGTCTTAGTTGCAGCATGTAGGATCTTCCTTGCTGTCTGTGGGATCTTTTCCTTGTGGCATGAAGGTTTTTTCTTGTAGTCTTTGTTGCTTGGAAGCATATGGGATATTAGTTCCCCAATAAGGAATCAAACCAAAGTCCCCAGCTTTGGAAGGCAGATTCTTAACCATTGGACCACCAGAGAAGTGCCTGCACATTTATTTATAAGTGTAGCCAAAGATGATACAAAGAACACAATTTCATTTAATTGATTGAATCATCATCAATCAATTCAATATCCTCCTAAAAAAAGGCTGATAAGAGTGATGAATGGAAAGAACCTTGACACATAGTTGGAAGACATAAGTTGAAATTCCAAATTTTTAATTTAATAGCAATGTGGCCCTTGGAAAAATTACTCTAAGTTACTGAGCTCCAGTTGCCTCATGTTTAAATGAGCTTTTTAGACCAGATAAATCTAAAATTCTTTCTAGTTCTTCAGTTTTATAGTCCTGTAGAAGAGGCACACACACAACAAGAAGAGAATGCAGGCTTCCCTGATGGCTCAGTGATAAAGAATCCACCTGCCAATGCAAGAGATACATGTTTGATCCCTGGTCACGATGATCCCTGGTCACGAAGATCCTCTGGAGAAGGAAATTGCAATCCATTCCAGTGTTCTTGCCCAGGAAATCCCATGGACAGAGAAGCCTGACAGGCTACAGTCCATGGGGTCACAAAGAGTAAAACACGACTAAATAACAACAATGGAAAAGAAAGTGTGAAAGTTAATGTTAGTCTCTCAGTCATGTCTAACACTTTGTGACTCCATGGACTATAGCCAGCCAAGCTCCTCTGTACATGAAATTCTCCAGGCAAGAATACTGGAGTGGGTTAGCTATTTCCTTCTCCAGAGTATCTTCCTGACCCAGGGATAAGAACCCAGGTCTCCTACTGGCAGATTCTTTATGGTCCGAGAGACCAGTGTAGCCATCCAAAAATCTTATTACCACAATGTTTAAGTTTATTGTCCATATATTTAATGTTAATTATCAAGGTCAGTGGAGAGCTATTGTAGACTAGAGTTCACAATAGTATGGACTAGAAAGTAACCCTTTGAAAAACCTGTGAATAAAAAACTAATTCACACTAACTTTTTTTCCCTTTCAAGATGACTGCTAGATAATTTTTATTATGTGGTAATGAGACAGATTGAGGGACTTTTGACATTTTTTCCCATGCTTTATGCTGCAAGGTTTGGTTTGAAAGTAGCCAGTGAGCAAGCAGCTGGTATTTTATCTCAGGTCAAGATTTCTGGCCCTGTCAAATGTGTCATGGGGGAAACTTCAGTTGCAGCTGCTTATCATTCATGACTTGTCACCCAAGATTAACGCCATTGACTAAGACTAAGCTGGTGACATGTTATAAAAACGTATGATGGTGCTCACTGTAAATCAAAAGTCACTGCTGGTCTACCTGTCTGAGTTCTGTTTTCTGTTGCTTGAACACTTTTGCCTACATCATTTTAGAGAAGGTCAAGCTGCCAACCATGTCTTCTCACTGCATAGCATAAGGTGAGAAAGTCTGAGATCGGACAATAGAAATGGGTGTAAAACTTGACACTTCCCAAGGTAAAAGGCAACATTATAGCAAGAGCAAAGGAGGGGAGATTTGGAAACAACAAGTATGGGTTAGGAAGATAAAAACTTTAGTTTTGGACATTTTGAGGTAGAGATGCCTAGTGGACATCCATGAGGAATTGTCTAGAAGGCAGTTAAATATGTGAGCTGTGCATTTAAGGGAGAGATCAATAGTATATTTCCTAAGTGCTATCTTTATCCAGTTTTGAAGTCATGGCCAATAATTCTCAGTTCTATCCTGCCCCTTGTTTTCTTCTCTTATCAAGTTCTAATACATCTGGATTACAATATACACATACCCAAATTCAAGAGGTCCCCAGACACGTAATATCCTGGGACAGTCCCCTCATTCTTGGACCTGCAGAATTACTCAAAATACCCAGACTTGAGGAATCCAGTGAAACTAACTAACCCCACAGTATTTACCATAAATACACCTCCTTTTACAGTTCTAGCTTGCGGTTACCCTGTCCCAAGATATAACCCTCTGGGTGGTCCTGCATGGCGGCCTTCTCTCATTTAGATCTGTAAGTAACAAAGAATTTTGCCTATTCAAGTGTTTTTGTTTTGTTTCTCACCATCAAAAGAATCTTTAAATCTTGTAGCGAAAGTGTTAGTCTCTCAGTCATGTCCGACTCTTTGCGACTCCATGGACTGTAGCTTGCCAGGTTCCTCCGGCCATGGAAATCTCTGGGCAAGAATACTGGAATGGATTGCAATGGCCTTCTCCAGGGCATCTTTCCAACCCAGGGATCCATCTCGAGTGTCCTGCATTGCAGGCAGATTCTTTACCATCTAAGCCACCAAGGAAGCCCTTAAATCCTGTAACACAAGGTCAAAACTGGAAATACAAATGCGGAAACTTTTAGTATCAAACACTGTCCTGGTACATCATAGGAAACAATTAGGAAAGCATTAAAGCTTTATCTTTAGTGTTTTACTGTTGCTGTGATTCCGCCCTGGATAGCTGGGTGGTTGATATGACTTGAATCTTCCCCTTAAGAGGCATATCCTGGCCTTATGAAATGCCCATCAGCTTAGGGACCTCAAGATGACTACTGTCATCCTTCCTGTTTCACCTTTTCTGGCTCTCTTGCTACTTGAGATATTGTGATGGTAAAATCATAAGATTTGCTAACATGACTGATAAGAATCAGAAGATCAAGTGGTAGATCTTGGTGTATTTAAACGAATATCAACCAGTCCCTTGCAAAGAAAGTCAATTCCAAAGCATGTAGCAGATGGACTGATAATCACAGAATCCCTTGGTAAAATATTGACTGACCTGACTTGGATGTATGGATGGATAGACAGATAAAAATATGCATATAGATATAGATAGATGTATATAGAGATCTGGTGCCTTTGAATAGAGGGTGATCAAAAGAAAAGTTTCAGAAACAGCAATGTTTTCTAGAGCATCCCTCAAAAGGCTTAGACAAGGAAGAATCTCTCTTTCCTATCTTATTTCTAGCCACCCCCTCCTTCTCCACAGATAAAACCTTTACTTCCATACACATATTTATACCAGCCTCAGCTCTGACCTTTAGTTTCTTTCTCTGATTATAGATATACAGGAAACCTTATCACAGTTAACCCTTTTCAGTGCTGCGAGCCTTTGACAGCATGGACTCCAATGGAATTGCAATAAGTTGGCCTACTTATCTTTAGCATTCCCAGAAAAACTGAATATATTAGAGCTTCTATTTGGATTAACTTGTGGTTCTGCTATTGATTTAACTTATCTGTTGGTCTTTTATACACTTATATTTTTTATGTTGTATTTGTTTTATCAGCTAATTAATGGACATATCCTACCATTAGTTAAACCAGCTTTTTCTTTCTATGCTCATTCATATATTACCAATCATTTGAAACCAACCTCACCATACTTCTTCTTTCACGGCATTTTTTGACTATTCTAAGCAGATCTGAATTTTATCAGCTTTTAACTTAAATAGCAGAGAGAGACTTCCCAAACTATGTACAGAGGGAACATAAAAGATATCTTAATATATTTCCTTGTATATTAGGCATACACAGTCTAGGTGGGAAGTTCAGAATAAGAAATTAAATGGTTAATGAGAGGTTGGGTGATGTAAAAGGACTCTTAGACAATGTATATTAGGGGTATATCATCTTCAAGTTTTAGAAGTGATTCTGGCTTTCAAGAAGTGGATGTCTCAAGACTGTGCTCACTGTATGAGAAAATATAATCATGTGCTATAATTTCATTTGGATATTGAACCTCAAACGCATCTCATATCACAAAATAGCTTCCTTAGTAGGGAGATTCCCCTTACACTCTCTGCTTTCTCTGGGCTCCCCCAGGATGAGAAACCCATGCAGAATGGCATTTCTATTCTTGCTCATGCCCTTCTGGGGCCTTCCATGTTTTCTCCTATTTCTCTGTCTTTTCTCCACTTTGCCCTTCTTTTCTCTTTGTCTTTCTTGCCTTTGTTCTCTTTCTCTGAGGACCCTTCTGCTTGACTCTGATTTCCTTTGACTTTCTGAGTTTAATTTTCATTTTCTGAAGCTCATTCATCTCTTAATAATTCATATATGGAGATTGGGGTCTGGGCAGAAAACTATCCCACCAAGACTTCCTAAAATAAAGATGCATTCATTGCCTCTCAATGTCCTCACTTGCCTTAGAAAGTTGCATCCTTTGGCGGTTTTGTGACTCAGGAGTAATAATATTTAAGGAGGAAAATGAGCCATTTTTCATCAGTACCATTCCTTCCCACTTGCATTAAGATGTGATTGGGAAAAGGGGATTAGAGAGACCAACACAGCATTTGAGATGTTGCTTACTTAAGTTCACAAAGTCTGCCTTTTCAGTTTTGGTTTAATTCTTAGTCAAAGTTTTTGCTTAAATCTGCTTAATATTGGGATTTTTGACATGTCATGATAAGGTTCTTTTCAACTTATAATTACATTCTCTATCTAATCATGGATGGTTAGAACTTTAAAGTGTAGGACTGACTTTTGTTCCTCAATTAGAGAGAAGAGATTTGCACAAATATGCCCAGAGGAGCAAAAACACTGCCTTATATTGTAATATAAAGCCAATATTTTGTATTTAAATTCTTTATAAGAAAAATTTGAAAGATTAGGGATATGGATTTATGAGAAAGGTGTCTTAAAGGAAAAAGAGGGAAAATGGATTTGATGGGAAAACTTCTCACATTTTTATAAGATAAAATCTTGTTCTACTCCATGTATTTTCTAAGCAAGTATCTTGAAAAACAGTGTTTTTAAGTATTAGGAAACTGGGATATACATTATAGAAAATGCCATCAAAATATTTTTGTGGGTGATTACATATATACACATTCATAAACATGTTTTTTTCATACTTTCACAAATATACATACACATACAGAAATATATGCACACATGAGCAAACACAGATACTCAGATTTAGGATGGACTGTCATAGGACTTGGCAGTGTTCATTAATCTTTGTTTGGCAGGGTTAGTGAGAGGGCTGTATTTTTTCATAAGGAATTACTTTTTTATTTGGTTAGAAAATGAAATTGTTACAAAATTATGGGCAGAAGACCTAAAGAGACATTTCTCCAAAGAAGACATACAGATGGCCAACAAGTACATGAAAAGATGCTTAGCATCACTAATTACTAGAGAAATTCAAGTCAAAACTACAATGAGGTATCACCTCACACCCATCAGAATGGCCATAATTAGAAAATCTACTAACATTAAATGCTGGAAAGGATGTGGAGACAAAGGAACCCTCTTGCATTGTTGGTAGGGATGTAAATTGATACAGGCACTTTGGAGAATAGTATGGAGGTTCCTTAAAAACCTAAAAATAGAACTACCATATGGCCAACCAACCCCACAATTGGGCATATACCCAGAGAAAACCATAGTTCAAAAACACACATGCACCCCAATGTTCATTGTTGTCCTATTTACAATAATCAGGGCATGCTGCTTCTGCTGCTGCTAAGTTGCTCCAGTCGTGTCCGACTCTGTGCGACCCCATAGATGGTAGCCCACCAGGCTCCCCTGTCCTTGGGATTCTCCAGGCAAGAGTACTGGAGTGGGTTGCCATTGCCTTCTCCAAATCAGGGCATAGAAGCAACCTAAGTTCAAGGAGATCCAACCAGTCCATTCTAAAGGAGATCAGCCCTAGGGTTTCTTTGGAAGGAATGATGCTGAAGCTGAAACTCCAGTACTTTGGCCACCTCATGTGAAGAGTTGACTCATTGGAAAAGACTCTGATGCTGGGAGGGATTGGGGGCAAGAGGAGAAGGGGACGACAGAGGATGAGATGGCTGTATGGCATCACTGACTCAATGGACATGAGTCTGAGTGAACTCCTGGAGTTGGTAATGGACAGGGAGGCCTGGTGTGCTGCGATTCATGGGATTGCAAAGAGTCGGACACGACTGAGCGACTAATCTGATCTGATGAGCTATCCTATATATTTCTGTCCTCTGATCTCAATTTAAGGTGTTGTTGGATATTTAGCTAAGATAGCTAAGACCTGTGTCTCACTTTGTGCTTCACTTTACTACAATTGTATGATTCTCTCTACTAGGTAAGTACATATACTCAGCACACCATAATACTTATGATATTCTTTACGTGCCTCTGCCTAGTACATCCATTCTGACTCCTCTGACAATTCTCCATCAAATTTGTTTAGAAGTCAGCTAAAGCTTCAATATAAAACTATTGGAAATTTAAATAAATTTAATCATTAAACAAATGAAATATGAACTAAATAAGGTAAAGGGTCAACTTCAGAAACTAACAGGTCAAGAAGCATAGATGAAAAAAATGCCAAAAATATAAAAAATCAATTAAATGAACCAAAATAATTTACATGAAAAACAAGAAATTTACAGCAATAAGCAAGACAAAGAATGTTGTCTTAACAAATAAGCATATGAAATTAAAATGTTCAACATCATATGTTATTAGTGAACTACAGGTTAGATAAATGAGATATAAGTGCACAGCTACTAAAATGAGATACAACTACACATCTAGTAGAAGCAGCTACAGTACATCTATACTATGGAATATTACTCAGTGACAAAAAGAAGTGAGTTATCAAGATACAAAATGACATTTAGAAAACTTAAATGCATATAGTTAAGTTAAATAAGCCAGCTGAAAAGCTACATGTATGATTTCAGATATATGATGCTAAGGAAAAATTGACAGAGACAGTAAAAATATCAGTGGCCACATGGTTATGAGAAGGAAGAATAAGTAGGAAGAGTTCAAGGGATTTTGGTGGCAGTGAAATTATTCTGTATGATACTGCAATGATGGATATGATATTATAATGGTCACACATACTGATATAATGCATATGCACTGGCATATATTGACATTAAATATTGGTCAAAACTCAGAATTGTACAATGAGTGAAAGTGGACCTATGGTCTTTCAGATCAGATCAGATCAGATCAGTTCAGTTGCTCAGTTGTGTCCGACTCTTTGCGACCCCATGAATCGCAGCACGCCAGGCCTCCCTGTCCATCACCAACTCCCGGAGTTCACCCAGACTCACGTCCATCGAGTCAGTGATGCCATCCAGCCATCTCATCCTCTGTCGTCCCCTTCTCCTCTTGCTCCCAATCCCTCCCAGCATCAGAGTCTTTTCCAATGAGTCAACTCTTCGCATGAGGTGGCCAAAGGACTGGAGTTTCAGCTTCAGCATCATTCCTTCCAAAGAAATCCCAGGGCTGATCTCCTTCAGAATGGACTGGTTGGATCTCCTTGCAGTCCAAGGGACTCTCAAGAGTCTTCTCCAACACCACAGTTCAAAAGCATCAATTCTTCGGCGCTCAGCCTTCTTCACAGTCCAACTCTCACATCCATACATGACCACAGGAAAAACCACAGCCTTGACTAGACGAACCTTTGTTGGCAAAGTAATGTATCTGCTTTTGAATATGCTATCTAGGTTGGTCATAACTTTACTTCCAAGGATTTAAGCATCTTTTAATTTCATGGCTGCAGTCACCATCTGCAGTGATTTTGGAGCCCCCAAAAATAAAGTCTGACACTGTTTCCACTGTTTCCCCATCTATTTCCCATGAAGTGATGGGACCAGATGCCATGATCTTCATTTTCTGAATGTTAAGCTTTAAGCCAACTTTTTCACTCTCCACTTTCACTTTCATCAAGAGGCTTTTGAGTTCCTCTTCACTTTCTGCCATAAGGGTGGTGTCATCTGCATATCTGAGGTTATTGATATTTCTCCCGGAAATCTTGATTCCAGCTTGTATTAGATGATAATACTTTATAATATATCAACAGTTGTTAATCAGTTGTAACAAATGTGTATGAGAGGAGATGGAAAATACTTTGCATTTTTGGATCAATTTTTTTGTAAACCTAAAATGGCTTTAAAAAATAGAGTTATCAATTAAAAAATAATCACTGGAGCCTATTATACAGAGTGAAGTAAGTCAGAAAGAAAAACACCAGTACAGTGTATTAACACATATATATGGAATTTAGAAAGATGGTAACGATGACCCTATATGTGAGACAGCAAAAGAGACACATGTAAAGAATAGACTTTTGGACTCTGTGGGAGAAGGCGAGAGTGGGATGATTTGAGAGAATAGCATTGAAACATGTATATTATCTTATGTGAAACAGATCGCCAGTCCAGGTTCAATGTGTGAGACAAGGTGCTCCGGCTGGTGCACTGGGATGACTCAGAGGGATGGGATGGGGAGGGAGGTGGGAGGGGGGTTCAGGATGGGGGACACATGTACACCCATGGCTGATTCATGTCAATGTATGGCAAAAACCACTACAATATTGTAAAGTAATTAGCCTCCAATTAAAACGAATAAATTAATTTTAAAAATAATACAATGCTTTTCCCTTCATAAAACTTTATATTCTAATGCAAGCAATGCAAATAAACTGCAAAATAAAAATTTTGACATAAAAAAATCCTGTTTTGAGAAAAAGTGTATAAAAGTACCCTTCTCAAGACTAAAAATTAAATCATGGAAAGGCCATAAATAAATAAGAATCTGAAAGAAAATGAATATATTTGAATCACTATGCTATACAACTGAAACTGACACAACATTTTAAATCCACTCTACTCCAATAAAATTAATAAAAAAATAGAAATGATTTTAAATATTAAAATAGAACACACTTAAGGATATGCAGATGACCAACTTTTAATCATTTTTATATAGAAACCTAGATGAAATATATGCTTTTCTGGAAAATAAAAGTAACTCAAGAAAAGTGAATAAAATAAAAGCATTTAGAGATATCAGCCTTGAAGGAGGAAATAATTGCTGCCAATACATAAGTAGTCAGAAATTTAAAAATTAAGAAAATCTACATTGCTCATTTTGAGCTTTAATGACATTGTTATCAGAAATGGAACAGCGAATAAGATTGTCAATACGATTGTTTATACCATTTTTTTCAGATTACAAATATATATGTTAATATATAAAATCTGTTTTCTTTTTCTTAATTACTTCACTCTGTATGGCAGTAGTGACACAGATATAGAGAACAAATGTATGGATACTAATGGGGAAAGAGGAGGGTGAGATGAATTGGGAGATTGGGATTGGTATATATATATACACTATTTATACTATGTATAAAATAGTTAACTAATGAGAACCTACTGTATAGCACAGGGTATTCTCCTCAGTATTCTGTGGTGACCTAAATGGGAAGGAAACCAAAAAAAGGGGAATATATGTGTACATATAGCTGATTTACTTGGATGTACAGTAGAAACTAACAACAGTGTAAACCAACTATACTCCAATATATATTTAAAAAAATAAAACCACAGTAAAAGATTTATAATAAAATCTTGCTTATTTGGCCAAGTTACTGAATAAAATATTTTTTACTTCTAAAAACAAACACACAAAATAAGAAATGGAATAGCAAAAATTCAGTAAAAAAAAAAAAAAAAAACAGAATATTTACTTAATAAAAGACCAAGTAAAGTAGAAACAAAATACATCTTTATAATTAGATGGAAGTATCTCCTTGAAATAGGAGATTATAAGTTTTAAAGTTTCATTTCAGACATTAAATTAAAGAACAAGGGAAGGAAAGCTTCTATTCAATATCATATTTGAAGTCAACAAATTTATGAAAGCATCAGAAAAACAAATAGAATAAAATGTATAAAATTGGAAAGTGTCAAAATTTATATGACTGGGAATTTAACTGATATATTTCATGAAAAGAATATTGTCAGTCTAAAATTACCATTGATTTGGGTAATTATTTTTTAGAGAAAAATTGACCAAAATCTGATCTTCATGAAAGTTTTCCATCCAAATGCAAAACACCTTTGTTACTGTGAAATAAGCAGGTAAATAAAACCTAAAGGGCTAAGAACATAAAACATTCTGATTTGGTAGAATCTCTAGGTTCTCAAGAGAATGAAAAAAAAAAATTCCACCTAGAGGGACCCAATATCAACCCAGGTCTCAAGGAAATCTCATATCTCAGACTAATATGAAATGGCAATACAAAACAAAAATAAGAAAAGATGACATCATGAGCAAGAGAAGAAAAAACACACATCAGACTAAGATGCTCAAAGATTTCAGGTGTTATAATTATACCCAATAGAAAATGAGAATAATATAATTACATAAGTAAGTGAAATTTTGGAAAAATTAATAGAGGTAAAAATATTATAACAAAATAACAGATTTTTTTTTAAATGGAATTTCTGGAAATGAAAATATTAAGAAATGTTAAATAAAAATAGTAGAATTTCAACAGGGAGAGAGGCAAGGGAATGAGATTCTATGAGGAGAAGTGAAAAGGGAAGAACTAAAGGTAAGTAAGAATATCCTAAGACAAATAATAATTAAACATGAAAAAAAAAGGACAGATATTTTAGCCAACATCATAAAAATGAGGTATCCCTAGAGAATCTGAAATCTCTGGAGAACTGTATGTAACCATAGCAATAGCTAACAGCAAACCCCAGCTAATTCCTTGCTACATTAACATGAAGAGGCCAGGTAGAAGGGAAGTTCATCTTCAAGCATTAAAAATAATTCAGTATCCATTGTTCTATACAATATGTTCAATTAACAATAAGAGATTAGGAGACTTAGAGAAAGTAAATAATAAGCACAGTCTGAAGAGACAAAGCAGTCACGAGAACCAGACTCAGATATTACACAGGTGTTTGAATTATCAGATAAGAAACAAGATAGCTGATAAGTTAGTATGTCAAAAGCTCTAATGGAAAAGGTACAAAATATAAAAGTTAAAAGAGGTAATTTCAGCAAAATAGATGCAAGTTGTAACACTTTTTAAAAATTCTAGATATTAAAGAATAAAAATATGAAGAGCATTTTTGATGAGCTTACCTGGACATTACAAAAAATTGAAAAAAGATTCAGTAAACTTGAAAATATATCAAGAGAAATTATAAAAATTTAATTGCAGTAAGACAAGCAACTTAAAAAGAGAATATCCAAGATTTGTGAGACAATATTAATCCATTTAAATTATACAAAATTTGAATCCATTCAGAGAAGAAACAAGAGGACAGAAACTATTTGAAGAAATTATGGTTGAAAAATTTCAAAAATTAATGACAGATACTAAATTACAAGTCTTAAACCCAGAGAAAAATAATTATTAAGAAAATAACTTTGAAAACAGAAAATAACAAAACATGACATAATTTAATTCAACCATATCAGTAACACTTTAAACATATTTTAAAAACACCAGATACAATGCAGATTTCAGACTGGATAAAAAGAGTCAATGATATGCTATTCACTGGTCACAAGAAGTCAACATTAGATGTGTTTGTGTGTGTACGTTGCTTCAATCATGTCCGACTGAGAGATCTGAGGAGATATAAGAGAGATCTGAGAATAAACAAACCCACAATTTTAGTTTGAAGCTCCAGAACTTTTCTCTCAGTAACTCATACACCAGTAAGTAAAAAATCAGTAAGGCTATAGTTGACCAGAGCATAGCTAAAAACCAAATTATTAAGACATTGCAGTTTCATTGAAAGGATAGACACAGATCAATAGAACAGAATAAAAAGTCATAAAAAGACCATTTTTGACAAATGTTCAAAGGTATTTCAGTGGAGAAAGTATAGTCCTTTAAATAAATGGTGTTGTAACAACTGCACATTCACAGGAAAGAAAAAGGAACCTTATCACATTTCTTATACAAACAGACATACACAGTTGCACCCGCAAACCAATAGATCAGAGTATAGTGTAAATTATGAATCCCTAATAATTCTAGATAAAAACAGGAAAATTTATGTAACCTTGGGTTTGGTGATGAATTTATAGATATGACATCAAAACTTTTTAATTAAAAATGTTTTTTTGAGAAATATACTCTTGAGAGAATAAAAAGACAAGCCATAGATTGTCAGATGGCATTTTAAAGTATATTTATGCAAAGGTACTTGAATCAAGAACATGTAAAGAACTCTTGGAACTCTAAAGTATAAACAATGCAATCAAAATTGGGCAAAATATCTGACTAGTGATCCCATAATGAAATGTACACTGTGACCAGTGATGTAAATGTATTACAAATGTTTAACACAAATGAAGGAAGTAGGTGGAGAACTGATCTAAGTAACTTTGAAAAGCAGTGATTTTCTTAATACTATAAGGTTAAACAAAAAACTGTATGTAGACCCTGTACTGTAGTTGGTAACTCTACTTCTCATGGGAGATATGGCTTAAGAATTCTTAAATGGCTTTACATGGATCCTATGAACAAATAACTATAGTGCAGATAATGAGGACCAAGTGTCCCACTGCCAGAGTCAGAAGCTACAAAATAAGCAAGGGAGAAAATCAGAATGAACTCTGATCTGCTGAATCAGAGTTGGAGATATTAGAGGTTTGTATGTGTGTGTGTATGTATACACATACATTGTGTGTATATGTATACACACATACTTGACACACTAGCATCAAGCAACATTAGCATCCTTTTATTGGTTTCTAAAAGCTTTCTCCTTGGAGAGAGTTGTGGAGATGAGGGAAAGTTCAGATATGGCTGGAATCTTGAAATAATAGAAAATAAATAAGAAAAAAGAAAAGATGAAAGCATGTTAAACGGACACAGTAACCAAACTGAAAAAGATGCCAAAGCCTAAGCAGAAATCATTAGAGCATATATATGTATATGTAAAATCAGAAACACACATACAGGGAATGGAATGAATAAATAGTCCTTAGGAAAATCCTTATAGAAATAAAGAAATAGAAAATCATCATTTGAATACCACAATAATTGCAGAGAAAAAATCAACTGCCAAAAATAATGGGTAAATTTGGGATTGCAATGAAAACTGACCTTTTCCAGTCCTGTGGCCACAGCTGAGTTTTCTGAATTTGCTGGCATGTTGAGTGCAGCACTTTAACAGCATCATCATTTAGTATTTGAAATAGCTCTGCTGGAATTAATTCATCTCCACTACCTTTGTTCATAATCAGGCTTCCTCAGGTCCACTTTGGAGAAGGTGATGGCACCCCACTCCAGTACTCTTGCCTGGAAAACCCCATGGATGGAGGAGCCTGGTGGGCTGCAGTCCATGGAGTCGCTGAGGGTCGGACACGACTGAGAGACTTCACTTTCACTTTTCAGTTTCATGCATTGGAGAAGGAAATGGCAACCCACTCCAGTGATCTTGCCTAGAGAATCCCAAGGATGGCGGAGCCTGGTGGGCTGCCGTCTATGGGGTTGCACAGAGTCGGACACGACTGAAATGACTTAGCAGCAGCAGCAGCAAAGTCCACTTGATTTCGCACTCCAGGATGTCCAGTTCTAGGTGAGTGACGACACCATCATGATTATCCTGGTCATTAAGACCTTTTTAAAAATATTGTTCTCTGGTCTTAGATAAGACTCTTGAGAGTCCCTTGGACTGCAAGGAGATCCAACCTGTCAATCCTAAAGGAAATCAGTCCTGAATATTCATTGGAAGGACTGATGCTGAAACTCCAATGCTTTGGCCACCCGATGTGAAGAACTGACTCATTGGAAAAGACCCTGATGCTGGGAAAGATGGAAGCAGGAGGAGAAAGGGATAACAGAGGATGAGATGGTTGGATGGCATCACCAAGGTGATGGACATGAGTTTGAGTAGGCTCCAGGAGTTGGTGATGGACAGGGAAGCCTGGCGTGCTGCAGTCCATGGGGTCACAAAGAGTTGGACATGACTGAACAACTGAACTGAACTGAACTGTGTATTCTTATTACCTCTTCTTAATCTCTTCTGCTTGTTAGATCCTTTCCATTTCTGTCCTTTATCATGTCCATCCTTGCATAAAATATTCCTTTGATAACTCCAATTTTCTGGATGAGATCTCTAGTCTTTCCTTTTTCCTCTGCTTCTTTGTGTTTTTCATTTAAGAGAGCCTTTTTCTCTCTTTTTGCTATTCTCTGGAACTCTGCATTCAGTTGGGTATATCTTTCCTTTTTTCTACACTTTTCACATCTCTTCTTCCCCTGCCCTTTGTAAAGCCTCCTCAGACAACCAGTTTGCCTTCTTGCATTTATTTTTATTTGGGATAGTTTGTGTTGCTGCCTCCTGTGCAATGTTAGGAAAGTCTGTTCATAGTTCTGGCACTCTGTCTACCAGATCTAATCCCTTGAATCTATTTGTCACTTCCACTGCATACTCATAAGGGATTTGATTTAGGTCACACCTAAATGGCCTAGTTTTTCCTACTTTCTTCAATTTAAGCCTGAATTTTGCAATAAAGTGTTCGTGATCTGAGCCACAATTAGCCCCAGGTCTTATTTTTGCTGATGATATAGAGCCTCTCCATCTTTGCCTGCAAGGAAAACAATCAATCTGATTTTGGTATTGACTAACTGGTGTTATCTATTTGTAAAGTCTTCTCTTGGGTTGTTGGAAAAGGGTGTTTGCTATGACCAGTGACTTCTTTTGCCAAAACTCTGTTAGCCTTTGCCCTACTTCATTTGGTACTGCAAGACCAAACTTGCTTGTTATTCCCTGTATCTCTTGACTTCCTACTTTTGCATTCTAATCCCCTATGATGAAAAAGAACTCTTTTTTGTTGTGAGGTCTAGGAAATGTTGTAGGTCTTCATACAACTGGTCAACTTCAGCTTCTTCAGCATCAGTGGTTAGGGCATAGACTTGAATTACTGGGATGCTAAATCATTACAGTAATTTTTGCCTTGGGAACAAACTTAGATCATTCTGTCATTTTTGAGGCTGCACCTAAGTCCTGTATTTCAGACTCTTTTGTTAACCATGTGGGGTACTCCATTTCTTCTAAGGGAATTTTACCCAGAGTAGTAGATAATAATAGTCATCTGATGTAAATTCACCCATCCCCGCATATTTAAGATCACTGATTTCTCTGATATTGATGTTCAGTCTTGTCATCTCCTGTTTGCCTACATCCAATTTACCTTAATTCATGAACTTAATATTCCAGTTTTCTATGCAATATTGTTCTTTACAACCTTTGCTTTCAGACTTTACTTTAACTATCAGACTTTACTTTCACCACCAGACACATCCATAACTGAGCATCATTTCCACTTTGGTCCAGGCTTTCATCTTTCTGGAGTTATTAGTAATTGTCTTCCTCTCTTCCCAGTAGCATATTTTTCACCTTCCAAATAATATAGGGACTCATCTTCTGATGTCATATCTTTTTGCCTTTTCATATTGTTCCTGGGGTTCTCCAGGCAAGAATACTGGAACAGGTGCCATTTCCTTCTCTAGTGGACCACATTTTTCAGAATTCTTCACTATGACCCATCCATCTTGGGTGGCCCTGCAGGGTGTGGCTTATAGATTCATTGAGTTACACAAGTCCCTTTGCCATTACAAGGCTGCGATCCATGAAGTGGCCACAGTGGCAGACATCACCTTAATCAAGTGATCACATTTAACATCCTGAATAATGCCATGTTAATATCATATTTCCTCTGATATTAAAAGGAAAGCATTTCACTTCTGTGGTAGTCTTCCTTAATATCCATGAGAAACATCATATATACTAAAAGTGAGAGGTAATCTGTATGTATCAATGTCATGAAAAGCAAAGAAAAAATAAGAAATTGTAAAATTAGAGGTTACTAAGTAGACATAATCATTAAATGCAAAGTGGTATTCTCTGTGAGATCCTAAACCAGAAAAAAGGATATTAGCATAAAAACTTGTAAAATCTGAATAAGTCTGTGTTAGTTAACACACTTTATAAATTTTAACTTCTCAGATTTTTAACACATGTATATTGATTTTATTGTTGTTGTTTAGTCACTAAGTCATGTCTAACTCTTTTGTGACCCTATGAATTATAGTCCACCAGACTCCTCTGTCTATGGGATTTCCCAGGCAAAAGTATTAGAATGGGTTGTCATTTTCTTCTCCAGCGAATATTCTGGACCGAGGGGTCGAACCTGTGTCTCCTGCATTGGCAGGCGAATTCTTTACCAATGAGCCACCAGGGAAGCTCACATATTGGTTAGGTAAGATGTTAATATTTGTGGAAACTGAGGGGAGAGGTTATGGGAACTTTGTGTACTATCTTTGCAAATCGGTAAATCTAAAATTATTTCAAGATAAAAATAAATATAATAAATTTGTAAATGTTTTCCCTACTCTGAAATGTTTTTCTTTTAGTAACTTATCTTGGGTGATGTTTCTTTATAGAAAGATTTATATCTGTTGATTTGTTTTATTCAGTGGTTATTGGATGACTGTTTCTATTGGTTTTCTTTTGAGTCAGTTTTGATATTTTTGTCTGAAAATGTGTTTGGTTTCAAGTTTATTGGACTAGTACTATTTATTATACTATTTCATTCCTTTTTAAATTCTACTAGTGCCTGTTATTTATGTGTTTGCATTGTGTTTGTTCAGTCTCATCAGAAGTGTCTATTTTGTTATATTTTAAAACACACACATATAGGGGAGTATTTAACTGTTTAGTGTCTATAACATTGTTTTCCATTTAATTAGCTTTTTTAAAAAAATTATATTTTCTTTACACTCTCTTGAGAGTTCTTTTTCTTTCTTTTAACATTCCTACTTGTATTATTGTTTTAACCTAATTTAAGAATAAACATTTAGTGATGTGTATTGCCACATATGTACTAATTTGTATAGTAATTCTATTCTACAATTTTAGGATAAATACAGGTTGTAAATATTTTGCTATCTTCATTATTATTCTTTTCTTGATCATTAAGTTTTTTCTAACATATTTGTGGCTCAGATGGTAAAGCGTCTGTCTACAGTGTGGGAGACCTGGATTCTATCCTTGGATTGGGAAGATCCCCTGGAGAAGGAAATGGCAACCCACTCCAGTACTCTTGCCTGGAAAATCCCATGGACGGAGGAGCCTGGTAGGCTACAGTTCATGGGGTCGCAAAGAGTTGAACATAGCTGAGCGACTTCCCTCACTTTCCTATTTTCTAAATATATGTGATTTTTCTGTTTAGCATTTTGTTATTGATTTCTAAGCGCGTTGTGGCAATAAACATGATTCTTATTACATCAGTTATTCTAAATTTGTTGAAACTTACTTCACAACCAAGTTTGTAGTTATTGTGTATAAATGTTCCATATATACTTAAGAAGTGTGTGTTTTCTGTGCTTACTGGGTGTGCTGGTCTATATCTGCTCATTAGATCAATCTTGCTAATGTGTAGTTCAAATCCTCTACATCCTTTCTGATTGATCTATTAGCTACTGTGAGTACTGTGTCAAAATCTCCTGCCATCATGGTATACTTTTAAAATTTCTTCTAATTCTTCTATTAATATATTTTGACTCTCAGATACTACAGTCATAGATGTCTAGAAAATTTTTCTTACTTGGTGAATTGGTGATATTTCCATTATGTATGAATTGTTTTACTTCTTTGCCTATGTGTGAATATTGGCTGATAGTATTGCTGCACTTTTTCCCCCTCTTTTAACTTTCTCTCTCTCTTTCCATTGATAATTTGTGAATGTATTTTTAAAATTGCATTTAAGTTGATACTCATTGCATTTCAAACTGTATAACATTCAGTCTATTTTGAAAAAGGCTGTTTAAAGCCATTTATTTGTATTCATTTATTCCAAAATTTCTATATTACTATATTACTCTTTCTAACCACTAGTGTTTTTTTTTTTTTAATTTTTTAGACTGATTCGTTAGCTTCAAAATTTTGAAAGCTATGTGCTATATTTATTAAATGGTGGTGGTAGAAAGTTGAAAAGTTCTTTAACTTAAAATCTAAAACTGACAAATATCGTCTTTAGAAATACAAGGTCTTTAGCACATATCACTGCACTCTCAACACATATGTAATCTAAGTACTATAATTAAATATGTAAAATTTTATTCTGTATGGGTTCATTATTATTTTAGCTTGGCCAATGTTTGTTTCAAATATACCTGTATTTAATTAATTAATTTTTCTGATCTTTCTTTTTTAACTCATGACTTTCCATGCACAATTTGTTCCTTTTAGCACAAAGTATGTCCTTTTATTTTATTTTATTTTTTTTTGTTTCTTTTTTTTTTCCTCAATAAGTATTTTTTTTAATTTTATTTTTAAACTTTACATAACTGTATTAGTTTTGCCAAATATAAAGAATTTCTTTTTTAAATTTTGTTTGTATGTGTGCTGTGCTGTGCTTAGTAACTCAGTCGTGTCTGACTCTTTGCGACCCCATGGACTGTAGCCCTCCAGATTTCTCTGTCCATGACGATTCTCCAAGCAAGAATATTGGAGTGGGTTGCCTTGTTCTTCTCTAGGGGATCTTCCCAACCCAGGAATCAAACTGGGGTCTCCTGCATTGCAGGTGAATTCTTTACCAGCTAAGCTAAGTGTCCTAATTTCTCCCTGGTGCTTAAAACATAGTTTAATTTCACATATATTCTAGGTTGACAGCTATATTCTCTTCAATAAACTGAAAAGAAATTTCCCAAAGTCTACTAAATTCAATTGTTTTCCTTAAAAAAAAAAAACCAAAAAACAAAACTCTTAGTTTAATTATCTGGAGAAGGAAATGGCAACCCATTCCAGTATTCTTGCCTGGATAATCCCAGGGACAGAGGAGCCTGGGGGGCTGCCGTCTATCGGGTCGCACAGAGTCAGACACGACTGAAACGAGTTAGCAGCAGCAGCAGCAGCAGTTTAATTATCATTGCTTTCAATGTTCTCTACCCTTTTCCACTGGCTGTTTTTGAGACAGTCTCTTTTGGAGGCTTCTATTTTATATTTAAAGGTGTGGATTTCAGACTTTTTATTGATCTTATTTGGCATGATTTTGTGTTCATAAACTATGCTTTTGGCATATAGTAATTATTTTTCAGTATTATTTATTAAAAGCACCTTCCTTTCTCCATCTAGTTGCCTTTGGATGTTTCTCAAAATCAGTTTATTGTGTGTATGTGTGTGTGTTTGTGGACTATTTCTGGCTTTTCATTCTGATTAATTTATATATCTATCCTTTGTCAATATCACACTGTATTTATTAATACAACTTTGTATATGCCTTAAAATCAGGTTATGAGCATACTTAAACTTTACTCCTCCTTTTCAAAATTGTTTGGCTGCTCAAATTCCTTTGCTATTATATACACATTTTTAAATTTGCTTTTCCATATCTAAAAAAAAATTGCTGAGACTTTGACTGGGATTATATTGAATATATAAATCAAGTAGGAGAGAACTAACATCTTAGCAATTGTGTATATTGGTCTATGAATTACAGCTACATGAATGCTATATTATACAGTTTATTTAGATTTTCTCTAATTAGCCTTCAGTGTTTTGTATTTATCTCTCTACTGATTCTACCAATATTTTCTATATTTATAACAAACTATTTAATTGTTATAAATGTCTCTAGG
Source organism: Bubalus bubalis (assembly GCF_019923935.1). Classification (NCBI taxonomy): domain Eukaryota; kingdom Metazoa; phylum Chordata; class Mammalia; order Artiodactyla; family Bovidae; genus Bubalus; species Bubalus bubalis. The sequence goes on from NC_059178.1 coordinate 43,226,560, forward strand.
TTTAATATTAATTACTCTTTTATTTTTCATTTCCTAATGTTGGTTATTTTGTGAACTCTGTTTTTAAGTCTGGCTTCAAATTTGTGAATTTCTTTCTCAAGATTGTTTGGCTATTCAGAGTCCTTTCTGTTTCCATACAAATTTTTATATTATTTGCTCTAGTTCTGTGAGAAATGCCATTGATATTTGGATAGAGATTGCATTGAGTCTGGAGATTGCCTTGAATAATATGGTCATTTTAACAATATAAATTCTTCCAATCCAAAAATACAGTATATATTTCCATCTGTGTGTCATATCCAATTTCTTTTATCAGTGTCAAATATTAATAGTTTTTGATTATCAGTCTTTTACCTCCTTAGGTATATAGATTCTTAGATATTTTATTCTTTTTGATTCAATGGTAAGTAGGATTATTTCCTTAATTTCTTTCTTTGATAGTTATTTGTTAATGTATAGAAATGCAACAGATTTTTTTAAACTTTTTATTTTGTATTGGAGTATAGCCACTTAACAATGTTGTAATAGTTTTGGGTGGACAACAAAGGAACTCAGCCATACATGAGCATGTATCCATTCTCCCTCTAACTCCCCTCTACCACATAACATTGGTATGTTATGGTAACATTGGTATGTTATGTGGTAACATAACATCCAGTCTACCACCTAACGCTGAGTGGAGTTGCCTATGCTATACAGTAGGAACTGTTGGTTATCAAGTTTAAGTATAGTAGTGTGCACATGTCGATCCCAAACTCCATAACTATCCCCCCACCACCACCCCTTAGGCAACCATAAATTCATTCTCTAAATCTGTGAGTCTGTTTCTGTTTTGTAAATAAGTTCATTTGTATCATTTCTTTGTAGGTTAAAGATATAAGGGATGCCATATGATACTTTGCCTTCTCTGACTCATTCCATTCAGTATGACCATTATTTCATATTTGTTTTTTCTCATTCTTTTCTTTTCCTTCTTTTGGGATTGTAATTGCATACACTTTAGTTGGGAGGAGAAGGGGATGACAGAGGATGAGATGGATGGCATCACCGACTTAACAGACATGAGTTTGAGTAAACTCCAGGAGTTGGTGATAGACAGGGAAGCCTGGAGTGCTGCTGTCCACGAGGTTGAAGAGTCAGACATGACTGAGAGACTGAATTGACTGACTGACACTTTAGTCTATTGAATGCTCTCATGAAAATTGTGTATATTCTTTTATAATTTTTGTTCTATATTTTAATTTTGATATTCCATTTTTATAATTTCTATTGACCAGTCTTCAAATTCATTAATTCTTTCTTTGTCAGCTGTAACATTGGCACCAAATATGACATGGAAAGTGGAATAAATAAAATTTGTATCAAGCTCATTTATTCATTTCATTCTGTTTTTAAAATAAATGTATGGAACATTTTATTAAGTGCCAAGCTTTGTTGGTTCTTAGTGTTAAAAATGTAATAGTAAATCAAATAGGCAAAATAATCCACACTCAAGGAGCTTAAATTCTACATGGTGTAAGTGTAAATAATTTATTGAAACTAATTTAGTAATATATCTGTGAAAATATATCCAAATGTGTGTATGTGTAGGTATGTATAGTACATATGGTTAACGTTGCTTTATCCCAAGGATACTGAATTAATCAACATTAAAACATCACTTGATGTTGCAATCCACTATATTAACAAATACAACCGATTATCTTAATTATCAGAGAAAGTGTTAGCATCTAACAGTCAATTGTGATTAAAAATAAAATGAAATCTTTTAGAAAATTAGCAATATAAAGAAAATTGATAAAATGAATAAAATTTTAAAAACCTACAATAATAATAAATAAATGATGGATGAACAAAATGAGACTATCAATAAAAGGTAGAAATTATAAAAAGAAATCAAATAGAAATTCTGAAGGTGAAGCATACAATAAATTAGTGTTTTTATGCATTTAGACTTTAAGAAATAAAAGTGAGATACTGCTGTTAAAAAAATTCACTATATCAGTTCAACAGCAGATTTGGGCAGGTAGAAGAAAAACTCAGCAAATTTGAAGAAATTATGCAGGATTTTACAAGAGTTATCCAAAAAAGTCCTTTACAATGAAATGAAAATAGCATGAAACAGTAATGTGAGCCATCTGAAGAAATAAGGGACACTAGTAAAGTTAACAATAGGCAGAAGAAAAGTCAATATTAATGTACTTTTCATTATAACTTCTTTTCTATATGATTTAAAAGGTAAATGCACATAATAGTAATTATAAACCTATGAGTGCACAAAGTATAAAGATGTAGTATGACAAACCTAGACAGCATATTAAAAAGCAGAGACATTACTTGGCCAACAAAGGTCTATCTAGTCAAAGCTATGGTTTTTCTAGTAGTCATGTGTGGATGTGAGAGTTGGACTATAAAGAAAGTTGAGTGCCAAAGAGTTAATGCTTTTGAACTGTTGTGTTGGAGAAGACTCTTGAGAGTCCCTTGGACAGCAAAGAGATCCAACCAGTCTGTCCTAAAGGAAATGAGTCATGGATATTCATTGGAAGGACCAATGCAGAAGCTGAAACTCCAATACTTTGGCCACCTCATGTGAAGAACTGACTCATTTGAAAAGACCTTGATCCTGGAAAGGATTGAAGGTAGGAGGAGAAGGGGACAACAGAGGATGAGATCATTAGATAGCATCACTGATTCAATGGACATGAGTTTGAGTAAATTCTGGGAGTTGGTAATGGACAGGAAGGCCTGGTGTGCTGCAGTCCATGGAGTCGCAGAGTTGGACACGACTGAGCTACTGACCTGAACTGAACTGACTGTGACCAAAATTTGTTTCTTTTAAAAGATCAACAATCCTGACAAACTTTTTACTAGATTCACTAAAAAATAAACAAAATCCAAATTACTAACTTGAGAAGTGGACTTCCCTGATAGCTCAGTTGGTAAAGAATCCACCTGCAATGCAGGAATCCCTGGTTTGATTCCTGGGTCAGGAAGATCCACTGGAGAAGGGATAGGCTACCCACTCCAGTATTCTTGAGCTTCTCTTGTGGCTCAGCTGGTAAAGAATCTGCCTTCAATGTGGGAGACCTGGGTTCAATCCCTGGGTTGGGAAGATTCCCTGGAGAAGGGAAAGGCTACTCACTCCAGTATTCTGGCCCAGAGAATTCCATGGACTCTATAGTCCATGGGTGTGCAAAGAATCAGACACAACTGAGTGACTTTCACTTTCACTTCAAGTTGAGAAGAATAAAGACATTACTACCTTCCTTACATTGGAGAAGGCAATGGCACCCCACTCCAGTACTCTTGCCTGGAAAATCCCATGGATGGAGGAGCCTGGTAGGCTGCAGTCCATGGGGTCGCTAAGAGTCAGACTCGACTGAGTGACTGCACTTTCACTTTAATCTTTCATGCATTGGTGAAGGAAATGGCAACCCACTCCAGTGTTTTTGCCTGGAGAATCCCAGGGACAGGGGAGCCTGGTGGGCTGCCGTGTATGGGGTCGCACAGAGTCGGACATGAATGAAGCGACTTAGCAGCAGCAGCAACTGACCTTACATAAATATAAAGCTTTGGAAGACAGTAGCAGGAATAATTATAAACCAACAAATTGGATAATCTAGAATAAATAGACAGATTCCTAGAAATATATAAACTACCAAAATTAATTCAAGAAAAACACATATGATTTCATGTTTGTCGATATAATAGGGAAATTCACAGAGATTTAAGATAGATTGAAGGTTACCAGGAACCTAGGGTATGAGGCAATCGTGAGTTATTATTTATTGTTTACAGAGTTTCTGCTGGGGATGATGAAAAACATCTCAAAATAGATTGTGCTGGTGGTTATACAATACGCTATATATACTTGATATCACTGGATTGTGCACTTAAAAATGTGTAAAATGATAAATTTTATGTTATGTACAATTTATGACGGTAGTAGATGAAATATAAATGAATAAAGAAACACATTTAAAAATTGGAAATAGGGTAAGACATCAACAAATTTCTATTTCATCTTTATTAGAGATTTAAATATGAAAGCCCAAACTATAAAACTTTTAAAGGACTATATAAGGCACATTAGGTGCACAAATATCTCTTAAAGATAATATTGAATACTAAACTATAAAACAAAGAAGAGTATGACTTCAATCAAATTAGTAATCATTTTTAAAAACATAGATACTATAGATGAGGCTTTCTAGCCAAGATGATACAACAAAGATAAGATTTATCCTCTCCAAATTGTTTATTATAAAGTAATTGGCCTCTAATTAAAATAAATAAACTTAATTTAAAAAAAAGTAAATATAATATATAGGATAACAGATCTCAAGTCATTTAGAGCCAGACAACAAAGAACAGTGATGCCTGTGTAATGGGAAATGAATACGGTGGAGTGTATGGTAAGTCAGCATTTTGTCAGGAGAAAATTTACAGGGCACAAAAAGGGAGAGGAGATTCAGGTAGAGTCTGGTGAACCCCCTGAGTTGAGTTGATAGAGTTGACATTTCAGGAAGGACAAGTTCATAAGGCACCATATTAGAGACGTTAAAATTGTACAAAGAGAGCTCCATACCACTGGAGTCTTCAAGTGAGTCCAGTTCAGTTCATACATTTGAAGAAATCTAAGGCGAGGAAAATCACTACTTAAAAATATTGGAGAGAACAGGTCCTGAATTCCATGCAGAACTGTGAATAGGTTTTGTTATTTCCAGCCAGAGAGAAAACTTCATATTTCTCAGGGAAAGAGATTGAATTCTCAATAAAATTTTGTTTCAATAGTGAGACAAAATTAGTTCTGGGGGTAATGGTGCCCTCATCCTGCCTAATATAGCTTAAAAGTAGAATATGAAAGGAGTAACTTAGTTACATCCCAGAAAAAACTTTTAGCAATGTTTATTGGAGAAAAAAAATATTAATGTCTCCCAAAATAAAATGCACATGTCTGGCAAAACAAAAACAAAAACAAAAAAACTACCAAGTATGGAAGAAATTGAATAATATAATACATAAAGAGGAAAAATCAGTCAATACAAACAGGTACAGAAGTGACAGAGATGACAGAATTTGTAGACAGTTATTTATAATTTTATACCTCTATCTGTTATGTTCCAGAAGGTAGAACAAAGAGGAATGATTGATCCTATAAGCAGATATATATGCTGTAAAAAATGACCCAAATCAAATTTCTTTAAAGGAAAACTGTGATGTGTGAAGTTCAAAATACACTGGATGGTATTAATAGCAAATTAGACACTGTAGGAGAAAAGATTAGTGAATTTAAAGACATCGCAATAGAAATTTTCCAAAATGAAATATAGAGATAAAAAGAGAAAAAAAATCAAGAGTAGGAGTGAATTTCAGAGCAAAACTGAGTGGCGTATATATATATATATATCTCTCTCTCTCACATCAATCACATCAATAAAATTGATATTCATAGAACATTCCATCTAACAAGAATTACATCCTTTTCAAACACACATTTACCAAAGTAGCCTATGTTATGGGTATAAATGAAGTTTTAATATATTTAAAGATTTATAGAATTCAACAAAATGGAATGAAATTTGTAATTAATAAAAGAAATATCTGAAAAATAATTAAATATTTAGAAAATATAAAACATATCTAAAATTATAAGGTATTTTAAGCTGAAAGAAAGCATATTGATTTTTAAGTTCAGCTAAAACAGTACCTAAAAGGAAGTATATATCATAAAATATATTTATTTAAAAAGGTCTCAAATCAATGACTTTACCTTCCACCCAAAGGAAATTGAAAAATAACAACAGGTTAAAGCCAAAGAAGGTATAGCTGGGAATTATAAGAAAAATAATAAAGATCAGAGCTGAAATCAATTAAATTGAAAACAGAAAAGAAATAAAGTGTAAACAAAATCTGGTTCTAATGAAAGATCAATAAAATGACAAACTTTTAGTCACATTAATCATGAAAAAAGGGAGAGGCAAAGTATTTATTAATATCAGAAATGACAGCATTATTAACAATTTTATGTCAAATTCTACAATTTAGGAGAAATGGTCAAACTGGCTATAAAGCACAAATGACAAAACATTTACTAAAGAAGAAATATATAATATCAATAGCTTTTATATATTATTTTTGTTTTAGTTAAAAACACTTTGACAAAGAAAAACTCCAAGCTCAGATGGCTTTATTGTGAATTATACCAAACTCTTAAGTAAGCAATTATACAAATGCTACACAAACTTGTAAAAATTGAAAAAGAGGGACTCCTTTCCAGCTGATTCTTTGGGGCCATACCAAAATCAATGACATCAGTAGAAAAGAAAACCACTGGCCAATATGTTTTTAAATATAAATGCAAAAATTATCTACAAATATTTAATAAATTGAATCCAAATAACATAAGAAGCATATTACATCTTGACAAAATGGCACGTATACAAGGAATTTGTACTTTAAAAATAAATCAATGTGTTTTACCATATTAGCCAGCCAAGCACCAAATAAATAAAAAATTAATAAATGCACAAAAAAACCTAGGCAAAATTCACTATCCATTTTTTATTAAAAAAAAAAAAAAGCCTTCAACAATTATCATGAAAGGGAACTTCCTCAACTTGAGATAGTGCATCTGTGAAAATTCTACAACTAACTTCATACATAATTGTGGAAATTGGAATGTTTTCCAGTTAAGAACAGCAACAAGACAAGGTTGCCCACTTTAATCACTTTCAATCAGTATGGTATTTAATATTTTAGCCACTGCAATTAGCAATTGAAATCCAAATTGAAAAAGAAGAAAATTCCTCTATATTTGCAGATGTCATATTTACCTATGTAGAAAATCCCAAAGAGAGGGAATGCCAAAGAATGCTCAAACTACCGCACAATTGCAGTTATCTCACACACTAGTAAAATAATGCTTAAAATTCTCAAAGCCAGGCTTCAGCAACACATGAACCGTGAACTTCCAGATATTCAAGCTGGTTTTAGAAAAGGCAGAGGAACCAGAGATCAAATTGCCAACACCCGCTGGATCATCGAAAAAGCAAGAGAATTCCAGAAAAAACATCTATTTCTGCTTTATTGACTATGCCAAAGCCTTTGACTGTGTGGATCACAACAAACTGTAGAAAATTCTTCAAGAGATGGGAATACCAGACCACCTGACCTGCCTCTTGAGAAATCTGTATGCAGGTCAGGAGCAACAGTTAGAACTGGACATGGAACAACAGACTTGTTCCAAATAGGAAAAGGAGTACGTCAAGGCTGTATATTGTCACCCTGCTTATTTAACCTATATGCAGAGTACATCATGAGAAACGCTGGGCTGGAAGAAGCACAAGCTGGAGTGAAGACTGCTGGGAGAAATATCAATAACCTCAGATATGCAGATGACACCACCCTCATGGCAGAAAGTGAAGAACTAAAAAGCCTCTTAATGAAAGTGAAAGAGGAGAGTGAAAGGATTGGCTTAAAGCTCAACATTCAGAAAATGAAGATCATGGCATCTGGTCCCATCGCTTCATGGCAAATAGATGGGGAAACAATGGAAACAGTGGCTGACTTTATTTTTCTGGGCTCCAAAATCACTGCAGATGGTGACTGCAGCCATGGAATTAAAAGACGCTTACTCCTTGGAAGGAAAGTTATGACCAACCTAGACAGCATATTCAAAAGCAGAGACATTACTTTGCCAACAAAGGTCTGTCTAGTCAAGGCTATGGTTTTTCCAGTGGTCATGTATGGATGTGAGAGTTGGACTATAAAGAAAGCTGAGTGCAGAAGCATTGATGCTTTTGAATTGTCATGTTGAGAAGACTCTTGAGAGTCCCTTGGACTGCAAGGAGATCCAACCAGTCCATCCTAAAGGAGATCAGTCCTGGGTGTTCATTGGAAGGACTGATGTTGAAGCTGAAACTCCAATACTTTGGCCACCTGATGCCAAGAGCTGATTCATTGGAAAAGACCTTAATGCTGGGAAAGATTGAGGGCAGGACGAGAAGGGGACGACAGAGGATGAGATGGTTGGATGGCATCACTGACTCAATGAACATGGGTTTGGGTGGACTCCGGGAGTTGGTGATGGACAGGGGAGGCCTGGCGTGTTGTGGTTTTTGGGGTCACAAAGTTGGACATGACTGAACTGAACTGAACTGAAAATCCTGTGGATTCTACAAAAAATGTTAGTGAAAATTGATTTTAGGAAATTTGTAGTACACAAGATCAATTTATAGAACTCAACTCTAAGTCCATATATTAGCAATGCACAGTCATAAATTAAAATAAAAAGTACTGTTTACAATAGCATCATATCTGAAATGATGAGTGACAAAATGTTTGTAGAACCTATACATTGAAAACTATAAGCCATTTCTAAGAGGAAAATTTAAAACACACAAATAAATAGGAAGTTTCACTATATTCTTGGATCAGAAGACTCAAAATTGGGTTGTTAATTCTTCTCAAACTGATGTAACTATTCAAAGAAAGTCCAGTCAAGTCTGTAAGTTTGTGTCTCCCACGCTTGGCCTGGGGGCAAAGCCAAGAGAGATTTCCCTAACAACAAAGAAGCAAATCTACAAAACTACATGCAGATTCCAGTCAGGACAGTGTTATAAAAAGCCCCTAGGTACACACATAGGATCTATCCTGAAAGGGAAAAACTTACAAAGTGTTCTGAGGTATAAATATTGAAAAGCTTCCTAAAAGGTTAACCCCTTTGCTAGATAACAAGATGTTCTTTTCAAGATTCAACTCAAAGTAAATTGTCTGTGAATGGGAAAGAGGAACCCCAGCCTGACAGAAAAACTTGAAGCGATTTTTTTTGGTCTCTTCAATGTTGCATATATATAAGTAGAAAGCACTTATACCTCTCCATAAAGCCATGCTTATATTATACCCACTTCTACCTTCAGCTGTGATTTACTCTGAATCCTGTCTCACTTGTAAAATACTCTGTCAGTAACACCTCAGTGAAATCTCCTTAAAGTGAAGCATTCTTGCACCTAGGCTGTTGCTCTGAAAGCTGCCATCTGGTCTAATTCAACTCTATTTTAAGCTCTTGAATCACATGACTTAAATCCACATAAGTGTTGATTGTGCATGATTGCCTTTATTGATTCCTGCTTGGACTCAACTTATTTCAGAGTGTCCATCCAACTTTAGCAAGAATTCTTGATTTTTTTTTTTCTTTCTGCTCATTCTCTTACTCTCAAGCTTAATATCGACTCTTTCCCTCTTCTTTTCTAATGCTGTGTCCACAAAGATACTGAGTGGTTAAGTCACATGATAGTTTCCTCAAATTGCAATATGTCTGAATACATCTCTCATTGCCCTGCCCCTCTGGATACAGCTCTACCTCTTAATTGCCTAATAACTGCATCATTGCTATTCTTGCTCTTAGGATTTGAAATAATGACATTGGCTTTTTGGGATTTCTATCAAACCTAGAGCCCTCTCCAGTTCTTCCTTCCTACTTTTCATATCTGCCTTTTGATTGCCCTTCATTTTGCTGCCTCACAGTGTAGCTTTTCTTCCTATAATAGCTGAATATATATGTAGTTGGCCTTCTAACTACACTCTGGGTCAGTGCCAATGACTCTGAATTAGAAACTCCTAGGTGAGTCCCAGGTATCTAGTTTTATTAATAAGTCTTTAGTGATTGTGATCTCAGCCAGTAAAACCACTATTCCTATCCTGTATTTTTAAAGTTTGAATAATTATTTCTCTTTTTATCTCTTTATTAAGGGAGAGAGATTCTTAAAGATAGAAATTGTCCTAATTACTTTATTCTTGATTATAGGAGATGTTCAGTAAAGCTAGTAGCAACAGATCAAGTAATTTAGGGCCACCTTACCTCAGCAGGCATGCTCACAATGCCCTCCCTAATACAGTTGGTTCCCTGCCCCTTCATTTCCCATTTACTGAATCATTCATTCAAGGGCCACTTTCGAGTCCATTTCCTCATTGTAGTCACTTCAGTTCACACTCTCCCTTGGTCATGTCCCTGCAGTGTAGTAATCTGTTTTGAGAACTCTAGAACTCAAAACATTTCTTCATGGTCATTTTTTCTAACTACACCTAAGAGTTATATTTCCTTCTTCAATTTTTTATGAACCTATAGTCTGAACATTCAAGCAGTACTTAATAAATGTTTGTTGCTTGCTTTCCCAATTTGTATGGCTGCAGCTTGCATTTAATTCAATACAATGATCCTCTTGTTGAATACCAGATATGTGCAAGACATTGCTTCAGGTGTTGTGTTATTATGAGCACACCTTTGGAGTGTTCAGAAGGACTCCAATGTCGAAACCAGATGATGCATAAAATTAGACCCCAGAGGGTTTTATCATTAAGAAAATTGTAGCTACTACTGCGAGTTAATCTGTCTGCTGGAGAGTATTACCTTGTCTAAAACTCTACAATAAAGCTTTGTGAGAACAAATTCTACTGTGTTACAGTCAAGAGAGACAGTATTCAATTTGGGCTGATTTCTATCCTTCAACTCAAAAGGAACCTCCTAATCAATCACGTACAGTGATGCTTGAAACAATCATCCATGCTGCTTAGAGTTGACCATCATTTTGAAAAAAAATATGTGCACTAAACTTTGTGAATAAGTCTGTCTAAAACTTTTAGCAAGGTATTATTATGAATAACTATTGATATGACACTCAGGAGAGCAGGAACTTAGTCATTGTTGCTCCTTACTCTGTGACACTGACCAATCAGGTGCCTCAAATAGGTGATTGTAAAATTGAAAGTGGACCATAAAGTGGCTTTGGCCTATGCATGCTTTGAAAATGCAGGTGTCCTTACTAGCTTACTCATGGATAGAAAATCAATGAATAATAATTATATGGATAGTTATCATGGGAAAAGAGAATTTGGTGTTTAAGAATTTGGAAATGTAATTCAGTAGTATTTGAGATTTTCCTATTATCATACATCTTAGCTGTGTGCTCTTAATGTTATGTCATATTTATGACCCTCAGTTTCCTATGTTCTGTATCAGGGTGATAGTACTTACTTCAAAGGAAAGTTGTAATGAGCAATTGAGAAAATGTATGTGTGAAAACTACAAAACACCTGATATTTGGAAATAAGATTCAAAATATGAATACTCTGAAGATAACTAAAAAATAAAGTTCATATTAAAGTATATGTTACTTACATTTCAATATCTTTTCCAAGATCATATGCTTGTAAAAAAATTTACTTTTGCCTTAACCATATCAATAGATATGAGTGACATGCATAGTGGGCTATTGAACTATAACAATTTCAGAAGAGAATTCTGGTGTGATCCTTGTTATTTTTCTGCAAAACTTATTTCAAAATGCACACACACACACATTTGTCTGTAATCCTTAAAATTTAAAACATGCTTAATGGAAAACATTTCCATATTTAACTCTAATTTTGTTTTGTAAATTCACTGTTACAAGATTTATCTATGGTTATATCTGTAACTATTCAGTTCATCCTTTGCAGTACTACACTATATTAGAGTATAGCATTGTATAGAGAGCTGAACACATTGATTCAGTTGCTTTATACCTTTACAAATGCTTGATGTTTTCAGACAAAATTGTTGCTCGCATGATAGGTATTAAACAGCATCAGATGATGCAAATTGAACTGATAACTGTAAGTCTATATTTATATACTTATTTTTCTTTCACATAGAGCTTATCTTTTTGTCCAATCTTAATATTTGTTTTTTATGAATTGTAGGACTATGTCCTAGATGGTAAACCTTGTCCAGTTTATATGTGTTAAACCTTAATTCTTGCAATACTTAAACTGTTTTTCATTATCTTTAAGATACCTTATTATCTAATGGAAATTCTTACTTGCAATTGGATGTATTAATGTTTTCCTTTTTGGTTAATATTTTTATATCTTGCATTCAAAATTATTTCTTATTCAATGATCTGAAAGGCATTCTCATGTTGTATTCTAATTGATTTACAGTTCTGATTTTTATCATTATGACTCTAATCCAGAGAAAATGGGTTTTTGGGATTGTTGCTAGGAAATTTTATTTTCCATAGGGATAATTAATGATTTGTTATTTCCTTATTTTCCACTTTGCTGAATTTCTGTCTCTTTCAATTTGTATTGAAATATTTATCTTGATACTATCATAGTCATAATTACCATATCTTTAAAACTTGATATTTAGAAAAGCAAATGTTTCTACCTTCTATTCTTTCAGAATAATTAAGCTGTTTTTGAACTTGATTTTTCATGTAAATTTTAGAAACAGTATGTCTAACTCTATGCAAAATACTATTCAGAGTTTGATTGGTACCAAATCAAAAAAATATCAATAACTTACACTGACCTTATGCATGTATACATCAATGTGGGTCAACGACCAAAATATTAAAACTCTAATCCATGAATATGGTATGTCTTTGTATTTTTAGCACTGGAGATTTTTATTTATTTGCACATTTTAAGATCTTTGTTTTTTGTCTGAATATTTGTTCCTTCTCTTGAGACTGAATATATTGTTGTTAATTTAGTAGAATTTAGAAATCAGGTTTTTAGGAAGAGTGTTTTTCTATTTTAGAATGCAAATGCACATTGCATTCATGGGGAAAGTGTCTTCCAATTTAGACTCTTTTTCATGTCTTTCTGCAAAGTTAAAAAAATGTAAACTTTCAGGATGAGGTGCATAGAGTTTGTTATTTAGTTATGACAAATAACACTTTCATTATAAATTTTTCAAGTGCTTGTGGCTGTCATGTAGAAATTCAGCCAATTATAAAATATTAATTATGATTCTAGCAATGTTTATAAATTTTCTTGCTGTTGTTGTTCAGTCACTCAGCGTGTCTGACTCTGCAACCCCATGGACGGTAGCACACCAGGTTTCCCTGTCCTTCAAAATCTTCCAGAGTTTGCTTAGATGCATGTCCATTGAGTCGGTGATGCCATCCAACCATGGCATCCTCTGTCGCCTTCTTCCCTTCCTGCCTTCAATCTTTCCCGGCATCAGGGCCTTTTCAAATGAGTTGACTCTTCACATCAGGTGGCCAAAGTATTAGAGCTTCAGCATCAGTCTTTCCAATGATATTCAAGGTTGATTTCCTTTAGGATTGACTGGTTTGATCTCTTTGCTGTACAAGGGTCTCTTATAAGTTTTATCCAGCACCACAGTTTGAAAGCATCAATTTTTTAGCACTCACCCTGCTTTATGGTCCAACTATCACATCCATACATGACTACTGGAAAAAACCATAGCTTTGACTATAATGAACCTTTGTCATTAGTGATGACAAAGTGATGACAAAAGCAAAGTGATGTCCCTGCTTTTTAATATGTTGTCTAGATTTGTCATAGCTTTTTTTTCCCAAGGAATAAGTGTCTTTTAATTTAATGGCTGCAGTCACTCTCCACAGTGATTCCGGAGACCAAGAAAATAAAATCTGCCACTATTTCCATTTCTTCCCCATCTATTTGCCATGAAATGGCACCCCACTCCAGTACTCTTGCCTGGAAAATCCCATGGATGGAGGAGCCTGGTAGGCTGTAGTCCATGGGGTCACTAAGAGTCGGACATGACTGAGTGACTTCACTTTCACTTTTCACTTTCATGCACTGGAGAGGGAAATGGCAACCCACTCCAGTGTTCTTGCCTGGAGAATCCCAGGGACGGGGGAGCCTGGTAGGCTGCCGTCTATGGGGTCGCACAGAGTCAGACTTGACTGAAGCGACTTAGCAGCAGCAGCAGCAATGGGACTACATGCCATGATCCTAGTTTTTAGAAAGTTGAGTTTTAAACCAGCCTTTTCACTCTCCTCTTTCACTTTCATCAAGAGGCTCCTTAGGTTCTCTTCGCTTTCTGCTTAGGGTGGTGTCTATTGCATATCTGAAGTTATTGATATTTTTCCCTGTAATCTTGATTCCAGCCTGTGATTCATCCAGCCCAGCATTTTGAATGATGTACACACGAAATTTTTTTATGAATTCATTAGTTTATTTTAATTTTTTGTTTCCTATATATACAATTATTTGTTCAAACAATTCTAGGTTTGTTTGCTCCTTTGTAAACCTCTGTTTTATTGCTTATCTTTCTGTGTTAATTAATTCTGCAATAATATTGAATAGAAGTAGTTATAAGCAGGCATATTTACTTCTTTATTTTAGAAGTACTTTAATCCATTCTTTATTTATTATAAAGTATGTCTTGTATGTGTGCATTTGTTCATGAATATGTGTGTTTTGTCTTGTTTTTGAATGGCAACATGTGTGCGGGTCCTCCTGTGACAAGTCATATGAGAATATTTTCCCTCTTCCTTCATGTGTTCACCTCACTCTTAAATCCATATTTACGTATTGGGAGAATGGCATTGAAACATGTGTAATATCATGTATGAAACGAGTTGCCAGTCCAGGTTCGATGCATGATACTGGATGCTTGGGGCTGGTGCACTGGGACGACTCAGAGGGATGGTGTGGGGAGGGAGGTGGGAGGGGGGTTCAGGATGGGGAGCGTATGTATACCTGTGGCGGATTTGTTTTGATGTTTGGCAAAACTAATACAGTGTTTCAGGTTTAAAAAAAAAATAATTATACATATTTTATTTTCCTCTTAATTTTTATGTTCCTATATTACCATACAGCTTACATCAAGTAGGAGGAATCCAGTGAAAAGTAAAATCACTAAGATCTAAGGGTACAAGGCCATGGAGAAGGGAACATCATGTCGACGTGACATGGATAAAAAATGTGCAACTTAAAAGACTGACATCAGATAACCACAGCTGAGGTTTTTGACAAATGATGAACATAATTTGCCCTCAAATGAAAAGTCAGAGTTGCAAGTAAAATAAAACTAGTGATAAGTCAATCATTAATTAAAGTTCCAGAAGCTTGAATTTAACAAGCAGTTAAACGCTTGTTAAACCCAATGGAGTTCAGTCTACATAGGCCAAGTGATGTGAGGAGGTGACATAGCATAGCTTAGTCAGTAAATTAACATATCCTAGCACAGATTATGGTGTTCCAGGAATGATTATTAAGACTTGGAAAATACCTTAGAGGTCATGCGGTCTAACCTCTCATTTAATGGAAGAAACTTTCTTTTGTAGTCACAACTCTCTTAAAATGTTTTTCTCCATTCACTTCTAACTTGGTGGATATAACTAAAGTTATATGCTCTAGCTTCTGGAAACTTAATTTTCAATTACAAGAAAACAGACCATGTGTGGTTCTTACACTTCAAGTAGTTAGCTTCCAACTCTATTTGAAAAATGTCCAAGAAGAAGAATAAAGTTTAAGATTCTTAAAGTTTAATAAATTTTAAGATTCTTCTTAAACTCAAGAAGAGTAAAGAAACAGGAAGGATTGTAGAAAAAAGTAAATGAATTTGGATTGGTGACTGGAGCCAAGAGGACAGCTATGGAGTGTGCAAAGGGTAGGGGAGTTTATTATCCCCAAATCAATGCTCAGTTTACTCATCCTGAGTGATTGCTCTGGTGTGCATCAGGAAAAGAGCATTACACAGAGCTGGGGGAATCATATATCCACGTAAGGTGACATGTGGATTGAACTCAAGCTAAAGACATCTGGTTATGAGAGATAGCCCCTATAAGAGAATATATAAAGAAGATGATTTCATGGACTTCTGAGCTCCAGTTTTTTCATCATTCATTTTCTCATAGGTATGTGTCAACAGTGGATAACCTGTGGGATGGTTTTCTTTATAGACTCCAGTCTTCATCAGTATGAAAAATGTTAACTTTTCCACTTTTGGGGCTCTTTCTCTGGTGTTCTCTATGGTAAATCAATATCTAATATGTTAAAGTCACATTTTCACCCCAGACAATTCTGTAAATATGGTAATAATTTATGAGTTAAATTAAAATGTGAGAAACTGCCAGATTGTTTTTTGAGTGGCTATACTATTTTGTTAGGTGTTTGTGGGGGTTTTGGGTTGACTGCAAATTTCTCAGCAAAGAGAAATTCTGTAGGGTGTTGGAACCATTCTATATATTTTTGGGGTGGTGATTGTAAGAGTCAATGCATATGCTAAAACACAGAATTGTAGACAAAAATAAATGAACCACACTGCTTACTATGTGTAAATTCATACAAACAAATAAAAAGCATATCAACTTTAAAATAAGATAGCTTTCCAACATTCTTGAGAGAAAAAGCTCTCGAGAATTTTCAAATATATGAAAAATTTTCACTTAAAATTCAGCCATACAATAAATCACTGCCTACTAAGCTATATGTTTCATTTTCTTGCTCTTTTTCTTTTTCACTCTTCTATTTTTAAGGTATGTTTCAAATTCTTTTGCACTTCCTTTAATTTTAATTCTGCATTTAAACACCACTTTTCAGAAATTGCTATTTCCATCATTTCTGAGAAGTTCAGAATTGCTCTATAATTGTGACAATGTTCAATTGATCATTCAAAAATAAATAGGTGTGGCAATTTTTTCACTGAATGCTTCCACATATGGACGATATGGAATTTGGATTAAGGTAATAGGTATTGAAAAGGGGACTCATCATAAAAATATGTTTTTAAATATAAGTTGTCTATTTTAAGGTTCATAGAAGACAATCTGTATTTACAGTTAGGTCATTTTTATTGCAGTGATTATTGTCACATTTTCATCATGCTATAAAAACAGCATGCCACATCCTCCTTGTCCCTTTAGTAATGATTTTAATGCAGTGTGATAAAAACATACGCTGTGTCATATGTTATATGCTATGTATTCCTAATTGGACATCTAAAAATGTTTAATAATGACTGAAGCTGCACTGTGTCTAATATATTATGGAATAAATGTGTCAAAAACCAATGGTATGATCTAAAACTGTATTTTAAAAGAGGCAGATCATACAGCTCAGATGCTGCTGTTTGTGCCTGATTTGGGCAGCAATGGAATTCAAGAAGCAGATGATGAAAATCACACAGTTGGGATATTTTCTCCCTTTAGAAAAAGAGGCTGAATAAAAAATGTTAATCTGATCCTCTGCCATTTTAGTTCACTCTGCTTAAACTGACTTCAAATGGAGTTACATTGATCAAATAGGCTAGTGTCACCATTTGTTGACCAGAGAGCAAGAAAAAGGTTTTCTTAAAAGATCTAATCTGTGAGTATAAATTGCTGCCACATAAATAATGTCAAGGGAAGAACCTGGCCTATTGGTGTAGCCGTCTACATGAATTCCTGGACTACCCAGATTGGGCAGAACTCGCATAAGAAAGTCATGTGGGAAGATCATTAAACCAAGGGATGATAGGTGTCACTGTCAGTGAATTTATTAAATTCTTCATAAGATGTTGAAACAAGATAAACATTTTTAGGAACAAATCAGCTATAAAAGATAGATGGAATTAAATACACTTTTATGACAATATTCATCTTCTGTCTGATTTCTAGACAATTGCATCTTCTGATTTGGAACAACTCTCAAAATTTCATTTCTTCATTCATTCATCAAATATGTAGGCAGTCCCTTCTTTGTCTTGGGAATTGTATTAAGCCCTGGAAAGTCACCAGTGACCTAGCAGCATTTCCAACCAAAATTCTTCATTCCAGAAAATGTCTTAATTTCTAGAATATGGCCCTCAAGACTGAGATGTTTCTTTCATATAAATATGGAAATCTATTTGTGTTTTAATATATTCATAAATACATTATAACATTTTTAGGTCACTGAGCCTTTGCTTAAAGCAGAAGATGATTTTTTTCAATTGAATCCTTTTCATAGGGCTTCCAATAGATTGAATTCCAGCCTCTATATTGATTCACTGATACTGACCCTTAAATGACTGCCTATTTTGTTTGTTCTCAAATTGTTTTGATGGGGGAGCAGATAATTGTATTCTTTCTTCCTGTTATCCCATTTCACCACTATTGTGATAATTTCTTATTTGCCCATCTTTATTTCTGACATTCCTTAGTTTCAAACTTGGACATGGTTAAGACCAAATATTTATTAAAACTTGACTCAAACTTCAAGTGAATCAAAGAATCCTACTGGGTGAACACTGGGGCTCCTTCAGGGCTATCTACCTAGGAATAAGTTTCCAACTGACATCATATTTCTCATCATTTTTCCCCTGCTTTGTCAACTAGAATTATAATCACTGAGCATGAGGGAAAGTTCTGGGAATAAATGCTGTCAAATTATTACCTGTTTAACTTCATCTGTTGTCTTTCCATCCCACAAAAATGCAGGGCTAGCCTTCAGATATTTTCATTCACAAATGAGTAAAAGAGAAAAAAAAACTGTACCAATGATATCTTATAGAGTACCTTAATAAGACTTCCCTGGTGGTGCAGTGTATAAGAATCTGCCCGCCAGTGCAGACGACATGGGTTCGATCCTTGGTCCAGGAAGATCCCACGTGCTACAGAGCAGCTAAGCTGGTGCACCACAACTACGGAGACCATGCTCTACAGCTGCAAATACTGAAGCCTGCACGCCCTAGAGCCCACACGTCACAGCCACTGAGCCAGCACGCCGCACCTAGTGAAGCCTGCGTGCCTAGAGCCTGTGCTCTGCAAGAGGAGAAACCACTGCAACGAGAAGCCCACGCATTGCAACGAAGAGCAGGTCCTTGCACTCACCACATTTGGAGAAAGCCTGCACAAAAGCAATGAAGATCCAGTGCAGTCAAAGCTAAATAAATAATAATAATAAAACATGAAAAAATAAATAAACATGCATCTGGAAGTTTCACTTGTACTTTAACACGCCTTTATTTTTAAAATTTTATTTCAAGTAATTTTCTGAGAATATTACGGCTCTTCTTTATTATTTTTCCTATAGTTTTAGCATTCTGGTTGGAAAATTTTTACGTAGATCTCATTTACTTCAAATAATATATGCCCCTAATATTCTGACTCCTTAACATCTTAATAGCTTAGTGTTAAACATGTCTTTTAATTTTTTTAAATAAAGGGTCAGCTGTTCTCCTGAGGTTATCCTTTTAAATACTCCTCTCTGTATGCTATTTCAGACCCATAACTATAAGGAAGCAAAACAATGAGTGTTTAGGGTTTAATTTTTAATAAAAAAGTTCCCCAAACTCAATTAAATTCTTACTGAATCTTGACTGAAAATGAAATATATTAAACCCCAAGAAGCAGCCTCAAATGTCTAATGCATTGGATAACAAGGATTAGAATGCTGGTTTGGGATCATATGTCTTCGTTTGGTTATTAGACATTAAGAATAGGATTTTCGGAAGCTCTCCTAGATGCATTAGTCCCGGTAAAGTACTTACCAGATAATTCATTATAGTCTTTTTTTTTGGGGGGGGAGGGAAGGGTTTGTAATTTAGAAGAATGCAATTAAAACTGAACTTGATAATTAATTCTGAACTGGTGAGAACTAGTTCCAGAGATTATGACTATAATTCTGTGTAGTCATTGATATAAATATTCATGAGGTTTCATTGTTTTATGGTTTTCTCAAGCACACAGCTTATCTGAAGAAGTAAAATTAAAGTACCATTATTTAACATTACAATGCAAATAAGAATCAATGAAGAAAGAACAGTTAATTCAATAGGGAATGTGAATACATGTAGGCCCACGTAGAGACTACATCATATATGTACAAATATAACATCTCTGAACATATAAATTAGAAGATTGGAAAAAGAGGAGAGAAAAAGATATGGGTAAACAATTTTGAAACTTAATCTGGTCAACACTGGGTGAGTGAAATTCATTGAAATCGACTTAACCTACTCCCGAAAATCAATCAACATATAAAACTAATCGTGTGCAGCAGAAGAGAGAATGAGAAAATGGTCTTTCTTATTCTATTTTCATCTTTTACTGAGCCATAATACCGTCATATCTGACCTTGAAGCAGATTCATCTATAACATGAAAATTTTCAAGTAATCGGATAGAATAAACAGGGCATGATGAATGGATGAATGCATGGGTAGAAAGTACAAAGAGAGAAGTAGTCAGAAAGCAACCAGTTAGGACAATTGAAATGGGTGGGAGGATTGGGGGGTGAGAGTAGGGAGTGCAATTTCAGACCATAGTCTTCAATGTGATTCAATTTAATTTAAAAACTCAATAGGATTCTTATAATTGTTATTTGTTTATATTCTCAAACTTGATGAAGAAAGGATCAACACAAACAGTATATTCATTGAAAACTTTATACAAATTTGAGGAAGATTTAAGCCTTCTGTACTGGTGTGCTCAGTTCGTTTATTGTTAAGCACCACAAAGTCAAATTCAGTATTATGTGATTAAGCTACATCTGGCTCTGTGCAAGCACTCACCATATTTCTTTAAGTTCAGCAGGTGTTTTGCAAAGAATCTGAAGGATTTTGCACAAAATTAGTGCCTATAATAAAGCAATGCTGATGAAGAGACAGCTTTTTATATCACTGATATATTATAGTTTCTTTCTAATAAATGTCATTGCTAGATATTTCAAAACCTGAAACAGATTTGCTGACTGCACTGTTTTGAAGCATATTTGCTGTGCCTTATTGCTAAGATGTTTTTTTTTTATAGACATACAGTTTAGAAATTTTATTTGACACTGTTGACTACTAAATTAGCAGCTTTTCAACTTTGCAAGACTTCAGTCACACAATTGAGATAAAAGGTAAGATTCATCACTTTTGCATTAATCTTTCCTGGAATCACCCTAAGGCAATTTTTGATTTACTAATTGAAGCTTTAATCTGAGAAATAAATAAAAACAAGATTGTTAATTTGCTGTAATTTTTTCCAGGTTCTTCTCTCTCCTGGTCTTTCTCTTTCATACATACATACAACTTATGAAGAGTCAAACTATAAATGCACAGATCTTTTCATTTTTAATTGCCGGCAATTTGATGGTATAAAGCTAGAAGCATTCTTCAGTTGAAAGGCTTATTTGGGGAACCTACTTGGCCTTCAGCTGTTAGCATGCTGCTGTATTCTCTGCATTGACATATTGTATTCTGGTAATCTTATTGGGGAACTTTGTTCATTTGGTTAGAGCTTTGGGTCAGCGAGTTTCATAAATCACAGGATCAATCCCTGATTTGCTCTTTTTGGTGCGTTCCCAAAAGAGTCAGGTAGCAACCTCAACCACAGATGACTGCTGACATAGGTGTCCTTAACCTGTGAGTACCGGAATCCCATAAACATGTACAGAAACTGACTTCTGGCCAAGTTACTGATAGAGCCCTAACCTATGCCATAAGATGGTAGCATAGAGAGAGATTGGTCCTCTGTTTCCAGCCACAGCCCAAATCCCTCACCTAGAACATGGGTAGCTATTGTTCAGTTGCTAAATCATGTCCTACTCTTTGTGATTCCATGGGCTGCAGCACACCAGGTCTCTGTATCCTCCACTATCTCCCAGAGTTTGCTCAAATTCATATCCATTGAGTCAGTGATGCTATCTAATCATTTCATCCTCTGCCACCTCCTTTTCCTTTTGCTTTCAACCTTTCCTATTCACATCAGGTAGCCAAATATTGAAGCTTCAACTTCAGCATCAGTCCTTCCAATGAATATTAAGGGTTGATTGCCTTTAGGATTGACTGGTTTGATCTCCTTGCAGTCCAAGGAACTCTCAAGAGTCTTCTCTAACACCACAATTTGAAAGCATCAATTCTTTGATTATCAACCTTCTTTATGGTCCACCTATCACATCTGTACATGATTACTGGAAAAACCATAGCTTTCACTATACAGAGCTTTGTTGGCAGAGTGACATCTCTGCTTTTTAATACACTGTCAAGGTTTATTATAGCTTTTCTTTCAAGGAGCAAGAGACTTTTAATTTCATGGCTGCAGCTGCATCCACAGGGATTTTGGATATCAAGAAAATAAAATTTTTCACTGCTTCCAGTTTTCCTCTTCTACCTGCCATTAAGTGATGGGACCAGATGCCATGATCTTAGTGTTTTTTAATGTTGAGTTCCAAGCCAGCTTTTTCACTCTGCTCTTTCATTCTCATCAAGAGACTCTTTAGTTCCTCTTCACTTTCTGCCATTAAAGGGGTATCATCTGCATAACTGAGGTTGTTGATATTTTCCCGGCAATCTTGATTCCAGCTTGTGATTCATTTAGCCTGGCATTTCACAAGATGTACTCTGCATAGAAGTTAAATAAGCAGGGTGATGATTGTAATCTTTCCCAATTTTGAGCCAGTCAGCTGTTCCATGTCCGGTTCTAACTGTTGCTTCTTGACCCTGCATACAGGTTTCTCAGGAGACAAGTAAGATGGTCTGGTACTCCCATCTCTTTACGAATTTCCCACAGTTTGCTGTTATCCACACAATCAAAGGCTTTCATGTAGTCAATGAAGCAGAAGTAGATGCTTTTCTGGAATTCCTTTGCTTTCTCCATGATCTAACAAATGTTGGCAATTTGATTTCTGGTTCCTCTGCTTTTTCTAAACTCAGCTGGTACATCTGGAAGTTTTCAGTTCACATACTGCTAAAACCTAGCTTGAAGGATTTTGAGCATAAACTTGCAGGCATGTGAAATAGGTACAGTTGTACGGTAGTTTGAACATTCTTTGGCATCGCCTTTCTTTGGGATTGGAATGAAAACTAACATGGCACCAGAGTAAAAACACCAAAATCTTATTCAATCATCTTTAAAATCTGGTTCTGTGAGATAGCATGTTTGTAATGAAGAGAGAGAGAAAGAGAAATGTTACAATGTTATTCTAATGACCTTTGTCCAAAAAAATCTATATTCATTCAAAAGCAGTTTCTATGTGCTGATTGTGAACGTGAAGAGGGATAATAAAAATATAATAGTTTTTTTCATAAAGAATATGTCGTCTACACAAGTATTAAAGTCATATATGAAAATGTGAAACATACATATGTGGGATGATGAATGCTGACTGACAAATAATCAGTACAGGCAACAGATTTCAATTTTAGAGAAAGAAAAAGTCAAATATTCACACTTGCAGAGGCTGTATACATCAAAAAGTAAGAAGGGATTTGCAATACATTTTGGGCAGAAACAATATTTAAAGCAAAGTCAGGGATCTTCTTAATTCACTGATGAAAGTTGTAGAGGATGATGTGCCCAACAGAGCAATTAGAAAAAGCTGATTAAACTACCGAATAATAACTTTTCAAATGTCCATTGGAATTTTGAGGTTACAAGATGACCTGGTAACCTGAAATCTAAAGTGTAAGTAGCCTTTCTGAAAAGAGATGGGTTATCAAACACATCTGTGTCTGTATACAGGAAGGAGAGGCATCCTGCAAGACATAGTAGGAACAGATGAAAATTAATATGCTATAATTTTAGAGAACTGCCAATGGTCAAGTGTAGGTTAGCATGTTAGTCTGAAATAGCTGGGGCCACCTGACTAAAAGGACCTTGCACTGATCCAAAAATTCAGTCCTGTGAATTTTTGGATTGGTGCAAGTTCCTTTTAATCAGGACCTACAGAAGATAAGGTGCTTCTGTAGGTGCTCACAGGAAAGATTGTGAGCATAAGAGGAAATCAGAAACTCTTTTTATTGGTAAAGGCATACAAAGACCATCAGCTATTCATTTGTGCAGGGATAAACAAAATATGCCTATTTTTTTTCCAGACTCTTCTTTCCTATAAAGCCAAAGTTGAAAGCCACAATGACTATGGCCCACAAGGACCGGAAAGTGAAAGAAAAACGCCACCTCAGGAGAAAATGACAGGAAATCTACATTCATTCAAAACTGGTTTCTAGGTGCTGATAATCTTCTTATCCCCTTGTAACACCTAGTAGAAGCCTCCTACTTCTGGGAGAAGAATAAGAAAATGTTAATAAAGACTAATTCAGATACAAGGCAGTTTTGAGTTACGACAGGGAAAAAAGTTTGTAACTCTGAAAAAGCCTCACCCTAAGCCTCTAGTGCCTAGGACTGCCCTAAGATGGAAGCTGAACCAAAACAACAGAGAATTCCTCCCTCACATGATCATATCCCAGGACAAATAGTATGCACTAGTCCTCTGGAAGCGATATTTGAATCTTTTGGCCCACGGAAAGTAGCTATAGCAACAACAATCTTATGCTCCTGTCAACTCCTGACTAGATTTACTCAACTGCCCATATTAGCAGCATGATAAAGGGATAAGCATCTAATTTCTCTTAGTAATTATTTTTATCTCTAGTAATCTTTTATCTAGTAATTTTTATCTCTTAGTAATTATTTTATCTTTAGTGTCATGATAGTGATAAACAGAAAGTCAGGGGGAAAAACTGACCATTAAACTCACTGTCAAGAGGCAAACAACCAACAAAACCAGACTCAGAGATGACTCCCATATTGCAATGAACAGAGAGAGTTTTAAGATCACAATAATTAAGCTGTCAACATCTCCTGTTGCACAAAGGAGCAATATATATGCACAAACAGAAAACAATGTTAATTATATTCCTTAGCCTGAATCCAATACAGTCTGAAACTCAGAAGTGCATATCATCACATATAGATAGTGCGCTGGGGCAAGGTAATTCTGAATGCTCAGAATATGAAAAAAAATTCTGTTTAGTTTTTCCTCTATATTTTTTGTAACCTATATGAAAAATAACATCATGGAGGCAGCACAAGATGTAGAGGCCTCAACAGAAGATGATAGCGGCTATCACTCTGAGGGAAAAGAGTGTCCCTTCACAATAGGCATGCTGGAGGAATAAAATATACTACACTTATCACCAGTTCTATAATATTTTAAATTCTTATCTTCTTTCTCAGTCTTGCAGCTCTTTATTCTAGTAGCCTCAACAAACTACTTATGTGTTTTTTTGTAGTTGTATTCAGTGAGGAAAATAATTGAATTTTAGAATTTCTTCTGATCCAGTACTAGAACTCTAGAAAATATTTTAGCTGCCTATACATTGAATCTAAAAGTATAAAAATGTGTGTAGTGTGGCTAAATTAGGGCTCTCAGAAACATTTATAGCAGTAAACATTTATAACAGTGAATTATATAGTAAAGTTCTCAAATTAATGTTTTAAGTATTAAAAAAAGCAAAAATAAAAAAATAAGCAAAAGTAAGTGGAGGAGGTAAATATAATAATATTCAAAATTTAATGCCATAAAAGAGGGAAAGAAAATAAGAAGAGAAGAAAGAAAGGAGATAAAAGGAAATAAACCCAAAATATGGTTTTCAAAAATCAACTAAATTGGTAAATTTGTTTATAGAATAATCAGGAAAAAGGAGAGAAGACGCAAGCTACCAACACCAGCAATAAATGAAGAGTTGTTAGAGATGATGCCAATTTAAAAGGAAATATTATCATTTTTAAGCCAATGCATTTGATAATTGAAACATATTCCTAGAAATAAACAAACTACTAAGTTCAATCAAGAAGAATTTACATATACACAATGGGATATTACTCAGCCATTAAAAAGAATACATTTGAATCATTTCTAATGAGGTGGATGAAACTGGAGCCTATTATACAGAGTGAACTAAGCCAGAAAGAAAAACACTAATACACTATACTAACGCATATATATGGAATTTAGAAAGATAGTAACAGTAACCCTGTATGCGAGACAGCAAAAGAGACACAGATGTATAGAACAGTCTTTTGGACTCTGCGGCGGGGCGGAGGGGGATAATTTGGGAAAATGGCATTGAAACATGTATAATATCATATAAGAAACGAATCGCCAGTCCAGGTTCAATGCAGGATACAGGAAGCTTGGGGCTGGTGTACTGGGATGACCCAGAGGGATAGTATGGGGAGGGAGGTGGGAGAGGGGTTCAGGATGGGGAACATGTGTACACCCGTGGCAGATTCATGTTGATGTATGGCAAAACAAATACAATATTGTAAAGTAAATAGCCTCTAATTAAAATAAATAAATTTAATTAAAAAAAGAAAATTAAATGAGTTAAAATACACACACACAAAAAGAAGAATTTATATTCCTCTACCTATCTAAAAATTGAATTTATATTAAAGCAGCTAACAAAGAAAAATGTGAAGCTTATGTAGCTTTACTTAGAAATTTTAAAAAGCATTTAAGGAAAAGAGGGAATCCATTCTATACAAATTCTTCTGGAAAATTTAAAAGAAGGGATTCTCAATGTATTTTATGATGTTTGCCTTTCTCTGATGCCAAAAATACTTCAAGAAAACAAAATTTATAAGATAGTCTAAATTGTCAGTGAAATATTAATTAGTAAATAAAGTCTAGTGATATATAAAAATGATACTATATCATAATCAACTGTTTCTATTCACATGGAAATGTAATGTTAGACCAAATTTGAAAAATTTAATCAACATTATTTTTCATATCATTGGTATATACATGGAAAACACATATACAAACAAATAGAATCATCAGTTCTGTTAGTTCAGTCACTCAGTTGTGTCCGACTCTTTGTGACCCCATGAATCGCAGCACACCAGGCCTCTCTGTCCATCACCAACTCCCAGAGTTCACTCAGACTCACATCCATCGAGTCAGTGATGCCATCCAGCCATCTCATCCTCTGTTGTCCCCTTTTCCTCCTGCCCCCAATCCCTCCCAGCATCAGAGTCTTTTCCAATGAGTCAACTCTTCACATGAGGTGGCCAAAGTACTGGAGTTTCAGCTTTAGCATCATTGCTTGCAAAGAAATCCCAGGGCTGATCTCCTTCAGAATGGACTGATTGGATCTCCTTGCAGTCCAAGGGACTCTCAAGAGTCCTCTCCAACAGCACAGTTCAAAAGCATCAATTCTTCGGTGCTCAGCCTTCTTCACAGTCCAACTCTCACATCCATACATGACCACAGGAAAAACCATAGCCTTGACTAGACGAACCTTTGTTGGCAAAGTAATGTCTCTGCTTTTGAATATTCTATCTAGGTTGGCCATAACTGTCTTTCCAAGAATCATCTCAGAGACATAAAAATACATTTTGCAAGCATAATACTTAAAATAAAACAATATCAACAAACTAGGAATTAAATGTAAGACCAGAAGCTATAAAACTCTTAGAGGAAAACATAGGGAGAACACTCTCTGATATAAATCACAGCAAGATCCTCTATGATCCACCTCCCAGAGTAATGGAAATAAAAACAAAAATAAACAAATGGGACCTAATTAAACTTAAAAGGTTTTGCACAACAAAGGAAACTATAAGCAAGGTGAAAAGGGAGCCTTGAGAATGGGAGAAAATAATAGCAAGTGAAACAACTGAGAAAGAATTATCTCCAAAGTATCCAAGCAGGTCATGCAGCTCAATTCCAGAAAAGTAGACGCCCCAATCAAAACGTGGGCCAAAGAACTAAGCAGACATTTCTCCAATGAAGACATACAGGTGGCTAACAAACACATGAAAAGATGCTCAACATCATTCATTATCAGAGAAATGCAAATCAAAACCACAGTGAGGTACCAGCTCATGCTGGTCAGGATCGCTGCCATCAAAAAGTCTACAAACAATAAATGCTGGAGAGGGTGTGGAGAAAAGGGAACTCTCTTACACTGTTGGTGGGAATGCAAACTAGTACAGCCATATGGAGAACAGTGTGGAGATTCCTTAAAAAACTGGAAATAGAACTGCCATACCACCCAGCAATCCCACTGCTGGGCATACACACTGAGGAAACCAGAACTGAAAGAGACACATGTACCCCAGTATTCATTGCAGCACTGTTTACAATAGCTAGGACATGGAAGCAACCTAGACGTCCATTGGCAGATGAATGAATAAGAAAGCTGTGATACATATACACAATGGAATATTACTCAGCTATAAAAAAGAACACATTTGAATCAGTTCTAATAAGGTGGATGAAACTGGAGCCTATTATACAGAGTGAAGTAAATCAGGGAGAAATACCAGTACAGTACATTAATGCATATATATGGAATTTAAAGATGATAATGTTGAGCCTGTATGCAAGACAACAAAAGAGACACAGATATAAAGAACAGACTTTTGGACTATGTGAGAGAAGGCAAGAGTGGGACAATTTGAGAGAATATCATTGAAACATGTATATTGCCATATGTAAAATAGATGACCAGGGCAAGTTCAATGCATGAAGCAGGGCACTCAAAGCTGGTGCTCTGGGACAACCCAGAGGGATGAGGTGGGAGGAAGGTGGGACAGGGGTTCAGGATGGGGGACACATGTGCACCCATGGCTGATTCATGTTGATGTATGGCAAAACCCACCACAGTATTGTTAAGAAATTAGCCTCCAATTCAAGCAAATTAATTAATTTTAAAAAAGGTAATGTTCTCAAGGCATATCCAAAAATAACCTGTTGCTAACTTCACATTTAATGTAGAAAGACAATCTGGTTTTTTTTTTAAATGAAGAATAAGAATGTCTGCTTACAACTTTCCAATTTAAATTGTGGAGGTTCTAGTTAGTTCAATAGGCAAGATAAAGAAACAAAAGGTAATTTAATTAAAAAATAAATAAAATGAATTTTATTTGCAGACTTTATTGTCTATAGAGATAATCTTCAAGTTTTTACAAAAAAGCTACTAGGACTAATAAGCAGGTTTAAGAAGGTTATATGTGAGAAAGTATGTGTGTCTGTGAATATATTTACAGAATTTCTCTTCTCTTTCTTGTCAGTAAACAATTAGAAATAAAATATTTAGATAGTACTACTTAAAACAGGATTAAAAACATGACCTAATTAAGGATGCACAATATTTATATGATGAAAACTATAAAACACTACAGAGGAAAACTAAGACCTGAATAACCATAAGAATAAATGTGTATATGGTTTAACAGATTGAAATGACTTACATATAAATTCTTCTAAAATTAATCTACTTGCTTAATACAACCCCAATTATAATCTCAGTAGTTTTGCTGGAAAAAAATAATAAATTTACCTTAATTAAAAAAAAGGGAAATCAGAAGAACTGAAATAAATTGGAGAATTAGCATTGTTATCATTATCCTAAAAAATAAGTGAATTTGTTTCTTCTGGGTTGTTGCCTGATATTTTTGCTGATATACCTGAAATAATATATAAACAATATTTTGGGTTGCTAAATTACATTCAACTTTGAGTTCCTATTCTTGTCATATTTTCTACATGAGAACTAGGAAATTGATCCTTGCAAGTTTAAATATAGATTTTGGAAGAGGACTGTTTGAAATAACTTATATGACATATTACCAAACCCTCAAATACCATTGAGTCCCCACTGCCAGCAGAGTCAGAAATCAGCTTCTTTTTTCCTTTCTAATATATCAGGTTCCATAACTACATTGTCTCATCAGTTATTTTGCGTGGGGTTGCCATTTCCCTTTAGATCTCCCATCATGCTTCCAATGATTCAGACGTGTAACTAGGAACAGATCTCAGCACAACCCACGATGCCAACTGCAGCGTCAAACTTGAGAGGAGGTATCTTGATCACAAAGTAAATGCTGGTTTTGCTAATTTATTTCATTAAGCAAAAAAGTACTAGACATAGGAAGGAAGGGCATATTTACTGATATGAGTTTCCTGAGTTTCTGAGGTAATATGTCAGTTGAGAAGGGTTATACTTTAATCTTCTTAACTTTTCCCAAGAAAACTTTAACAAATAGGCAGTGGGGAAAGAGAAACCGCCAGACCCTTTGGGTGTGTGGAGGCACTTATTTTGAACTAACTGAAATCCCCAGGGACCAAGTAAACCACTGGTGTCTTTCTGTCAGGGTGGTGGAGTGATTAATAAGATGCTGATCTGAATTTATCTCATAAAGATCCTAGTCAAAAAAGCAACTGTGTGGTTATTTCACTTGTCCTTGAGATAATATTCCCATAAAGACTAAAATTAATCAAACTCTGCAAAATCTGTTTGAAGTAAAAGTTCAAAGACCATCATGCTATCCAGGAATACATATGTATTGATGAGAACTAAGCTGTAATGTATATATATTTTTCATATGGATGGATACTGGAGACAAAGTAGAAATTAGCAACTTCTATTAGATTTTACATTTTGCATTGAAAACAATTATCTTTGACATGGGAGGGTGCAATAAGAATGACCGATGCCTACATAGTTGCTGAAGGAATTTTGTAAAACATCTTGCTTTCTTATATAAACTTAAGATTGGCAACTTAGACTAATTATATTTTAGTATCTTAAATAAAGTTTCAAACAAGGTGCTCAGTGTTCTTTGAGGGACTTTGGAGAATAAAGGATATAATAGAGAATGCGCTTAGTCACTCAGTTGTGTCCAACTCTTTGTGACCCCATTGGACTGTAGCCCACCAGACTCCTTTGTCCATGGGATTTCCCAGGCAAGAACAGTGGAGTGGGTTGCCATTTCCTTCTCCAGGGGATCTTTCTTACCCAGGGATTGAACCCATGTCTCCTGAGTTTCCTGCATTGCAGGTGGATCTCTGCTCAAATGATTTTTCCAAAGGAAGAAGAGGGTAATTGCTTCAACTACTCATGAACTTTTTATCAACCTTCAGCAAGTTTTATAAAAGGATAGTAAAAAGATGACTTGAGAGTACATAGCAATAGAAAAATTCAAAACAATAGAACCCAACATGAGTTTACCAAGGAGAAAAAAAAAAAGCAAGGCATAATTTTTCTCTGCTACTGGTCTGCTATATGGAGTGAATCAGGTAGCTTTGAAATACCTGTATTTTAACAGGGCATTTGGCAAAGTCTCTTTTGTGAATAATAAAAAATGAAATAGTTACACAGCTTATTACTTAGATAAGTAATGGATTATAAAATCATAAATAAATACTGATAAGTGGATTAATGCAAATTTTGGAGAAAGTTGTTAATGGTCTGACCCAAGGTTCTACCCTGGATAATTACATGAATGGCTTATACTAAGATACAGAATATTTTTTTGCATGAAAATTTTAGATATTAGTTGAAAAAATATTTATGGCATGCATATTGACCGCACAGTATACTTGTCATAAATTTGTTTGTTGTTTTGTGTGTTGTTTAGTCACTAAGTCATGCCCGACTCTTGCAATCCCAAGGACTGTAGCCCTCCAGGCTCCTCTGTCCATGGAATTTCCCTGGCAAGAACACTTGAATGGATTGCCATTTCCTACTCCTGGGATCAAGCACACAACTCCTGTGTCTCTTGATTTTGCAGGAGGATTCTTTACTGTTGAGCCATCAAGGAAGCAGAAGTCATGATAGAATCTACCAAAAGAAGATCCACACTGGTTCTGGGAAATAATCATCCAAGAAAAACATTAGAAACAAGGATAATGTTAAACAACCTCTCTTCTAAAGTCACCAAACAATTCTGATTACCCAAATTGGAAGTTTAGAAAAGGGAAATCAGGAGTTAAGAACCCTGATTTGAAAAACTTCTGAGAAAATTAGAAATCTCTTTTATAGACTTAAATAGAACACTAGAAGATTCTGTGGACATGTGTATATGTGTAAATCTGACATGCAGACAAGGGATAAAACTATGCCATCAAAAGTCCATGTGAAAAATAGATGCTAGGAGAGGAAATGTCAAAGAGATAAGATAAAGTTCTAAAAAGGAAACATTTTACAGTTAGAACTTTCCAAGGAGGAAAAGTAGAATCTTCAGAGGTACTGAGTCATCTCACTGGAGGGGAAAAAAATTAGGATTTTCTAGTATGAGATGTGTGATTGGCAGGAATAACCTTTAGGGTTCCTGTCAAACCTGAAATTTGATGACTTTATGACTACAAAATTACCATAAAACTTCCTCTCCACTTTTTATTCATTCTGCCCTCTGTTCCCCTTGTCACTGTTTCTTTTATATTTTGTTTTCAGTAAGCCTTCTGAGAAATCCGTTTAGATTCATTTATTCTAGACATTCAAATTTAAGATTTGACCTCTCAGTCAGTGGTTACCAGACAATAGTAGCAATAAACTATTTCATTTCTAATTGGATTTCATCTTGCATTTCCCAAGATACACCCAAGGAACTTTGTTTTCATTGACTCACTCCCTTATTTAAAAATACATGTGCTTATTATGTGTCTAGGATGAAGAAAGCATTATAGGATCAGGAGAAACTTGGAAAAATAATGTCATTATTATTATTAATTCCTGCCTCCAATCCAAATATCTATTGCCAAATTATCCAGATGATTAGTTTCTGATTGTTTCCTGAACAAAATTCTACAATTTCCCCTAAATATCATTCCTAAATATAACATGATTCCTTATAAATTCATTTAAATTTGAAGCTCTATAAGCTGAAACTCCAGTGCTTTGGCCACCTCATGAGAAGAGCTGACTCATTGGAAAGGACTCTGATGCTGGGAGGGGTTGGGGGCAGGAGGAGAAGGGGATGACAGAGGATGAGATGGCTGGATGGCATCACTGACTCAATGGAAGTGAGTCTGAGTGAACTCCTGGAGTTGGTGATGGACAGGGAGGCCTGGCGTGCTGCGATTCATGGGGTTGCAAAGAGTTGGACACAACTGAGCAACTGAACTGAACTGATGTTATAGTTTATCTAATGTAATTCATGTTTTTCCAAAAAAATCAAAGTCAAGTACACAGAATATCCAGGATCAGTCTCTCAGCAGTCTTTTTCACAGTGTTATATAAGTTCCACCTAAAAGAATTGGAATGAAGGCAGAGGAAGTGGTTTTGCCTACAGTTGTCTAGAAATGTAGACAGTAGGAGCCAAAGCACCTATAGACAACATGCATGTTTACTTCTGGCTTCAGAAACTATCCTCTAAATCAGTGGTTCCCAAAAGCCTGCCTGACAATACTTCATCAGAATCACAGGCAAGTTTAACAAAAACTCAGATTTCTGGATTCTTTTGCAAGACAGTTTGCATTAAATGTGTAGTTGGACTATGGAATCTCTAT
Organism: Bubalus bubalis; assembly: GCF_019923935.1. NCBI lineage: Eukaryota > Metazoa > Chordata > Mammalia > Artiodactyla > Bovidae > Bubalus > Bubalus bubalis. Next base: position 43,259,355 of record NC_059178.1, read on the forward strand.
TTTTACTTTTCTGTACCTTTATTCACCATTGCTATGAAGAAGACATCCAAAGCACATTTTGGTTTCTTAACTCTTTGCTTGGATTTTGTTTTAATGGTTTAGAATTTTTAGTTTTACACTATATCTTGAGCTGCTTCAGTAATTCTTGCTGAGAACTTCTATTACGATTTTCTTTTATACTATTGATATTCAGTTTGATTTATTATACATTGCTCAATACTTATTCTTACATCGAGACTTTTGTTTTCCCTTATCTTGAGATTTTATCTTGATTTATTTTTATTTGGTCACATTTTTTTAAGCATTTCTTCATGCATGGTATCACTGGGATAATATTGTATCTGGGTCTAAAATGCTTTTATCTTGTCCAGAATTTTGGAATCTGAATTTCTTTAAAGCCCCTCTGTTGATTTTAATTTCAGCTAGATTTGAGAACCAATTCTAAATCCTCTAATGTACAGCACAGTTAAAAATCTCAGGTGCTAACCTTCACTTGAGAATAATTGCCTACTTTCTTTTTTCCTTCTCATGTGGATTGCTGTTGATAGTTCACTAAATGGTGAAAGTCCAAGTCCAACGAACATCTACACTTTTCTTAGGCATGTGTTGAATGTTTCTTCGACTTGGACTGAGAATTGTCTTTGATGATGTGTTAATATTGAAGAGTGTGAATTACTTGGATTCAGAAAGTTTGTGTGGAAATGCATGGTGTAGATCTTCTCCTCTGTCTCAATGCTACAGAACAAAGAGCAACCAGAACAGACAGTAACCCAGTTATTTTATTCTCCTTCTTACTCTAATCTCCAAGGCAATATTTGTATCCATGGGTGAATTAAGAGTCAACATTTCCCACAAGTTGAACATATAGAGAGGGATTGGAAGGAATGTTCTTCCATGTTCAGAGTCAAGTTAAAAATGTTGACAGTGCATTTCGAAGAAAGCAAATGGGACTCAAATTGATCTGTTAAATGTATGAATATAAGGTTGATCCAGGGTTTGAAAGCTGGATCTATTCCCTGTTTTAATACTCACTTTTCTGATATGATCACTCACCTAGAGCCAGACATCCTAGAGTTCGAAATCAAGTGGTCCTTGGGAAGCATCAGTACGAGCAAAGCTAGTGGAGATTATGGAATTCCAGTTGAGCTATTTCATGTCCTAAAAGATGATGCTGTTAAAGTGCTGTGCTCAATATGCCAATAAATTTGGAAAACTCAGCAGTGACCACAGGACTGGAAAAGGTCAGTTTTCATTCCAATCCCAAAGAAAGGCAATGCCAAAAAATGTTCAAACTACTGCAAAATTGAACTTATCTCACGCGCTAGCAAACTAATGCTCAAAATTCTTAAATCAGGCTTCAAAAGTACGTGAAATGTGAAATTCCAGATGTTCAAGCTGGTTTTAGAAAAGGCAGACAAACCAAAGATAAAATTTCCAGCATCCATTGGATCATCAAAAAAGCAAGAGAGGTATGGAAAAATATCTACTGCTGCTTTATTGACTACACCAAAGCCTTTGACTGTGTGGATCATAACAAACTGCAGAAAATTCTGAAAGAGGTGGGAATACCAGACCACCTTTCCTGACTCCTGATAAATCTGCATGCAGGTCAAGAAGCAACAGTTAGAACTGGCCATGAAAACATTGAGAAATGGACTGTTTCCAAGTTGGGAAAGAAGTACATCAAGGCTGTATATTGTCACCCTGCTTATTTTATCTTTATGCAGACTACATCATGTGAATGCTGTCCTGGATGCAGCACAAGCTGGAATCAAGGTTGACAAGAGAAATATCAATAACCTCAGATATGCAGATGACATCACCCTTATGGCAAAAAGTGAGGAGGAACTGAAGAGCCTCTTGATGAAAGTGAAAGAGGAAAGTGAAAAAGCTGGCTTAAAACTCAACATTCAGAAAACTAAGGTCATGTCATCCAGTCCCATCACTTCACGGCAAATAGATGGATAAACAATGGAAACAGTGCGAGATTTCATTTTGTTGGTCTCCAAAATCACTGCATATGGTGACTGCAGCCATGAAATTAAAAGATGCTTGCTCCTTGGAAGAAAAGCTATGACCAACCTAGATAGCACATTGAAAAGCAGAGACATTACTTAGCCGACAAAGATCTGTCTAGTCAAAGCTATGGTTTTTCCAGTAGTCATGTATGGATGTGAGAGCTGGACTATAAAGAAAGCTGAACACTGAAGAATTGAGGCTTTTGAACTGTGGTGTTGGAGAAGACCCTTGAGAGTCCCTCGCACTGCAAAGAGATCCAACCAGTCCATCCTAAAGGAGACCAGTCCTGAGTGTTCATTGGAAGGACTGATGCTGAAGCTGAAACTCCAATACTTTGGCCACCCCATGCGAAGAGTTGACTCATTGGAAAAGACCATGATGCTTTGTCATGGGAGGGATTGGGGGCAGGAGGAGAAGGGGATGACAGAGCATGAGATGGTTAGATGGCCTCAGTGACTTGATGGACATGAGTTTGAGCAAACTCCAGGAGTTGCTGTTGGACAGGATAGCCTGGTGTGCTTCAGTCTATGCGGTCACAAAGAGCCAGACGTGACTGAGTGGCTGAACGGAACTGAACTTTCTGGTTGCATTGTTGTCTTGAATAACTCTTTTAAAAAAAAATTCTTATAGTTACATAAGCAATAATTAAACAAGGTCACCCTGAAAAGATTCTAAACCTTATGAGCATAACCAAAGTCCTCTCTACAAGGTTCTCATTTCTCTTTTATGTAACTACTGTTGCTAGTGGATGGATATCCTTCTTACCTATATGACCTTTTGGGCAGGTTACTTAGCCTCTCCAAATTTAGGTTTCCATGGGTACAATGCAAATGTGCTCTGCATCTTTGTCCCAGGCTTCTGAGAGATGTGATTGAGATAACTAACTTATACAAATGTCTTGAAAAGTCAATAAAAATGTAAATGTATTGTAATATGGATTAATGTTAATAATTATAAATGTGAAGTACAGTTAAATAGACATAAACAATTGAAATTATTGTGAATTATTAAAAATTTATGAAGTCAATTTTCAGTTCTACTTTAAAATCTCCTTGAGAGTAAGGACATTACAGCAAAATTTTTTGGATCTCAGTGTCATAGGATATATATGAGTATAATTCCCATTTCCAGATCTTCGTGGTAAACATAAGATAGAAACATAACTTTTGCATAGCATGTATTAATTTGTTAAGCTGTATATTAGTCTGTTCAGACTGCCATTACAATATACTATGGACTGGATGGTTAAATAACAGAAATGTTTTCTTACATTTCGAAGGCTGGGAAGTGCAAGAACAAGGTACTGGCAAAGTAGGTTTCATTCTGACTCTTGGTTTGCAGGTGGCTGCCACTTTAGTGTGTGTCCCCATGACCTCTATTTTGTTGCTGTTGTTAAGTGCTCAGAGAAAGCATGAGAGAACTCTCTGGATGTCTCTTTTTAAAATGGCACTAATACTGTCAGATCAAGGCTCCACCTTTATGAACTCATTTAACCTTAATTACTTCTTTAGAGGGACCATCACCAAGCACAGTCACACTAGAGCTTGGGGCTTCAATATGTAAATTGTGCGAGACATAAACATTCAGTCCCTAATAGGCTGCCATTGCAAAGTACCAGAGACTGGGTGACTTAGCAGAAATTTATTTCCCCACAGTTTTTAGAGCCTGGAAGTCTCAGATCAAGGTGCCTGCATGGCTGGTTTCTTCTGAGGCCTCTGTCTTGGTTTGTAGATAACTGTCTTCTCTCAGTATCTTTGCATGGAGTCACCCTCTAAACGTGTCCATGTGGAATTTCTTTTTCTTATAAAGACACTTTTCATATGGAATTAGTCATAGGATTAAGGCTGATGTTAAAGACCTAATTTTAACCTAAGTACCTCTTTGAAGATCTTATCTCCAAATACAGTAACATTCTGAAATCCTGAGAGATAGAACTTCAACATGTGAATTTTGGGAAGGGGCACAGTTCAGCGCACATCATGTACAAAACACTCAAGATTTGAAACGTGCATTTTTATCTAGAAAAGCTTATGATTTGCTCCAGTCAACACACATTGAACTGATAAATGCTCAGGCAATAACTATTATCTAGTCATTTATAAACTAAGTTTCCAACAGTCAGTCATTTGCTGGATTGACTTATGCCCCAATACTTTAATGCAATAAAACACATTTTTAAAAAAACATATCTCCAGTTAGTCCATGAACCTATTTCATAAAATAGCATGTCTTTTAGTGTTCCTCTAACTCTTAGTATGGATAGACATTCTGGAATGAAATTTTCAAGAGTGTTCAATAATTTACGCTAATCACTAATTCCCACTACTGCCCCTCTTCTTTTAGTTTGAATAAGTGAAGATATTGTAAATTCAATCTTCTACTCTCAACAAAGAAGCTTTGCCTGCCCTTGTGCACATTGACTCAGTCAGACAGAAGTAAACCTGACTGGCAGTTTTCTAGCTTCTTTTCGTATGCAGAGCTGCCTTCCTGAGGCCAGTATTATTAAGGTTGAATTTTGACATTTCAAAGGAACACCAGAAGACTTTGACCTCTTCTTTTGGAATTTGAAAGATACTGATGACCATCTATTCACCTTATCTAGTATGATCTTCCTTTCCTCCTACTAATTAGAGAAAAAAATGATTATCTTTTAAATGAGATTCACTTCCTTTTCTAATTAACTGTCGAGAATAAACAAAAATATTCTCTTCTATTTTAGCTCTCACACATAGGTTTTCTAGCTGGAGGAGTGACTTCGCATACAAGGTCTCTGCTACTCACCTCTTACCATCACCACCCACAATTAAAACTCATTAAGATTTTCCTCACTTCCATCTTCCAAGGACAGAAATAATACAGGCTATTACCATTTGTTTTATTCCAAGGGGGGAAAACCCCATGAGGGGTTTTATACTGAGAATTCCAGAATTTTCTTTTTAAATCACAGGACTGAGAAATACTGAGCTCTTAGCTTCACTTTCTTTTTCCTTGTGTGTAGGTATATAATGTTTATTCTGCTGAAATTGTATATCAGTTTCAGTAAAGTTCATTTATTTTCCAGTGTGGGTTAGTTTTTTTCTCCACTAGTATTGGGACAAATGCACGGCCTTTACTAAGAAATCTACAAATCAACAGCCTCACGTGTAGTAATCTGAGTGAGACTGTGCATTTGCTTTGGCATATATGTGTGCCTAAGTGTGTGTATAAATTTATATATTCACACACCCTTAGTCCCTATGAGCTAAATTTTCACCAGAGCCAGCTAAAATTAAAGAACAGAGTAGGTGCTTGAAGACATTGCATCAGCTCCTCCATAACCTCAAAAAATCTTGTGATGATCTGACATGACGTCATTAGTAACTCAATCTTCTCACAGTTGAAGGGAAATAAGCTTCCCAAATTATTCTATTTATTTCTCTTTCTTTGAGTGAATTATCTTGCTAACCTGGGAGGATGAAAGTCCATGCAGCATATCCACCATTTTGCCTCCTTTAAAACTTAAACCACAGACATATACAAACATGCAAACACTTATAAAAACATACACAGATACCCGCTCACAGAGTGTAAAGGATTTCTTCTTGCTTTCCTACCTCTCACCTTCCAGGAAAGCTCAGTTTTCACTTTTTCACTATTATTTCCAGATTCAAGAAACATTGCTTAAGGAAGAAGACTCCAAACCTTTGCAATGAGGAGCTACTTTTTATAGTTCTGAATCACTGACATCTCTCCATGCTTGTGTTTGGGATGAGAGAGCTAGTTTTCTGGCTGTGACGTCTGTGAGTCACGCGTGGACCAATTATCTATGTGAGACTGTCTCCTCAGAAATATGTGGTGAATCACAGAACATTAATTAAAGAAAAGAAGAAGACATTGCATCAGGCATTCTGTAGGGACAAATATAGATCATACAATGGAGTCTATTGATCTATTTATTGGGGATTTTTAATTAGCAGAATTCTTACACATAAGATTAAAAACAATCCATAGCTGAACTCTTCCATGGCTCTCCATGCTATTTACTCCCATTGTCTACAATAGGTACCTTATCAACCCCCAGCTCCAAGGAAGCAGGAATTCTCAATGTCACTGCACTATTTCCCCCCTATTGTCTACTTCTCAAGTACTGAAACTCTCTTAGCTTTCTCCTCTTTTCCTCGTAATTCAACCTTTCTAATTCTCTAGTGAAACCACCAGATTCTTCAGAGGTGTCTCAAAGTCTTCTGTTAGATTGCTAGTTGGGGAGAAGGAGTTGGAAGAAGGAGGTGAAGCCGTAAACACTGAGATACAATCCTGTACTTCAGTGAGAGATGGTCTGTTTGGCTTTGGAAAATAGGAATGCAATCTAAATAAAATTTGAAGAACCACTGCTTTAGAACTCATCTCAAATTCAGCACAAAATGATAGCTTTGTTCCATTTCCTATACCAATTTCTTTATTATGTGGTTCTTGAATTAAAAAAAAAGATGTTTACATCTGCGTGTGTTTTCTGTTTAATTAAAATGCATGGTCCTTTTGAATGCGACTTGTATCATTTGGTAATGTGACATCTCAATGTATTTTTAAGACCTTATTATTCTCGGTGTACCAGTGTGGATCATTGTAGAGTACAGGATGCCTGGATATTATGTGACAATCTGTGCTTTCACACTTTCAGCTCCATCTTTGCCATGGTTGTCAAGTCAATCAGTCAAACAGTTTCACTTGAATTGCTAACCTATAAGAGGCTCCTCTTGCTGGGAGGACTATGTTTATACAAGTAGAACACTTGGATAACATTGCAACATCCCATTAAAAAGGATGAAGAGAGGGTCAGACGATAGGCCATAAAAAAATGACTTCATATATGTTTCGTGCTATAGCATTTACAATATGCTTTCATGTTACCTCATCAATCAACTCTACTAAGATTTCAGTAAGACATTATTACCCTCCTCATCAGAGAAGTTAAGACTCTTGTCCAAGACAGTAAAACAGCAACTAATGAACTAAACATAAACTATAATTTTAAAATTTTCTTTTCATGTAGGCTGTACTGGTAGAACAAAATCTCCAGAGAAGAAGTGGATCCTGAGTTGCACCAGAAGATAGTCTATTAAAATAAATGAGATCAGCTGAGAAAAACCTTTAAAAGAGTCTTAATTCCAATATTCTACAAGTTTGTTACTAGAGCTTTTCTGTGTAGGTGTAGACTAGTTTACCTGATACATGTATGCAAAGCTCTTTCCTTCATTAAGTCATGAGGCTGTTAAACATGAATCCCACCTTCCATCTCAATATCTCTCCACTTTTCCACGCCTCCTTTTTAGCTGTCATTTTGGAAGAAGGCATGCCCCTACTCATCATTTCAACAGCTTCCCCTTTACCTGTACTCTTGTTCTTATTATCTTGGAGTTTTTTTGGAACTTCATTTTGTTAATAATTCTTTTCCATACTTAATATCTTTCACTCTCCATTTCTTCCTTCCCTTGGTTATGCAAACCTATATAGCATAAATGAAAAAAATAAACTGACACTTTTTGCTGCACATAATACTGTTCACTCTTTATTTCTGTTTATAATATAAATTCTAAATTTTTTTTTTCATCAGTTCAGTTCAGTCACTCAGTCATGTCTGACTCTTTGTGACCCCATGGAACACAGCACACCAGGCCTCCCTGTCTATCACCAACTCCAGGAGTTTGCTAAACTCATGTCCATTGAGTCAGTGATGCCATCCAACCATCTCATCCTCTGTCGTCCCCTTATTCTCCTACCTTCAATCTTTCCCAGCATCAGGGACTTTACAAATGAGTTCTTTGCATTAGGTGGCCAATGTTTTGGAGTTTCAGCTTCAGCATCAGTCCTTCCAATGAACACTCAGGACTGGTCTCCTTTAGGATGGACTGGTTGGATCTCTTTGCAGTTCGAGGGACTCTCAAGAGTCTTCTCCAACACCACAGTTCGAAAGCCTCAATTCTTCAGTGCTCAGCTTTCTTTATAGTCCAACTCTTACATCCATACATGACCACTGGAAAAACCATAGCCTTGACTAGACGGAACTTTGTTGGCAAAGTAATGTCTCTGCTTTTTAATATGCTGTTTAAATTGGTCATAACTTTCCTTCCAAGGAGTAAACGTCTTTTAATTTCATGGCTGCAGTCACCATCTGTAGTGATTTAGGAGCCCAGAAAAATAAAGTCTGCTACTGTTTTCACTCTTTCCCCATCTATTTCCCATGAAGTGATGGGACTGGATCAATGATCTTAGTTTTCTGAATGTTGAGTTTTAAGCCAAATTTTTCACTCTCCTCTTTCACTTTCATCAAGAGGCTCTTTAGTTCTTCTTCAATCTCTGCCATAAGGGTGGTGTCATCTGCATATCTGAGGTTATTGATATTTCTCCTGGCATTCTAGATTCCAGTTGTGCTTCATCCAGCTCAGTGTTTCTCATGATTTACTCTGCATATAAGTTAAATAAGTAAGGTGACAATATACAGCCTTGACGTACTCCTTTTCCTATTTGGAAGCAGTCTGTTGTTCCATGTTCAGTTCTAACTGTTGCTTCCTGATCTGCTTACAAATTTCTCAAGAGGCAGGTCAGGTGGTCTGGTATTCCCATCTCTTGAAGAATTTTCCATAGTTTATTGTGATCCACACAGTCAAAGGCTTTGGCATAGTCAATAAAGCAGAAATAGATGTTTTTCTGGAACTCTCTTACTTTTTTGATAATCCAGTGGATGTTGGCAATTTGATCTCTGGTTCCTCTGCCTTTTCTAAAACCAGCTTGAACATCTGGTAGTTCATGGTTCACGTATTATTGAAGCTTGGCTTGAAGAATTTTGAGCATTACTTTACTAGCGTGTGAGATGAGTGCAATTGTGCAGTAGTTTTAGCATTCCTTGGCATTGCCTTTCTTTGGGATTGGAATGAAAACTGACCTTTTCCAGTTCTGTGGCCACTGCTGAGTTTTCCAAATTTGTTGGCTTATTGACTGCAGCACTTTCACAGCGTCATCTTTTAGGATTTGAAATAGCTCAACTGGAATTCCATCACCTCCACTAGCTTTGTTCATAGTGATGCTTCTTAAGGCCCACTTGACTTCACATTCCAGGGTGTCTGGCTCTAGGTGAGTGATCACACCATCGTGATTATCTGGGTCATGATGATCTTTTATGTACAGTTGTTCTGTGTATTCTTACCACCTCTTCTTAATATCTTCTGCTTCTGTTAGGTCCATACCATTTCTGTCTTTTATTAAGCCTATCTTTGTGTAAAAATTTCTGTTGGTATCTCTAATTTTCTTGAAGAGATCTCTAGTCTTTCCCATTCTGTTGTTTTCCTCTATTTCATTGCACTGATTGCTGAGGAAGGCTTTCTTATCTCTCCTTGCTATTCTTTGGAACTCTGCATTCAGATGGGTATATCTTTCCTTTTCTCCTTTTTTTTTTTTTTTTTTTTTTTTGCTTCTCTTCTTTTCACAGCTATGTGTAAGGCCTCCTCAGACAGTCACTTTGCTTTTTTGCATTTCTTTTTCTTGGGGATGGTCTAGATCCCTGTCTCATGTACAATGTCACAAACCTCCATCCATAGTTCATCAGGGACTCTGTCTATCAGATCTAGTTCCTTCAATCTGTTTGTCACTTCCACTGTATAATCATAAGGGATTTGAATTAGGTCATACTGGAATGCCAATGGTTTTCTCTACTTTCCTGAATTTAAGTCTGAATTTGGCAATAAGGCATTCATAATCTGAGCCACAGTCAGCTCCCAAACTTGTTTTTGCTGACTGTATAGAGGTTCTCCATCTTTGGTTGCAAAGAATATAATCAACTCGATTTTGGTGTTGGCCATCTGGTGATGTCCATGTGTAGAGTCTTCTCTTGTGTGGTTTTAAGAGGGTGTTTGGTATGACTAGTGCATTCTCATGGCAAAACTCTATTAGCCTTTGCCCTGCTTCAGTCTGTACTCCAAGGCCAAATTTGCCTGTTACTCCAGGTGTTTCTTGCCATTGGTTCCTTTGGAATTTCACTCTTGCTCTCCCCACTTTGTGGAAATAACTAAGCATACATTTATAGTCAACAATAATACACTTTTCACTATCCTAGTGTTTGCACCAGTTTTCAGTGTTCACTGTTATGCTAGGTTTTTATGTGTTATTCATATTATAGGAGCAAACTCAGGGACCAAACAATGTTCCAGGAGTATAGTAAAAATGGTTTCAATGCAGTTATTTTCATATGACTTCAAACACAACATTGCACAAGATATTGGTGTCATGCCTGGAAAATTAAAGATGCATGCAACCTGTGCTTGTGCTCAGTCGCTCAGTCATGTCTGACTCTTTTGTGGCCCTCTGGACTGTGGGCCTTCAGGATCCTTTGTTCATGGGATTTCCCAGGCAAGAATACTGGAGTGGGTTGCCATTTTCTTCTCCAGAGCATGTAACTTAGTATGTACTAATTTCATTCCTAAGTTTCCACCCTACAGAAATGTTGTACATATGTAGACAGATATCTGCATAAAAATGTCCAGAGTAGCCCTGTATTAAGAGGTTAAATATTTATCAACAGTAAAATAAATATATAAATTATAGCATATATGCAAATGAAATGGTATACTGTAGGAAAAATTAAACTATTACTATTACAATCAGCATGTTTAAAATTTTTATATTGGAGCATAGGTGATTAATAACAATGTGTTAATTTCAATTATTTTCACATTTATATTATTACAGAATATTGAGCAGAATTCCCTATGCTATACAATAGGTCCTTGCTGGTTATCTGTTTTAAATAGAGTAACGTATACATCAACCCAAACCCCCAATCAGTCCCTTCCCTCTCCCTTTCCCCCAGCAACCATAAGTTTGTTCTCTAAGGCTATGAATCTGTTTCTACTTTCTAAATACTTTCATTTGTATCATTCTTTATATTTTTTAAATCATTTTTTGGTTCCATATAGAAGCAATATCTTATGATATTCGTCTTTCTCTGTTTGAGTTGCTTCACTTAGTATGATAATCTCCAGGTCCTTCTATGGTGTTGCAAATGAAATTATTTCATTCTTTTCAATGATTGAGTAATATTCCATTGTGTATGTGTGCCATTTCTTCTGTATCCATTCCTCTGTTGGTGGAAATTTATGTGGCTTCCATGTCTTGGCTATTGTAAACTGTGCTGCCGTGAACATCGGGGTGCTTGTATCCTTTCAAACCATGTTTTTCTCCAGGTATATGTCCAGGTGTGGGGTTGTCAGATCAAATTGTAGCTCTATTTTTAGCTTTTCAAAGAATTTTCATACTCTTTATAGTGGCTTTACCAATTTATATTCCCACAACACTGCAGGAGAATTCTCCTTTCTCGACACCTTCTCCAGCATTTATTGTTAGTAGATTTTTGGACAATGGCTATTCTGATTTGTGTGAGGTGATACCTCATTGTTATTTTGATTTGTATTTCTGTAATAATTAGTGATGTTGTGTATCTTTTCATGTGCTTCTTGGCCATCAATCTGTCTTCTTTGGAGAGAAGTCTATTTAGGTCATCTGCCCATTTTTTGATTTTGTTATTTTTTTTATTTTGATAATGTGCTGCATGGTCTGTTTGCAATTTTTAGAGACTAATCCCTCATTGGTCCCATCATTTGAAAATTTTTATTCCCATTCTGTGGGTTGTCTTTTCATTTTGCCTATGATTCCCTTTGGTATACAATAGATTTTGAGTTTAATTAGGTCCTATTTGTTTATTTTTCTTTTTATTTGCATCAATCCAGAAGGCACCTTGGAAAAGGTATTGGTGTGATTTATGTCAAAGGGTGTTCTGCATGTTTTTTAAAAGAGTTTTGTTGTATCTGACCTTACATTTAGGCTTTTGATTCATTTTGAGTTTACTTTTTATGGTACTAAAGAGTATTCTAATTTTCCATAAAGCTGTCCAATTTTCAAAGCTACATTTACTGAAGATACTATCTCTCCTCCATTGTAGTCTTGCCTCCTTTGTTGTAGATTAATTGACCATAGGTGTGTTGGTTTATTTCTGGGTTTTCTATCCTGTTCCATTGATTTCTATTTCTATTTTTGTACCAGCACCAGAAAACAGTATGTTTTGATGAAGGTTCCCTCTATGCCCCGGTTCTGGAGAGTTTTAATCTTAAGTAGATGTTGAACTTTTGTGAAACCCTTTTCTGGATCTATTGAGATGATCATGTAGCCTTTATTTATTAATTTGGTGATGTGACATTTCACACTTTTTGATTGCAGAAATTGAAAATACCTTAAATCCCATTTGATCATGGTGTATGATCCTTTGAATGTATTGTTGGATTCAGATTGCTAGTAATTTTTTGAGGGTTCTTGCATCTAGATTCACCTGTAATATTGGCCTGTAATTTTCTTTTTTGTGATATCTTGTGTGGTTTTGGTATCAGGGTGATGATGGCCTCATAAAATGAGTTTGCAATATTTTCTTCTGCAATTTTTTTTGGAATAGTTTCAGAAAGATGGGCATTAACTCCTATCTAAACATATGATAAAATTTGCCTGTGATATACCATCAGGTCCTGAAAACTTTTGTTTATTGCAAGTTTTTTGAATCAGTTTCAATTTCATTATTTGCAATTGGTGTATTCATATTTTCTATTTCTTTCTAGTTCAGTGTTAGGAGATTGTATCTTTCTAAGAATTTGTCCATTTCTTATCAATTGTTCATTTTGCTGGCTTATAGTACTACATAGTGCTTGTAGTAGTCTCTTATTGTCCTTTGTGTTCCTGTGGTGTCAGTTATAACTTCTCATCTTTCATTTCCAATTTTATTGATTTGTTCCCTCTCTCTTTTTTCTTTATCAGTATGGCTAAACACATCAATTTTGTTCATTTTCTCAAAGAACCAGCTTTTAGTTTCACTGATCTTGATTATCATTTTCTTCATCTCTGTTTCATTTATTTCTGCTCTGATCCTTATGACTTAATTCCTTTTACTAATTTTGAGGTTCTTTTTTTGCTGTTGTTCCTGTTCTTATTTCTTTAGTTGCTTTAGGCGCAAAAGGTTAGGTTATTTATTTATGATTTTTCTTATTCTCTGAAGTAAGATTGTATTGCTATAAACTTCCTCTAAGAACTGCTTTTTGCTGAGTCCCATAGGTTTTGAATCATGATACTTTCATTTTCATTTGCTTTAGGTATTTTTTATTTACTATTTTCATTTCTTTTCATTCTTTTTTCTTTATTCTATTCTTTGGTAAAGAGTTCCATCATTCTGTCTTCCAGGTCACTTACCTATTCTGCTTCAGTTACTCTGCTATCCATTTCTCCTAGTTTATTTTTCATCTCACTTATTGTATTGCTTTTTAGTTCTTCTAGGTCTTTATTAAACATATCTTATATCTTCTTAATGTGTGCCTTCATTCTTTATCTGAGATCTTTGATTATCTTCACTATCATTCTTTTTCCCTGTAGATTGCATATTTCTACTTCACTTATTTGTTCTTCTGGGGTTTTATCTTTTTCCCTCTATGGGACATATTTCTCTACTGTCTTACCTTATCTAACTTTCTGTGGTTGCAGTTTCTGTTCCACAGGCTGCAGGTTCATAGTTCTTGTAGACACCCTTGGTGAAGGAGTATGTCTAAGAGGCCTGTGCAGACTTTCTGGTGAGAAGAACTACTTCCTGTCTATTGGTGGGTGGGGCTAGATATTGTCTCTCTGGTGGGTAGGCCCATGCTCGGGAAGACTTTAAGCATCCTTTCTGCTGGCGAGGGGGCTGAGTTGCTGCCCTGTTGTTTGTTGGGCCTGAGATATCCCAGTAAAGTAGTCTATAGGCTTTGGGTTATGGCAAGTCTTGTGAGAAAAATAGCAGCCTCCATGAGGACTCACACCAATGAATACTTGCCAGAGATGCCACTGCCAGTGTCTTTGTCCCCATCATGAGCATCAGTTGACCCCGAATCCGTGGATGACCCTCCAATAATAGCATGTAGATACAACCCAGTCTATAATGAGGTCATTTCTTTTTCCCCTGAGTCCTAGTGCACACTAGACATTGTGTGCACCCTCCAAGAGTGAAATTTATATTTTCCCTAGTCCTGCAGATTTCCTACAATCAAACTTTGCTTGCTTTCAAAATCAGATTCTCAGCGGGATTCTCCTGTTCCTGGACCCCCAGGACCCCTAGGCTGGAAGCCTGATGTGGGGTTTAGGATTTTCACTTCTGTGGGAAAACTTTTGTGGTTAATTATTTTCCAGATTATGGGTGCTTACTTGGCATGATACGATTTGATTTTACCATGATTGCCCTTTCCCCACAATCTTGTTGTGGCTTTTTCTCTGTCTTAGGGTGTAGGGTATCTTTTTTGGTAAGTTCCAGGATTTTTTCTTTTTTGGGGGCTGGGCGGGGGGCAGGGTGGTTGGTTGTTCAACAGTAAGCTGTGATTTTGGTGTTTTTGTAAAAAAGTTTGAGTTCACCTTCCTTCTATTCCACCATCTTGCTGGCCAATCAGCAATTATTTTATCCTAACAGTTAGAACCAGTCATGGAACAACTGACTAGTTCCAAATTGGAAAAGGAGTTTGAAAATGTTGTCTATTGTCACTCTGCTAATTTAACTTATACACAGAATACATCATGTGAAATACAGGGCTGGATGAATCACAAGCTGGAATCAAAATTGCTGGGAGAAATATCAACAATCTCAGATATGCAGATGATACCACTCTAATGGCAGAAAATAAAGAGGAACTAAAGAGCCTCTTGATGAAGATAAAAGTGGACAGTGAAAAAACTAGCTTGAAATTCAACATTAATAAAACTAAGATCATGGTATTCAGTCCAATCACTTCATGGCAAATAGAAGGGGAAAAAGTAGAAACAGTGACAGGTTTTGTTTTCTTGGGCTCCCAAATCACTGCAGATGGTGACTGCAGCCATGAAATTAAAAGACATTTGGTCCTTGGAAGGAAAGCTATGACAAAACTAGACATCATATTAAAAAGCAGAGACATCACTTTGAGGACAGAGGTCCATATAGTCAAAGCTATGGTTTTTCCAATAGTCACATATGGATGTGAGAGTTGGACCATAAAGAAGGCTGAGTGTTGAAGAATTGATGTTTTCAAACTGTGGTGCTAGAAAAGACCCTTGAGAGTTCCTTGGACTTTAAGGAGACCAAACCTGTCCATCTTAAAGGAAATCAACTCTGAATATTCATTGGAATGACTGAAGCTTTCAGCTGAAGCTGAAACTGTAATACTCTGGTCACCTAATGTGAAGAGCCAACTCGTTGGAAAAGACCCTGATGCTGGGAAAGATAGAAGTCAAAAGGAGAAGGAGGCAACAGAGGATTAGATGGTTAGATAGCATCACTGACTCAATGGACATGAATTTGAGTAAACTCTGGGAGATAGTAGAGGACAGGGGAGCCTGGAGTGCAAGTCCATGGGGTTGCAAAGAGTCAGATGTGACTTAGCAACTGAATAACAACAACAGCCATTTTATAACCAGTTGGTTTTATCTGCTGTTGATGGTTAGTTGCTAAGTCATATCCAACTCTTTTGTGATTCCATGGCTAAAGCCCATGAGGCTCCTCTGTCTATGGGATTTCCCAGGCAAGAATACTAGAATGTGTTTGTCATTTCCTTTTCCAGCAGACCTTCCCAACCCAGAGATCAAACCTGTGTTTCCTGCATTGGCAGGTGAATTCTTTACATGAGTTACCAGGGAAGCAGTTTTATCTATAGTCTTTTCATTAACAGTTTTACTGAGATGTAGATCATATACTATCCAGTTCATCCATTTATTCTGTACAATTTTTTTTCTGTACTTTCAGTGTGTTATATAACCATTATTACAACCAATTTTCAATTTCTTTTAATAACCCCCACCAAAATGCTGTACCCTTTAACAATCATTCTTCCTCCCATTTTTCTTATTCCTTCAACAGTCCTAATTAACCAATTATCTATTGTCTGACTATATGGTTTTGCCTATGAGGGACATTTCAAATAGGTGGAACCATACAATATGTGGTCTTTTGTGGTTGAATTATTTCACTTATCAGATTACAAGATTATCCATGTTGTAGCAAGCATCAGCTATTTATTATTTATTTATTTATTAGTTTATTTATTTATTGTTAAATAATATTCATACCACATTTTATTTATCATTGATAACTTGAACATTTGAATTATTTACACCTTTAAACTGTTATGAGAAATGCTACCTGAACAACTGCATACAAGTTTTGAGTTCATGTGTGTTTTAATTTCCCATATAGACATAGAAGTGTAATTGATGAGTAAAATCAAAACTTTTCTTTATCCTTTTGAGGAACCATCACACAGTTTTCCAAAATGGCTGTATGATTTTACATTTCAGTCAGCAGTATATGAAGGTTCCAATTTCTCCATATCCTTGATGACACTTGCTATTAACGTTTTGAAAAAGCAAGGGAGATTTAGAGAGGATATTCTCAAGGATTTGAAAGCTGAGCACTCTGAGAAATGCTACCGTCAACACAGATTTCTTCTCATCTGTCCCAACTCCAAATAACTTGTTTTTGTTGAGCCAACAGTCACTGGTAACTTTGGATGCCTGGGATTAAGTAAAACCTTGAATTGTTTTATTACCCTAGATTGAGGGTGTAGCACAAATATGTTTTCAAAGTTAAAATATGATTTTCAAGTATATAATTTTCTGTGTGACTTGAAAGTTGGGATGATCATTATTAAGATCCATATTTATGACCTAGAAAACTGTAAGAAATTAATCAAATCAGAGAAAAAATGGAGACAGCTATTATAACAGAACAGTCAAAGAGACAAGGCATATTTTTCAAATGGTAGAAGTTTTAAAGAGAGAGACAAAAAGTTTTGGGGAAGGATCAAGATTTAAAGAAATAGTAGAAGAAAATTTTCCTGAGTTTAAGAATGTTATGCCTTGAATTTGCTCATAGAAATTCAATTTCGAGCAATGATTAAAAAAAGAACCAAATAAAAAACAGTAAAACATTTAGTCATACAGTATAAAATTTTTCATCTATGCCAATGCCAAAAACCTTATAACCTCATAGGCAGAAGAATATGTTATTTACAAAGGAAAAATAAATCTGATAAACATTGGGCTTCTCATTTGTAATCCTGAGACAGGAGACAGTAAAATATCAACTACCAATGAAATGAAAAATGTAATAGATGGGTTAAAATGCTGATTTAATACAGAGAGAATTTGTAAACTGGAATTTGAAACCAAGAAAATTACTCAGGATGCAGCAAAGAGAGATAAAGACATAAAAGCTGGGTAGAGATTTTTAAAGCAATAAGCTTTTTGTATATCATTACATGATAATAAAATAATTTCTTTATCAGGAATCCTAAAAGTAAGCTTCAATTGATATAAAGCAAACAGAGCAAAGACTGATAAAACTTTAAAGAAATCATTAAACTGGAACCACATTGAGTTTAACATATGTCTCTTAGAAACTAGAACAATTAGGAAGAAAACATATGTATTAAGAATATTAAATGATAGAATAAAGTATCATTTTATAGACACCATACTGAATAAAACTATCCTTGTCTTTATGTCTGTCTATTGTCTATCTATCCAGCTAATCATACATATCCATGCACACACAATACATGCATTTTATTTTTGCACTTAATTCTTAGGTTATATATATATACGTATCAAGCATACATGCAGCATTTATAAAAATAGAAACAGAGATATACTTCTCCAAGTCCCACCACTTATTCCAGTTCATGCCAATCTCTATTTTATGCTCTCTCTGTTGCATTGAGGATTTGTATATGTGGTTGGTACATAATTGTGTTCTACTGAAACCTGTGAATTCAAAGGCTTCTTTTTCATGGCAGAATTACAAACTATTTGATTGCAGGTAATCTGAGGTATCCCTGAAATGAGGACTACTTCTCTTGTGTCTCTAATAACCTTCATAATTTCCACCATTAACTACATTCTATAGGTATAGTGATAACCCTGGGAATCAATAAAAAAAATGCTAAGTCGATGCCCTAGTGACGTAGGATTACAACTCACTGGTTGCTAGCCATGTTTTAATCCTATGCATGGATACGCTCAGCTAGTCCTGGTTCTGATTCTATAACTAAGTTTGCACTTTGAATTCTAACTTCAGCACGTGGACTCCGGTTTTAGAAGCTCAGTGATACTGTTTTTCCATGTTTGTTATACTGTTTCTGCTTGTTACATACTGCCATGACACCACTTCCAGCATCTGCTGGTTATCCTTCTTAGTCTTGCTTGAAAGAGCAGATGCCTTTCCCTCTTTATCAGGATATGAACATCTTACCCATGTAACCTGCTCCTCCAGTTTCCTGTAGCTCACACCTCCCAGATCCCCTCCGTTATTCATTTGCCTGTCAAATCTAGAAGATGCCATTGCTCCCTCAGTCTGTCAGGTCACCAGAATTCTAATTTTGATCCTCTTCATGTCTTCCTCAGCTCTTAGGAGAGGACTAAATTTATGGTAACCCCAATTATAATACTTGCTGCTGCTGCTGCTGCTAAGTCGCTTCAGTCGTGTCTGACTCTGTGCGACTCCATAGACGTCAGCCCACCAGGCTCCCCCGTCGCTAGGATTCTCCATGCAAGAACACTGGAGTGGGTTGCCATTTCCTTCTCCAATACATGAAAGTGAAAAGTGAAAGTGAAGTCGCTCAGTTGTGTCCGACTCTTCGCGACCCCATGGACTGCAGGCCACCAGGCTCCTCTGCCCATGAGATTTTCCAGGCAAGAGTACTGGAGTGGGGTGCCATCGCCTTCTCTGATAATACTTGCTACTGGATAATTAATATTTTAAAACTCAACATTCCTCTTCCTTCTTTGTCTTTAAAAGACTTTAAAAAATATCTGAAAAATCAGAGATTCTATCACTTTCTTAGGCAGTCCTGTGTTTTAGAGTCCTTTCCAAGATATACAAGTTCTAAAAATTGGAGTATGAATGCCAAAGAACACGTGATGGAAAGATGTTTATGCAAGCTAGGGTGAGAGCTTTGCAGCTCAAAATGATGTCTTCAAATCCCGCTGAAAAAACACCACTCTAACCCTGAAGCAACAATTTTCTCTCCAACATAAAGAGTTCTGTGATTAGAACTGTCCTGATTTGCTGCAAATACCTTTTTCAAAGGATTTTGGTGTGCCTCATATTTAAGCATTATTCATGTTAGCAGAGAAATTAAATTCCTCAAATCCTATTTAAGGCTGGGAATGGGGGGATGGAGAGCAAGGGAATTTACCCACTGATGCTAAAGTAGAAAACAGAGAGCATGACTTGCAGCTGTTCAGCTCCGTCTTAAGAAAACAAACCTCCTAACCAGCTAACACCAAACAGCTTTCACTCGGTTCCCATGGCAACACCTCCATCCTCTGGTGCCCATGGTGTCTCTAATGCCTCCAACTAGTTGGGTTCATTGGCACCTGCTCTCCTTGCCTGCTTTTGTCAAAACTTATTAGAATGAGAATCTTTCCTGATAGCACCACTGGGAGAAGAAAGCAAGCACATTTAGCTCACTGGGGATCTCTTTCAACTCCTAGTCATGCTAGCATCTTAGGCTTCCCAAGGAGGAGAGTTCTCTCCTGGGCTCACTGTGTCCTGTCCACAGACATGCTCACCCCGTCTTGCATGTTAAAGCAGTGAATTGGAAATGTAGGCCCCTCTGATAAGCTGTTCTTGCCCAGGACCTTTGTCATAGTCTATGCTACCTAGGTTTCCAATGCTTTGCAGGAGAAAGAAAAAGTTAGTACGAGGAGCAGGTGTTCTGATCCTTCGGGTACAATCAGCCAATGGGAGCAATCACTGGTGATGTAATGATCCTAAATTTTCCAGCTTGAGGACTTAGGGTGGGATTTGTGGGGGTTTGGATTTTCTCTGGCCTATATTGAACTAGATTTTTTCTCTGGCTATTTATGTCCTGCTACTTAAGTTCAGGTTTTCTCAAGAATACAAGGATGCTGCATTTAAGACAGGATTCAGAGAGAGCCAGGCAGGCTGGATAAAGCAGCAAGTGTGACAGCAAATTTCCTGTCTATAATCTGGTGGTGTGTTTTCATGTAACTTCCTGAGAGAGTGTATCAAGAGACCCCTTCCATCCTTCAAACTGAGCTGACCCCAGACCTAAAGGAGCATAGATTCCTTCATATCATCTCATACCTTCATTTCTTTAATTCAGTTAACAGTTACCTATTCAAACTCTCTAGCGCTGAGGAGGAACGAGGTGATCCTGGAGTTCTAAGGTGACAAACTATCCCAGTTTGCCACTGACAAGGGGATTTCATAGAAGCAGTACTTCCACCGCTAAACTTAGAAAAGTTTGGGGTCAATTGGTTTAATTATTTATCCAAAGTAAAGAATATAATAAATGTTTTGGAGAAAAAGAAGACTTCAGAATGAACTTTGTTGAGCAGAAAACTTCAGGGTCAAATAGAGGCATGTAGTACCCTTTGAGTCTAATAATTTTATTCCCTTGATAGCCTGTGATTTAAGATATATGTTCTATATTTAGTGGCCATAGAAACAAGCTGACTTTTTATGTGTTGAAAGACTGTTTGCCTCTTTTCTCAGGTTTGTAGCTCTTATGCTAATATCCTCTTATCTTTCCATTTGTGCTTTCCAAAGTAAATTTTTATTTCCAAAAGGAAATTAGTAAATGTTGGGGAATTTACTGAAGATTTCATTAGGGAAATAAAGAAAGGAAATTAAATGGCATTTCACTGAAAAATAAAATTAGATTTGTTATTTTGCCTGTTTCATTTCTTACTCATGCAGAAATGAGGTCAATTATAGTCCTCTTTCCAGAAGTTTTTAGAGCCAAAACCTCCATGTGATTATCCCTAATTTGTGTGAAACAACTAGGTTTTCCATGACTTCTTTCTTCAAACTTATGTAACCCTACCAAGTAAATGTATTTAAGTATGTGAAAGACATTCTATTTAGGATGCAGATTTTGTTTGTACTCAGTAAACAGCATTTGCCAGTAGGTAATACTTCATGGATCATAAACTTGTCGTGGCAAAGGGGCTTTCTTAACTTAGTGAGCTGTGACCCATGCTGTGCAAGGCCACCCAAGACAGTTGGGTCATAGTGAAGAGTTCTGACAAAACATGGTCCACAGGATGAGGGGACAGCAAACCACTCCAGTGTTATTGCCACAAGAACCCCATGAACTGTATAAAAAGACAAAAGATGTGACACTGAAAGATGAGGCCATCAGATCAGAAGGTGCCCAATATACTACTGGGGAATAAGAGAGGGCAATTACTAAAGCTCCTTAAAGAATGAAGGGGCTGGGCCAAGGCGGAAATGGTGCTCATTGGTGGATGTGTCTGGTGATGAAGGTAAAATCCAATGATGTAAAGAACAATAATGCATAGAAACCTGGAATGTTAGATTCATCAGTTAAGGTCAGAAGCGCAGTCATGTCTGCCTCTTTGCGACCCCATGGACTGCTTTCATGTCCATCACCAACTCCCAGAGCTTGCTCAAACTCATGTCCATTGAGTCAGTAATGCCATCCAATCATCTCATTCACTGTCGTCTCCTTCTCCTCCTGCCTTCAATCTTTCCCAGCATCAAGGTCTTTTCCAATGAGTCAGTTCTGTGTGTCAGGTGGCCAAAGTATTGGAATTTCAGCTTCAGCATCAGTCCTTCCAATTATTATTAAGGACTGATGTCCTTTAAGATTCACAGGTTTGATCTCCTTGCAGTCCAAGGGACTCTCGAGAGTCTTTTCCAATACCACAGTTCAAAAGCATCAATTCTTCCCCACTCAGCTGTCTCTATAGTCTGACTCTCACATCTATACGTGACTACTGGAAAAACCATAGGTTTGACTAGACAGACCTTTGTTGACAAAGTCATGTCTCTGCTTTTTAATATGCTTTCTAGATTGGTCATAGCTTTTCTTCCAAGGAACACATGTCATTTAATTTCATGGCTGCAGTCATCATCTGCAGTGATTGTGGAGCCCAAGAAAATAAAGTCTGTCACTGTTTCCACTGTTTCCCCATCTAGTTGCCATGAAGTGATGGGACCGGATGCCATGATCTTAGTGTTTTGAATGTTCAGTTTTAAGCCAACTTTTTCACTCTCCTCTTTCACTTTCATCAAAAGGCTCTTCAGATTCTCTTCACTTTTTGCCATAAAGGTGTTGTCATCTGTGTATCTGAGGTTATTGATATTTCTTCTGACAATCTGTATTCCAGTTTGTGCTTTATCCAGCCTAGCATTTTGCATGATGTACTCTGTACAGAAGTTAAATAAGCAGGGTGACAATATACAGCCTTTATATACACCTTTCCCAATTTGGAACCAGTCCATTGTTTCCATGCATGGTTCTAACTATTGCTTGTTGACCTTCATTCAGATTTATCAATAGGCAGGTAAGTTGGTCTGATAGTCCCATCTCTTGAAGAACTTTGTTGTGATTGACACAGTCAAAGACTTTGTGTAATCAATAAAGCTGAAGTACATGTTTCTTCTGGAACTCTCTTGCTTTTTCTATGATCCAACAGATGTTGGCAATTTGATCTCTGTTTCCTCTGCCTTTTCTAAATCCAGCTTGAACATCTGGAAGTTCACAGTTCACATACTCTTGAAGCCTGGCTTGGAGAATTTTGAGCTTACTTTACTAGCGTGTGAGATGAGTACGATTGTACAGTAGTTTCAACATTCCTTGGCATTGTGCTTCTTTGGGATTGGGATGAAAACTGACCTTTTCCAGTCCTGTGGCCACTGCTGAGTTTTCCAATTTGCTGGTATACTAAGTGCAGCACTTAAACAGGATCATCTTTTTGATATAGCTCAACTGGAATTCCATCATCTTCACTAGCTTTGTCCATAGTGATGCTTCCTACGGCCCACTTGACTTCACATTCCAGGATTCCTGGCTCTAGGTGAGTGATCACACCGTTGTGGTTATCTGGTCCATGAAAATCTTTTTTGTATAGCTCTTCTGTGTATTCTTGCCATCTCTTCTTAATATTTTCTGCTTCTGTTAGCTTCTGCTTCTGTTAGGTTCAAAAATCAAGGTAAATTAGATGTGGTCAACAAAAGGTAGCAAAAGTGAACATTGACATCTAGGAATCAGTGAACTAAAATGGATGGGAAAATAGGTGAATTTAATTCAGATGACCATCATATCTACTACTGTGAGCAAGAATCCCTTAGAAAATGGAGTAGCCCTCATATTCAAGGGAAGAGTCAGAAGTGCAGTACTTGTGTGCAACCTCAAAAACAATAGAATGACCTTGGTTCATTTCCAAGGCAGACCATACATCATTGTAATCCACGTCTATGTCACAAACACAAATGCTGAAGAAGCTGAAGTTACTGGCTCTATGAAAACTTACAAGATCTTCTAGAACTGAAAGCAAAAAAAAACCCAAAAAACAGTCTTTTCATCATAGACTATTGGAATTCAAAGCTACGAATTCAAGAGATACCTGGAGTAATGGGCAAGTTTGGCCTTGGAGTACAAAATGAAGCAGGGTGATGGCTAAAAGAGTTTTGTCAAGAGAACACATTGGTCATAGCAAATCCCCTTTTCCAACAACCCAAGAGATGATGATTCTACACAATGGACATCACCAAGTGGTTGATGCTTGGTGATACAAAGACTGATTATATTCTTTGTAGCTGAAGATGGAGAAGTTCTATCACTATCAGCAAAATAGGAAAAGGAGTACGTCAAGGCTGTATATTGTCACCCTGCTTATTTAACTTATATGCAGAGTACATCATGAGAAATGCTGGACTGGAAGAGACACAAGCTGGAATCTAGATTGCCAGGAGAAATATCAATAACCTCAGATATGCAGATGACACCACCCTTATGGCAGAAAGTGAAGAGGAACTCAAAAGCCTGTTGATGAAAGTGAAAGTGGAGAGTGAAAGAGTTGGCTTAAAGCTCAACATTCAGAAAATGAAGATCATGGCATCTGGTCTCATCACTTCATGGGAAATAGATGGGGAAACAGTGGAAACAGTGTCAGACTTTATTTTTCTGGGCTCCAAAATCACTGCAGATGGTGACTGCAGCCATGAAATTTAAAGACGCTTACTCCTTGGAAGGAAAGTTATGACCAACCTAGATAGCATATTCAAAAGCAGAGAAATTATTTTGCCAACAAAGGTCCATCTAGTAAAGGCTATGGTTTTTCCTGTGGTCATGTATGGATGTGAGAGTTGGACTGTGAAGAAGGCTGAGCACTGAAGAATTGATGCTTTTGAACTGTGGTGTTGGAGAAGACTCTTGAGAGTCCCTTGGACTGCAAGGAGATCCAACCAGTCCATTCTGAAGGAGATCAGCCCGGGGATTTCTTTGGAAGGAATGATGCTAAAGCTGAAACTCCAGTCCTTTGGCCACCTCATGCGAAGTGTTAACTCATTGGAAAAGACTCTGATGCTGGGAGGGATTGGGGGCAAGAGGAGAAGGGGATGACAGAGGATGAGATGGCTGGATGGCATCACTGAGTCAATGAACGTGAGTCTGGGTGAACTCCGGGAGTTGGTGATGGACAGGGAGGTCTGGCGTGCTGTGATTCATGGGGTTGCAAAGAGTCGGACATGACTGAGCGACTGATCTGTTCTGATCTGATCAGCAAAAACAAAATCTGGAGTTGACTGGCTCAGATCATGAGCTCCTTATTGAAAAATTCAGGCTTATATTGAAGAAAGTAGGGAAAACCATTAGGCCATTCAGGTAAGATCTAAATCAAATCCCCTATAATTATACAGTGGAAGTGACAAATAGATTCAAGTGATTAGATCTGGTAGACAAAGTGCCTGAGGATCTATGGACAGAGGTTCCTAACATTGTACAGGACGCAGTGAACAAAATCATCCCAAAGAAAAAGAAATGGAAGAAGGCAAAATGGTTGTTTGAGGAGGTTTTGCAAACAGCGGAAAAAAGAAAAGTGAAAATCAAGAGAAAAAGGGAACGATACAACAAACTGGAGGCAGAGTTCCAGAGAAGAGCAAGGCGAGGTACGAAGGTCCTCTTAAAACAACAGCGCAAAAAGAGAGACAAACAATAGAATGGAAAAAAACTAGAGATCTCTTCAAGACAATTGGTGATATCAAGTGAACATTTCATGCAAAGATAGGCACAATAAAGGACAGGAATGAAATGGACCTAACAGAAGCAGAAGAGATTAAGAACAGGTGGCAAGAACACAGAAGTACTATATAAAAAAAAGTCTTAATGACCCATATAACCACGATGGTGTGGTCACTCATTTAGGGCCAGACATCCTAGAGTCTGAAGTCAAGTGGGCCTTAGGAAGCATTACTACAAATAAAGCTAGTGAAAGTGATGGAACTCCACCTGAGCTACTTCAAATCCTACAAGATGATGAAAGATGATGCTGTTATAGTGCTGAACTCCATATTTCAGCAAATTTGGAAAACTCAGCTGTGGCCACAGAACTGGAAAAGGTCAATTTTCATTCCATTCCCAAAAAAGGGCAATGCCAAGGAATGTTCAAGCTACTGGCAGTAAGATTATGCTCAAAATATAATGGGCTTGGTTTAAGCTGTGCATGAACCAAGAACTGCTGGATGTACAAGCTAGATTTCAAGTAAGCAAAAGAATCTGAGATCAAATTGCCAGGATTTGTTGGATCATAGAGAAAGCAAGGGAATTCCGGAAAAAAAAATTTTTTGCTTCTGCTTCACTGACTACACTAAAGCCTTTGTCTGGATCACAATAAACTGTGAAAAATTCTTCAAGAGATGAGAATATCAGACTGCCTTATCTGTCTTCAGAGGAATCTGTATGCAGGTCAAGAAGCAACAGTTAGAATCAGACATGGAACAACGGACTGGTTCCAAATTGGGGAAGGATTACAAGAAGGTTATATAATGTTAACTTGCGTATATAATTTACATGCAGAGTACATCATGCGAAATGCCAGGCTGAATAAATCACAAGCTGGAATCAAGATTGCTGGGAGAAATATCAGCAACCTTAGATATCCAGATGATACGACTCTATAAAAAAGAAAAGACATCACTTTGCTGACAAAATTCCATATGGTCAAAGCTATCATTTTCCAGTAGTCATGTATGAGTGTAATAATTGGATCATAAAGAAAGCTGGGTGCTGAAGAATAGATTCTTTTGAATTGTGATGCTGGAGAAGAGTCTTGAAAGTCCTTTGGACTGCAAGGAGATCAAACCAGTGAATTCTAAAGGAAATCATATTTGAATATTCATTGGAAGGACTGATGCTAAAGCTGAAACTCCAGTACTTTGCCACCTGATGTGAAGAGCTGACTTATTGGAAAAGACCCTGATGCTGGGAAAGATTAAAGACAGGAGGAGAAGGGGGTGACAGAGGATGAGATGGTTGGATGTCATCATTAACACAACTGAAATGAGTTTGAACAAACTCTGAGAGATAGTGAAGGACACAGAAGCCTGGCTTGCTGCAGTCCATAGGTTCAGGAAGTGTTGAACAGGACTTAGCAAAGGAACAACAAAGAGGTAAGGGAATTCATGGAGGTTGTCAGACTTTATCTGGGCTTTGAAACTTAAGAACACTTTTATGAAAATTATTAAACTGTACACTAGTAATATATGCATTATGTGTGTGCTACATTTTATAAAATTTTAAGAAATATTTAATTGAAAATTTTTATGAGATGTACATATTATAATATACCTATTGCAATCAATAGCAGTTTCTTACTCTCTACTTCCCCACTTCAATTCCAGTTTTAAGTTTTTTAGTTGTTTCTTCATTTATTTAAAGGTGTTTTCCTAAATGACAAATTTACACTTCTGTTTCCTGACTTTTAAAATTTTTCTCTCTAGACTTACTACTCTATGAAAAAAGATTTAACGTGTATATTACCACCATCACACACATTCACACAATTTCATTTCTTTTGTATCATATTCTCTCCTTTGAATATATGATTGTTTTTTCATCTTATTTTTTTCTGAGTATCATTAATCTGAACTCTATGTCAGAGATGTAAAACATATTTAACTTTTGTCTCATTAAGATGAACTTGTTTTACAAAATAGCACTGACATATTTTCCTTGGAGACTTCCCTCTGGAATTTTGTGTTCAATAGCTACTATCTGAAATCTTTGTTTGCTGGTGCAACTTCACAGTTATTTTCATGAGATCTCTGTCACTGTTACTTGAGGGAATTTTTCTTCATATTTCTTTTTGATGCCAAGATCCCAAGTATTCCTTTCTTTTATGACTGACTTTGAGGAAATATTTTCCTGTGTTTTCATACATATTTTAGAAGCATCTTGTAAATTTCTGCAAAAAACTTAATGAGATTTTGATTAGGATTGCATTAAATAGGTTAGTCAGGAAGAAACTGACATCTTGAACACATTAGGTTTTCTAATTTATAAATATGGTGCACATTCAGTTTCTTCAGTTCTGTCTGACTCTTTGTGACCTTGTAGACTGTAGCCTGCTGGGCTCCTCTGTCCATGGGGTTCTCCAGGCAAAAATACTGGGGTGTGTTGCCATGCCCTCCTTTAGGGGCTCTTCCCAACCCAGAGATCAAACCCACATCTCCTGCATTGCAGACGGATTCTTTACCCACTGAGACACCTGGAAAGCTCCATAAATATGGTATATGTCAATAACTTTTTAGGTCTTAGATTTTTTTCACCAGTGGCTTATGGTTCCAGCATACAGCTCTTTCATATATTTCATAATATTTATACATGGTTTTCTATAGCTCATGATTTTGGAGCTATAATAAATTATATTATTCCATTCATTTTAATCTTTAATTGGTCACTGCTACTGTATAGAATTTAAATAGACTCTTGCATATTTACTTTGTATCCTATGCCCTTACTAAAATCACTTTTCAGTTCTATTAGCTTTTAGTCATCTTCTGCGATTTTTAAGTCTCAAAATGAATATGTTTTATTTTGTTCTTTCCAATCTGTATGACTGTTGTTTCTTTTCTGCCCTATAACACTGGCTAGAGTCTCAAGTAGAATGTTGAATAAGAGTGATAACAATTTGTTGTTCAGTCACTTAGTCATGTCTGACTTTTTGTGACCCCATGGACTGTAGCACCCCAGGCTTCCCTGTCCTCCCAGAGCTTGAGTCAGTGATGCCATTCAACCATCCCATCTCCTGATATCCCCTTCTCCTCCTGCCTTCACTTTTTCCCAGCATCAGAATCTTTTCTAACAATAATAACAGTGTGATAATAATAAGATAATATTATAAGATGAGTGATAATAATGAGTGTGATTTCAATAAGAGTTTATATTTTGTCTTCTGATTTTTCTTGAGAAGAGTTCAGTCTTTCACCTTTAAGTATGATGTTAAGTACAGGATTTATTTATTTTTAGATGTCATTTATTATGTTATCTTTCAGTTTGGGGAAATTGTTTAAAATTGTTTCTTTAGTATAATTTTGCTTTCCATTTTTCTATTTTCTTATTCTATACCTGTGGCGGATTCATTTTGATATTTGGCAAAACTAATACAGTTATGTAAAGTTTAAAAATAAAATTAAATTAAAAAAAAATAAAAAATAAAAAAAAATAAAAATAAAAAAAAAAGAAAAGACTAAAACTCAAAATAATTAAATAGTGAATCCTCAGATTGATCTGCTTTTCATGTTTGTTTCTTATCTATCTCTTTAAAGAACAGCTTTATTGTAATGTAATTTAAAAACTGTATAATTCACCTGTTTGAAGTTCAATGATGTTGAGTAAATTTACAGAGTTTTCCAGAGATGATAACAATTTAGTTTTAGAACATTTCTACCACTCTCAAATAATCTTCATATGCCACTCCCATCAATCTCAATCCTCAAATCTAGACTCAGGCAACAAATAATCTTTTTCTTCATTGAACTTCCTCTGTATCTTTGTCAAAAATCAGTTGACCATACATTCATGTACTCTTAACTCTTCCATTTATCTTTATGTTTATTCCTATGTCAGTTTGTTTTATAGATAATTTTAAAATCGAAAAAGTTCTCCTAATTCTTTTATTTCAAGGATTTTTTTTTACATTTTATAGATTTTAGCATCAGCATGAACTTGTCAATTTCTCCAAAAATACCTGCTCAAATTTTGTTATGGATTGCATTTAACCTATAAATCTGTAGCTATTTATGTAGTTATTCCCTTATGGTAATGCATCATTTCTGTCTGGTTATTTTCAATATAATTTCTGCTATTTTTAGTTATCAGAAATTTGACTTTATGTTTGGCATGGATTTGTTTTTTGTGTAAACTCTTTTGGAGTCATTGAGGTCCTTAGGTTACCTTCATTTATTTCTCAAATTTAGGAAGTTTTCAAGGTACTATTTCTTCAAATATTTTATTGGCCTCAAAACACTTTTCCTTTCCTTATTGGATTTTGACTACCTGAGTGGTAGTTAGGTCGCTAAGCTGTTTCTAAGTCTTTGTGACCCCATGGATGGTAGACACCTGAGCATTAGACTTTTTATTAATTTTCGAGGTTTTAGGGTTTCTTTCTTTTTTTCCTGTTTTGATTGAATTATTTCTATTGATCTACCTTCAAGCTCACTGATTCTTTCCTCTGTCAGTTTTATTATTATGTTGAGCCCATTTAGAGTTTTTTCCAGTAGCTGTTTTTTTTTTTTTTTTTAATTCTAAAATTCTTTTTTTATAGCTTCTAATTCTTTGCTAAGATATTTTAATTTTCAAGCATGTTTATAATTACATAGAGCATTTTGATAGTTGTTTTAAAATCTTGTAAATAATTCCAACATCTCTCTCATCTCTGTATTGACATGTGTTGATTGTCTTTCCCATTTGAGGTGGGATTTTCCTGGTTTTTGATATGGCAAGTAAACTTGGCTTTTATTCTGGACATTTTCAGTATTATGTTTAGTTTTTATTTTAATATAATATCTAAGCAAGCAATAAGTGTATTTAGGTTTAGAATACATATCTTGTTGTAGTTTTGTTGAAAATGGTTCAATTGTCAATTGAGTTTTCAAAATCTTACAGTTTCTACTCTGTCTAGTTTGTATGATCCCAGATGCTAGTCTGAAACCAGGCAGTGTTCCATACTATGGTTGAAATCTCACAACTTTTGCTGTGTTGATTCTAGCTTGTTTCACCATGAAATGTCCACGTTTTTGCTTGAAATTTTATACACAAATTTAAAGAATCCTTTTCATTAGCTCCTCCTCGCCATAATCCAGTCCACACACTGTATCGATGTAAACAGATGGGATATTCAATGAAAGCACACGGGATTGATATTTGCTTAATTTTAAGCAAAGATAGACAATGTGGCTTTTCCTTCCCATTTGGAGAGGGAAAGGGGAGATTTTTCTGTTGGCCTTAGTGTACTGGGAATTATAAACAGGGTTCTGACTCAGGGTCCCTGAAGCACCAATGGGATGGGATGGGAACATTCTTCTTTCTCATTCTTTGATTGGAGAAAATAGGCTTTTCTGCAAGATCTTTTCATCTGTTTCCATTGGCATTCATGGATTATGGATGGCTCCATCACTCTCAGTGGGATATATATAGCAGAGGTTTGCAAACTGTGAGTTGCAGGCCAAATCTGACAACTATCTGGTTTTTAAAATAAAGTTTTATTGGAATGCAATCATGCGTTTTTTGCTATGAAGGAAGAATTGAGTAGTTTTGACAGAGACCATAGAGACTGTAAATATGAAACTATTTACTGTCTGACCCTTAATAATAAATATTTTCTGACCTCTGCCATATAGAAAGAGAAACTAGAAAATATGAAAAAGTAGAAATAAATTTGATGAAACTCATCACTTCATTTTCCTTTGAATCTTGATTTTCAAAACTGCCTTATTTTCAATGCTTTCAAAAGCAAAAATTCATAGATAATTAATTTTCAGATTCTTTTCCTTATAGATTATTGAAGAATATTGAGTGAAGTTCCCTGTGCTATGTAGGAGGACATTGTTGTTTATCTATTTTATGAATAATATTATGTATATGTTAATCCCAACTTCCCAATTTATCCCTCCCTTGACTTTTCCCCTTTTTAACTATAACTTTGCCCCATAAATCTGTGAGTCTGTTTCTGTTTTATAAATAATTTTACATATGAAAATGAAAAACAAAAATCATGGATAAACTTAAGATGAAAGTTAGATAACAGGTTTGCTCATATACTTTAAGTTACAAGCCTATAGGAACAAACCACCAACAGCTACAGGAACTAGAGAGCCTCACACAAAGTTACTATATGAAGTAGAAGAGATCAAGGAGAATAATAACATCTTTCCAGGGAGTAAAATAATTCCAGAAAGACATACTTAATAGATATATGACAACTATAAGTACTATGTTTAAAATATATTAATAAAATTAAATAAGTAATTTGTTGTTCAATTGCTCAGTAGTGTCTGACTCTTTGTGACCCC
The DNA here is from genome assembly GCF_019923935.1 of Bubalus bubalis. Taxonomy (NCBI): domain Eukaryota; kingdom Metazoa; phylum Chordata; class Mammalia; order Artiodactyla; family Bovidae; genus Bubalus; species Bubalus bubalis. The sequence goes on from NC_059178.1 coordinate 43,290,775, forward strand.
ATGGACTGCAGCACACCAGGCTTCTCTGTCCTTCACCATCTCTCAGAGCTTGCTCAAACTCAAGTTCATTGAGTTGGTGATGCCATCCAACCATCTCATCCTTTGTCATCCCCTTCTCCTGCCATCAGTATTTCCCAACATCAGGTCTTTTCCAGTGAGTTGTCTCTTCACATCAGGTGGCCACAGTATTGGAGCTTCAGCTTCAGCTTTGGTCCTTCCAATGAATACCCAGGGTTGATTTGTTTTTAGGACTGACTGGTTTGATCTCCTTGCAATTCAAGGGACTCTCAAGAGTATTCTCCAACACCACAGTTTGAAAGGTTCAACTCTACAGCACTCAGCCTTCTTTATGGTCCAACTCTCACATCCATAGTAAGATAGGAGAGTACACATATCAGAATGATAAAAATGTAGAACTAGGTGACAGAATTCAAGAATTCAAAATCTAAGTAACCATACCTGCTTTCCTGTTCTTGATCTTGAATTTGGAATTAATGTTAAAGTGGCTTGATCAAAAGAAAATTACTATTTTTCTATTCTATAATTGATCTTCACAATGAGCTAGATGCCAATTCATGTTCATATATCGTTTAGTGCTTCAGCATATGCAGAAGTGCTCACATAAATCTAGGAGATGAAAGCAGATGCCACATGAAGCTGAGACTGGAAGATCAGGCCTTCTGGACACATGGTCTCTGATTATTGAAAACTGACAGATTGAAAGGGTTCCCTACATCAAAGCATTCTACTAATATTTATAATATTCACCCTTTTCTTTTGTTTTTACCTACCTCACTGCTCAAGCTTTGGTTTCATAAAAAGCAATACATTTAAAACTTTTCAGTGTTTCTCTGGTAACATGCTACCTTCTTGCAAGTACCATTAATAGCTTCTTTTCTTAGGAGGATAAGAACAAAAACAGGTTAGTTATGGGATCCTATGCCAGAGGTGACTGGTGCTAAACCCACTTCCACTGCTTTTGTTTGAGTATCTTTGTCTGCAGAATATTGCAAAAATTAAATAAAATAATGTACCTAGAGCACTTAGAAAAAAAGAAATTAATGCTAAAGTAAATGGAAATTATTTGTTCTAGCTCTGTGAAGAATGCTGTTGGTAGCTTGATAGGGATTGCATTGAATCTATAGATTGCTTTGGGTAGTATACTCATTTTCACTACATTGATTCTTCCAATCCATGAACATGGTATATTTCTCCATCTGTTAGTGTCCTCTTTGATTTCTTTCACTAGTGTTTTATAGTTTTCTATATATAGATCTTTAGATTCTTTAGGTAGATATATTCCTAAGTATTTTATTCTTTCCGTTGCAATGGTGAATGGAATTGTTTCCTTAATTTCTTTTTCTGTTTGCTCATTATTGGTGGGAATGCAAACTAGTACAGCCACTATGGAGAACAGTGTGGAGATTCCTTAAAAAACTGGAAATAGACATGCCTTATGATCCAGCAATCCCACTGCTGGGCATACACACTGAGAAAACCAGAAGAGAAAGAGACACGTGTACCCCAATGTTCATCGCAGCACTGTTTATAATAGCCAGGACATGGAAGCAACCTAGATGTCCATCAGCAGATGAATGGATAAGCAAGCTGTGGTACATATACACAATGGAGTATTATTCAGCCATTAAAAAGAATACATTTGAATCAGTTCTAATGAGGTGGATGAAACTGAAGCCCATTATACAGAGTGAAGTAAGCCAGAAAGAAAAACACCAATATAGTATACTAACGCATATATATGGAATTTAGAAAGATGGTAACAATAACCCTGTGTACGAGACAGCAAAAGAGACACTGATGTATAGAACAGTCTTATGGACTCTGTGGGAGAGGGAGAGGGTGGGAAGATTTGGGAGAATGGCATTGAAACATGTAAAATATCATGTATGAAATGAGTTGCCAGTCCAGGTTCGATGCACGATACTGGATGCGTGGGGCTGGTGCACTGGGACGACCCAGAGGGATGGAATGGGGAGGGAGGAGGGAGGAGGGTTCAGGATGGGGAACACATGTATACCTGTGGCGGATTCATTTTGATATTTGGCAAATCTAATACAGTTATGTAAAGTTTAAAAATAAAATAAAATAAAAAATAATAAAAAAAATAAAACCAGCTTGAACATCAAAAAAAAAAAAAAAAAGTAAATGGAATACAAAGTAAATGAAAATGACAAATAATACCAGTGGAAAAATTAAAGGTAAGATTAAAGAAAAACTTGTTGAAGGAAGTGAGAGATCAAAGACAAGCACAGAAGATACAATTTATAATAAGAGGTCCTGAAAAGGAAGCCAAGGCAAGAAAAGAGAACAAATGTCAAAATCTGTTGTTCAAGATAAGTTTCTGTAATGATGTTTAGAAAATACCCATTGAAGAAAATAGCAGGCACTTGATAATATTGATCCAGAATGACCAGAAACAAGATGCATTCTATTTATAATATTGGTCTTTAAAGAAAAATAATTAAAAATACTTTGGATATCTAAGGGGAAAAGGGCATATAATTATAAGGAAAACAAAATTAGTTTACTATTAGACTTCTTGTAGTAATGTTTTATGTCAAAAAGCTATTAACATATTTAAAATGTTTAAGGGAAAGAAACACAATTTTATGTTCAGTAAAGTTAAGTTTTAAATATAAAATCACATTTAAGAAGTTATCAGCATACAAAAGCTCAGAGGATACTGTTCTTTCCTAAGGAATTTACTAGAAATCAAGATTCAGGCAACCAAAATGATTAAAAAGTAAAAAAAAAAAAATACACAGATGCAGTTGTAAGGGGGAATTATTTTAAGAGATATTTCTAGCTCAGTAGTAAGCATTCTGGAGTTCAAATTGTGGTCTTGAAATACTATCTCTTGTTGAAAGCAATGAAGATTTGTGAAGAAATGTCTGAATCTAGAATGTCTATCTGGAATTCCTTGTCATTTGATAGCAATAAATCCATCAAAATCTTCTAGAATTGAAGTGAAGTGAAAGTAGCTCAGTCATGTCTGACTCTTTGTGACCCCATGGACTGTACAGTCCATGGAATTCTCCAGGCCAGAACTTTTCTTCTTTTCTTTTAATTTCATGGCTGCAGTCAACATCTGCAGTGATTTTGGAGCCCCCAAAAATAAAGTCAGTCACTGTTTCCACTGTTTCCCCATCTATTTACCATGAAGTGATGGGACCAGATGCCATGATCTTCGTTTTCTGAATGTGGAACTTTAAGCCAACTTTTTCACTCTCCCTTCACTTTCACTAAGAGGCTCTTTAGTTCTTCACTTTCTGCCATATGGTTGGTGTCATCTGCATATCTGAGGTTATTGATATTTCTCCCGGCAATCTTGATTCCAGATTGTGCTTCCTCCAGCCCAGTGTTTCTCTTGATGTACTCTGCATGTAAGTTAAATAAGCACGGTGACAATATACAGCCTTGACATACTCCTTTTCCTATTTGGAACTAGTCTGTTGTTCCATGTCCAGTTCTAACTGTTGCTTCCTGACCTCCATATAGGTTTCTCAGGAGGCAGGATCATCACTATGAACAAAGCTAGTGGAGGTGATGGAATTCCAGTTGAGCTATTTCAAATCCTGAAAGATGATGCTGTGAAAGTGCTGCACTCAATATGCCAGCAAATTTGGAAAACTCAGCAGTGGCCACAGGACTGGAAAAGGTCAGTTTTATTTCCAATCCCAAAGAAAGGCAATGCCAAAGAATGCTCAAACTACCGCACAGAGTTGTCAACAAATTTCAAAAGACTGTAGTGCACTCAGAGCATGTCCATTAATCATAATCAAATTTGATCTGCAATAACTGAAATGTTAACCTAAAAATAATTTTGGTTGAAAATAAAAGTATACCTCTAAATAACCTATGGCTCAAAAAACAAATTACAATAGAAGACATAAATATGTTAAAACTGAGAAGATAAGTAAATACTTTGTATCAAACTTGTGATATTTAACTAGAGTAGTGCCTTGTGCGTGCGTGCTTAATTGCTCAATCAAGTCTGACTCTTTGTGATGCCATGGACTCTAGCCCACCAGGGTCCTCTATCCACAGGATTAATCTGGCAAGAATTCTGGAGTGGGTTTCCATTTCCTTCTCCAGGGCATCTCTCTGACCCAGGGATCAGACTCAAATCTCCTGTAGCTCCTGCATTGGCTGGCAGATTTTTTACCACTGAGCCACCTGGGAAGCCCAGTGCTTTTTGTGTTCTGTCTAAAATGTTATTGCCATAACCAAGGTTATAGACATTTACTCCTAAGTTATCTTCCATAAGTTTTATTGTTTGGCTTTGACATTTAATTCTATGATACATTTCAAGTTAGTTTTTGTAAAAGGTCTGTGTCTATATTCTTTTATTATTACTTTTTTTGTAGGGGGATGTTCAGTTTTTACAGCATCATATTTGTGTGTTTGAAAAGACAATAATTTCTCCATCAAGTAACCTTTCCTTCATCAAAGATGAGTTGACTTTGACTGATCAGTATTGATGTGGGTCTATTCCTTTGATTTCTAATATGTTTCACTGGTTTATTTTTCTTTTTTTTTTTTTTTTTTAATTTTATTTTATTTTTAAACTTTACATAACTGTATTAGATTATTTTTCTTTACCTTCACAAGTACCACTCTGCCATAGCTTACAGTAAGTCTTGACATTGGGTACTATCAGTTCCCTAACTTTGTTCTTCTTCATTACTATGGTGGCTCTTGTAGGACTTTTGCCTTTCCATATTAGCTTTAGAATCAGTTGTCAATATACACAGAACAACTTATTAGGGCCTTGATTGAAGAGATATAATTTTTTGGGGTCATAACATTTCCTGAAACACTAAGACTAAGCACTCTGGAGCTTAGAAAGTCTTTATGAAACCCATGCTCTTCAGTCATACCTAGACTGATGCATTCTATCAAGTTGTCAGGACTATTATACATTTCACCAGACAACGTAAAATTCCATTAGCAAAGCAATATGAAATGTTTTTGGCATAAAAGCAAGTGAAGTACATTTATATCATCCTTTAGGAAGAAATTGTTCTGCACAAGTTGATATTGCAGATAACTGAGGATTACTTTTGGTAACCTTAGTAGTCCATAGATTTCATTGAACTCCAAAGTCCTGTGTCAAAAAAAAAGCGTTGTTTTCTCCATCCCCTGACTTTTCACCCTTTTCTGTCTTTAGCTACTTTGTACAGAATTAGTAAGACTCTATAATCAAAAATAGGAAAATAAAGATGATATGTGCATTACTCAAGTAAGAGAGAGTACTTAAACTTGGGTAGAAGAAAAAACATAAGAAATCCTATAAGGCAAAAGGATTGGAGACTGAGTTGTCAGAGAAAAATCCACAGCATTTCACAAAATGCTGAGATGACTGAGCAGAGATCCTGGTGCCTGTGCTGAGATGAGGGAAAAGTAGAGGCTTGTCCAGAGAGGTGAGGGTGGAGCAGAGTTGACAGGGGAGGCTTGCTAAGAGAGTTAAGAGGTCAAGTTCAGTATTAGCCTCTTTATCAGAAGTATAGACTTATTTCTGTCAGTCTGGAGTGATTAAAAATAATAAAACTAGTATTTCCCACAGATCCAGTTTTTAGGCTATTAAACCACATGGTGTGCAGAGAAACTCTGTTAACTGGGATGATGTTTGGAGGGGGAAAGAGCCAACTCACTGGAAAAGCCCCTGATGCTGGGAAAGATAGAAGGTAGGAGGAGAAGGGGTTGACAGAGGGTGAGATTATTTGATGGCAATCATCAACTCAATGGACATGAGTTTGAGCAAGCCCCGGGAAATAGTGAGGGACAGGGAAGCCTGGCGTACTGCAGTCCATGGGTTCACAAACAGTTGGACATTACTGAGTTACTGAACAACAACAACAACAACATCTATTTCCATGCTCCTCTCTCCATTCCTCCCATCCTCTCCTTCCTACCCCCAACCCTGCTCCATGTCCTCAAGTTTGTTCTCTATGTGTCCGTCTCAACTGCTGCCTTGCAAGTAGGTTCATCTGCTGCTGCTGCTGCTAAGTCGCTTCAGTCGTGTCCGACTCTGTGAGACCCCATAGATGGCAGCCCGCCAGGCTCCCCCATCCCTGGGATTCTCCAGGCAATAACACTACAGTGGGTTGCCATTTCCTTCTCCAATGCATGAAAGTGAAAAGTGAAGGTGAAGTTTCTCAATAGTGTCCGACCCTCAGTGACCCCATGGACTGCAGCCTACCAGGCTGCAGGCTCCGTCCATGGGATTTTCCAGGCCAAGAGTACTGGAGTGGGGTGCCATTGCCTACTTCGAGTAGATTTATCAGTACTATCTTTCTAGATTCCATATAAAGCATTAATATACAACACTTGTTTTTCTCTTTCCGACTTATTTCACTCTGTATAATAGGCTCTAGGCTCATCCACCTCATTAGAACTGACTCAAATATGTTCCTTTTAATGGCTGAGTTATATTCCATTGTATATGTGTACCACAGCTTCTTTATCTATTCATCTGTTGATGGGCATCTAGGTTGCTCCATGTCCTAGCTATTGTAAATAGTGCTGCAATGAACTTTGAAGTACATGTGTCTTTTTCAATGATTTTCTCTGTGTAGATGCACAGTAGTGTGATTGTTGAGTCATATGGTAATTTTATTCCTAGTTTTTAAAGCAATTGATGCACGATACTGGATGCTTGGGGCTAGTGCACTGGGACGACCCAGAGGGATGGTATGGGGAGGGAGGAGGGAGGAGGGTTCAGGATGGGGAACACATGTATACCTGTGGCAGATTCATTTTGATATTTGGCAAAACTAATACAATTTTGTAAAGTTTAAAAATAAAATAAAATTAAAAAAAAAAGAAAAATAAAGCAATCTCCATACTGTCTTCATAGTGCTTTACCAATTTACGTTTCCATCCATGGTACGAGAGGGTTTCACTTTCTCCATACTCTCTCCAGCATTTATTGTTTGTAAATTTTTTTAATGATGGCCATTCAGACTGGTGTAAGGTGATATCTCATAGTAGTTTTGAGAAAGATCTCTTTCTCTAATAATGAGTGATATTGAGCACATTTTTATGTGTTTATTATCTATCTGTATGTTTTCTTTGGAGAAATGTCTGTTTAGGTCTTCTGCCTACTTATTGATTGGATTGTTTGTTTTTCTGGTATTTTTTGAATGAGCTTCTTGTATATTTTGGAAATCAATCCTTTGTCAATTGTTTCATTTGCTATTATTTTCTCCCATTCTGAGGGTTGTCTTTTCACCTTGTTTAAGGTTTCTTTTTGCTGTGCAAAAGCTTTTAAGTTTAATTAGGTCCCACTTGCTTATTTTTGTTTTTATTTCCATTACTCTAGGAGATGGGTCATTTAATTGGAGGATAATTGCTTTACAATATTGTATTGATTTCTTTCATATACCAACATGAATCAGCCATAGGTATACATATATACCCTTCCGCCTGAGTCACCCTCCCACCTCTCACTCAATTCCACTCCTCTAAGATGTCACAGAGCACTTGATTTGAGCTCCCTGCATCATACAGTAAATTTCCACTGGCTATCTAGTTTTACAGATGGTAATGTATATATTTCAATGCTACTCTCTCTATTCATCCCTTCCTTTCCTTCCCCCACGGTGTCCATAAGTTTTTTCTAAATGGTCCCCATTTGAGTACTCCAGAAAATGTTTCTGATTCTTCACATGTCTTGCTGGAAGGGTTCATTTCTTTGCTTTCTTTCTTATTTCTATTCAGTATCAATCTTGTTTAACTGTACAATTGGCTGTTTTCAGTTTTTGTATGTTGGGATTAATCATCAAAGTTATTAAAACTTGTTTGTAAGATGTAAGTTCATAGAGTGTGAGTTTTTGAGACAAGGATTTTCATCTGTGGGTCAGGATCCATTAATGGGTTTGAAAATCAATTTGGTGGTAAGGATTCACTTTTATTATTGAAATAAATAGAGTAGAATATAAAATATAATTGAATATATTTTGTTCATCACATCTTGCAAGTGTAAACATTTTGTGAAATTCAGTGTTTATATAATGGTAGAAAATGTAAGTGATGAGTTATTACATTGATGTGACCCATATAAAAATTAATAGAATAAGTTTTAAAATGTCAGATTAAAAAAAAATGTCAGATTTTTGATATGCATTTTTTTAAAAAAAATTACCACCTTATTCTTTATTCTTCTAGATTTTTGCAAGTACTTAAGGGAAAGAATATGTTATCTCCATGCAAAACCTTATCTCCTCCTCTTACTTTAAACTCATTAGGAAAGGGCCCTTTTAGACCTCTAGTACCTACAATAGAGTCACTTTTAAAGAATAACCTTTGCTGAAAGAATGAAAAATCAGTACAAATCTGACATACTCTTGAGGTGATAATTATGATAAAGACATACTTTTAGCAGTCTCAGAAGTGGGAACAAGTCTCAGAGAGAAAGAATGAGATGGGACGAGACCTATATTCATCTGTGCAGAATTTTGGGTAGACATATGGGTCTGGAAGTGTCTTCATTCTTGACAATTGCTTTACTTTGATATGTTTAAAACAGCAGATTAGTCTCCAAAAGAGTATATGTCTCTCTAGTTAGAATGAAGTTGCATTTTCAGTTAAAGGCATTACAGGGTCATTGAGATTGTTTCTGTGCCTACTCCAGCTTCGTGTGGAAGGAAATCAGGTGGGGGATCTTTGGCAGGAGTCTGAGTCTAAACAAAAATAATTAGATAGTATTAGAGCATTTTGGAGAAGGCAATGGCACCCCACTCCAGTACTCTTGCCTGGCAAACTCCATGGATGGAGGAGCCTGGTAGGCTGCAGTTCATGGGGTTGCTAAGAGTCAGACATGACTGAGCGACTTCCCTTTCACTTTTCACTTTCATGCATTGGAGAAGGAAATGGCAACCCACTCCAGTGTTCTTGCCTGGGGAATCCCAGGGACGGGGGAGCCTGATGGGCTGCTGTCTCTGGGGTCGCACAGAGTCGGACACGACTGAAGCGACTTAGCAGCAGCAGCAGCAGAGCATTTTGGGCTTCCCTGGTGGCTGAGAGTAAAGAATCTGCCTGCAATGCAGGGGACCTGGGTTGGATCCTGGGTTGGGAAGATCACCTAGAGAAGGGAACAGCAACCCACTCCAGTATTCTCACCTGGAGAATTCCATGGACAGAGGAGCCTGTTGAGCTACAGTTCAAGGGCCGAAAAGAGTCAGACAAAACCGAGTGACCAACACACAAAGACACAGCATTTCACATATTAGCAAGGTTATGCTCAAAGTCCTTCAAGCTAGGCCTCAGCAGGATGCGAACCAAGAGCTTCCAGATGTACAAACTGGGCTTAGAAAAGGAAGACGAACCAGAGGTCAAATTGCCAACATTCGTTGGATCATGGAGAAAGCAAGCTAGTTTCATAGAAACATCTACTTCTGCTTCATTTACTAAAGAAGTCTTTGACAGTGTGGATCATAACAAACTGTGGAAAAGTACCAGACCACCTTACCTGTCTCCTGAGAAACCTGTATACAGGTCAAGAAGCAACACTTTGAATTCGACATGGAATAACTGATTGGCTCAAAATTAGGAAAGGAGTATGGTGAGGCTATATGTTGTTACCCTGCTTATTTAACTTATATGAAAAGTACATTATGTGAAATGCCAGGCTGGATGAATCATAAGTTGGAATCAAGGTTGCCAGGATAAATATCTGCAAGCCACATACACAGGTAATATCACTCTAGTGGCAGAAAGTGGAAAGGAACTTAATGAAAGTGAAAGAGGAGAGTGAAAAAGTTGGCTTAAAATTCAACATTCAAAAAACTAAGATCATGGCATCCAGTTCCATCACTTCATGGCAAATAGAAGGGGAAAAAGGAAATAGTGACAGATTTTTCTTTTCTTGGCCTCCAAAATCACTCTGGGCAGTGATGGCAACCATGAAATTAAAAGATGCTTGCTCATTGGAAGGAAAACTGTGACAAAGAGACACGTGTACCCCAATGTTCATCGCAGCACTGTTTATAATAGCCAGGACATGGAAGCAACCTAGATGTCCATCAGCATATGAATGGATAAGAAAGCTGTGGTACATATACACAATGGAGTATTACTCAGCCATTAAAAAGAATACATTTGAATCAGTTCTAATGAGGTGGATGAAACTGAAGCCCATTATACAGAGTGAAGTAAGCCAGAAAGAAAAACACCAATATAGTATACTAACGCATATATATGGAATTTAGAAAGATGGTAACAATAACCCTGTGTACAAGACAGCAAAAGAGACACTGATATACAGAACAGTCTTATGGACTCTGTGGGAGAGGGAGAGGGTGGGGAGATTTGGGAGAATGGCATTGAAACATGTATAATATCATGTATGAAACGAGTTGCCAGTCCAGGTTCGATGCACGATACTGGATGCTTGGGGCTGGTGCACGGGGACAACCCAGAGGGAGGGTATGGGGAGGGAGGAGGGAGGAGGGTTCAGGATGGGGAATACAGATATACCTGTGGCCGATTCATTTTGATATTTGGCAAAACTAACACAATATTGTAAAGTTTAAAAATAAAATTAAATTAAATTAAAAAAAAAAGCAAAGACATCACTTTGTAGACAAATGTTTGTATTGTCAAAGCTATTTTTTTTTTTTTTTTTTTTTTTTTGCAGCGATCAAGTATGGATGTGAGAGCTGGACTATGAAGAAGGCTGAAGAACTGATGCTTTCAAATTGTGTTGCCAGAGAAGACTCTTAAGAGTCCCTTGGACTGCAAGGAGATCAAACCAGTCAATCTTATAGGAAATCAACCATGAATATTCATTGGAAGGACTGATGCTGAATCTCCAATACTTTGACCACCTGAGTCAAAGAGCCAACTCATTGGTAAAGACTCTGATTCTGGGGAAGATTGAAGGCAAAATGAAAAGGAAGTGGTAGAGGATGAGATGGTTATATAAGCATCACTGACTCAATGGACATAAATTTGAGCAAACTCTAGGAGATAGTGGAGGACAGAGAAACCTGTCATGCTACAGTCTATGAGGCTACAAAGAGTTGGACAGAGCTCAGCAACTGAATAACAACAGCTACAACAACAATACCAGCATTTCTCTGAAAGCTAAGCATGGGGTAGAAGGAGGCTAAGTAGAACATAGGTTAAAAATAGAAAAGGACACTCCCAACTCTACAGACAAGTTACACATTTAAATATTTATCAAATAAAAAATGGAATATGAGGATGATGATCATGATTTTGCTAGTTTTAGTCTTTTCTAGCAAAAAGTAGTAGTAGTCTCCTATGAGTTCTGAGTTCAGTTGCTCAGTCGTGTCCGACTCTTTGCAACCCCATGAATCGCAGCACGCCAGGCCTCCCTGTCCAACACCAACTCCTGGAGTTCACCCAGACTCATGTCCATAGAGTCAGTGATGCCATCAAGCCATCTCATCCTCTGTTGTCCCCTTCTCCTCCTGCCCCCAATCCCTCCCAGCATCAGAGTCTTTTCCAATGAGTCAACTCTTTGCATGAGATGGCCAAAGTACTGGAGTTTCAGCTTTAGCATCATTCTTTCCAAAGAAATCCCAGGGCAAATCTCCTTCAGAACGGACTGGTTGGATCTCCTTGCAGTCCAAGGGACTCTCAAGAGTCTTCTCCAACACCACAGTTCAAAAGCATCAATTCTTCGGTGCTCAGTCTTCTTCACAGTCCGACTCTCACATCCATACATGACCACAGGAAAATCCATAGCCTTGACTAGATGAACATTTGTTGGCAAAGTAATGTCTCTGCTTTTCAATATACTGTCTAGGTTGGTCATAACTTTCCTTCCAAGGAGTAAGCGTCTTTTGATTTCATGGCTGCAGTCACTATCGGCAGTGATTTTGGAGCCCAGAAAAATAAAGTCTGACACTGTTTCCACTGTTTCCCCATCTGTTTCCTATGAAGTGATGGGACCAGATGCCATGATCTTCGTTTTCAGAATGTTGAGCTTTAAGCCAACCTTTTCACTCTCCACTTTCACCTTCATCAAGAGGCTTTTTAGTTCCTCTTCACTTTCTGCCATAAGGGTGGTGTCATCTGCATATCTGAGGTTATTGATATTTCTCCCGGCAATCTTGATTCTAGCTTGTGCTTCTTCCAGCCCAGCGTTTCTCATGATGTACTCTGCATATAAGTTAAATAAGCAGGGTGACAATATACAGCCTTGACGTACTCCTTTTCCTATTTGGAACCAGTCTGTTGTTTCATGTTCAGTTCTAACTGTTGCTTCCTGACCTGCGTACAGATTTTCAAGAGGTAGGTCAGGTGGTCTGGTATTCCCATCTCTTTCAGAATTTTCCACAGTTTATTGTGATCCACACAGTCAAAGGCTTTGGCATAGTCAATAATGCAGAAATAGATGTTTTTCTGGAACTCTCTTGCTTTTTCCATGATCCAGCAGATGTTGGCAATTTGATCTCTGGTTCCTCTGCCTTTTCTAAAGCCAGCTTGAACATCTGGAAGTTCATGGTTCACGTATTGCTGAAGCCTAGCTTGGAGAATTTTGAGCATTAGTTTACTAGCGTGTGAGAGGAGTGCAATTGTGTGGTAGTTTGAGCATTCTTTGACATTGCCTTTCTTTGGGATTGGAATGAAAACTGACCTTTTCCAGTCCTATGGCCACTGCTGAGTTTTCCAAATTTGCTGGCATATTGAGTGCAGCCCTTTCATAGCATCATCTTTCAGGATTTGAAATAGCTCAACTGGAATTCCATCACCTCCACTAGCTTTGTTCATAGTGATGCTTTCTTTTTTTTTTTTTAGATTTTTTTAAAAATTTTATTTTATTTTTAAACTTTACATAACTGTATTAGTTTTGCCAAATATCATAGTGATGCTTTCTAAGGCCCACTTGACTTCACATTCCAGGATGTCTCGCTCTGGGTCAGTGATCACACCATCGTGATTATCTGGGTCGTGAAGATCTTTGTTTGTACAGTTCTTCTGTGTATTCTTGCCACCTCTTCTTAATATGTTCTGCTTCTGTTAGGTCCATACCATTTCTGTACTTTATCGAGCCCATCTTTGCATGAAATGTTCCCTTGGTATCTCTAATTTTCTTGAAGAGATCTCTGGTTTTTCCCATTCTGTTGTTCTCCTCTATTTCTTTGCATTGATCGCTGAGGAAGGCTTTCTTATCTCTTCTTAGTATTCTTTGGATCTCTGCATTCAGATGTTTATATCTTTCCTTTTCGCCTTACTTTTCACTTCTCTTCTTTTCACAGCTATTTGTAAGGCCTCCCCAGTCAGCCATTTTGCTTTTTTGCATTTCTTTTCCGTGGGGATGGTCTTGATCCCTGTCTCCCATACAATGTCACGAACCTCATTCCATAGTTCATCAGGCACTCTATCTATCAGATCTAGGCCCTTAAATCTATTTCTCACTTCCACTGTATAATCATAAGGGATTTGATTTAGGTCATACCTGAATGATCTAGTGGTTTTCCCTACTTTCTTCAATTTAAGTCTGAATTTGGCAATAAGGAGTTCATGATCTGAGCCACAGTCAACTCCTGGTCTTATTTTTGCTGACTGTATAGAGCTTCTCCATCTTTGGCTGCAAAGAATATAATCAATCTGATTTTGGTGTTGACTATCTGGTGATGTCCATGTGTAGAGTCTTCTCTTGTGTTGTTGGAAGAGGGTGTTTGTTATGACCAGTTCATTTTCTTGGCAAAACTCTATTAGTCTTTGCCCTGCTTCATTCCGTATTTCAAGGTCAAATTTGCCTGTTAGTCCAGGTGTTTCTTGCCCTCAGAAGAAATGGAGTAGCCATCATGGTCAACAATAGAGTCCAAAATTCAGTACTTGGATGCAATCTCAAAAATGACAGAATGATCTCTGTTCGTTTCCAAGGCAAACCATTCAATATCACAGTAATCCAAGTCTATGCCCCAACCAGTAATGCTGAAGAAGCTGAAGTTGAATGGTTCTATGAAGACCTACAAGACCTTTTAGAACTAACACCCAAAAAAGATGTCCTTTTCATTATAGGGGACTGGAATGCAAAAGTAGGAAGTATTCTCCTATACCTCTGATATTATTTCCATGATCCTTTTATTATTATTTTTAAATTAATTTATGTATTTTAATTGGAGACTAATTACTTTACAATATTGTAGTGGTTTTTGCCATACATTAACATGAATCAGCCATGGGTGTACATGTTTTCCCCATCCTGAAACCCCCTCCCACTCCTTCCCCATCCCTTCCCTCAGGGTCATTCCAGTGCACCAGCCCTGAGCACCCTGACTCATGCATTGAACCTGGACTAGTGATCTATTTCACATATGATAATATACATGTTTCAATGCTATTCTCTCACTTGCTTCCTGTTATTCCAATATTTAAAAAAGCAAACAGACTCTCATGCTCTTTTTATGACTCATGTATTATTTCAATCTCTTTTGACTCCAGTATTATAAAAGTCACTGGACTGAGTACTTTGAAGTGTATAAGAATGGATGGAAGCCCGTTTTTCCAATAGCATGTAACGCAGGATGAGATGAGCATCTGGAAAGAAGGCAAATAGGTGGAGCTCATCACTTCCCCTGTGGTCCAAATATGCTGAGAATAATTCATAAATGTACTTCTTTTCCAGAAGACAACAGACCAAAGACTTTGTTTCTCTTACATTAATTTTATCTGCTAGATATTGGCCCTTATAATAGTAAAACCTGGATAAACCAAATTAGTATAAAAAATATTTAGCTGCTTTACAAAAGGCCACATTGTGGCCACATTTTTTATACCAATGTCTCAAGACTTTTTACTGTGAGTTTACTTGAAATATATCTGGGAATTCAGTAAATTGGGAAGCATAGTTTCTTCCATGAATAATACAAAACATCATGTAGATTTTTCTAGAAACTCAACCATTGTTAGAATTATTCAAAGAATAAAAAGTTTTCCTGAAAGGAAATCACAATTGCTCATTTGCTATATAAACAAGTAGTGTGTCCTGAAGGTATGATTGCCGTATATAAAATATTAAAATGTTGACACCTGATAGATTCTAGGAAGAAATTTAAATTTATAGGCAAGCATTTCCTGGAATAGTGGGAGACCTTTATGATTCTATGAGTTTTACATTAAAAATAAGAAAAAGCAAAATAAATTAGCCCAGAGGAAACTGTGGGCATGAATTGTATCCCAGCATCACCAGGGCTATAGTGCCAGATGTCCTTTGGTTTTTTGGAATTGTAGAAAATGAGGACTATATTTACTAGTCAACCCATACAGCTTAAGCTAATTTATATCATTAAATGATAAGTAAAAAAAGATACACACACACACACACACACACACACAGAGAAGTTGCTCAGTTGTGTGCAACTCTTTGCAACCCCATGGATTGTAGCCCACCAGGCTCCTCGGTCCATGGGATTTTCCAGGCATGAATACTGGAGTGGGTTGCAGTTTCCTTCTCCAAAAAAAGATAAGGCAGAGATAAATGAGAAAAGGAAGTGAGCGATGACAGCACATCATTATTATAAAGGTTATCATTCACCGAATACTTTCAGCTGAATTACTGTGCTGTTTTCACATTTTTTTTCCTTTTCTCTTGTAATCTTTGAGATAAGCCTCTGATATAGATTTTAGTTTTATTCCTAAAAAGTAACAACCATCAAGGGCCCAGGTGAGGCCAGGCTTGCTCAGTGTCAATAATCAGAGGGATTTATTCTGTTTGGTAAACATGGAGGCAGTAACACTGGAGACTAAGCATGCCCCTTGTCAGAATTCCAGACAGTAAGTCCGGTCAAGATGGACCTTCAAGCAGAAACCGAGACACACGAGTTCTCTTGTCTAAGTGAGAAACCTGAAAAGTGCTACACACGTTGTCAGGGTCCCAATTAAGAGAGACCCCGTTCAGAGACTGTTATCCACACAGACATCCAGAACAGTACCTCAGAAACTGAGATAAGAAATTTGGCAGAGGTAAACCTCATGGATTTTATGGATTAACTGCAATTCATTAGGTACATGAGACTCAGATTCACAAGATTAATTACAGATCTCATTCATGATTAAACTGAGTCCTCTCATATCCTAATATTATTTTCCATAACTGTAATGTTTGACAACAAGCCAATAAGAGAGACATTATTGCTTTATCATCATCATCATCATCATCACCGTCATTATTGACAGCGTCTTCTATACCAGTCATGCAGTTCTGGTTTAGAGAAATTAGGTAACTTGCCCATGGTTGCTGGGCTTCCCTGTTAGCTCAGCTGGTAAAGGATTTACTTTCAAAGCAGGAGACCTTGCTTCTATTCCTGGGTCAGGAAGATCTCCAGTATTCTGGGGCTTCCCTGGTGGCTCAGCCTGTAAAGAATCCACCTAAATGCAGGAGACTTGGGTTCGATCCATGGGTTGGGAAGATCCCCTGGAGAAGGGAACAGGCTACCTACTCCAGTATTTTGGCCTGGAGAATTCCATGGACTGTATAGTCCATGGGGTTGCAAAGAGTCAGACACAACTGAATGACTTTCACTGCTGATGGTTACTAATAAAATGATACAAACTTCACTTGAATTCAGATTAGGAGTGATTACAGAGAGAGCTGTAACAAGCCATTAACTTATCTAAGTGAAAGTACCAGACTCATCCATTCGTTCGGTGAACAGACATATTCATGTATAGAGCATCTACTATTTGCCAGCCACAGTAACAAGTTATACATATTAGGTACTCAACAAACATTGGTTTACGAAATGAATGAATGATATTTTTGAACTTATAATTCAGGAGACACCAATCTGAAACTATGACATTTTGATTAAACTACCACAATGGAGGCCACTGTGTAAGATCATGCCCTTGTGGGTGGAAGGAGAATATCCCCACAGTGAATGGCTATGTTTCCACCATCAGTTTTGCAAAGAGTCCAACCCGACTGAAGTGACTTAGCACTCATGCATGCACACAACCTGATATAAGGCCTATCTTGAATTATGGAATGAGGGATGGAGAAGCAGTCACTAAGACCAGAGGGAAAGCAGAACTTTTTTTTCTGTCTCCAGGAAAGTAGGTCTGGACTTGGCAGCAGTGGTGTTCATGTTTCTGAGTTCAAGCTTATATTGTTCACCATACAACAAGTCAATAAATCAGGATACAAGCTGATGGAGCAAGGAACATTAACCTTATTTGGAAAGCTGCAAGTCCAAGTAGATGGGAGACTAATGTCCTAGAAAAGCATCTTAACCAAGTCAGAATTCAGGCTTCTTTTATACTAATAGGAGGTAGGGATGTGCTTGGTTGTTACAAACTTCTTGGGGTTGGAATCTTTTGTTCTTGCAGTTGTACATACAGGATAGGTCATAGTGTTCCTGTAATCTCCAACAAGACAAATGTTGTTCTCTGTTCTGCAACTTTTTATCTTTATATGAGTGGAAAAGTGTTATAACCTTTAAGGTTAGACCCTTGAGAGTGGGCTATTCAATATATTTCAGTCTATAGGCAACATTCTTAACTGGAAACAAAAGCAATGGAATAAAAAAGGTTAATATAAAAGAAACTGGGCATACACACTGAAGAAACCAGAATTGAAAGAGACATGTGTACCCCAATGTTCATCGCAGCACTGTTTATAATAGCCAGGACATGGAAGCAACCTAGATGTCCATAAGCAGATGAATGGATAAGAAAGCTGCGGTACATATACACAATGGAGTACTACGCATCCATTAAAAAGAATACATTTGAATCAGTTCTAACGAGGTGGATGAAACTGGAGCCTATTATATAGCGTGGAGTAAGCCAGAAAGAAAAACACCAATACAGTATACTAACCCATATATATGGAATTTAGAAAGATGATAATGATAACCCTGTATGTGAGACAGCAAAAGAGACACAGATGTATAGAACAGTCTTTTGGACTCTGTGGGAGAGGGAGAGGGAGAGGGTGGGATGATTTGGGAGAATGGCATTGAAACTTGTATAATATCATATATGAAATGAATTGCCAGTCTAGGTTTGGTGCACTGGGACGACCCAGAGGGATGGTATGGGGAGGGAGGTGCGAGGGGGTTCAGGATGGGGAACACATGTACACTCATGGCGGATTCATGTTGATGTATGGCAAAACCAATACAATACTGTAAACTAATTAACCTCCAATTAAAATAAATAAATTTATATTAAAAAAAGAGAAACAATTCTAGTAAGCAGTCAGATTTTCTTCACTGTTACAGTCAGAGTGCTCCAGGCCATTTGGGGCAATTATTCCTGACACACAGAGGTAGATCCTGTGGATGGGCCTGAAAAGTCCTAGCTCCATGATCCTTGGCATTTAGCTGTCTGATATAGTCTATTGTAGGTCTAGACTTCCATTTTGTTATTTCAGTTCAGTTCAGTTGCTCAGTCTTGTCTGACTCTTTGCGACCCCATGAATCCCAGCACGCCAAGCCTCCCTGACCATCACCAACTCCCAGAGTTCACCCTCAGAGGTTAAAGCATCTGCCTCCAATGCTGGAGACCCGGGTTCGATCCCTGGGTCAGGAAGATCCCCTGGAGAAGGAAATGGTAACCCACTCCAGTATCCTTGCCTGGAGAATCCCATGGACGAAAAGCCTGGTAGGCTATAGTCCACGGGGTTGCCAAGAGTCAGACACGACTGAATGACTTCACCTTCACCTTCATGTGCATCGAGTCAGTGATGCCATCCAGCCATCTCATCCTCTGTCATCTCCTTCTCCTCCTGCTCCCAATCCCTCCCAGCATCAGGGTCTTTTTCAATGAGTCAGCTCTCTGCATCAAGTGGCCAAAGTATTGGAGTTTCAGCTTCAACATCAGTCCCTCCAATGAACACCCAGGACTGATCTCCTTTAGGATGGACTGGTTGGATCTCCTTGCAGTCCAAGGGACTCTCAAGAGTCTTCTCCAACACCACAGTTCAAAAGCATCAATTATTCGGTGCTCAGCTTTCTTCACAGCCCAACTCTCACTTCATGACCACTGGAAAAACCATAGCCTTGACTAGACAAACCTTTATTGGCAAAGTAATGTCTCTGATTTTGAATATGCTATATAGGTTGGTCATAACTTTCCTTTGAAGATGCAAGCATCTTTTAATTTCATGGCTGCAATCACCATCTGCAATGATTTTGGAGCCCCCCAAAAGCAAAGTCTGACACTGTTTCCACTCTTTTCCCATCTATTTGCCATGAAGTGATGGGACCAGATGCCATGATCTTAGTTTTCTGAATGTTGAGCTTTAAGCCAACCCTTTCACTCTCCTCTTTCACTTTCATCAAGAGGCTTTTTAGTTCCTCTTCACTTTCTGCCATAACGGTGGTGTCATCTGCATATCTGAGGTTATTGATATTTCTCCTGGCAATCTTGATTCCAGCTTGTGTTTCTTCCAGTCCAGCATTTCTCATGATGTACTCTGCATATAAGTTAAATAAGCAGGGTGACAATATACAGCCTTGATGAACTCCTTTTCCTATTTGGAACCAGTCTGTTGTTCCATGTCCAGTTCTAACTGTTGCTTCCTGACCTGCATATAGGTTTCTCAAGAGGCAGATCAGGTGGTCTGGTATTCCCATCTCTTTCAGAATTTTCCACAGTTTATTGTGATCCACACAGTCAAAGGCTTTGTCATAGTCAATAAAGCAGAAGTAGATGTTTTTCTGAAACTCTCTTGCTGTTTCGATGATCCAGCAGATGTTGGCAATTTGATCTCTGGTTCCTCTGCCTTTTCTAAAACCAGCTTGAACATCTGGAAGTTCATGGTTCACGTACTGCTGAAGCCTGGGTTGGAGAATTTTGAGCATTAGTTTACTAGCGTGTGAGATGAGTGCAATTGTGCATTAGTTTGAGCATTCTTTGGCATTGCCTTTCTCTGGGATTGGAATGAAAACTGACCTTTTCCAGTCCTGTGACCACTGCTGAGTTTTCCAAATTTGCTGGCACACAGGTCATGCCTAGTCTTTACTATGTTGAAAGTGAAACAATTTACAGTAGGTTTAGGAGAAAACAAAAAGTTCCCTCTGGGCAAGAATTGAAGTTGCAAAGTTTCTTTAGTTCTCTATAGAGTGGAGAGCACAGGTGAGGACAGTGTTATGGATGCTTAGGCTTCTCTGTCCTTGGGATTCTCCAGGAAAGAATTTTGGAGTGGCTTGGTGTGCTCTCTTCCAGGGGATCTTCCGCATCTTAGGTCTCCTGCATTGGCAGACAAGTTCTTTACCACTAGCGCCACCTGGTAAGCCCTAAAAGGGAGAAAGGAAATTGCTTCCAAGTCCATCTGTTCACCGCTCAGAACCCACATATTAACTTGCAGGAACATGGTCAGTAGTGGGGAATTAGAGGATATGAGAGTTGAGAGAAGTTATCTCCTATGAGTATAGTTTAATTTTGCTGATGCACATTCAGTTCAGTTCAGTTGCTCAGTCATGTCCAACTCTTTGAGACCCCATGAACCGCAGCACGCCAGGCCTCCCTGTCTATCACCAACTCCCGGAGTTCACCCAAACCCATTGTCCATTGAGTCATGATGCCATCCAACCATCTCATCCTCTGTTGTCCCCTTCTCCTCCTACCCATGTACATTGGGCAAGCACAATCTCACACCCTTATTGCCATCTGAGCATCCATGGTATAGTGAACAGAGCTTAACACTGGCAGCCAGGGGACCCAGGCTCTCCCCAGAGAGTGGTTGGAATTCATTGGGTATCCATCATTTTCTTTAAAGCTAGGACTAGTGTGACACATGACCAGTGGAATAAAAAATCTTATGTTTACTTCTCATTCCTAGCACTGGCTAAAGCTCAGTCAATTCTTCCCCATTCAACGAACATGTTGGAGTCCAAGAAAAGTGTGAAGGTATTAAAAGGATAATCTTAATGCTTTCTTATTTAAATGTAAAACAGGTGCTTACCAACTATAAATAAATATGCAACACTCAAAATGACACTGAGCAAAATAATCTGCAGAGTATCTTCTTGTCCTATTAATTCATGCTTACACTATCTTCGGGCTTCACAGGTTGTTCAGTAGTAAAGAATCCGCTTGCCAGTGCAAGAGATGTGAGTTTGATCCTTGTGTTGGGAAGATTCCCTGGGGAAGAAAATGGCAACCCATTCCAGTATTTTTGCCTGGGAAATCCTAGGAATAGAGAAGCCTGGCAGGCTACATTTCATGGGGTCAAAAAAGAGTCAGGCATGGCTTAATGAATAAACAAAACAATGTGATCTTCAGATCAATTGATTTGGAGAGTGAGGAAAGGTGTGATGCCATGAACTCATTCTGATATTGTGAGCTTCAGAATGAAACAAATAGATGGAAGCTGTGCAGGGGGCTCCAGTGCACAGAGTTGAATGTCACCGAAGAACCCACTGGAGGAAGAGTTACCCTGGAGAAGGTAGGGCAGGACTTAAACATCCCTCATTTTCTGCTGAAGCTCAAGGAGGCAACCTAAGGGTTTAGTCACCATTTTCCCTGAATAAAATGAATCTTAGTGAGGAATCAAGATGGAAAACAAGAATAAACCAACAGCAACAGGACTTCATCCAAATCCACAATCCACTATCCTAGTTTCTGTATAAACCAGGACTCGGCAGCCTCAGTGTCCTCTGCACAGGATTTTCCTTAATGTGCAGGGGTGCAAATTCACATGGAGGAGTGGCGAGTGCCTTTGATCTGATTCAAACACTCCACTAATTTCTCTTCCTCGTTTTTGTTTTGTGTCTCAAGATCCCATGATGTCACTAGATCAGTTGTGCTTAGGAAGAAAAGCTGAAACACACAAACTTTCAGGAACAAGCTGCCAAATGAATGATGGACTAGGGGATAACACAGAGCCCTGGCAGAGGGTTAATCTCCAGGGCTGTCTCATGTTCAGTTGCTGGCCTCTAGTAAAAGGACACAGCGCTCTGTCTCGCTTCTCCCAAGCCCATAACCTCAGGCAGACTCCCTGGGGTGGCCATCTCAAAGTGAGTAGATGCCTTTTGGTAGGGTCAGGAGATTTTTTGCTAGGTAAGTGTGACTTTCACTTTTGACGATCAATGACATCACTTGATCAGAATGCAATTCTTAAGGAAAAAAAAAATTTGGCTGAGCTAAATGGAAAAGCATCAGGCACAGACAGATTAGTTTTTCCTTTAAATAAACATGGCCTTTCAAAAAGGCAAGAAAAACATTTGGAGGAAAACATGCTGGGCATGAAAAATTCAGATAAAATATCTACCCACCCTCAGCAAGAACAAAAATCACTCCTCAATCATTAAATAGTTAGAATCGCTCTTTCGTTAAACCAAGGAGAGTGGTTTAAACATGTTTGTCCTTACAGACAGAGATGTGTGTCTCTGACACTAACTCCTATACCTCAGTGATTACTTATTTAAATGACTGGTATTTGAGATACTTGGCATTTCCCCAGTTTTTCACTTAATCCTGCAGAAGACAAAGAAATTCCTCTCCCTAAAGTCACCAGCAGGTTCTTCACATTAAATGGAATAGCTGTGTTGTAATATTCTGATTACTGAATATTGTTGATCCATTTCCTTCCTAAAACTTTGTAAATCTATTTACAAGGTTTTCTTACATGTCTCATTTATTGTCTTTCTGTTTAGATGATATACTATCTTCTGTCCAAATTCTACTCCTTTTTCTGTATTTTTTTTTTTTTTAAATTTCAGTGGCTCAAATGAAAAAGCTAAGATCTGTTCATGTTTCATTTCCATTGTCAATCATATTCAATTAATCATTAAGTCCAAATGAGTTCAAATTTTCTTCAAATGTATGTAACTGGTTTAATAAATACCTGTTAAACAGTCTGTTATGTATCAGCTATATGTCTGTACATTAGAGATAATGAGTGAAAAGGATGGCATCTTGAAACTTCCTTTTAGTGGGAGAGGCAAATTATAAACAAATAAATTAATCTGTATGTGGATCCCTTAGGAAGATAATAAAATAAGGTACTATGACTGAGAATGACTCGCTTATCCCTTTATCAAATGACATTTAACCTGAGACCTGGATGATGTGAAGGAGCCAGCTACAAATATCTGGAGGAAGAGAAGTCTAAGCTGAACGAACAGCAGCAGCAAAGACCTTAGAGTGATGAACAGTTAGCTTATACAAACAAAGGGCCTTTAGCTGAAACATCGTGGTTTCAGAGCCTAAATAAAAACTTATTTAAATACCAAAAAAAAAAAAAAATAAAAGATAAGCAGAGGAAAGAATCCAGTGAGATACGATGAAGAGTTTTAGTTTATTTTAAATGCAATGAAAAACCACTGAAGGGTCTGAGAAGGGTAGTAGCATAAATCTAAGCTATATTTTAAAAGATATAGAGAATGAATGATGTTGATGATGATGACTTAGGCTAGGTGATAGCTATGGAGAAAAGTTACATGTTCTCTCACTATTAGAAAGTTATAGTTGATACAGCTTGCTGATGGCTGGGATGTGGAAAATAAAGCAAATAGATAAATCAGGGGTGAAGCCTAGGTTTCTGATATGAATTACAGGTGGACGGTGGTACCCTTCACTCCCACTGCCCCATCACCATCTTTCACTTAGATCTTGGCCAAACTACATGCCCCCTAAAATCTGTCATCCACATCACTGATTCACAGATAAAACTATATGCTTTTACTATTCCATTTCTTATAACCTTTCAGTGACTCTCCATTACTCAGGAGAGATGACAAGCTCCTTGACACAATGTGCAATGATGTGGTAGGCAGATTTCTAAGAGGGGCCCTAAACTGCCAAGTTCTGGCCTGCATAATCTCCTTCCCTTGACCTATCAATGTTACAGATGTCACTCTTATGATTAAGTTATACTACATGCCGGTAGGAAATTGCCTGGGGGTGGGCCTAAATTAATCAGGTGAAAGTTTTTTTTTTTTTTTTTTTTAGAGGGGTGCTGGCTCTTCTGCTGGCTTTGAAGAAGAAAACCATCATGAGCTTTACTGCCGGCAGGAAGATGAATTTTGCCTATCAAACACATGTTCTAGAAAGAGGATTCCAACACTCAGCTGGGACCCTCAAATCAGCCCCTTGATTGCAGACTTATGAGACCTTGAGAAGAGGTACCGACTAAGCCATGCCCAGATTCCTGTAACATGGAAGCTATGCACACATACAAATGGAATGCAAAGAATTAGGAAACTAAAGCAAAGCCCTTTTATATCTGACCTCTGTTGACTTCCAGACTTCAGTTATCTTACCTAGCTTCAACATTTATATTTCAGTAGTACCAAGTGATTTATAGATCCTGACCTTTACCTAGACTTTTTATTCCCCTACTCTAATTTTCTCCATCTTCCTATCATCTAACATCTACCTAGAAATACTCACTTGTTTAGGCTCAGTTCACTGTTCATCATTATCCACTAGTGCATTTTTATTCTTCTCTATTCAATTTATTTTTTTTTAGTAAAAATTTATTTATTTTAATTGGAGGCTAATTACTTTACAATATTGTGTTGGTTTTGCCATGCATTGACATGAATCTACATGGTTGTACATGCATTCCCCATCCTGAACCCTGCTCCCACCTTATAAAATGAATGTTTATTAAGTTATTAATAAACTTAATAATATTATTTGTCTACAAAGAGCAAACAAAGTCTTTGTTGTTATTGCTTTAGCTTTTAATTTTTTTAATTAATTAATTTATTTTACTTTACAATATTGTATTGGTTTTGCCATACCATACATTGACTAGAATCCACCATAAGTGTACATGTGTTCCCCATTCTGAAACCCCTTCCCACCTCCCTCCCCATCCCATCCCTCTGGGTCGTCCCAGTCCACCAGCCCCGAGCACCCTGTATCATGCATCAAACCTAGACTGGAGATCCATTTCACGTATGATAATATACATGTTTTAATGCCATTCTTCCATATCATCCTGCCCTCGCCGTCTCCTGTTCTATACATCTGTGTCTCTTTTGCTGTCTCGCATAGAGGGTTATCATTACCTTCTTTCTAAATTTCATATATATGTGTTAGTATACTGTATTGGTGTTTTTCTTTCTGGCTTACTTCACTCTGTATAATTGGCTCCAGTTTCATCCACCTCATTAGAACTGATTCAAATGTATTCTTTTTAATGGTCATAATACTCCATTGTGTATATGTATCACAGCTTTCTTAGCCATTCATCTGCTGATGGACATCTAGGTTGCTTCCATGTCCTGGCTATTATAAACAGTGCTGCGATGAACATTGGGGTACACATGTCTCTCAATTCTGGTTTCTTCAGTGTGTATGCCCAACAGTGGGATTGCTGGGTTGTATGGCAGTTCTATTTCCATTTTTTTAAGGAATCTCCACACTGTTCTCCACTAGTTCATTTTTAAAATACATGCTTATTGGCATTTACTTTACACTCATCAGAGAATGTAGAGTGATAGAGATCTTTGAACAAATAAACAATCAAATGAATATATAAGTTCCCAATGGGATAAAAAAAAATCTATGATGGAAAGAAAGATCCGATGAAAGAATAACAATTGCTTCTTTTGGTCCATCTTGACCCATCCCACTGTTTTGCATCTGCTCTCCACAGATTGGAAATACACTGATGATAGGAATGGTATGTTTCTCCTCTCTGTATCTCTAGTACCTACAGCATAGTACCTAGGACCAAAAGAAGCATTTTGCATATGCCTAATGACTTTGTTGAATAAATGAAGATAGGATTTGTCAGTACCTTTTGGTCCCTATGAATACCAAAGCAAGACATGACCAAACCAAAGAAAAACAAAAACCAGATCCACTTTGTTCCTAAATCAAAAAGGGCATAAACTAGGGATTTAATATTCAATAGAGCAGGATCTTAATTAGTTAGCTGTTCCTAGTATATTTCATAGCACCTCTGAACACTTGTTTTAACATGACCCAGCAGCATCCCTGGTCTCCAAAATGAGCCATCAACTTGTTGACTTGACTTCTAATCATAATCCCTGGTGCCCCTCTAGCTTCCTTTTATTTTATTTCAGTCCTCAAGGGTTTCAGTTCGGTTCAGTTCCTCAGTCATCTCCGACTCTTTGCTACTGCATGGATTTTGCAGCAAACCAGGCTTCCCTGTTCACCACCAACTCCTGGAGTTTACTCAAACTCATGTCCATTGAGTCAGTGATACCACCCAACCATCTCATCCTCTGTCATCTCCTCTCCTCCCTCCTTCAATCTTTCCCAGCATCAGAGTCTTTTCTAGTGAGCCAATTCTTCTCAACAGGTGGCCAAAGTATTGGGGTTTCAGCTTCAGCATCAATCCTTCCAATGAATATTTAGGACTGATTTCCTTTAGGATAGACTTGTTGGATCTCCTTGCAACCCAAGGGACTCTCAAGAGTCTTCTCCAACACCACAGTTTAAAAGCATCACTTCTTCAGCACTCAGCTTTCTTTATAGTCCAACTCTCACATCCATATATGATTAATGGAAAAACCATAGCTTGGACTAGACGAACCTTGTTGGCAAGGTAACGTCTCTGCTTTTTAATATGCTATCTAGGTTGGTCATAGCTTTTCTTCCAAGGAGAAAGCATCTTTTAATTTCATGGCTTCGGTCACCATCTGCAGTGATTTTGGAACCCAAGAAAATAAAGTCTGTCACTGTTTCCATTGTTTCCCCATCTATTTGCCATGAGGTGATGGGACCAGCTGCTATGATCTTAGTTTTCTGAATGTTGAGTTTTAAGCAAGCTTTTTCACTCTCCTCTCTCACCTTTATCAAGAGGCTCCTTACTTCCTCTTTGCTTTCTGCCATAAGGGTGGTGTCATCTGTGTATTTGAGGTTATTGACATTTCTTCTGGCAATCTTTATTCCAGCTTGTGCTTCATCCAGCCTGGCATTTAGCATGATGTTATCTGCATATAAGTTAAGTAAGCAGAGGAACAATATATAGCTTTGACGTATTCCTTTCCCGATTTGGAACCAGTCTGTTGTTCCACGTCCACGGCTAACTGTTGCTTCTTGACCTGCATACAGATTTCTCAGGAGACACGTCGGGTGGTATGGTATTCCTATCTCTTGAAGAATTTTCCACAGTTTATTGTGATCTACACAGTCAAAGGCTTTGGAGTAATCAATAAAGCAAAAGTAGATATCTTTCTGGAACTCTCTTGCTTTTTCTGTGATTCAACGGATGTTGGCAATTTGATCTCTGGTTCCTTTCAAAATCCCACTTGAACATCTGGAAGTTCTTGGTTCACATACTGTGAAGTCTGGCTTGGAAAATTTTGAGCATTGCTTTGCTAGTATATAGAATGAATGCAATTTTGCGGTGGTTTGAACATTCTCTGGCATTGCCTTTCTTTGGGATTGAAATGAAAACTGACCATTTCCAATCCTGTGGCCACTGCTGAGTTTCCCATATTTGCTGGCATATTGAGTGTAGCACTTTCACAGCATCATCTTTTAGGATTTGAAATAGCTCAACTGGAATTCTATCATCTTCACTAGCTTTGTTCATTGTGATGTTTCCTAAGGCCCACTTGACTTCACATTCCAGGATGTCTGGCTCTAGGTGAGTGATCATACTATCATGGTTATCTGGGTTATGAAGATGTCTTTTACATAGTTCTTCTGTGTATTCTTGCCATCTCTTCTTAATATTTTATGCTTCTGTTAGGTCCATACCATTTTTTAAGGGTTTACTTTTTGCCTTTTCATACTGTTCAGGGGGTTCTCAAGTCAGGAATGCTGAAGTGGTTCACCATTCTCTTCTCTAGTGGACCACATTTTGTCAGACCTCTCCACCATGTCCTGGATGGCCCTACACAGCATGGCTCATAGTTTCACTGAGTTGTACAAGACTGTGTTCCACATGATCAGTTTGATTAGTTTTTTTGTGATTGTGGTTTTCATTCTGTCTGCCCTCTGATAGATGATGATAAGAGGCTTGTAGAAGCTTCCTAATGGGACGGACTGGCTGTGGGGAAAACTGGGTCTTACTCTGGTGAGCAAGGCCATGCTCAGTAAATCTATAATGGAATTTTCTGCTGATGGGTGGGGCTGTGTTCCCTAGTTTGGCATCAGGCCAAACTGTGGTAGTGATAATTGCAATAATGGTTATCTCCTTCAGAAGGATTTATTCCAGCATGCTGTGCCTCCCAGAACTGTTGTAGTCAGTGCACCAGACCCCATGGCAGGCCACAGTTGACCCATGCCTCCACTGGGGACTCCTGGACACTCACAAGCAAGTCTGAGTCAATCTCTTCTGGGGTTGCAGCTCCTGTCTCCTGGTTCCTGGTGGGCACACTTTTAAAAAATGTTCTTTTTTAAAATTTTTGTGCCCTCCAAGAGTCTCTGCTTCCTCAGTTCTGTGGAAATTCTGTCGTGAAATCCTACTGGTCCTCAAAGTAAAATTCCCTGGGGGTTCTCAGTCCCTTTGCTGGATCCCCAGGTTGAGAAATCTGTTGTGGAGCCTAGAATTTTTGCAACAGTGTGAGAACTTCTTTGCTGTAATTGTTCTCCAGTTTGTGGGTCACCTGCTTGGTGGCTCTGTTGTGGGGCTAATTGCAGCCTCCTCCAAGAAGACTTATACCACAGGCTGAGCCTCCCAGGACTGCTGCAGCAGGAGCCCCTGTCCACGTGGCAGGCCACTGCTGACATGTGCCTCTGCAAGAGACACTCAAACACTCAAAGGTAGGTTTGGCTCAGTATCTCGTGGAGGTCTGCTGCTTTCCTGGGTCCTGGTTGGCACAAAGCTTTGTTTGTGCCCTTTGAGCATCTCTGGCAGGTATGAGATTTGATTTTCAATGTGACTGCACCCCTCCTATTATCTGGAGATGCCTTCTCCTTTGCCCTTAAATGTGGGGTATCTTTTTTTGGTGGGATCCAACATTCTCCTGTCAATGGTGTTCAGAAGCTAGTTGCACTTTCGGTGTTTGGTTCTATATAAAGCTGAAGATGGAAAAGCTCCATACAGTCAGCAAAAACAACAGTGGGACCTCACTGTGGCTCAATTCATGAACTCCTTGTTGCAGAATTCAGACTTAAATTGAAGAAAGTAGGGAAAACCACTAGGTCATTCAGGTATGACCTAAATAAATCTTTTACAATTATACAGTGGAAGTGAAAAATAGATTTAAGGGATTAGATCTGATAGAGTGCCTTAAGAGCTATGGATGGCATTTTCATAACATTGTACAGGAGGTGGTGATCAAAATTACCTGTGGCGGATTCATTTTGATATTTGGCAAAACTAATACAATTATGTAAAGTTTAAAAATAAAATAAAACTTAAAAAAAATAAAAATAAAGTACAATGCCTTCCAATAAAAAAAAAAAATCATCCCCAAGAAAAATAAATGCAACAAGGCAAAACGGTTTTCTAAGGAGGCCTTACAAACGGTGGAGAAAAGAAGAGAAGCAAAAGGCAGAGGACAAAAGGAAAGACATACTCATCTAATGCAGAGTTCAAAGAATAGCAAGGAGAGATAAGAAAGCCTTCCTAAGTGAACAATGCAAAGAAATAGATGAAAACAATAGAATGGTTAAGACTAGCGATCTCTTCAAGAAAATTAGAGATACCAAGGGAAAGTTTCATGCAAAGATGGGTTTAATAAAGGACAGAAATGGTATGGACCTAACAGAAACAGAAGGTGTTAAGAAGAGGTCATAAGTATATACAGAGGAGCTAAGCAAAAATGATCTGAACGACCCAGATAACCGCAATGGTGTGACCACTTACCTAGAGCCAGACATCTTGGAATGCAAAGTCAAGGGGGTCTTTGGAAGCATTCAGTTCAGTTCAGTCACTCAGTCATGTCCGACTCTTTGTGACCCCATGAATTGCAGCATGCCAAGCCTCCCTGTCCATCACCAACTTTCAGGTTACACCCAAACTCATTCATGTCCGTCGAGTCGGTGATGCCATCCAGCCATCTCATCCTCTGTCATCCCCTTCTCCTCCTGCCCCCAATCCCTTCCAGCATTGGAGTCTTTTCCAATGAGTCAACTCTTCGCATGAGGAGGCAAAAATATTGGAGTTTCAGTTTCAGCATCAGTCCTTCCAATGAACACCCAGGACTGATCTCCTTTAGGATGGACTGGTTGGATTTCCTTACAGTCCAAGGGACTCTCAAGAGTCTTCTCCAATACCACAGTTCAAAAGCATCAATTCTTAGGTGCTCAGCCTTCTTTACAGTCCAACTCTCACATCATGACCACTGGAAAAACCATAGCCTTGACTAGACGAACTTTTTTTGGCAAAGTAATGTCTCTGCTTTTGAATATGCTATCTAGGTTGGTCATAAATTTTCTTCCAAGATGTAAGCGTCTTTTAATTTCATGGCTGCAATCACCATCTGCAGTGATTTGGAGCCCCCCCCCCCAAAAAAAAATAAAAGTCTGACACTGTTTCCACTGTTTCCCCATCTATTTCCCATGAAGTGATGGGACCAGATGCCATGATCTTAGCTTTCTGAATGTTGAGCTTTAAGCCAACTTTTTCACTCTCCTCTTTCACTTTCATCAAGAGGCTTTTTAGTTCCTCTTCACTTTCTGCCATAAGGGTTGTGTCATCTGCATATCTTGATTCCAGCTTGTGCCTCTTCCAGTCCAGCGTTTCTCATGATGTACTCTGCACATAAGTTAAATAAGCAGGGTGACAATATACAGCCTTGACATACTCCTTCTCCTATTTGGAACCAGTCTGTTGTTCCATGTCCAGTTCTAACTGTTGCTTCCTGACCTGCATATAGGTTTCTCAAGAGGCAGGTCAGGTGGTCTGGTATTCCTGTCTCTTTCAGAATTTTCCACAGTTTATTGTGATCCACACAGTCAAAGTCTTATGGCATAGTCAATAAAGCAGAAATAGATGTTTTTCTGGAACTCTCTTGCTTTTTCGATGATCCAGCAGATATTGGCAATTTGATCTCTGGTTCCTCTTCCTTTTCTAAAACCAGGTTGAATATCAGGAAGTTCATGGTTCACGTATTGCTGAAGCCTGGCTTGGAGAATTTTGAGCATTACTTTACTAGCATGTGAGATGAGTGAAATTGTGTGGTAGTTTGAGCATTCTTTGGCATTGCCTTTCTTTGGGATTGGAATGAGAACTGACCTTTTCCAATCCTGTGGCCACTGCTGAGTTTCCAAAATTTGCTGGCATATTGAGTACAGCACTTTCACAGCATCATCTTTCAGGATTTGAAAGAGCTCAACTGGAATTCCATCACCTCCACTGGCTTTGTTCATAGTGATGCTGACTAAGGACCACTTGACTTCACATTCCAGGATGTCTGGCTCCAGGTGAGTGATCACACCATTGTGATTATCTTGGTCATGAAGATCTTTTTTGTACAGTTCTTCTGTGTATTCTTGCCACCTCTTCTTATTATCTTCTACTTCTTTAGGTCCATACCCTTTTGTCCTTTATTGAGCCCATCTTTGCATGAAATGTTCCCTTGGTATCTCTGATTTTCTTGAAGAGATCTCTAGTTTTTCCCATTCTGTTGTTTTCCTCTATTTCTTTGCATTGATCGCTGAGGAAGGCTTTCTTATGTCTCCTTGCTATTCTTTGGAACTCTGTATTCAGATGCTTATATCTTTCCTTTTCTCCTTTGCTTTTTGCTTCTCTTCTTTTCACAGTTATTTGTAAGGCCTCCTCAGACAGCCATTTTGATTTTTTTGTATTTCTTTTCCATGGGAATGATCTTGATTCCTGTCTCCTGTACAATGTCACAAACCTCCGTCCATAGTTCATCAGGTACTCTATCTATCAGATCTAGTTCCTTAAATCTATTTCTCACTTCCACTGTATAATCATAAGGGATTTGATTTAGGTCATACCTGAATGATCTAGTGGTTTTCCCTACTTTCTTCAATTTAAGTCTGAATTTGGCAATAAGGAGTTCATGGTCTGAGCCACAGTCAGCTCCTGGTCTTGTTTTTGCTGACTGTATAGAGCTTCTCCATCTTTGGCTGCAAAGAATATAATCAATCTGATTTCGGTGTTGACCATCTGGTGATGTCCATGTGTAGAGTCTTCGCTTGTGTTGTTGGAAGAGGGTGTTTGCTATGACCAGTGTGTTCTCTTGGCAAAATTCTATTAGCCTTTGCCCTACTTCATTCTGTATTCCAAGGCCAAATTTACCTGTTACCCCAGGTGTTTCTTGACTTCCTGCTTCTAAATTCCAGTCCCCTATAATGAAAAGGACATCTTTTTTGGGTGTTAGTTCTAAAAGGTCTTGTAGATCTTCATAGAACCGTTCAACTTCAGCTTCTTCAGCATTACTGGTTGAGGCATCGTCTTGGAGTACTGTGATATTGAATGGTTTGCCTTGTAAATGAACAGAGATCATTCTGTCATTTTTGAGATTGCATCCAAGTACTGCATTTTGGACCCCTTTGTTCACCATGATGGTCCTCCATTTCTTCTAAGGGATTCCTGCCCACAGTAGTAGATATAATGGTCATCTGAGTTAAATAACCTATTCCAGTCCATTTTATTTTTCTGATTCCTAGAATGTCAACGTTTACTCTTGCCATCTCCTGTTTGACCACTGCCAATTTGCCTTGATTCATGGACCTAACATGCCAGGTTCCTATGCAATATTGCTCTTACAGCATCGGACTTTGCTTCTATCACCAGTCACATCCACAATTGGGTATTGTTTTTGCTTTGGCTCCATCCCTTCATTCTTTTTGGAGTTATTTCTCCACTGATCTCCAGTAGCATATTGGGTACCTACTGACCTGGGGAGTTCCTCTTTCAGTATCCTATCATTTTGCCTTTTCATACTGTTCATGGGGTTCTCAAGGCAAGAATACTGAAGTGGTTTGCCATTCCGTAGTCCAGTGGACCACATTCTGTTGGACCTCTCCACCATGACCTGTCCATCTTGGGTGGCCCCACACAGCATGGCTTAGTTTCATTGAGTTAGATAAGGCTGTGGTCCATGTGATCAGATTGACTAGTTTTCTGTGATTATAGTTTCAGCGTGTCTGCACTCTGATGCCCTCTTGCAACACCTACCATCTTACTTGGGTTTCTCTTACCTTGCACGTGGGGTATCTCTTCACAGCTGCTCCAGCAAAGTGCAGCCATTGCTCCTTACCTTGGAGGGGTGGCCGTGAGGAGATACCCTTTGTCCCTAGGAAGCATAACTACAAACAAAACTAGTGGAGGTGATGGAATTCCACCTGAGCTGTTTCAAATCCTAAAAGATGATTATGTTAAAGTGGTGCACTCAATATGCCAGCAAATTTGGAAAATGCAGCTGTGGCCACAGGACTGCAAAGGTCAGTTTTCATCCCAAACCCCAAAAAAGGTGATGCCAAAGAAAGTTCAAACTACTGCACAATTCCACTAATTTCACATGCTAGCAAAGTAATGCTCAACATCCTCCAAGCTAGACTTCAATGCTGTCTGAACTGAGAAGTTCCAGATGTACAAGCTGGATTTGGAAAAGGAAGAGGAATGAGAGATCAAATTGCCAACATCCATTGGATCATAGAAAGAGCAAGTAAATTCCGGAAGAAACATCTACTTCTGCTTCATTTACTATGCTAAGCCTCTGACTGTGTGGATCACAACAAACTGTGGAAAATACTTCAAGAGATGAGAATACTAGACCACCTGACCTCTCTCTCGAGAAGCCTTTATGCATGTCAAGAAGCAACAGTTAGAATTGGAGATGGAACAATGGATTGGTTCAAAATTGGGAAAGGAGTGTGCCAAGGCTGTATATTGTCACCCTGCTTATTTAACTTATATGCAGAGTACATCATGCAAAATGTTGGGCTGGATGAAGCCCAAGTTGGAGTCAAGGTTGCCAGGAGAAATATCAGTAACCTCAGATATGCAGATGACATCATCTTTATGGCTGAAAGCAAAGAAGAACTAAAGAGCCAGGTGATGAAAGTGAAAGAGGAGAGTTAAAAGCTGGCTTAAACCTCAACTTTCAAAGAATGACTATCGTGGCATCTAGCCCCATCACTTCATGGCAAATAGATGATGAGGAAACAATGGAAACAGTGACAGACTTATTTTCTTGGTCTCCAAAACCACTGCAGATGGTGACTGCAGCCATGAAATTATGAAAGGCTTGCTCCTTGGGAAAAAAGCTATGGCAAACCTGTGAAGTGAAAATAACTCAGTTGTGTCTGCCTCTTTGTGACCCCATGGACTATACAGTTCATGGAATTCTCCAGGCCAGAATACTACAGTGGGTAGCCTTTCCCTTCTCCAAGACATCTTCCCAACCCAGGGATAGAGCCCAGATCTATCGTATTGCAGGTGGATTCTTTAACAGTTGAGCTACAAGAGAAGCCCAAGAATTCTGGAGTGAATAGCCTATCCCTTCCCCAGTGGATCTTCCCAACCCATGAATTGAACTGGAGTCTCCTGCATTTCAAGCAGATTCTTTACCAACTGAGCTATTAGGGTAGCTCAATGACAACCTAGGTAACATATTAAAAAGAAGAGACATTACTTTGCCAACAAATGCCTGTATAGTCAAAGCTATCTTTTTTCCAGTAGTCATTTTTGATGTGAGAGTTGTACCATACAGAAGGCTGAGCACTGAAGAATTCATTACTTCGAACTGTGAACTGTGTTCTTGGAGAAGACTCTTGAGAGTCTCTTGGACTTCAGGAGATCAAATCAGTTAATCCTAAAGGATATCAACCCTGAATATCATTCGAAGGACTGATGCTGAAGTTGAAGCTCCAATACTTTGGCCACCTGAAGAGGGGAGCTGATTCATTAGAAAAGACTGTGGTTCTGGGAAAGATTGAAAGCAGTTGGAGAAGGGGGCAACAGATGGTTTGATGGCATCACTGACTCAATGGACATGAGTTTGAGCCAGCTCTTGGAGATAGTGTAGGACAGGGAAGCCTGGCTTGCTGCAGTCCATGGGGTTGCAGAGTCGAGCACAACTTAGTGACTGAGCAACAACAAGGATTTATATGTCACCTAGCCCCATTTCTGCTTGCAATTTCTCTTGCATAGATTCCTATTAAACAGATACATGTTAATTTTGAACATTCTTTTTAGGTTGAGGTACTTTACTTCTTACCTTTTTAGGTTCCCAATTCTGCCAGGTACCCAATTCTCCAGTCTTTTTGCAGCTGTGGGCCACTTATATCTTTCAATCAGGAACAAGGGATGGACTGTGAATTGGAAGATAGTAATTTAAAAGTAGACCTCATGTGGAATCCTTCTAGGAAATGGTAGTGGTAGGATATATCCAGTTTCCAGGGGCAGTGGTGGCTAAAGCTGTGGCTCTTCCATGGTGTATGCACCTGGAAGAGGTTCCCAGTTGTCTTCATGTGGCTAGTTCTGTGGTGTGGCTTTGGACGTGCTCTTGGACTGCCTAGCCTGAAGATTCAGAGCCAACCAATATTCTTTACTATATGTCTTAAACTATAGAAGCTAGCTTTTATTTATTAGAACTAACAACCTTGCCTATTGTACCTCTATTACCACCCTCTCTGCAACACTTGGTATTCACTTAAAGGAATAGACATTCCCAATAATGGGCTTTGTCTCTCCTACCATCATTATCCACCTGGCCATTAGCCTTATTCTTGCCATCCACACACACACATACAGAGGGTAGAAGCCTGAGTGTGGGTGAAGGTCCAAAGAATACTGATGTTGAGCAAGTCCCCTTTGATTTGAAATGTTCCACTGATCTTGTCCATAGCTCAGTGGGTCTCTCTGAGCCCCTGACTTGATTAGTCTCAACAGTTTTTCTCCATAACTGAGATCCTCTCCCAAGATGCTCAACCATGAAAGCTCACTGGTCAAACAGTTATTATTCTATAAATCTCTAAAGGAGAGTGCTAAGAGGACAGATTTGGGCAAAGCTTTCATGTGGGGAGTAGTGGAAGATTGGCTTATTCCCACACATCTCCCCAGAAATAAAACTCACTGTGGTATCCTCATTAACAACTGCTATACAAATCTGCTACCAAGGAAATTACATCACTTTTGATACTTAAAGCTAGAGCTTAATCAAAAATGGAAACAGAAAGGAAGTTCTAAAACAAATAGCCCAATATTTTTCTTGTGCTACACTCTGAGCAGGACATTATGTTAGTAGGTCATCTTACTCAAGTGATTATGCATACAGTACATGGAAGACAAAAAGCAGGGTGGGATCAGGGTTGGGTAGGATCCATCAATGCAGCAGCTCACCATTTTCAAAGGAGAGATAAGCCCCTCATTAGCAGGGACAATGGACTGTCCACCATCAGATATGGAGCTTCAGCAGAGGGAATCCAAATCTGCTCTGAGCATCCACATAAATGTTTGGATACACTTTCCCAGACAGCCACCTGCTATTTTAAACAAACTTCTCAATATTTCCGTATATTTTTTATCACCTTTCTTTGAATTTTGCTCAATAAAATGCTAATTCAAAGTTTCGAGTGTACTGATGAACCATGATTTAGTTATGAAACCAGTTTCTCTCACCTGATCTTCCACCAAGGCATGTTCATGACCAAGGGAAATAGTAGAGTATGAGAAGGGCTCATGCATGGAGTGGGTCTGACCCAGTATTTGTTCTGCTGCCTCCTGTTTCTGTGTCTTTGGGTGAGCCTGAAGATATTTATTGTAAAATAGGGAACTCGACAGCACACATTCCACAAGTAATATGGGAATGTACCTGGCATATCCACAGTTGTCATGGACTGTCAATCATATTTCACAGAATCTGTTGTTGCGGAGTCTATGGCCAGCCCTATTCCAAAGCACAGAGTCCTAGAAACCAACTGTGGGAGGAAGAGAAAGCATTTGGGATATATTAGCTGAAAGGCTTCCTTCTTCACCTCTCTCTTTGGCTATGGCAGACAAAATGCTGTCAGCATCTGGGTGCCCACATAAACAGCTGTCTACATGAAACAAGGCAGGAGGCCCATATCAAGTAATGAAGATGGAATGCGTTAATTACATCATGGTAAGTAACTACCATATAAAATATGACCATTATATGATTGTTATTACTTTTACTACCTTATTCATGCTGACATAAATAAAACAGCCCACTAGTCATCAGTGTCATACTGTTTTTATAGAGAAGGAAAATGGAGTTCAAAGCACCTAATGACCAAACCTCTAAAAACCAAAATAATGATTGGCAATGCCTGGTAAGAGGCTAACAAGTTTGCCAATAAGATAGCTTAATGACTGAAAGTGAAAAGTGAAAGTGAAAGTCATTCAGTTGTGTCTGACTCTTTGCGACCCCATGGACTCTCAATGGGATTCTCCAGGCCAAAATACTGAAGTGGGTAGCCTTTTCCTTCTCCAGGGGATCTTCCCAACCCAGGGATCAAACCCAGGTCTCACGCATTGCAGGCAGATTCTTTACCAGCTGAGCTATCAGGAAAGCCCAGCTTAATTTTATTAATAGTTATGACTTCTCATTTCTTATGCTAGTGTATAAGTACTGTAACTGAGCATAACAGGTTATAACATATGGGGAGATGAATAGAAGGGCACCTGGTAGGTTACCTTGGCCTAGACTCTCAAATGTGGTGTTTCCAGTTCTACCATCTGAGCTTTGCTTCTTTGCTACTTGATGATAGCTTTTTAGATCTATACCAGCTTCATACATAACAAACATTTGACATGTAAACTCATCATTTAAGAGGTGCTGTGGCAACTAATATCTCATAAGAATTGGCCAAAGTTTTTGCTGAATAATGAAATTAGGAAAACAAAACCTAAAGACACTTTCCCAAGGACAAAGTTGTTGGCATCAATATTGTTGAATGAATTGAAATTCTTGTTCTTTTTAGTGTATTATCCTACCTCTTATTAACTCTAAGTACCCATAGGAAAATGAGTCTGGAACAAGAAAAGGGAAATAAGAATAAACTGGTTGAACATGTATAAGAACAAGATAAGTTTTCAACTCAGTAATTCTCAGACTCTTTCTAGACTTACTAAGCTGGATGGGCTTAATACCTGATCTGCTCCACAGGTCCTTTCTCATATAAAACCAAAATGGGCAAGGAAAGATAAAAACAAAATAGTAAACTTTTTAAAATTATCAGAAAGTTTGAATTATTCCTTACAAGCAGTTAGAGTGGGGCTGCCGTGGTGACCCAAGCTGTGATAAATCCATCTGTAATTAAGGAGACATAGGTTTGATCCTTAGGTTGTGAAGATCTGTGACGAATCCATTTGTAATTAAGGAGACATAGGTTTGATCCTTAGGTTGTGAAGATCTCTTGGAGGAGGAAATGGCAACCTACTCCAATATTCTCACCTAGATAATCCAATAGACAGAGGAGCCTGGTGGGCTACACAGGCCATGGGGTTGCAAAGAGTCAGACACAACTGAAGTGATGTGGTGTGCAAGCAATTAGTGTTTTAATAAATGTGTGTGAAAATATATTGATGGGACTGAATTTTAGACTGCTGTAGGTGGCTGTTTTAACCATATTTGTTGTTGTCGTTCAGTTACTAATTTGTGTCAGACTCTTTGCAACCCTCTGCGCCATATGTCAGTATGAAAATCAGTCATTCACTCATAAGAAATATACATTGAGAGCCTTCTGTGTATAAAGTAGAGGATGTGATTATTATTTTCAGACTTTTGCTAATGTGTTTGCATCTTTTATCTTCTTCGAGAGCAATGACAGTCACCATCATTTTGTTATTTACTATCTCTGCTAAATTTTCATGAGAATTACTATCTCTGTTAAATTGCCATGAGGAATTCAAAGGTCAAAGTAAGATGTTTAAGTTTCCACCAGAATCCTCTCACTAGATGCCAAGTAGGACAAACTTCATGCTGGGAGCCCAGCTACTCTTAGGAATCATATGAAGATCATATAAAATGATAAATGTGAAATACTTTGGAGCAAAGGATCATATGTGTTAGATATTGGTATTATCACTTGTACTTTTCTAAGTTAATAACATAATGGGAGGTGACTTGAGAGCTGATCCTGAAATCATGATCACTTTTTTTTTCCAGGAAAACTCATTGATGTTTTATTTCAGAGTAGGAAAAATTCACAGGTAGCTTTATTATTTTCTATTTTACTTTATACTTACCATTTAAAGCAGTACTTAAGTTTCTAATGATTTTTATTTAATTTATTTTTATGGAAAAATTTTAGGACATGCAAAAGTAGAAGAGTATTACAAACTTTCATGAACCCATGGATCAATTTCGGTAATTTCCAACAGGAGACCAAGTTTGTTCTTATGCCTACACGTTTTCCTCCAGTGCACACGGAGCATTTTTCAAGCAAACACTTTAAACATCCTACCATTTCATCCTTAAACATTTCAATATGGCTCTAAAATATAAGGACTCTTGCACCACATGTTTATTTTTAACACAACCACAATGGATGACCACATTTAAAAGAAGCCTTCAGGAGACAATTTCCTGTTAGGGAAGGATATTGTGCCATGTGTCTTATTTGAGAATATTCTGTGAGTCTACAGTGCCCCCAGGATGAAATCTCAACCCCAAGATCACCTTCTAATCAAAATCTTCTCACTCCTCGCCCCCCACCATTGTCTGGGCATATTAGTTCACTCTATTCAATCCATCCTATGCCAGACCTTCAGTTACCCTTCCATCTTGACCATTCCATTTGTCAAGAACTTGTCCAATAAAACCTCTTGATTTCCATACATCATTGCAACCTCTAGTGATTATTTTTTTCTTTAAACTCTTGATGCATTTACTCTACTATTAGAAGGTGGTATTACAGGAATTAAAAACATGTGCCCTGGAGTCTGACCTAGTTATCACCCTTGGGAAAGCCCCCCCGCCAATCTTCATGTCCTCAGGTGTTGATAAGAAACAATATTGCGTTAAGGAGATTAAGTATGAACATGTTATATATTTATACAATACAGTCACATATATGTATAAACTGTATGCATATTCCACACACACTCTCACACACAAATATATATTATTTACCAGATATTAATAGAACAATCAAGGTAGTATTATTATTGATATTACTATCATCTATATTCAATATTCTATTCTACCTGACTCCTGTATTGCTGGCTATTTTTCTTTGTGTTTACTTTAGGAGTCAGCTTCTTGAGATCAGAGACAACTTGGTTTCACAAAGGAGATTCTCAATGATGTTTCTGGAAGACAGCCAGTCAGTATGAAGAAGAAGATCCAGGGTTCCATCTCCTCCCTGAACCCCTCCAGGATATTGTGACTAGAAGAACCTCTCCCCTTCTTCTCAGGCTCCCTGCCAGTCTTGCTTTGTGTGTGTGGTACAGGGCACTTTAAAATGAATCTGTAGATTTCTCCAAAATGGAAAATCTTTTATGCAGAAAAACAGGTGATGGGGCAACTGGAGAAATAGTCATTTCTAACAAAAGTGAATTTCCAGGCAGCTGATCCCACCACGGAGCTGGCTGTCTTTATCCTTGAAATGTCATCCTTCTTTAGTCTGTAAATACCATACTATAAAGAACACCTTAGCACTGGCTTTCGAAGGAGACAGAGACAATGTTGTATGGCAGTTTACTGTCAACCAAAGGACAATGCTTCTCTCTTGGATTTAATAAAATGAGAAGGGGGCTGGGCTGCTCCAGAGAAAGGACATGCAATCTGCCATCACTTTGTGGCTTCTTTAATAAAATGATGAGAGTTTTAGTCCTCCAAACACCAGTGTTACTTGGGCACATTCACTCTTTCACTTTCAAATGTGTGAATTCTTGGAATATGGCTGTGACCTCCCTTTTAAACAGGTATCTGGAGGGTTCTGTGAAGGCTCTGTAGGGCTGTTTACCTTAGAATATCTCCGTAATCCAAGCCAAATCCTCCATTTCCCCATTTCATAGTCTAACACTTTCTAAGTAAAGATGCAGTTCAGAGAACCAAAGCTTTTTTAGAAAACAAATTTCTCCAGAAATGTAAAGATTATCTTTCTATTATGAAGCATTCCTCGCTGTGACTTACATAGTCAGATATCTCTGCATTCATTACCTGGCTAAGAACAGAAAATGACAATTTCATTGTGAAGCAGGAAGTAATTTTCAGCATATGGATCAATTCTATTAAGGGCTGGTCTGAGAAGGGGGTTGATGTGATAGAGTTTGTGTAGCTAAACAACACTACTAAAGACTGGTGGTGGGTGTGGGTGCAGGTGGAATCTGAGAGGGAATGGAAAGCAAAGGAGATGATGAGAAGGAATCAGAAAGAAGGGGCAAGTATGAAGGATAAGCTTCTTCTATTTGGAAATTGAGTGTGTGCTGCACATACACAAGCAGTTAAGGGCTGGTTTAGAGAGTGAGGCCTGGATACAGATGACCTGTGAACTAATCCCTGACCAGCTCTGCTCACCAGTTCTGTGACTCTGGGCAATTTACTTAGCTTCTCTAAGCTTCTGTTTCCTTATCTGTAAAATGAAGATGAAAGAGTGTTCACAGGTCGTGGGATGGTGTTGAGGATTAAGGGGAGTAACGCATGTGAGATATTTAGCATGATGTCTGGCACATGCTATGTAGCCTCTACATGCTAAATGACTGCAGTTTTCTTAAAAAATTTGGAAATAATGATTATATCAGAAATTCTTATTTAG
This sequence comes from Bubalus bubalis, assembly GCF_019923935.1. Taxonomy (NCBI): domain Eukaryota; kingdom Metazoa; phylum Chordata; class Mammalia; order Artiodactyla; family Bovidae; genus Bubalus; species Bubalus bubalis. The sequence goes on from NC_059178.1 coordinate 43,332,307, forward strand.
AATGTATTCAATACATATGATTTTATTGTCTAGCATTTTCTTCTTAGAGTCAGTGTTAAAACATCTATGACTAATCGAAACTTTTCACTTACCTGATTAATTTTCCTAAATTAATACTTAATGCCAAAGAATGTTCAAACTCTGCACAATTGCACTCATTTCACATGCTAGCAAAGTAATGCTCAACATTCTCCAAGCCAGGCTTCAACAGTTGGGAAACCATGAGCATCCAGATGTACAAGCTGGATTTAGAAAAGGCAGAGGAACGAGAGGTCAAATTGCCAAATTCCACTGGATCATCAAAAGAACAAGAGAGCTCCAGAAAAATATCTACTTTTGCTTTATTGACTATGCCAGAGCCTTTGACTGTGTGGATAACAACAAACTGTGGAAAATTCTTCAAGAGTTGGGAATACCAGACTACCTGACCTGCCTCTTGAGAAATCTGTATGCAGGTCAAGAAGCAATAATTAGAACTGAACATGGAACAACAGGCTGGTTTCAAACTGAAAGGAGTACATCAAAGCTATATATTGTCACTCTACTTATTTAACTTCTATGCAGAGTACATCATGTGAAATGCTGGGCTGGAGGAAGCATAAGCTGGAATCAAGATTACCAGGAAAAATATCAATAACCTCAGATATGCAGATGACACCACCCTTATGGCAGAAAGCAAAGAGGAGCTAAAGAGCCTCTTGATGAAAGTGAAAGAGGAGAGTGAAAATGTTGGCTTAAAACTCAACATTCAGAAAACTAAAATCATGGCATCCAGTCCCATCACTTCATGGCAAATAGATGGGAAAACAATGGAAACAGTAAGAGATTTTATTGTTGGGGGCTCCAAAATCACTGCAGATGGTGACTGCAGCCATGAAATTAAAAGATGCCTGATCCTTGGAAGAAAATTTATGACCAACCTAGACAGCTATTAAAAAGCAGAAACATTACTTTATCAACAAAGGTCCATCTAGCCAAAGCTATGTTTTTGCCAGTAGTCTGATGGACTATAAAGAAAGCTGAGTGCCAAAGAATTGATGCTTTTGAACTGTGGTGTTGGAGAAGACGCTTGAGAGTCCCTTGGACAGCAAGGAGATCCAACCAGTGAGTCCTAAAGGATATCAGTCCTGAATATTCATTTGAAGGACTGATGGTGAAGCTGACACTCCAATACTTTGGCCACCAGATATGAAGAACTAACTCATTGGAAAAGACCCTGAAGCTGGGAAAGATTGAAGGCGGGAGGAGAAGGGGACAACAGAGGATGAGATGGCCGAATGGCATCACCAACTTGACGGACATGAGTTGGCATAAGCTTCAGGAGTTGATGATGGACAGGGAAGCCTGGCGTGCTTCAGTCTATGGGGTTACAAAGAGCTGGACACGACTGAGCAAATGAACTGGACTAAATACTTAATGAGATATTCAGTACTTCATAGGACCTGTTCTAGTGTTCTCCCTCTCCCTTCCCCTGATCCCTTTCTTTCTTTCTCTCTCCATATGTATATATATAGCTCTGTGTGTATGTATGTGTGTATATATATATATATATATATACATATATATATATAAAACATATATCTTCACATTTAATGTTCACAATAACCTATTGTTCAGGTGAGATCTTTAAGACACAGGAAAATTAAGTAACTTGTCTAAGGTATCTCAAATATTGTGGTAGAACCAGTATTTGGCCAAGGGTGATGTGAATCTAGAGCCTATGTTCATTAACAGTGTAAGGCTTGGAAAGATAAGATGAGTTGTTAAAGAACATGTAGCAAGTGAGAAGCATGACTAGAGTCTATTCAGTTTTCTTTATTTCTTCCCAAATAAGATTCTTTTCATACTGGCTTCATCTTTCCTTGATCAAGGCTACCAGCTTCTCTGACTAGGAAGGACTAGGCTAGCTATTTAGAGGCCTGGGCTACAGCCCAGCATGGTCAGTTAATCCCCTTGTGACTTAGGGTAAGGCCTGAATAGGGATTTAGTACCTTGAGCTGCAGTGTTATCATATGCTACTTGACTCTAATCTATAAAACAACATTTTGGTTAATTGCAAAGGTCAAATGAAAAAGTTGGTGGAAAATTACTTTGAAAACTGGAAAACACTAAATAGCAGTAAGATATCAATCTTATTATTACCAATATTAGTATCCTTTCTTTGAATTTATATTCTGCCAATAGTCTATAGTCACAAATCTGACTGATAACAATAAGTATCTGAAACTTTTTTTTTAACTACCAGGTCCCAGAATATGATGCAACTGGGCTGGGATGTACTTGTGTAATGCAAATTTTAAGCCTTTTAAGTATTTCTTGTTAAACAGGTATACAAATCCCCAGTCTATGCCATAAAGTGTCACCCTGTTTCATGGACCATCTTGAGAATGTCCCATTAATAATTTCTTGAGCCTTATCTTCTGTAAGACCTATTTCCTTAACAAAAGTTGTGTGTGTGTGTGTGTGTATACACACAATTTTTTCCTTGTAAAACTTGTAGAACCCAGATCAGGATTGGGCAGAATAGTTGATTGATGTGTATGTATTGACTTTATTGAAACCCATTGTTAGCAGATGCACTTCAAACTTGTGTAAAAGAGTTTTAAAAAGAAACAGAGTTAAAGTTGCAAAGAGAATACTTTATTAACATTGAGGAATTACCTTCCTGAATGGCACCCCCAAGGCATGGGTATAGATTAAATGACCTTTTAAGGTAATGACCCTTTAGAAAGGTTAGTCTTGATTCAAAGGCCAAATCTAGACAAGCAAATCATTTTGGAGAGAGTAAAATAGCTTAATGCAGCCAGCAAACTGAATATTTAATGAACTATCCTTTAAATGAAGTAGTATTCTTAGTGTTTCCTTAGTGGTTTAAAACGTGATCTAGTGTTTTACTGAGTTGAAGTATTATGGATAACAGACTCTGGAACCAAACCTGGGAGTGAATCCCTGCATCAAGATTTAACACTGTGTCTATGCATGCTGCTAAGTCTCTTCAGTCATGTCTGACTCTGGGACCACATGGACTATAGCCTGTCAGTCCCCTCTGTCCATCTTCAGGCATGGATACTATAGTGGGTTGCCATGCCCTCCTCCAGGGGATCTTCCTGACCCTGGGATTGCACCCGCATCTCTTGCAGCTCCTGAATTGCAGGCGGATTCTTTACCACTTAGCCAGGGGGAAGTCACCTAACATTGTATATATATCCACAAAGTCCTTATGTTCTCTCAGCCTAGGTTTTCTCACCTGTGCACCTGAAAAAGACAGGATCATATGAGGTAATAACTACATGCAAATCACACATGGTGGCACATGGTGAACATTGGATAAATGGCAGCTACTATTATTTTTAGACATAACTGATCCACCCATAACTGTCTGTTTTATCCCTTTTCCCTGATGGTTGGAGAAATTAATGCAGTTTCTGAAGGAGTGAAGAAGAGCATAAAGCACTGGGAAAGGCTGACTTAATACGTGTGATTTAATTCCAGAATGTGTTTCTGAAAATCCCCTGACTTCTTTGTGAATATCTGTTATCTCTCTGTTTAAAAACAAGATGCACAACACTTCTGGTAGCATTTGGGCTGCTTGTTTTAGAAGGAGACATTGATAAATTGGAGAGGATCCAAAAACGATAAAAAGGATTAGAAGATATGACCTACAGAGAAAGATTATTCAAAGAACTTCATATATCCAGCCTACAGCAATGATGACAGTGGGTGGGGGGTAGGATAACTGAACATAAATGCTAGAAATAGGTAAGGAGTAAGGAAAGGAATTATTTCAAGTGATCAGAGTGTGGGCAAATTAGGATCGATGGCCTTAAACCAGAAAAACAAGCACTTGTGTGAAGTATTCTTAGAAGAAACAAGTTCAACAGAGAGGTCAATTAAGACCTTGATTGTTTTGTCTGAGAGGTGATTTTATGCAGCTCTTTAAATGGTACCTCCACAGGCCGATTCTTCCGTTAGAGCTGAACCTGAAGCCTGAGAAAGGGAAGTGTGTCCTGGTGGCCTGTGTTTTTGGGGTCTAACTCTCCTTTAGGCTATGTACAAATCTCCCATGGGGCGGACATACATCCATTTATTCTCCATTTTTTTCTCCTCTCTCTAGTACAGTGAATAGATTAGTGACTTTCATCCTTTTCCTAAATCCCAGAGCCTGTGAATGTGAACTTAATTAGAAAAGGTTATTTGCCTGAGTAATTAAATTAAGGAGTTTGAGATGAGGAGGTTATTCTGGATAAGTTGCATGTATCTTGCTGCTGTTAAGTCACTTCAGTCGTGTCCGACTCTGTGTGACCCCATAGACGGCAGCCCACCAGGCACCGCCGTCCCTGGGATTCTCCAGGCAAGAACACTGGAGTGGGCTGCCATTTCCTTCTCCAATACATGAAAGTGAAAAGTGAAAGTGAAGTCATATCCTAGTCTTTGTGATCCCATGGACTTCAGCCTACCAGGCTCCTCTGTCCATGGGATTTCCCAGGCAAGAGTACTGGAGTGGGGTGCCATTGCCTTCTCTGCAGGTACCTTAAGTACGTTAAAAGGTACCCTTATGAGATACATAAGGTAAAGAAGACATGGAGACACACAAACAGGAGGAAGCAATGTGACCAGTGTTGTAGATAAGAGTGAAGTAGCCAAGGAAGTTAAGAGTTTCTGGGAGAAACTAGACGATTGAAGAGATAAGGAAGGAGCCTCCCCTAGAAACTTCAGCGGGAGCATGGCCCTGCCAACACCTTGACTTCAGACTTCTGGTTTCCAAAACAATAAAATCATAAATCTATGTTGCTTTGAGCCACCAAGCTCATGTGAATTTTTTTCCTAGAAGCCCTAGTAAACGAATAGGACCTGCAGGAAGATTAATTATTTATTTATATGTAGAACTTTCATGGCCTCTCAACAACCACCACCAAGAAAAGCTGATAAGTAATGCATAGAAAAGAGTCTTGTGTGATTCCTTGTGGTTCAAATATTAGGATTCAGTGAGCTATGCCTTTAAGTTGCTAGTTTACCGTGGGAGATGGAGCTACAAAAATACTGGGGCAGGATGAAGACTGAAAATTATGACCTAGTCCAGGACGGTCCATGCTCAGTAGAGTAGCAATCACAGTGTCCAGATTAAAGTTGTAGTCCACATGTGAAGAATATACTCAAGATATGCTTAAGAAGATGGAAAAGGAATAAAGCTGACATGACATTCACTAGGTGTTGGGTTACATAAAGTTAAACAGTAAAAGCTATCATTTATCGAATAGTCAGAGCATGCTAGCTACTGTGCATGTGTGGTATTTCTATTTGGTCCCATGGTATAATTAATGCCAGAAGTATTATCCCCATGTGAAAGGGAAGAAAGTGAGGTTTAGATACATCATTTCCCCAAGACTCTACAACGAAGGAGAAGATCTGAGATTTGAATTGGATCTCTCTGAGTCCATAGTGTATGATATTCTATGGTTAATGGGTAGTAAGAATCAGAAGTGCAATTCACCCATATTCCCGCCATTTGCAAAGGCTGTGTTCTTTCCTCAGCAACTTCTTTTCAAATTACAAAACAGTGGTGGGTAGGGCAGAAATGCTGTGCATGGTGACATAAATTTATACACTCTAATCAAGGCTAGAGAGGGAAATAAGAAGCTCTAAACCAGAAGGGGAACTACAAGTATGAGAAGAACATTCAGCTATGGACATGAAAGAATGGACCCTGCTTGTGGATCTTTGAACACTTGGAGGCAGCGTTAGAGAAAATCATAGGTCTCACTGAGTTTTGGGTCTTTGGCTCTTAAGTGCAATACTGTTTCCAACACATGGTGAGACTTGTCAGATAACAGGTTCTCACTTCTATAGGCTTTAAGAATTGTAGCCTTCACTGAGTATCTCTTTTATCCTAGGATGATGCTAAACCAGTACCTACCTTGTCATTGACCACCAGGCAGATGATTTTAGGATTGTCCCAGAATGAAATCTAACTAGCAAGATAAATCTACTGACATAGAAAGAAAAGGCACAGAATTCACACAGAAGAGGAACAGAATTGGTTTGTGGTTGTTGTTCCACTCTCACTTTTGGACACAGAGTAATAGAATGTGCAGTATAGATTCACTCCTCTGAATTGAAATTATGAGCTATGTGACTGTACAATAAATGACATTTGCCAAATTAGATGCATTTCATATCTGCTAAATGCTAATTTTTAAAAAGTCATCTGATCTATAAAAACACTGGGAAGATTAAGATAATGTACATAGCAAATTAGCACCACACCCTGCAGATGGCAGCTGTACAATTGATGACGGTAGTAGATTAACCTGTTGTTACATGGGTGAAACCAGGCTCATTCTACTGCTATTGTAAAGCCTACCTCCAGGACTCACTATCACAAGACCCAAAGTCCCAACTTCACAACATTTTCTAAAAGTTTCTGAAATATTTAAACACCATTTTAGACTCATATTCACAGGCACTTCTATTTTGGATCCATCATCAGAGGACTAAAAAGATCAAATTTATTTTCCTATCATGATGAAGGGATTATAATCGACTGTTTAAATACACTGCCAGATTTGGGCAGAGCATTGAGGCTCATCTGGTCCTTATCTGCATACGCATTACTCTTGCGAGATCATCAGGCTGGCTCGTGAAAATTTTGCGATATGGAAAGGCATGGCAGGGCATAGGACGGTTCTGGTAGCGACTTAAAGTGACACAATGCCATCCCCTCACAGTGCAGCACACAGATTCTGGCCCTCCCCCTTTCACCTCTCTTGTCTTCACACATTTGAAGCTATCCATTCATGTCCCTTTTCATACTGTACATCATGTGAAGTGTCGGGCTGGATGAATCACCAGCTGGAATCAAGACTGCTGGAAGAAATATCAATAACCTCATAATTGCAGATGATACCATTCTGATGAAAGAGCCTCTTGATGAGGGTGAAAGAGGAGAGTGAAAAAGTTGGCTTAAAACTCAACAGTAAAGAAGCTAAGACCATGGCATCTGGTCCCAACATTTCATGGCAAATAGATGGGGAAAAATGGAAATAGTGACAGGCTTTGTTTTCTTGGGCTCCAAAATCACTGCAGTGACTACAGCCATGAAATTAAAAGACACTTGCTCCTTGGAAGAAAAGCTATAGCAAACCTAGACAGTGTATTAAAAAGCAGAGACATCCCTTTACTGACAAAGGTCTGCATAGTCAAAACTATGGTTTTTTCAGTAGTCATGTACAGATGTTAGAGTTGGATGGACCATAAAGAAGTCTGAGCACCAAAGAACTGATGCTTTGAAACAGTGGTGCTGGAAACTCTTGAGAGTCCCTTGGACAGTAAGGAGATCAAACCAGTCAATCCTAAAGGAAATCAACCCTGAATGTTCACTATAAGAACTGATGATGAAGCTGGAGCTCCAATATTTTGGCCACCTGATGCAAAGAACTGACTCATTAGAAAAGACCCTAAAGCTGGGAAAGAATGAAGGCAGGAGGAGAAGGGGATGACAGAGGATGAGATGACTGAATGGCATCACTGACTCAAGGGACATAAGTATGAGCAAACTCTCGGAGATGGTGAAGGACAGGAAAGCCTGGCATGCCACAGTCAATGGGTCGCAAAGAGCTGGACATGATTTAGCGACTGAACAGGACAGAGTTCATTTCCCTCCTGGGGCTTCCTGGATCTTTCTTTGTGTCATTGCAATAAAAGTTGTTTAGCTTCCTGGCATCTTGGGCTCCCCAATCAATCTGAACTTGTTTTTGTTATTCTTCTGAGTGTGGCATGAGGGAGTTAGCTCCATATATCCAGAGGCATTCAGATCAGGGCATATTCCCTCCCTTCCCCCCAACCCCAGGCCCTTTCTAGACATTCCACTTCTGTTAATGCTCACATAGTTACAAATTTTGATGTGTGGGTTTTGCAGTTTCAGAATGTATTTGCTCATATTCTAGTAATAATTAACTACTTCTCATCTTGCCTTATTCGTCTTCCACAAACAGACCTCAACTGGTAATCCTACAGGCTCAAGGCAGCCTTTATTTGGTCCAGTCTTACAGTACTGTTGTCTCTGTGTTGATGCCTTATAATAAGACCCGTTACTAGAGTCTAAGCTTTTAGAGTTGAGATGATCAGATCAGATCAGATTCAGAAATACTTATAGAATGTAAGTCATGCATGTCCTAGGCACATTCATATAGATAACCTTATATTAACTTCATAAGAAAAAGAAAATTGGGCCTCAGTCATGCTAGATGTCTTACATCATTCTGAGAAAGTGACAAAGGCAGAAACTGAAGGCATGTCTTCCACTTCAATCTCAGTGTCTTCGTTTATTTTTAATTTTCTTTAATTTTAAATATTTCAAATAAAATTACAGAATAACATAATACATTCCTGTGTTCCAAAACACTGAATTTATCAAATTACATAGTTTCTTACTAAATTTGCTATAAAATATCTGGAGTTGTTAACTTTGGGGGTAAAACATATTGTTGCACTTAAATTCAATAACTATTACTAATCTATCAAGACTTTCTATTTCTTCTTCATTCGATTTGGCTTATTCATGTGTTTTCAGAATATCTTTCATTCCATTAAGTTTTTAAATCCAGGTGCATGTTTCTCATAATCTCTAATATGTTAAGATGTTCTGTGTTCTATGTAATTATGCAATCATATCCCATTTATTTATATCAATATTGTGTATGTATACATTTGTTGTCCTTTTTTCCCATTTCATTATTCTTATTTAAAGTTTGGGGTTTTTATTTGTTTTGGAATTTTAAAATTTATTTTAGTTTTTTTATATTTATATAAGGTTTATTGATTACTCTCTATTTACAGTTACTATAAAATATTGGCTGTATACCCCGAAAATTCCAAAGTAAGAGCTTCAGATTTAACTGATACGCTCTCTTGGTTCTTAGATTTGTATTTAGTTATTTTCTCTCTAGCTTACTTTGGTTTGCCCTCTTACTATTCTTGTTAAATGTTTAAGGGATTTTCTTACACTCACTCATTTTAGAAGATATATTCAACTTACATTGTCCTTCATTTTTAAGCATTTTGTAATTTTCATTTTCTTTTTATTTCATAAAATAAAAGGAGTTAATTTCCAAATATTCAAAAACATGATTTGTCCAAAGTGAACTTTTTGTTTATTTTGACTTAAGTTGCCTTTTGGAGAGAGGATGCAACTTGCATGTCATTGATTCTTTATAATTTAGCCTTGTTTTTTGACTAGTGGGTGGTTCCAAGGGTTATATATATGCTTTACCTACCACTTGCAGAAACATGCAACATACATATCTGTTACATTGTTTGCTGACTTTTTGAACTTAATTTTTCAAATTAACATAGATTTGATTATTTTTGGTTTTTAATTCTGTAATTTTATATGATGTATAAATTCATGTTCATATATCACCACAATCAGGATACATAATAGTTATACAATGTCCTAAAATTCCTCATGCTATTATACCTGTATAGTCACATCTTCTCCAAATCTTTAATTCCAGGTTGCCATTTCTCTGTTCTCTGTCACTGAAGTCTTTCCTCTCTCAGAATGTTGTACAAATGGAAGTATATAGTATGCAATCTTTTGAGATTGACTAATTCCATATGATGCCTTTGAGACGTGTCCAAGCTGTTAAATACATCTATAGTTTGTGTAATATATTGACAATAATTTTTAGTGACATACTACAGTTGACTCATCCATTAACTTACTGAAGAAAGCTTGAGTTGTTTCCATGTTTTTGATGATTATGCATAACACTGTTATAAACATTCATGCATTGTTTTCTCGTATCTCTAGGGGTATACTCTGGAGTGGATAGCTGGATCATATGGTAAAGATATCTTTAAAGACACTGATGAATGATTTTCTAGAGTCATGTTCTATTGTACATTCCCACCAGCAACATATGATGGCTGCCAGTTTCTTAACATCTTCTCTAGCTCTTGTTATTATTAGTAATTTTTGTTTAAACTTTCCTAATTGATGTACAGTAGTGTCTCATGAACCTACTCCAGTGTTCTTGCCTGGAGAATCCCAGAGATGGGGGAGCCTGGTGGGCTGCTGTCTATGGGGTCACACAGAGTAGGACACCACTGAAGCGACTCAGCAGCAGCAGCAGCAGTGTCTCATGATGGTGTTACTTTGCTTGTCTCTTGATGAGCCATTGATGTTGACATCTTTCCATGTCAACATGGAAAGATATCAACCTTTTGTATATACCTTTTGTATATACTCACCTTTTGTATATACTCCTTGGTAAAGTGTATGCTCAAGACTTTTGCCCAGTTTCTATTTGGGTTGTTTGTGTTCTGCCTATAAAGTTTTGAGAGTTTTCCATATAATATATCCCATTTTCAAGTCCTTTCTGCATATGAGATTTGCAGGTATTTTCTCCTAGTCTTTAATTTTCTTTCTCATTATCTTATTTGTTTCAAAGCAAAAGTTTTAAGTGCAATGAAATTCACTTAATCTATTTTTGTACATTTAGTTATGGAACATGATTTTGGTATCACATTGAAGAAACTTTGCCTACCTTGAGATCATGAATATTTTCTTTTTAACTCTTCTTTCATATAATTTATGAAATTATCTCTCCTATATGGCAAATGTTGGCCTTTAGGCTATTTTTCAAACTACTGACTTTTTCTATTAAGTCTAGTTTACAGTTATCATATCCGTTGCATTTTTATTTAAAAGACTATATATTTTTTACTTCCAAACTTACAAACTGTTTTTTCCTCTACCTCTGATCTTATTTTCATTTTCAGTGTGTTTCCATAATTTTTTCAAATAAACGGCATGTTGTCATTATCTTTTGATCATCCTTAGCATACTAAATGAAGACTAACAGCAGACTAAAAAACTTAAGTATCTGTCAAATAGTAAAATACATTTAATCTGTAATGAATATTTTGAAATATTAATTGTGCTACCTGGCAAATTTACTCTTTGAGTTTAAAAACTTTTTTTGGAATTTTGATTTGCATGCTCGTGTAGAGTGAATGTTTTGGTTTGTTTTGATTTTGCTCCACATCGATTTTGCTCATCTTGCTGATTAACTCCAAGATCAGCTCAATTCAGTTTGGTGTCATATGGCTCTTTCTACCATTTTCCTCATCCTATGCTGTTGTTGTTCAGTTGCCCAGTTGTGTCCAGCTCTTCATGACCCCATGGACCATAGGATGCCAGGCCTCCCTGTCCCTCACCATCTCCCAGAGTTTGCCCAAGTTCATGATCATTGCACTGGTGATGCTGTCCAGCCATCTTATCCTCTGAAGTCCTCTTCTCCTTCTGCCTTCAATCTTTCCTAACATCAGGGACTTTTCCAATGAGTCATCTGTTTGCATCAGATGACCGAAATACTCTCCAGGGAATCTTTCTGACTCAGGAATCAAACTGGAGTCTCCTGCATTGCAGGCCAATTCTTTACCAGCTGAGGTACCAGGGAAGCCCTCCTAGTCATATAGCTTTCAGCAAAAGAATAATTACATGAAGTAATCTAGGAGTTAATTTTTCAATTTCCGTGCAAAGACAAAAATGCCACTGCAGCACAAAGGAAAGACCCACGCCCAATCCTGACTGAAGCCCTCTACTTCCTTTTATGCCATAATAGCCAATTCCTGGATTCCACAGCTTGTTTCTATCTCCATAAACAACAGGTCTGAAAGGACTTTGGGCTAATAGCCTTTTATTCTCATGGGTTCTCTTTCTGTAGGTTCTTCGCCATTTTTGTGTGTATGGAGTTGAGAAGGACTGATAGAGTAAAATTGAACAGTGGTCATGAATGGAAATACAGTGTTCCCTCCACACATTGCTACCAGGGTTTGGAATGAAAGCTTGGTTTGAGAAAATGTTTCATCAATGACTACTCATGAGCCATGCAGTTCAAACATTCTGGAACAATGTCCTCTGGCCACCACACAGAATATTCAACTGTCTTGACTATTGCTGGTTATCAGTTCCTACATTGCTTCCTTTGTTGGAAAATAAAGCCTTTTGCTTTTCTTCCTGAGACCTTCTGTTCCTCACTCAAATAATTTAACTATTTTGCATTTGGAAAGAGACTTTTTTTTTCTTTCTTTCATTCCTGTGCAACATTCCATTTGCTGACAGAGAGGCTGACAAGGCAGCTGACACAATGCCTATTACTTTGAGAAGTTTCTAATTTTCTCAAATTGGAATATTTTTGCTGCCCTTCATTTTGCGCATTTTGCTGCCCTTCCACCTGTAGTAAAAATTATAGGGTGCTTCTACTTTGTGGAACTCAGCTCCCATGCCAGGGGTCCTGAACAGGTTCCATACTAACTCCTAAGTCTCAGCAGTAATGCAGTTATTATTGAAGATGTCAGTTCACTTGCAGCTTCACTATAATATTGGTCCATTTGGGCATGCCAGAAAAATGAGGAGTAGAGCTATAAACCTTGGTCTGAATATGTATTATATGTGTGTGTATAAAACATGCATATATGTGTGTATATATATATGCAGGTATATAAATATGTGCATAAAATATGTATATAATATTCTGCTAATTGTAAATGCATCCAGGGTAAGTAAGAACAATATTTATAGAAATGTGTGTGACAGATCAGTTGTGAATCTGAACTGGGGGTTGATAAATTCTCATTACCTTCGCCTACCTGACAAATGAAATGACTTGCTAAGCAGCTGCTGAAAATTCAATCAGATACCTGCAAATAGCAAGCATCCCATGTTAAAAAAAATGGATAGGTTCCTGGGAACATTTTGGACTGGAATCACACAGGATGAAAAACAAAGGAGACAGTTTCTCTGTCCCCAGAATCTGCTCGTTTACTTGAGATGGTAGCATGTTTGGTTGCTGTCATCACTCTGTGCCAACCACTCTAGCCCAAATTATTCAAACCACTCTACTTTTCTTCCCATTGCCAGTCCACAGAGAAAACAATCTCTGGATTTTTCTAATCTTGATATTGCCATTAACCCCCCTCCGAAGACCCTACCTATGCACAGGATTGTGTCTGCATAGAGAGCAGAAATCATCAATATGGAAAACACACACCCATGGTGGGACAATGTGACAATCTATCAATGAGTGGAAGAAAAGTACAAAAACGGCCCTTAATATTTTTTCCATATTGCTTTTTCCCTAATTTTTTAAATTTTTTATTAAAATATAATTGCTTTATTGGTTTCTGCCATACATCAACATGAATCAGCCACAGGCATACATATGTCCCCTCCCTCTTGGGAGGAAGGTGCCTTGTTCTTTTAATTCTCTGTATTTTTGAATGTTTTATTAATGTTTATGACACATTAGTCTAACTGTACACAATATTATTATAAATGATAAATATTGCATAGTTTTATATTATCACATATAAAATACATATAATAAACAATAAAAATGTTATATTGCTCTGCTGCTGCTGCTGCTGCTAAGTCGCTTCAGTCATATCCGACTCTGTGCGACCCCATAGATGGCAGCCTACCAGGCTCCCCCGTCCCTGGGATTCTCCAAGCAAGAACACTGGACTGGGTTGCCATTTGCTCTACATAATATAAATATTAGAGGTACATGCTCATTTATTAAATTATAAGAATGTGTTATTCAAAAAATTTCAAGATTACTATTCTACAGCAGTTCTTTTCAAACCTAAATATATACACAAAGTATCTGGGGATTTTACACAGTGCACACTGAGACTCCGTAGGTCTGGGATGAGGTTAGGAAGTCCGTGTTTCTGACAAACTCCCAGATGACACTGATGCTGCTAGTGTTTCGATTGCACTTAGAAGAGCAAAGCATAAGTATGATTTAATGACCTCCTAAAAGTAATCCCTTCCCCCAATATGTCTCCCTCTGGGAAAGCAGAGATACTTGGAAACACTTTCTGTGTTGAAACTTCTTTCTGGAGGGCAAAAGTATTATGTTCTGTTTGTTTGCTTTGGTTTTAACTCAACTTTCCCTGGATAGGTAGAGATTTATAGATATGCTGAGGTTGGGATCCTCTGGAAATAAACTCTGAGACAATGATTGGCAAGCATCAAATTTATTGGGGTGCGCTCTCAGAAGATACAAGTTGTGGGATGTCCATCAATCAGTCACTAGATAAGTCTCTAAGAATAAAAAAAAAAAAAAGTACTCTTGCATGAGATGGTGCTCTTCAGCAGTGGGGAATTTTAGGAGAGCTACTATGCTGAGAATTGTTAACAGCCAAGACTCCCAGAAGCTGGAAGAGTGAGGGTCTCTGTCTTAAAGGATAAGGATCTGGGGCAGCACAACACAGTATCCACTATAATTTCTGCTAATTAATACCTTGTTACACTCAGATACACCTTGTATAATGGGCCCCTCTAGGATTCCAATGGGCCTCTTTTCCTGAAGAAATGCAAAATATAGTTGAGTGGGAAGAGCTAGAGCTCCCATGATTGATGGTCTTGAATTGCCATGGATACTCATCAAAGTTGAGCCTAGTGACATCAAGAAGTTTCTAACTGAATAACCTGTGTATCCAACACATTCTTTTCTGCATAGAGTAACAGCAGCCCTGTCTCTGATAATTGGAATCCATAACCCTGACTTACTTTCCTGATGGTCAATGAAGCTGAAAGGATGGGGTGGGAACTGTAGCCTAAACTTTAGCAGCATTCATGCTTTTTTCTCTGTTAGAAAAGTCCCCTTTTTGGGAACTAGAATCTCTAACCTTGCAGAGTCCCAATTTTTGAAGATGAGAAGCACACGTTTCTCAAGGCACTGAAACTGATAGTTAGTGGTTCCCTTCCAGCTCTTCATCTTGAATTCCAGACTCATGATATAAACTACTGGAATCCTTGATGTGTCCTAGAAGATGGAAACATCTTCCTCACAGGGCAAATCACCAAGCTGGTGCCCTAGTGGCGGCTTGTTCTAGCAGTGTGGCATCATCTGGATGGCATGGAAATGATAGGCCCAACCGATCTCATCCACGGTTATGTACATGTTGCCACACCTTCTTTGTTCTAAATAGGACCCCTTGGTCTAATGCAGAGTTTTTCAGGATACTGTCCTTTATTCTTGTACTAAGACCAATGTGGGAAGCAAGTGCTGAGATATAAATGATGAATCAGGTCTGCCAGGTAAGAAAAACAAACATATATCTGAAGATATTTGAATTCTAGTATTCTAGAAACCACTCTTATGAGAGACAAAAGGGTGCAGAATTGGGTATAAAAAGAACACTTTGTTGCTTATATAACAAAAGCATTAGGACAGTTCTATGAGAGCCCTTGACCTGGGATGGCCTTTCAGAGTTCTTCCATATGGGGACAAGGAAGTCATTTTTTCACTGGTTTATATCTTCATGTGAACAGGTTGCTGAATGTGGGATGCTCTCATAAAAGAGTGTGACCTTTGTCAAGGTGACTCTCTTCAGGTCAAGGAGATTCCCATAGAAGAACTCACCTGAGAGCTATCAGCTGCTAACATTCCCACAATCTAGAGAAATAGTGCTTTTCCTTTAAAGGGACAAGGAGACCTGAACTGCTTAGCATAGTAGCACATCCTTCACTACAAAATACACAGATGTATCTGCTCCTTGTTCTGAAAATGAATTATGATCAGCTTCCTTTCAGTGAGGACAGATTAGTCTTCAGCAGAAGTTGCCAGGTACATTGCCCATACAGCATTTGATAGTAGGAAGCAAAGCAACATAGGATCTCCAGAGGTAGAAATCACGAATAGAGACATCAGTGCAATTGAGAGGAGAAAATGTTACTGTGCTGAAGACCCCAGTAGCTAGTTGCCAATTTGCCACCCATGTGATGTCCCTTCTTCCAAATTCCTGGAAGGCTAAGTAGAGTGTATTCATCCGCGGATTGAGAACATCATGCCCTACTGCAGAAGGATGCCAAGACAGAGTGACACTGAGTATCACACAATCTAATGTCTACAGTTTAGTGTGTTGGACTTGTACAGTCTAGTGGATTGGAATCCACTAAGAGAGAAAATAAGGAAAATGTGTAGTCTCAGAACAGAGGCTTCAGTGCCCTGTGGTGATTGGGAACACTGCCTGTATTAGCCCGATTCCCTGCCCATGCTGCCCAGTCTCTCACTGGCTGTCAATTAACCTTCACTGAGATACTGATGATGGCCTATGCCCCCTTCTTAGGAATTTCTGCAAAATACTATTTACCTTTTCTATTTACCTTTCCATAACTCTGTATTATACAGCTACACATGAACTCAAAGCAATTTCATGTAGTAGATAATATATTTTTCATTTTCAGACAGATGGATTAGGATGCTATATATACAGAAGTTACATTTTGTCTTTTCAACCTTCTCTGTGACCTTATTTACATGATATAACGTCTCAGAATCATAGTTTTCTCATCCATAATGTGCCCAAAAGAATGATCCAACTAATGAAAATAAAGATTTAATAAAAGTAATGTCCATCCTATAATGTTCAATTATTATTTAAAGTCATTTCTGGCTTTAAATTTTTTAAAAATATATTTGGAGGCAAAGTGTGCAATGTTGTTAAAATTGTGTGCCAACTGACAATAAATTAATCTAGCACAATTCTGTGAGTAAAGTGCACAGGTGCTTCTAAGCACACATTTTTATAATTATTTTGGCTATTCATAAATGTTATGCTCACTTTTTCCTTTTCTTTTCCTATATTTTAAAAACTAAAGTTTTCAGGGAACTGAATGCCAGATAAGTGGGTCCTTTCTCTCACTTATTCTCAGCACTGTCACTGCATAGAAGACATTTAACATTTCATGTTTCAATTTCTTTATCCACAAACTAGAGGCCATCATCCTGACCTGCATCATCAAAAAGCAATTTCTATTAGCAAATTAATGACTGTCGAGGCAGCTATCAATGCTGAGCATCCTTCACATTAGATCAGCCTTCAATTGCCAAACAGAAAGTGAGTCATTCCAGGAAGCCCCACTGGGAACAGGAGTTTAAGTTTTTCTCCTTTCTGGCTGTGAAGGAAAAGTACTGGTCAAAGAGAAGAGGAAAGGCAGGGGGGAGGAGAAGGGCAGGGAGGAGAGGAGATAAACCAGTTCAAGGTTATATTTCCTGACTTCATTCCTGCAATGCTAGCCTCACCCTTTATGACAAGGTCTGGGGAAGATGTAGTTTATGACATGCTTCAAGTGTGATAAAGAAGCTGAGAGGTGAGCTCGGGAAGGGTTAGGTGTCCTTGAGGACCGGATGGGCTTGAGTACTCTTTGAGGATGGATGTTATTAAATTGAATTATTATTATTAGCACTTAGACAATGTGGAGAGGAAAAGAGGAGAAAGGAAAGAGAATTAAATTAAAACTGTGGATGGAACACGTTGTGAGAGAATGTGGACAGCCACAGATGACCTGTAAATAGGGCACAGACAACCCGAGGAGGGCTGGCTACTCAGTAAGCACTCTTTAATCCCATGAGAAATGAGTTTTACCAGCAGTTTTCTTCTGAAATTTTGGAGGCAAACCCATGCCTCTTGTGTGGTTTCACTGAGAAATGAAAATGTAACTAAATGAGATTGCTAGTTGGCTCTTCGAGCAACCTCTGTTTGATTCAAAACAGATTCTTCTACCCTGTTGCCCTTGGTTTGCCCACATCATTCCCTCTTCCACAGAATCTTCCTGCTTCTCTTATCCAGTTCCTGTCCTCTTCTCCTTTCATGAATCAGTTTTGAAATTGCAGCCATAATTTTTATTGGTAGTAGTTGACATTTATGAAGCGCTTACCATGTGCCAGGCACTGTGCTAAGCATTTACCATTTATGATCTTATTTTATCTTCACATGTGCCCTAGGAAGTAGGTTTCCTTGACCTTACTTCACAGTTAAGATTCTTATTTTAGAGAGGTACGGTAGTTTGACCCCAAGGCTCATAGTAAGTGTCAGAAATGAGACTCGATTCCAATTCTGACTCCAAATCTTGTGATCTCTATGAGGCCTAAGCAGATACCTATAATCTCTACTGATTTGCCAATCCTACCAGCTGCTCTTCATTGCTGATTTGCCTAGGAGCACAAATCAGAAAAAAAAAAAAAAAAAAAAAAAGAGAGAGAGAGAGAGAGAGAAACTGGGAAGAGTCTTTACTACCCTGAGCAGAATTACTGTCCTGAGGATTATCTTATACCTGATTTTGATGAACAAGGAAAAAAAAAAAATTAAACTACCAATGGAAGACAGCTAGAGTCCTGAAAAAAAAGATTAGTATAGATGAGCAAATACTGAAAAATTTTCCCATAAAGATTTTAGTCTATTTAGAACATGTCCCATGGGGCAAGCACTGATGTATATTATTTACCTATCAGTAAGGATCTACTATTAAAATATCTCTCCTCTTTAAAATATCATCTTCTCCTTCAGCTTCCACAATGGGGACACATTATCCTCTTATTAGGGTTTTCTTTTGCCTCCTTAGTATCTATTTCTCCATGTTTCTGTGCCTCTTTTTGATATCTAAGGTTGGTAAACTCTAGGATCTATCTCCGACATGTCCCTCATCTCCATTCAGTCTTCCAGCATATCTGGTTGATCTTCCTTATTCTCATAGCTCTACTTTGGGTCCATATAGCAATTTGCAAATACCTAATCTCTGTCCTAGGCTTTCCCTAAACACCAGTTTAGATTATCCAGCTAATATTTTAAAATTCTATGTGAATGGTTAGCAGCTATCCCCAAATTAATCTGGCCAAAACAGAAAAAAGGCAATTCCTAATTTTTTATGGGGGAAAAAAAAAAAAGATTTTTCAGAAAAAAAAAAAAAAGAGAGAGAGAGAAAAG
This sequence comes from Bubalus bubalis, assembly GCF_019923935.1. Lineage (NCBI taxonomy): Eukaryota > Metazoa > Chordata > Mammalia > Artiodactyla > Bovidae > Bubalus > Bubalus bubalis. Next base: position 43,351,087 of record NC_059178.1, read on the forward strand.
AAAAGCCCTCCATCTCCTCAGTTGTACAAGTAGAGAATCTGAGTATCATCCTTATTGCTTCTCTTTTACTCAGCCTACCATGTCCTCTCTAACGAGTCTCATCGATTGCTCCTTCAAAGTGCTTCTCAAGTTGGTTCACTCCTCTAAACATCCACTATCATTTTAATTGAAGGATTAATAATCTTTTACCAAAACTCTCAGAATAAATATCTACTAGCCTCCAGCTTCTTCACATGTCCATAGTCAATTCATCTTCCAAAAGACCACTGCATAGACTTTTAAAAAGTACAATCCAGATTATACCACTTGCCTGCTCAGACTGTTCCTAGGATGTACCATTTCATTTGGGCAAATACTCACCCCTGACCCTGGCCCACAAAGCTCTCAGTGTGCTGACTCTCATCTCTAATCTCTTGTCCTCTTCCCATTAGGATTCAGTCATTTTGGTTCTTTTTTCTCTGCCTTACACAATCCAAACTCATTCTTGCCTTAGGCCAATCTTCTCTGTCTGGAATGTTACCCCTCCTGACCTTCACAAGGTTTTATATGGCCTCTTATTCCATTATCTTCTTAAATGTCACCTCCCTGGAAAGCTAAAGTAGCTTTCAAGTCACAATGATATCAACCTATTTTATTCATCTGAATCGCATGTATCTTCATCCACTCTTTCCATGCTTATTTTCTATCTCTTCCTTTCTGATTAGGATACTAATGCATGAAAAGAAACCTTGGTCATTTTTGTAATACTAGTTACTAGATAATATTTAGTACATAGAAAAAAAAGAAAAAAAATAGGAAATAGAAGAAAAAAGAAATGAAAAAAGAGTGGTTATCTATACTAACACACTGAATTCTTAATGTCTAAAGAATGCATTTGAAATATGACATAAGCATGATGTAAATGCAGGGATGAAACTGTCACTGAAATTTGCTGAGGCCAGGCAAATGATTAGAAGATAACACTGATGTATAGAACAGTCTTATGGACTCTGTGGGAGAGGGAGAGGGTGGGAAGATTTGGGAGAATGGCATTGAAACATGTAAAATATCATGTATGAAACGAGTTGCCAGTCCAGGTTCGATGCACGATACTGGATGCTTGGGCCTAGTGCACTGGGACAACCCAGAGGGATGGTATGGGGAGGGAGGAGGGAGGAGGGTTCAGGATGGGGAACACATGTATACCTGTGGCGGATTCATTTTGATATTTGGCAAAGCTAATATAATATTGTGAAGTTTAAAAATAAAATAAAATTAAAAAAAAAAGAAGATAACAAATGAAGACTATGTCTTAAGGGAAAAAAAAAGGTGTTTAAATAAAGGACATGAGGAAATAACAATGCAATCAGAGAAACTATTATATTTCTGAACAGAAATCCTCAAATTTGTCTGATACAGTGTAGTGAAAAGCAATTTGGTGATTAAATAAAAATAAAAAAAAACCACAAAGTGAAATCATTGTGAGAAGGTACTATATTCAAAATCACCAGACAAAACACATAGTTACAGTTATTCTAATACAGACCACAAAAATAACACAAGGAAATTAAAATGGAGGAGTAAGAGAGAAAGCTTTTCAAACATTTTCTTATTTTTCTCAGCAAAAGATATTTATTTAGGTAATAAAACTGAGTATTACCCCTGATGATCTCCTTTTCCTCAAAATTCAAATCAAATCAGTCACTCAGTCTTATCTGTAACCTGAATAAAACTGAGTTGCCTAAACAGTTCAGTATTAGATTAAATTTTGTTTAAAAAATCTAATCAACTTAAGTCTTTATTAAAATTTTTCAAAACCCCACCAAAAAACATGAAAACACATTTTTAATATCTTTGTTTTTGCTCATGGAATATGTTATGTGCATGCATGAGAGAGAGAGGGAGAAAGAAAGCAGGTGAGAGAAAGGGAGAGAGATTTGTGAGAATGTGTGTCATATACATGGTACATACTTACCTCATCATCTTTCTTTTATCTCTTTATTTATACATTCTTAAACTTTCTCTTCTCTTTTGCCTAAATTATGTTCTCTGCTCAACCACACTTTTTGTTCTATTCTCTTTCCTTCTACCGGAAGCCCTTTAGTTGATCCAATGTAAATAAAATTAAGCAGTACTTAAGATCTTCTCACTTCTCCTTCTTAGTCACATCCCAATAATAACTAAGGCATCCATCAGCACTGCAATCCCACAGTCAAAATAGAAATAACTCCCTTACTACTACCATACTATCTACATTTTAGCATTCCATCTCCTCTGGCTTCTTGCAATTGCTTCTTAGTTGATCTCTCTCACATTTGTGCAGAGCAACAAATAAAATATTTTTGAAATAAATCCATCCAAGACACCTTCTTGTTTAAATTCTTAGATAACTTCCAATATCTATTAAATTCCAAACACTTTCACATAAGCTGAAAGACCTTCAATCATATGAGACCTTCTGAGTCTTGGAGACTTTCTCATGTCTTGTTAGACAATTTCATCCTTGTTCTATGACAGCATGAATTCTATGAGTTCTAAAATATTCTGTGTTCCATCCTGCTGCTGCACCTCGTTATGACTATTCTTTCTTATTATAGTGTCTCCTTTACCTTTTCTCAGCTAATTCTATTCATTCATCAAATGGGTCAACTAAAATTTCACTCAAAGAAGCTTGAATCCTCTTATCACATGTACTAATAGCATAATTACCTTTTCCTCAAATGCTTATCACAACTGTATAATATTTTTCTTCTTAAACTGTAAGCTAAGTGAGGGCAATGATATTTCATTTCTGTAACTAAAGGAATTTAACACATAGATGCCATTGTTGAATACTTGAATGAATACATAAATAAATACATAAATAAATCTATAAAAAGTCCATATCTGCAAAAAGGCAGTGGATGGCATTTTCATGCCTCTCCTTGCTGATAACTTTGCCTTTCACAAGGATGAGAAAACAATAAGCTTCCATAAGTGACTGTGATAGCAGGAGACATTGATTAGGAGAGCTACGGTGACAGGAGACTTGGAGAAAGATGACCACATCATCTTGGAACAAATAGCTTCTAGAAAGAAACACACAGTCTTTAGTAGTTAACCCAGTCTCCCTGATCTGTCTGGTGAGGGTACCAGTAAGCAAGCAACATGGGCACTGCAGCTTATTGTGTAGATTTGGCCTCACTCCATCAGTATTCAGACTCTTGCCTCTTTCCCTGTGCTTCCTGTTCATTATCAGTTATGTTTCTAGAAGCCTTCATAGGGGGAGCAATGATTTAAAAAAAATTTACTTTTATTTTTCTCAGTTCCATACTGATCCCATATTCTTTATGGCAGCTATCATTGGGTAATTTGTATATTTTTTTTCTGATGCTTGATATGTGTATTCATTCTCTGAAAGAGAAAAATACTAGCTGATTACATATATTCTTACTTCCCCTCTATATTTTCAACTCTCCTCTACTGGAGCAGAGTGACTAAAATGGGAATTAAGTGGTGAAGTCATGTTCTAAAGGACATGTGCCAAAGATAGGAAGAGGAACATACAAACGAGCAGAGATGCTGAAAAGAGCCCTTGTACCTTTAAGAAACTTACTTGGAAAGCAAAAAACCAGAAGGAGGTGAAAAGAAAGAACAAATATGGGATTCAGGTAAATGGTAATTTTACTTTGTACAGAAGAGGAAGAAGAACATGGCTTAGGGTAGATAAGGTACTGTTAAAAATGACAGCAAATGCAGAATGATTCATTCATCTCTTATTTAACTCCCATTTTATCTATCAAGGAGAATGATCTCCAAACTGTAAAGCATAAAACAAAATGCATAAAGAGTAGATCATGAAGGAAGACAGAAACCAAGATCTTCAAATGGCATCTGACTGCTTTAAATAAGCTTAATCCTTAGCATATTCACGACCCATGCTGTCTTTTCCATCTGATATTGCAAATACTTGATAATTCTACTTTAGTATCCTAATACCATTTCTGCAACTCTACTCTGGGATGGTATGCCAAAATACTATCCAGTGGAGCTTTTCTATGAGCCAAAACTTAAAGAGACTGAATCTCTAATCCAATAAGTAGTCCTTGGTTGTTCTTCATAATTTGGATCTTCTACCATTTCTGTGCTCTATCCACTGGTGAGAATCTCCTTTACTTCAGCCTGGACAGTGTCCATTACTTGTTTAAATTGTGACTGAAGATTGGAACCTATCCTTCTAGGACACTGTATTTATCCTGCTCTGTTGAATGACTACAATTGACCTACCCACCTCAAGTATTTAGCATGTGCCCTGTTACGTTCCTTCCCCTGTTTGTAATGATTGAGTTTCTTTGCTTTAACAGTCAATCTATATAACAACCCTGTATTTAGTCCCTCAGTCATGTCTGACTTTGTGACCACATGGACTTTAGCCTGCCAGGCTCCACTGTCCACGGGAATACTCCAGGCAAGAATACTTGAGTGGGTTGCCATGCCCTCCTCCAGGGGATCTTCCCAACCCAGGGATCAAACCCAGGTTTCCCACATTGCAGGTAGATTCTTTATCATCTGAGCAATCAGTGAAGCCCAATAATACTGGAGTGGGTAGCCTATCCCTTTGCCAGGAGATCTTCCCCACCCAGGAATCTGACTGGGGTCTCCTATATTTCAGGTAGATTCTTTACCAGCTGAGCTGCAGGGAAGCCCTTTGTGCTTATTCAAATGTCAAGTCCTAGGTCCAAGAACTAGCACCTTTGTGATAGTTGTATCACTGTTAGTGACACAAACAGAAAACTTAACTTTTCCTAACAGGTTATCAAATGCGAGGAATCTCTCTGCTTTGTAGTAACAAAGTCTGGGTCTACTTTAAGGTCTGTGAGTTTCATTTTGGCTTTAGAGTCTTTGTAAGAGTAACCATCTTGAATACTGCCCCCCCTCCCCCATTTCAGCATAGGCTTCCTCAACATTTTATATTTGCTTGCTTGTTTTATTTTGTAGTGTCCTTGACAGGCAAGATTCCTCTCTTTCAAGATTTCTTTTTGAAGTCCACTCATGCTCAGCCTGGTCACCTCTGTGTACAAGGTCTAACATACCTGGATATCAAGAGGGTATTTGCCTGCATATGTCACTTGTAGAGAACAGGAAAAAAAAACTTTTCACTCTCCACCAAAGCATCACTCACTCTAGTTTGCCACACATCATTGAAATGACATATTTTATTCATAAAAATTAACATTAAAGTTATAAAAGATAAGAAACTATTACTCTGTTTTCTTGTGTGTGTGTGTGTTTTAGAAAAAAATAGTAACAGGTATCACATGGTGTTTTAGTGACAGAAGTCAAATTAAAATCCTGGTTTTATCATTCTCAGTCTGGATTTTTTAAAAACTATATTACAGTATTTTCTCTTTTTTTGGAGAGAGGCAGAGAGAAAGTGGGAGACAGACAGTGAGACAGAAAGAAAGACAGAGAAAGAGGGAAAGGAAGGGAGCACGGGAGAGAGAAAAACAGAGATAAAGAGAATGAGGGAGAAAAAGAGAGAGAGAGAGAGAGAAAGGGAAGGAGGCAGGGAACTGGAGAAAGAGAGAGGGATGGAGGGAGAAAAGAGAAAGATAGAGATAGAGGGGGAAGAGAGAGAGACAGAGAGAAGGGGAGGAAAGGAGGGAGAAAGGGAGGGAGAGAGAGAAAGAATGAGGGAGGGAAGGGGAGAAAAAGAGAGAGGGAGAAAGGAAGCAAGGCAGAGAGAAAAGGAGGGGAAGATAGAGACAGAAGAGGGGGAAAGGGAGGAAGAGAGAAGGAGGGAGGGAAGGAGGGGGAGAGAGACAGAAACTGAAAGAGGGAAAAAGGGAGGGAAGGTGTGAGAAAGAGAGACAGGAAGGGAAGGGGAAAGAGAGACAGAGGGAAAGAAGGAGAAAAGCTACAGTATTTGGCTTAACAAGGCATTATCTCTTGTATTTAGATGTATCATCTAAATACATCATGATGATCATTTACACGTATCATCATGTATTTAGAAATAAAATCCAATATCCAATAGTTAGGGCTTCCGTGGTAGCTCAGATGGTAAAGAATCTACCTGCAATGCAGGAGACCCGGATTCAATTCCGGGTCAGGAAGATCCCCTAGTGGAGGAAATGGCAACCCACTCCAGTAATCTTGCCTGGGAAATCCCATGGACAGAAGAGCCTGGCAGGCTACAGTCCATGGGGTCACAAAGAATGAGACGTGACTTGGTGACTAAACAACAAAAAATTGTGTTTTGTTGTTTCATTTTCTTTTTCTCTTTCCCTTCCTTTCCAGTTATCTTAGGCAATGTAGAGGTCACATGAGTGCATCTAATTAGTCCAAGAGCTCTAGTTAAGTATAAAGGTTAGGGGGGCAGTCTTGATTTATCATCCCACCGAGAAGAGCTATCACCTACCTATGCAGAGTCAGCTAAAATATGTATTAAGTTCTTGGTCATGAGGCAAAGCTATAAACTTAGAAATACTTTGCAGAACTTCTCTCAGTTTATTTCTTTGATGAGTGAGGGAGCCCACTCAAGGTACTATCTTTGGGCCCAGCTCCCAACTCACATGGAAGTTTTTTTTTTTTTTTTTTTTCTTCCCTTTACTCATAAGGCTTGTTGTCTGGCACATAGACTCAGAACTCAGAACTTTATCCCCATGTATTGTAGTATGTTTTGACTACTTCTGGATCACAGTGATACTTACATTATTTTAAAATTCAGCTATTATTTAAAACATTGTAGTAGTCATTCCACATGTTCAAGGGACAAAGGATTCATTGAAAAATGAACATATGCTATTATTTCTATTGGAAGATTCTATTTTCTAATTGTTACTATTAACATGCTTCACAGTTAACTCTTTTTAGATACCAACAGGTCACTAAATACACAAAGACAACTCAATGGAAGATTAAAAAAAAAGATAGTTATCTGATGGAGGCAGATAATGTAGGGAACAAACAAAACTTAATAATTATTTTCAACTATAACAAGAATAAAATCCACATATAAGATAAAGAATGTTATTTAAAATTTAATATTTCTTTTAAAAATAAAAAAGCTTGTGAAAAGTAAAATATTATTTTTAGGAAGCAAGTAAAATTAGAACATAAAGTCAAATTTTAAAAACAGTGGAAATTAAAACTCTATAAAAAAGATAAAAGACAAACATAATAAACACAAGACCTAAACTGCTGATGTAGAATCCAGAGCAAACATAAGAAATATCGATGTTGGAGAGATAATAACGGTTTTTTCTTTTTAAATTTAAGGATGTGGAACTCTGCATTGAAAGACAAATGTTCATCTAGTGCCTAGCATCGTGAAATATAATATATCCAGATAAGACAAATTATCGTGATATTTCAGAACAGAGAGTGTTAATGGAATTAATAGTCACATGCAAAGTAATGGTTTTATTTATTTTAAAAACAGCAAAATAGAAATGCTAGAAATGAATACTTTCAAAACTCTGAGTAAACATTATTTTCAACCTAGAATTCAGAGACAAGTCAAACTATCAACTGAATTTGAGGACAAAAGAAAGATAAGAAAAGTTCAGAAAAATTTACTTACCAGTCACTCTTTTTTGAGGAGCAACATAATGGTGTGCTCTACAAATATGCAGTTAGTCGACCAAGATAGATGAATATTTTATAGCCAGGGAAGAATGTAATCATACCAAGAGAGCAGTTAAGAGAATTCCTTAAGCATAATGAAAAAACAAAAATCTTAGAGGTGAGAGTTCAAGCTAGACTGTAGTAAGAAGAAAAGTCTGGTAGGAAAGTCCTCAGAGAATAGAAGGAGATAAAAGAATATCTGATATGGTAGAACATTCAGGAAAAATGTGAGGTCTGTGCTTTTTGGATAGAACAAGCAAGAAAAAGAAAGAAAATTAAAAAACTGATGGTAAGCAAACTGTTGTAAAGAAAGGGAATATATTATTTGTAAGTAAGGATATATTACTGGTCTCAGAAGTTAACAGTATTTGTATACTTTATAATATTAACATAACTATTATTTTAGCTAATTGAGTGACTTACTATTTTGAATATATGTGATAGATGAGAGCAGATGTATAAGGAATACTGCCCGCCCGAAATAAATTAAGATATTTGCATAGGATTTAGAAATATGGGGATTACAATAAGACACAAAGAGTGACTGTATAAGAAGTATATTGGGATACAGGATTGTCATTAAGAACTTTTTGTGTTTTCAAACTATGTGTATGTATTATGTAGATAGACTTTAAACCTAAATTAGAAAAACAGTGCTTGTTTTCTCTTTCTCTCTTTCTCTTTTCCCTTTCTCTCTTTCTCTTTTCCATGAAACTTTCCATGACCACCTCATTATTCTCCTCTAGAGTCAATCACAAAACACAGAAAATGATGAGTTACCATTTTCTCACTTCTCCCAAGAATGCTACCTGACTAGTGCCATCATAGATACATGGAAAAGAAGTTAATTCATTATAGTCAACAGATATTTTAGGCTATGCTGTTAAGACAATTCTCTTGCTGAATAGGTGGTGAGAGTCTGTACTTGGGCTTTGTTAACCCTAAAATTGCTTTAATTATCTCTTGAAAAGTATTTCTTCCCACTACATCCACAATATCTTTATCATCCTGCCTATACTAACTTTCCGCTTTCTAATTTTCTACTCCAAACCTCTTTCTCAAATTTCCTTACAGGCAGACCTCTACCCTATTTATCATTGTTTTATCATTGCCAAAACATTGTGTGATATTACTTCTATGACCCATAGATCTTGATTTAGTTTTGCTAATCAATCCATGAATGTGTATTCTTGAAGACTAAAGTGTCTCCACAGAAAATGGTGGGCAATTTAAAAAGTCAAGTCAGACCTCCAGTTTACCACTCACCAGCTGAATGCACTTGGAAAAAGTTTACACTCTTGGAGGCTTGTTTCCTTACTTAGTGATGTTGACAGATTGTTAGTTAAGCACCTCCTGGAGCTTCCCAGGTGGCTCAAGTGGTAAAGAACCCACCTGCCAATGCAGCCAGACACAAGTTCAATTCTGGGTAAGGAAGATTCCCCTGGAGGAGGGCATGGCAACACACTCCAGTATTCTTGTCTGGAGAATCCCATGGACAGAGGAGCCTGGCGGGCTAGAGTCCATAGGGTCACAAAGAGTCAGAAACGACTGAAGTGACTAAGCATGCACGCAAGCATCTCATGGGGCTGTTGCTAATATCTGGAGAGAAGATGAAGGAGGTGGTATTGAGTACTTATCTATACAGAGGTAAAGAGATCTTACAAGTCTTACAGTCCTTCTTGCATGGTGAGGTTGGTCTTCCAAACCCAGTGAAGTATTTAAATTTCTAAAGATGTTCAGAGTTAGCCAGAACCCCCAGCATGGAAGACTCAGTAAGGTGAGGGTGAAGTTTAAATAACGCAATTCTGAGTACAAGAGTGAGTTTAAATGATGCCCCACATTAGGGGAAAAAAAAAAAAATTAGAAGAAAAATGTTTTCTGTCCCTGAGCCCTCCATGTGCTGATTGCATACTGCAGTCTTTGAATTTATTGACAAGTTATCAAAAAAAGGTGAGCTGTAGACAGATCTAATAAAAGTTGGACAGCCCTGTGCCCAAATAGCTCCCACTGCAGGCCAGCAAAATGAATAATATCTGTGTGTGTGTGTGTTGGATAAACAAACTTTGCCCAAAATAATTCTCCAAAATCTGTTCATCTACTGACTTTTCCGCTCACCATCAGGAAATGAGAATTGAAAATATTTAAATACTGGCAGAGGGATGGGATCTGGGCGGCAAACCAATATTCTCCATTAAAGTCCGAGATTTAAAGATCCGTTTATCAAAACCTTTGGTGTGTGCCCAAGTCTTCCTGAATTAATGCATGCATGCATATGAAAATCAATGTTTCCTGCCCATATAAACACTGCAGCTCCGAATCAATCTCTCAAAGCCGAAGAGGGTTAAATATTTAAACAAGCTATGTATTGAAATACATTTTTAATGCCGTGAAGTCATTCTGATGAAAGATTACTCAGGAGCCTTCATTACTGAGTGTAGAGAGTAATGTGGTATTATCGGAACAGATGGCCCAGCTGTCTGTGGGCTCCGGCCCCCCTCAGGGTAGATTCAAATACTACTCCTAGAGTCAGCTGTTGGTAGCCAGTGGCCTGAATGGATGGCTGCCTGCAAGCCACATATCCCTGCATGACAGCCATGCTGGCTGCTGTCTCGGGGAACATTTCCTTAAGGAGTCAAATGCTGATTTGATTTGATTTGATTTCTTTGTGAGCACTTTACGCTTCTGCCGCTTGTTTTGAGCAGAAGCTGTTGTTCAGAAATCCAGAATGGACAAGCTGACCATTCCGCTGCTTGCTGTCTGATTACGGCTGGGATACTCTCAAAAGTCTGCACGGGGTGTGATTTAAGGCTCCCTATTTTGTTTCCTGTTTCTGATTGAGGCATTACATTGAGTAGAAAGGCCTCTTCATTGTGCTTAAATTTGAAAGTCCTGAGATATATTTCTTTTGCCTTGATTAGTAGTTGTGTGGCTTTGGCAAACTTACATAATTGCTCTGAGCCCAGTTATATTTATACATGATCACTGATATTCCTTTCTTTTAGAGCTTTCTCTGACCAGATTTTCAGTCCTGTGATTATAGAGAAGAACCAGAGAGAGAATATTTCTGATAGAGGACTAGATTCAGAGTGAGGTGGAGGGATCTAGTCCCCAAACACTTCTCAAACTCCTTGGCCTTACAGAATCGCAGGTTTGTTGTCTGAAAATAAGATGAAATTCCCTGTTCTGTTTACCTCTACTGAACACTTTGAGGCATTTGTTAAAATACTGAAAAATATGTTAAAAGGATACATTTCCAAATGTGAGAACTAGAGGTGAGAAAATAGGGAAGATTCTGACCCGAGGAAAAGGGGTCTGAGGTGGCCAGTGCAGTTTGTATATTTCAGAGCACATGAGAAATTTGCAAGTTAAACTCTGTGCTGTCCTAAGTCCGATTAACTAAGTGACTCTGTTCATCGTTGCTCTCCAAACCTTGTTGTGGGTGAGAATATGTCACCAAAAGCCATGTTGAGGGTGGTAATATGTTATCAAAAGCAACCATCTGAGTTTTATTTGAGTATCAGTCAAGTCAAGATTAGAAGCTGTGTGGGCTACCAAGAGACCATAAATGATGAGTACATATTATGGCTTTGCATTTGGATGATGAACAAAAGTTATAAAGGTAAATGTGATAATTGGTGAAAAGAATTACATTCTTGAGCCAAATGTTTACCCAATTAAACATTTTTGAGGTTTTCTAATATGCTGTTGGTGACAGGTATTCAGTAAAGAATACTTTACTTTCTTCTGGGAGAGAAAATAAAGAACACACATTCTTCTAAGTAGCCACAGTTTTCTGTGGGAAGCATGAAAAAGGAAAATTTGGAGAGGATTTAAAAGAACACTTGGCAGCTTTCACATACAGCCTCCTTGCTGCTGCTGCTGCTCCTTGTTACAACCCCACTAATTCGCCAAGGATCAAGTCATCAACTGTAAGAGGAATTGGAGCCAGACCTTTCGAGTCACAGACTGATAGCTGCCATTTTCATTAGGTAAAGCCTGTCATTCCCTCTGCTTGCTTATTAGCTGTGAAGCTGATGGCTATATATGTACAGCAGGGGCAGGCAGGTGCCAAGCCCTGCAGCCCTGTATTAGTTTGGCATGTTCAGGGTCTCTAGTTTCATTATTTTTTTTCCTACAGACTAACTAGTTTTTACATCCCATCTATTAATTCCACCTCCACCCAGAGGCATTGTAGCTATACCATAGACATCCAACAATGTGTCCCTAGTGGCAATGTCACCAATTCATCCTTGCCCCTTGTGACCCAAGATTGAACCATCTGCTTCCTGGTCAAGTCATATGATTCCTTTTGAACTTATGCTAGTTAAGGTATATGCTTGAATTTGATCTCTGTAGGTCAAGCCATGAAGCTAATCATGAATCCTATGGAATATTCCACATAATTTCTTGCTTCTATCATTTTGTTTTCTTGATTCCTTCCACCTAGAATATCTATATGCCACTTACTAGGGATGTTTATATTTTTCCCACCCTCTCTGTTCCTATGTAACCTGCATGATTTCCATGAAGTGTATCCTAACGAACTAACCTCATATATTCTTTTACTCATCTGAACTATGATACTCTTTGAAAAACTCTTTGTCACATTAAGTACAGTATCACACTAGCTAGGTGTTGGGGATGCATTAGTTAGGTTTTGGGGACGCACTGGTGAATTGTCCATAGTCCCTATCTCTGTCACATAACTAGCCTGTGTGACTTTGAGAAAATGATGAATCTTTCTCATCTGCCATAAGAATAATACCTCCTTCACAAATTGTTGTGAGGACAAAATAAGAAAGTGTGAAATTCTTTTGTAAATTTTAAAGTGCTACATGAACACAAGGTATTGATTTTATTATGCCTACTTTCAATCGTATTAGCTCTCAATCATTTGTCTTGGTGTATAAAGATCAAGATATTTTTTGTTGGTTTTAGCAGAGTGATTTGCACATAAAGATTGAATTGATTGATTCATTTTTGCCTTCAGATTTATGATCCAAGGTCTAACAATATTTCAAAATCTTGGCAGTCCATGACTGAGGTTTTGAGTTTCCTTTCTCCTTAGTCCTTGCAAGTTCAAATGGAGTTGGTTCCCATCTATATGAGATTGTGGTCATTCAGACATGGAGACTCTGTGGGGCTGGGGTGAGGGGCTGTGTTCTCCCTATAATCTCATTATACTTTCCTCATAACTTTCCAGTTTAGCAAAGGCACCTTCACCAGCTGTTCTTCACTAACTTTTTATTTGATTTAACTGATTTTAAAGTCTGCTGACCTCATTTTGGTGTTAGAACTTTTAGCAAAAATACCTTCAGACACAAATAATAAAGAAAAATAAAGAAAGCGAGCAGTAAATTTTGAATGAATTTTTTTTTCACCTTTTAAAGGTATATTCATGTGTATTATTCCATACACTCTTTTGGGCATACTCATGAATAAAAATATTCTAAAACTTATTTTACAGATGAGAAATCCAAGGAAATCAGCTCCAAAATTATAAAGTCTATATTTTTTTTCTTTTTACATCAATGATAACTTTAATTTATTTGAAGAAGTGATTATAAAATCAGTTTCACTTATCTATTCAAATTGCCCTACCCTGGGACAGAGGACTGATCTAATTAGATATCTGTGTGAGGAAAAAAAAAAGTGGAAACTGACTCTTTTACCCAAGACCACAGACGGCACTGCCATCAGGTTTGTGGGCAAACTCAAAGCTTAAGAGGGCACTCAGGCAAGTGCTAGGGCAGGAAATATGAATGATTTGCTAGTGGAAGACATCATACTTTGCGTTATCTTGAAGGATATTTATTGTAAGATATAAAAGAAAAATTATTTATGAATGAAAAATAGAGAAGTAAATAATAATTGTATATGGTTTTCTTATTTTCAATTTATTTTAATTGAAAGAATTCTTTTAGATGACTTTAAACGTAGATTTTTATGGAAACTCTTTTGTGAAAACCTAAATAAGATACACTGGTTTTGGAGGTCCTCCGCCTTTTCTAACTCTGACTTTTCTCAGTTACGTCTCTACTTGGATATCAATGTTCATGTTTTTGCAAACCATATGGTCTTCTGTACCATGAAGAGGATTGTGGAAGCCTCATTCCTTAAAAGGGTGCTCTCCTATTGCCTCCAGGAGGTGCTTCTTTTTTTTTTTTAAACTACTGTTACTCACTCTGTAAGCGATGATAGGTGAGCTAATAGCCACCTGACTGATAATAAGTGATGCTATTTTGTGACCTCAGAGGTGTGAAACATGATGAGACAAATTCATTTTGGTTGTCTGTGAATATATGGAAATATGAATTGCATCTGTAGGCAGGGATTATAAAGTGACATGAAAGCAGGAGCCCAGCAAATACAGCAAACAAGTGGCGGTCACTCTTGGGTGAGCTGTGGGACTGGAGATGACTTTTCTGTGCTCTCTGGGGCTGATACACTGGTGGAAATGGGAGGAAAAACTGAAAATGACTAGCTGCATCTAATAACCGAGGACCAGGTCTACCCCATCATTTAGACACTGGACCTGCACAATTCCAATATAATTCTTACAAAACCATCAGCCCACTACTGTTTAGAGGTGGCAGCAGTAAGTTAGGCATCAGGCATCCTACGTGTTGATCACTCTTCTGTCATTAATTCTCAAAACTGACTTCACTGATCATTATTTTCCTCATCTCAAAATGGAAAGAATCCTGCTTGCCTGCTTTTCCTCTGTTTAGGGGTCACTGTTGGCTTCCATAGACAGTTCTTTAATGACATCTATATACAAGGTAACCAGGTGGACTTAAACTCATTGATCTTTAACCATGACCCTGTAGCTGAGGGTCCTCATATTACACATGGGGAATCTCAATCTGTCGAATTATCAGGCCTTGTTCACTTTGCTAGTAAACAACAGAGATGCAACTACAATACAGACCTTTTGGATCAAGTCCAGTTTTCTTTTGTTATCACTTAAGAGTAATTGGGAGAACTTAAGACAAAATGAAGGCCCGAGGGGAATATGTGTTAACGATACAATCACTTTGGATAAGGAAAACTTTCTATCTCAAATATTTTAATGAAAGTCTTGTTTCTTTTCTGAATGAGGAGATGCACAAATTCTGCTTACTGAAGAATCTTATTCTGTGTCCTTAGAGTTTTTTTTCATGTGTCTCCATTTCCTCTACCATCATCACTACCAAACTGGGATGCTGATTGTTTTCTAAGAAACTTGGACTAAATAAGAATCAGATTGCAAGTCAGTCCCAATAACACCCACAAGATAAAAGATACATATACAAAATAATTCAGAGTGTGTAAACAGGCATTCACAGAGCTCTTATCATAAACTTGGCATTGTGTTCTGTGATTTTATATTTGTCAGTTCATAAAATGATAAAATTCTTATCTTTCTGATAAGAAACCTGAAGCTTTGACAGTGTTACCCAATTTATCCAAATTCACACAGATAGGTCTTTTAATTTGCTTTAATTTGCTTATGCCATTCTTTCTATGTGATTCTTTCTAAGTGAGGTGGAAACCAGGGATAATCAAATTCAAATTCCTATAATTACAGTAGAGGGCTTATGGTTCTATTGCCAGGGAACTTTCCAGAAAAGGAAATGTGCGGGAATTTCAAGGTGGCATATAGGGGGCAGACTTTCTTTGACCACGCCCTGTGGCATGGATATCTTATCTCTCCAACCCAGTACAGAACCTGTGTCCCATGCAATAGAAGCATGGAGTCTTCACTATTGGACTGCCAGGGGAAGCACCAGAGACTTTTTATTTTCCATTATGATTTATCACAGGATATTGAATATGTACCCTATGCCCCACAGTGAGACCTTGTTGTTTATCCATTCTGTGTATTGTTGTGCTTAGTTGCTTGGCTATGTCCGACTCTTTGCAACCCTTTGAACTGTAGCCCACCAGGCTCCTCTGTCCATGGGATTTCCCAGGCAAGAATACTGGAGTGGGTTGCCATTTCCTTCTCCAGGGCATCTTCCTGACCCAGGGATCGAACCAGCATCACCTGTGTCTTCTACATTGAAGGCAGAGTCCTTACCCACTAAGCCATCAAGGAAGCCTGAGACTTTTTAATCTACTGACTACTTTACTTGTAAAGGACACTAGCTATTTTTTTTTTTTTTTTCTGATTTAAAGATCATCTTCCCTAGGAGATAGGCTTCTGGATAATTTTTTTTTTTTTTAAACAAAAATAATAACAACAAGAAGCATATGTGAACAGACACAAAGTTGTAAGAATTGTGGGGGAAGCATCTGTGGTGCCAAGGCTAGTCTCCTTTGAAATTATTTTTTGATAACTGTCTAGACAGGCCTTATCCTATTTACATAGAGCCCCTTTCCATTTTGCGTGGCTTCCTCAGTCTCAGAGAAAGCTGTGCAGTACACCCAAAGCTACCCTACTTAAACAAGCCTCTGAATGTTGCTGAAATCACTCACCCCCTCTCCCAGATGATAAATGGATGCTTGGGTGAAAAGTCAACACCCTGCCTATTTTATTAAGCCTGACTATAGTGAAAGCACTGATCTAGGTCATTTGAAAAGTACAATGACTACCTGCATTAGGTAGTCCCTAATTTTTGACATGTAATAGTTTTATATTTACACAGGGAGGAAAACTAAAGCATGTGAAACCTAATGCAATACAGGTCTAGGCTCTATTGTTGGCTTGGAAGCTGAAGAGTGAGCAAAGAATAAATGACCATGAACCAAAAGAGAAAAATGGGTTCCTAAAAGGAGTGAGAATTGATCTGGATTCTCAAATTCTTGTTTTCAATTGTCATTTCCATTGGAAAGCTTATTTAGTGAAAGAGGCCTCGAAGTTGTACGACTAGCATCTGTAACCTCCCAATCGTATTAGGAAAGCCTATCTCCTTTGAGTTTTCTGCATTTTCCCCTTCTCCTTTCCTTCCTACTATATGCCTTCTTCCTCTCTCCTTCCACTGCTCTCTGTCTTTTTATACTTCTTTCCACCATACTTTTCCTTATCTTCAAGGCTTTTGACATATTATATCCCTCCATGTCTTGTCTTCCTCATGATTGTTTTGTCTCCCTTTCATCATATTTCTCTTCTTCTCTGATATTGCAAAGCCAGTTATGAAGCAAAGAATGCACCAGTGAATTCAGTGGGAAAAGTCCTGGGAATCCTATGTTTGGGTTTCCAAGCATCAAAGAACTTTATGGATCCTCTGCCCAAATTGTGTAAGGGAAACCTCTGACATAGAAAGGTAATGCCTACAGAATTGAAGTGTAAAAAGAGGACGTCCTAGCACAAAGGAGTAAATTGATATTAGCTAATCTCAACTTTCACCTTGGGCTCATGCTCAATTATTTTAAGGAAGGAAGAAAAGAATCCCCTGCATATTGATTACCTACTATGTGCCAAGACTTGTCCTGGGCACTTTCAAACATTTAATTCTCCCAAGAGCCATCAAGGTGGATATTAGTATCACCCAATTATAGATGGGGAAACTGAAGCTCAGAGAGTTTATCACCCAAGGTCATGCAGTTGACAACAGCAGAGACCAGCTTCTGTCTCTCTGCCACTGTTTCTAATATGAACTTGATTTCTTCTTCATTTCTCACAAGGACCACTGCCACCAGACTATCGACAAAGACAGCAGTTCTAACAGTTGTCTCAGCCTGGTACTGAAGCTTTGATATCTCTTTGTCATTTAAGGCAGAACCCTGGGGGCCATGCTGAGGAGAGGACAGCAATGGTCTCAGGCAGACCAGGAAGAGGCAGGGCTGAGGGCTAGAGCAAACAAGTGTGGGCTGGAAGATACAGAGAGTTGGCAGGTCAGAGGTTACTTTCCAGGGAAGTCAGCTAGGCTAATAGATATCAAAAGCCCAAACAGTCAGGGTCCATAAACTCAGTGATCACAGAAACAGGGACAATGGTTCTATTGAACAGGAGACACGAAGACAAGCGAAGATCCTAGGACAGTCATTTCTTTTATTGCCTTCTGAGTGTGAGCAGCTTTGGATACTAGGCATTAAAGAAAGTTAGAAGGATCTCAGATACCCACAGGAAAACGGTGCCTCTTCTGGAGCCTAAGACAGAGATGTGGAAATGACTGTGGTCAGTGCTGCAAAAGAATTAACTTTTATATTGACTGGTGCATCTAAGACTTGAGTTTAAGACACGAATAGATGTACCTTTGGCATTGCTTACATTTCATGACGTATCTGCAGGCATCTCTAGAGACAGTGATGTTTTACGGCCTCCAGTCTCATTATTTCATGCCCATTCCCCCACCTAGAGCCTGACATTAAGTATTATCTATTTATCTAATACCAATCTCTATCAATACCAATCTCTATCAAAATCTTTTCTCTGATTACATTTAGTGGAGAGTAGTTATAGGAGGATAGGGCACATTTCTTTCATAGGGGCACTGACTTTGTTCAGATGGAAACCCTGATGAAGTTCACTTAGAAAGACTGAGCAAAGACTGAGGTGAGGCAGGGCCCTCTGGATCTCCTGAATTACCAAGAAGTGAGCAAACAGGTGGCTATTCCACCTACACATAAGGTCAGCTCTGACAGCAGTCAGTTTTTTTTTTTTTTAATGTGTCCTGGAACCATTTTCTCAGAGTGACATTGACATATGTCCCCATAAATAAATTAGCAACCCTGTCTCAGCTGACATGTTTGGCAGAAACAAGAAGTTCATGTGCCAGTGTGTGGGTTAATTCCCATGCCCATTCCACTGGGAAAGATCAAGTGTATCAGTGTGTGCTCATATCACTGGGAAGCAAAAAGCTTTTCTTTTTCTTGATTTTCATGGAAATACATTTTGACTTCTCTATATAAAAGGTATATGTAGAAGTTATTAAACTAACAGAAAATTAATAGAAAGACAGGAGGACAGGTAAGGCAGATACAACATTTTACAATTTATAAAATAGAAATGAAGACTTCACACAGGATACTCCCCAATATCTCACTGTGCAATGTGGATATTTATGTTCTTATATTGTAACACTACCTCTGCTAAACCTCCATGGAGAATAAAAACATGAAAAAAGGGTAAAGAATTTCTAGTCCCTTTCACATTGTTCCCTCCAAAAGAGTAGTGACTGCTCAAAAATGCCTTTATGCCTTTCTAGATAATCCAGTCAAAAAAGTTTGACAAGTCTTGAATGTGCTGGTTCCAGGGTTAGGTATTCCATGGGGTAAAAAAAAAAAAAAAGGACAAAATTCCTGTTCCAAATAGTTACCTGGGAGAAGAAATTATTGAAATAAATACAGCATGTTTATCCAATAAATATTGATTGAGCATGTGAAATGTGGAAGACCCCATGCTAGAATCGGCCTAATTTATACCCATCCTACAATAGACAGTGCTCCTCATCTAGATAGCAGAATTTTACCACAAATGCTAGCATAGTCCACCCAGTTAAGATATTTACAATACTGTTTGCCCATTCATTTACACATTTTCCCATCACTTACTATGTGTTATTTACTTTTATAAATGCTGGGATTATGAGAGTGAAGGATATTGATAAAGTCCCTGACCTCATGGAACACAGTCTAGAGACTCTCAGTCTTTTTTTTTTTTCCTTTATTTATATTTTATTTGAAGTATAGTTGACTTATACTCTTGTATCAGTTTCAGGTATACATCAGAGTGATTCAATCTCACACATATATAAATCTATTCTTTTTCAGATTATTTTCCATTACAGGTTATTGCAAGTTATTAAGTATAGTTTTCTGTGCTATACATTAGATGTATCTGTTATATATACTATAATTATACACAGTAGTTTGTATATGTTAATTTGAAACTCCTAAGTTATGCCTCCCACTCATCTTTCCCCTTTGGTAATTGTAAATTTGTCTTTTATGTCTGTGAGTTTCTTTCTGCTTTGTAAATGAACTCATTTGTATCATTTTCTTAGATTCCACATATTAGCAATGTCATATGATGTCTTTCTCTGACTTACTTCACTTAGTATGATAATATCTAGGTCCATCCATGTTGCTGCAAATCACATTGCTTCATTCCTTTTTATGGTTGAGTAATATATATTTATTTGTATAAAATGTTCTTTTTCCATTCAGAGACCCTCAGTTTCTTCTGAAGGCAACACAAAATTAATTTGAGAGTGAGAAAACCTATCCAGTGTAATGAGAATAGTGCTTTTCTTCCTGATGAGAGTCGACATAAGCTCAAGAACCTCCTGGGCTAGGAATTAGAACAGCTTCTAAATAATTTATCCCTTGAGCATGGTCAATGCAACTTCTCTGTGCCTATGTTTTGTGTGCACAATGAGTCATAGATATTCAAGAACTATTTTGAATAATGTGAAAGTCACTAGCATCATATAGCTATTAAAAGTAAATTAAACTACACTAATATTAAATATAATTTAAAATGTACATTTTCAATCACATTAGCCCATTTCAAGTGCTTATAGCCACCTGTGACTAATGGCTATCATGTTGAACAGTTCAAGACAAAATATTTTCATCATCACAGAAAGTTCTGTTGGACAGCACTGTTTTAGAAGATAACTTCTGGTGTTAATACCAACGATGCTTGTTTGTCTTTGGGATGTTTGGCTACAGAATTCAATATGTAGCTCTCTACTATGAAATTCTACATCCTCTTCCTGTACATGAATTACTTGGCATTACTAGGCAAACTCATATAAATATTTATGTTTACTTAAACATTACTCCTTGCTTATTCATGGTTTTGCTGTTTGTGGTTTCATTTACTCATGGTCAACTGCGGTCTGAAAATGTTAAATAAAAATTTCAGAAATAAACAATTTATAAGTTTTAAGTTATATGCTGTTCTATGTAGTGTGATGAAATCTCACATGATCCTGCTCTGTTTCCTCCTAGCATGAACCATCCATTGTCCAACATGTCCTCCCATTGGTCACTAGTAGCCCTTTCAATAATCAGATTGGCGATCATGGTATTGTAGTGCTTGTGACCAACTAATCCTTATTTTACTCAATGGCCCCAATCTGCAGAAGTAGTGATCTGCAGAAGAGATCTGCCAAAGAGATGCCTTAAAGTGCTCCAAGTGAAAAGTGAAAGTTTTCTGAATTATCATGAAAAGGAAAGAAAATCACACACTAAATTTGCTAAGATCTACGGTAAGAACAAATCTTCTACCTGTGAAACTGTAAAGAAAGAAAAAGAAATTTGCACCAATTTTGCTGTGGAACTCAAACTGCAAATGTGGCCACAATGGGGGGTGATAACTGCTTAGTTAGAATGGAAAAGGCATTACATTTAAATAATTATTTTGGGAGTGCAAATGTGCGGTAGTTTGAACATTCTTTGGCATTGTCTGTCTTTTGGATTGGAATGAAAACTGACCTTTTCCAGTCCTGTGGCCATGGTTGAGTTTTCCAAATTTGCTGGCATATTGAGTGTGGCACTTTCACAGCATCTTCTTTTAGTATTTGAAATAGCTCACCCTATCTATCTTCTATGAAGTGATAGGACTGGATGCTATGATATTCATTTCTTGAATGCTGAATTTTAAACTGGCTTTTTCACTCTCCTCTTTCACTTTCATCAAGAGGCTCTTTAGTTCCTCTTTGCTTTGCCATAAGTGTGGTGTCATCTGCATATCTGAGATTATTGATAATTCTCCCTGCAATCTTGATTCTGACTTGTGTTCCATCCAGTTGGCATTTCACATGTTGTACTCTGCATATAAGTTAAATAAGCAAGGTAACAATATACAGCCTCGAGGATTATTTTGCTAGCATATAAGATGAGTGCCATTGTGTGGTAGTTTGATCATTCTTTGGCACTGCCTTTCTTTGGGACTGAAATAAAAACTGACCTCATTCAGTGGAAGTAATGCTCAAAATGGTCCAAGCCAGGCTTCAACAGTACGTGAACTGAGAACTTCCAGATGTTCAAGCTGAATTTAGAAAAGGCAGAGGAACCAGAGATCAAATTGCCAACATCTATTGGACCATAGAAAAAGCAAGAGAACTCTAAAAAAGCATCTACTTCTGCTTCACTGACTACACTAAAGCCTTTGACTGTGTGGATCACCACAAACTGTGGAAAATTCTTAAAGAGATGGGAACACCAGACCACCTTACCTGCCTCCTGAGAAACCTGTTTGCATGTCAAGCAGCAACAGTTAGAACCAGACATGGAACAACGGACTGGTTCCATATTGGGAAAGGAGTACATCATGGCATCAGCTCCAATACTTTGTCCACTTGATGCAAAGAACTTACTCATTGGAAAAGATCCCGATGGTGCAAAAGATTGAAGGCAGGAGGAGAAGGGGATGACAGAGGATGAGATGCTTGGGTGGTATCACTGACTCAAGGACATGAGTTTGAGCAAGCTCCAAAAGATGGTGAAGTTCAGAGAAGCCTGACATGCTGCAGTCCATGGGCTCACAAAGAGTCAGACACAACTAAATGACTGAACTGAACTGAACTGATATTTTGGGAGAGAGAGAGACACTACCTTCATATATCTCTTATTATAGTATATTTTATGATTGTTCTATTTTATTTTTAGCTATTACTAGTAATATCATACTGTGCCTAATTTACAAAATAAACTTTTATGATAGGTATACAGGAAAGTAATAGTATATGTGGGGTCTGGTACTATCTGTGCTTTCAGGAATCCACCGGAATTCTTGAAATATATCCCCCGTGGATAAGAAGGGATTTCTGTATGTCTTTACCCCCTACTAGGGGAAGCTCTTGAGGGGAAGGGCCACAGACTATTCCTCTATATCCTAAATGCTCAGTACAGTGACCTGCAGACGGTAAGACCTCAATCAATATTTGTGCTGTTGGTGCAGTGGATAATTTCTATATTCAACTGCACCTTAACAAACTGTGAGCTCTGCCTCTAAGCAGCAGAAGGCACTTGTACTACAGAAAGGCCCGAGGGACAGATCACGAGTTTGGACTTTTGCACATTGAGTTTGATCTCAAAGGCTATTTCTGCACATCAAGCCATCTGGAGATAGTGTGGGTGCCAGGCGTCATGCCTGTGCAGTGATGTATCTCATCCCTTGGTATTTAAATGATGTCTTGGCATGGGGCACTGGTGTCCACAATCAGCCGTGGGCACAAAATAAAGTTCTGACTCCTAGTCATGGGCTGCAAACTTGATTTCTTCAGTTCAACTTAGCTATCTCCTGGGACCAGCCACACATCCACTTTTTCAGCTGTGAGGGTTCTTACTCTGGGTCTCTAAGAGTAAAATAACCAAAGTTTATAATAGCAATAAGAAATTAGGGTTCTAGGGGATGGGTCATATCCAAATTCATCCATAAGAAACTAAAAAAATTACATATGCTCTGGATGATCACATCTGCTCTGGAGGATGAATTAAGTTAAGTAGACTTCAGCATTATTCAGTTGCATCAAGATCCAACTGCCAAGAGAAACAATATTGGAGTCACTTAATGTTTCATGTGATAAAATTGTCTTCTTCTTGCCATTGCTTCCTCCCTTATTGAGGTCCATTTTCTCAGTCCTCTTGTCTGCTTGAATTTGCATCAAAAGAACCTGTGCCATTTTGCCCACAGTGTTAGCTTTGGACATTTGAAAGAGACAATCTTTAAAAATAGGTCAGTATTTGCAGCACATAAGTTTTATTTTTGAGTCTTCTTCCTTGACATAAACTGAACGAGGTAATTCTTATTAGCTATCTGAAAATAAAGACTCTGGAGACCCAAAAGCATTAGTGATTATTCAAAGTCCCATTGTGAAATTGTGGTAGAACCAGGACCACAAACCAATGTGGTACTTGAAACAATGTTAGAAGAGAAATTTCATGGTAAGATTTCAGAGATGCTGGAAAGGATATCTACCTTTCATATGTCCCTTTGCTTACTAATTATCATGACTATTTGCTTACAAATTACCATGACTATTTGTTAAACACTAACAATACTAGAAATATGTGGGCAAATATGGGGAGTATTAAAAGAAGTTCACTGGCCTCAGTATGTTTACAATTCCAATTTGGAGTGGTTTTGAAAAAATAAAATATCAGAGTAATGTAGATAAGAAGAAAAATCAATATATAGGCAATAAATGATTACTAAGCTCAAAGGAGGACAAATGTTATCACAGGTGAATTATTACTGATTGGGAGGAATGAAATAAAAAGTAGAGATTCGTTTTCCATTCAAAGAGAAAGCAAAAGTAAGAAAAGTACATAGAGATTGGAAATCCTATGCTGACTTAGTGGGCTTCCCAGGTGGTGCTGGTGGTAAAGAACCTGCCTGCCAATGCAGGAGAAATTACAGACTTGGGTTCTATCTCTAGGTCAGGAAGATCCCCTGGAAGAGGGCATGGCAACTCTCTCCAGTATTCTTGCTTGGAGAATCCCTTGGACAGAGGACCCTGGAAGGCTACTGTCCATAGGGTTGCAAAGACTCAACGTGACTGAAGCGACTTAGCACGCACACTTGCGTGCTGACTTAGTCATTGCAGAATGTGAAGAAATAAAACATGAAAGGCAGAATGGATCTAGGTTTTGAAGGTATTTGAATTCCTGGCTAAGAACTTTTATCTTTATCCTGTGCAATTAAGAGGCACTTTTTCAAAGAATACTTCAATTTCAGCCTGCCCATCTGACCTTATAATACCAGGCTTATTTGCAATTCCTGCCCTTGTTTTTTGATGCTATTCACACCTTCATTTTAATTGTTTTTCATATCAATTCTAATGAGTTTCAAAGTTCAGCTCACATTCCACCTATTCCAGGAAAGCTTCTTCAATTTATGCAGCAATTATACATAAATCCCAAAACCTTCCACTTACATGTTTGATTATGTATGTTTTCATAATGTTATCTGTTATGCCTAACCACATAACTGTATTACAGTACATTATAAGCACTATTAAAATGTAAACTCCTTAGGGTCAATCTTTGTTTGTATCTCTGTTCTTTTAATGCACAGGCTGGAGTTCATAATAGAATTGTGTTGACCTAAACTGAGGAAAGGCAATTTTTAAGGAGGAGACATTGCATTTATACTGGTAAACTTATTGAGGTATAACTCTACTAACTCCAAAAAAACAAGCTCTAAATTAATCATTGTATAGTTCCTATTATTCAATTTCTGCTTTAGGAATGATGGAAGCAATAGAATACATGATAGACTATAACACACTTTATTCCTAAAACTACTTCTACAAAGAAAGCTAAATATTTCTTGAGACATTTCAAAGACATTCTCTCAAGACACAGAATCTAGTTTTGTGAATACAGAGTTTGTAAAATCATTATTAGCTTTGGCAAAAAGTGCCTAAACTTTTGAAAAATTATTTGTTCAACATGTATTGAAATCTTAATATGTGGTCATGTTGGGCTAGTGTGAAGATATACCACAAAGACTTTAGAAAGTCTCTAGAACCTGCAGAGTCTAGGCTCTTATTCCAACTGCCCCTTGTACATCATTAACTTTAACCAGTTACTGCAATATATGAAATTGCCTTCCTTAAAGACTACAGATCATCAATGAGGTCAGTGTCTTTTTCATTTTGTCTGAAGTCTGGCACATAAGAAGTTCGTAACCAATAATAGTTTGTTGAACTCAACTGTCAAGCACCAGGCATTGTACTTCACATCCTTTCAGTTAATAAGAGATAAGATAATTCAAGGAGAAGGCAATGGCACCCCACTCCAGTACTCTTGCCTGGAAAATCCCATGGACGGAGGAGCCTGGTAGGCTGCAGTCCATGGGGTCTCGAAGAGTTGGACACTACTGAGTGACTTCCCTTTCACTTTTCACTTTCATGCATTGGAGAAGGAAATGGCAACCCACTCCAGTGTTCTTGCCTGCAGAATCCCAGGGATGGGGGAGCCTGGTGGGCTGCTGTCTATGGGGTCGCACAGAGTTGGACACAAATGAAGTGACTTAGCAGCAGTAGCAGCAAGATAATTCAAACTTCAAGCCAAATATAAATTCTAGGTTTTCCAAGACAAATTAATTGCCCAAGACATTCATGCAGATACATTATATAGATGGGTACTAAAGCGCCAATATTCACACAGCGTTCTTTCTATAGACTAGATAGATTAAGATCAGATCAGATCAGTTGCTCAGTTGTGTCTGACTCTTTACGACCGCATGAATCGCAGCACGCCAGGCCTCCCTGTCCATCACCAACCCCCGGAGTTCACACAGACTAACGTCCATTGAGTCAGTGATGCCATCCAGCCATCTCATCCTCTATCGTCCCCTTCTCCTCCTGCCCCCAATCCCTCCCAGCATCAGAGTCTTTTCCAATGAGTCAACTCTTCGCATGAGGTGGCCAAAGTACTGGAGTTTCAGCTTTAGCATCATTCCTTCCAAAGAAATCCCAGGGCTGATCTCCTTCAGAATGGACTGGCTGGATCTCCTTGCAGTCCAAGGGACTCTCAAGAGTCTTCTCCAACACCACAGTTCAAAAGCATCAATTCTTCGGCACTCAGCCTTCTTCACAGTCCAGCTCTCACATCCATACATGACCACAGGAAAAACCATAGCCTTGACTAGACGAAACTTTGTTGGCAAAGTAATGTCTCTGCTTTTGAATATGCTATCTAGGTTGGTCATAATTTTCCTTCCAAGGAGTAAACGTCTTTTAATTTCATGGCTGCAGTCACCATCTGTAGTGATTTTGGAGCCCAGAAAAATAAAGTCTGACACTGTTTCAGCTGTTTCCCCATCTATTTCCCATGAAGTGGTGGGACCAGATGCCATGATCTTCATTTTCTGAATGTGGAGCTTTAAGCCAAGTTTTTCACTCTCCACTTTGACTTTCATCAAGAGGCTTTTGAGTTCTTCTTCACTTTCTGCCATAAGGGTTGTGTCATCTGCATATCTGAGGTTATTGATATTTCTCCCGGCAATCTTGATTCCAGTTTGTGTTTCTTCCAGTCCAGCGTTTCTCGTGATGTACTCTGCATATAAGTTAAATAAGCA
The DNA here is from genome assembly GCF_019923935.1 of Bubalus bubalis. NCBI lineage: Eukaryota > Metazoa > Chordata > Mammalia > Artiodactyla > Bovidae > Bubalus > Bubalus bubalis. The sequence continues at coordinate 43,377,638 of NC_059178.1, forward strand.
GGGTGACAATATACAGCCTTGATGAACTCCTTTTCCTATTTGGAATCAGTCTGTTGTTCCATGTCCAGTTCTAACTGTTGCTTCCTGACCTGCATACAAATTTCTCAAGAGGCAGATCAGGTGGTCTGGTATTCTCATCTCTTTCAGAATTTTCCACAGTTTATTGTGATCCACATAGTCAAAGGCTTTGGCATAGTCAATAAAGCAGAAATAGATGTTTTTCTGGAACTCTCTTGCTTTTTCCATGATCCAGCGGATGTTGGCAATTTGCTCTCTGGTTCCTCTGCCTTTTCTAAAACCAGCTTGAACATCAGGAAGTTCACTGTTCACATATTGCTGAAGCCTGGCTTGGAGAATTTTGAGCATTACTTTACTAGTGTGTGAGATGAGTGCAATTGTGCGGTAGTTTGAGCATTCTTTGGCATTGCCTTTCTTTGGGATTGGAATGCAAACTGACCTTTTCCAGTCCTGTGGCCACTGCTGAGTTTTCCAAATTTGCTGGCATATTGAGTGCAGCCCTTTCACAGCATCATCTTTCAGGATTTGAAATAGTTCAACTGGAATTCCATCACCTCCACTAGCTTTTTTCATAGTGATGCTTTCTAAGGCCAATTTGACTTCACACTCCAGGATGTCTGGCTCTAGGTCAGTGATCACACCATTGTGGTTATCTGGGTCGCGAAGATCTTTTTCGTACAGTTCTTCTGTGTATTCTTGCCACCTCTTCTTAATATCTTCTGCTTCTGTTAGGTCCATACCATTTCTGTCCTTTATTGAGCTCATCTTTGCATGAAATGTTCCTTTTGTATCTCTGATTTTCTTGAAGAGATCCCTAGTCTTTCCCATTCTGTTGTTTTCCTCTATTTCTTTGCATTGATCACTGAAGAAGGCTTTCTCATCTCTTCTTGCTATTCTTTGGATCTCTGCATTCAGATGTTTATATCTTTCCTTTTCTCCTTTGCTTTTCACTTCTCTTCTTTTCACAGCTATTTGTAAGGCCTCCCCAGACAGCCATTTTGCTTTTTTGCATTTCTTTTTATGGGAATGGTCTTGATCCCTGTCTCCTGTACAATGTTACAAACCTCATTCCATAGTTCATCAGGCACTGTATCTATCAGATCTAGGCCCTTAAATCTATTTCTCACTTCCACTGTATAATCATAAGGGATTTGATTTAGGTCATACCTGAATGGTCTAGTGGTTTTCCCTACTTTCTTCAATTTAAGTCTGAATTTGTCAATAAGGAGTTCATGGTCTGAGCCACAGTCAGCTCCTGGTCTTGTTTTTGCTGACTGTATAGAGCTTCTCCATCTTTGGCTGCAAAATATATAATCAATCTGATTTTAGTGTTGACCATCTGGTGATGTCCATGTATAGAGTCTTCTATTGTGTTGTTGGAAGAGGGTGTTTGTTATGACCAGCGCATTTTCTTGGCAAAACTCTATTATTAGTCTTTGCCCTGCTTCATTCTGTATTCCAAGGCCAAATTTGCCTGTTACTCCAGGTGTTTCTTGACTTTCTACTTTTGCATTCCAGTCCCCTATAATGAAAAGGACATCTTTTTTGGGTGTTAGCTCTAAAAGGTCTTGTAGGTCTTCAGAGAACCGTTCAACTTCAGCTTCTGCAGCATTACTGGTTGGGGCATAGACTTGGATTGCTGTGATATTGAATGGTTTGCCTTGGAAATGAACAGAGATTATTCTGTCGTTTTTGAGATTGCATCCAAGTACTGCATTTCGGACTCTTTTGTTGACCATGATGGCCACTCCATTTCTTCTGAGGGATTCCTGCCCACAGTAGTAGATATAATGGTCATCTGAGTTAAATTCACCCATTCCAGTCCATTTCAGTTTGCTGATTCCTAGAATGTCAACATTCACTCTTGCCATCTCTTGTTTGACCACTTCCAATTTGCCTTGATTCATGGACCTTACATTCCAGGTTCCTATGCAATATTGCTCTTTACAGCATCAGACCTTGCTTCTATCACCAGTCACATCCACAGCTGGGTATTCTTTTTGCTTTGGCTCCATCCCTTCATTCTTTCTGGAGTTATTTTTTCACTGATCTCCAGTAGCATATTGGGCACCTACTGACTAGGGAGTTTCTCTTTCAGTATCCTATCATTTTGCCTTTTCATACTGTTCATGGGGTTCTCAAGGCAAGAATACTGAAGTGGTTTGCCATTCCCTTCTCCAGTGGACCACATTCTGTCAAATCTCTCCACCATGACCCACCCATCTTGGGTTGCCACACGGGCATGGCTTAGTTTCATTGAGTTAGACAAGGCTGTGGTCCTAGTGTGATTAGACTGACTAGTGTTCTGTGAATATGGTTTCAGTGTGTTTGCTCTCTGATGCCCTCTTGCAACACCTACTGTCTTACTTGGGTTTCTCTTACCTTGGGCATGGGGTATCTCTTCACGGCTGCTCCAGCAAAGCGCAGCCATTGCTCCAGAACTTTTCAAAGCATTACTATTTGGAAGTGAGACTTTGGACAACTTTGCTCAGTAAGAGAAAACAGCTTTTGGAATACCACTGTGTGAAAACAAACTAACACCCCCTAAATTGAATGGTTGTTCCTATGTATCTGCTCATAACACAGAGGGGAGACAGGAGTTTTTTAATCCTTTTATTACTGTGAGAAATCAAGCCTCATGGGGACCGGAGGTGAGGTCCACCCCTCACTAAGGTGAGGTGTTGAAACTCAGTGACCAAATGAAGTCAGTATATGTCCTGACGATATAATTTTTAGCAAACCTCTTCCTCAGCTCATCCAACTGCAGGCTGAAGGTTTTTATTATCCCTCCAACATTTGCTTCCACTCTCTGACATTTTTCTTGTTGCCTGTGATTTTACAAAGCATCCACTTTTCACAAGTGAAAACTGATTTTGTCAAAACAGATGCTTGTTTCTATATTTTGCATTCTGGAAAAAAATATGGATATGATTTAGTTGGGGAGAGGGCTAGAGAGAGATGGGGAATGAAATCACTGGTGGAGACACAGCTTGGGCTGAAATTAGAAGCCAAGTGAGAGCTGTAAGTAGGAGGAAGGGGGTCTCCAAAGAAAACTTGTTGTATAATAAAATACTCATTGAAAATATTCTGAAAAAGATCCCTAACAAAATTCACACATATCTTTGGCTAGATAATAAAACAGCTTCTCTCTTAAGTTTCTGTGAGAATCTGTGGTAAGCTAGATTTGGACAAGTTATTCCAAATGAGTCAATCAAGTCCCCAATCAGCTCCCCAATCAGCAATCATCTACTGAGCATCCTTTTTCAACCTGATCACTTGTTAGGCGTGAATCAGGGGAATCAAGAGAAAAGCAAACAAACAAACAGAACAAGTAAACACATCTTAGATGATATCCAGGAGATGCTCATTGTAGAGGTGGGAGACACGGATAGTAAGCATACCGTAGGCATGAGCCAGAGCAGACAGTATGGAAAGATCCCAGCTACTATTTATCTGGAGGCACGACTGGCCTGTTGTTCCATAGCTCAATCTTAACACTTCTTAGGACTGGAGAGAAAGCATAGTACCTGATGTCCCACCTGCCCTGCAGGCATCAGAGGTGGTAAGGCAGTGTCCATTCCCCCTAGGTGACCTTGCTGATCTGAGAGGTACCTCACTGTCCTTTGTGCTGAGCCAGCCTATGGGAACTGTGTGTTCCCCATCCCCAGCACCCTGAATTCTGAAGGTAGATTTCATCTCCCCAAGTAGGGTTGCTGGTACAAATTTTAGGGGCAAAATAGCTTCTTAGAGGAAAGTCCGATCTACTTAATCAAGTACTACAGGGATAAGAACATCTCACCTTGTGAATGTGGTAAGAGCATCTCTTGGATAGCATCTCAATATTTAACTCCACCTACCACCCATCTCCCCAGGCCAGGGTGCTGTTTAAGAGATTCTAGCTTTCGGACATGACTGAAGTGACTTAGCAGTAGCAGCAGCAGCTTTCTGCCCAGAAACCGGTTACTCATGGCAATGAGTTCTCACGTTCGTCCCGCTTTTCTGCAGCATCTGAGGAAAATATCGTTACATGTGCAAAAGGCACTCAATGACTGGTGTACACTCAGCACCACCCAGATGTAATTGGAATGGCTCCTTTCTAATCTGATTTGGCCTCTGATGACTGCATCCACTTATACAACCAGAGTTCACTACTGAGGACTTTGCATTCTACATCAAAGTTAATTATTACTTCTATAGTTCAATTAGCAAACATTATATTTCTGTTTGCCTTGCTAAGATGGCACCAGCAAATTTAACAATAGCAAACTTATTTCAAAGCTACCAAGTGACAAAGACTTATGATATTGTAGCACTTTTTTCCCCCTCTTTAGTGTTTTCACCCCTCTTTTATTAGGCAGGCAGATCATTTTTAATTTTAAAATGAAAATGCTTCAAATTATGAGTGTTAGATCTATGGAAGGCCTACCAAACTAATTTTTCAACTTGGAATGAAGACACTGAGGCCCCGAATCTGTACTTTGCCTAAATGACACCAGTATGTAAAAGAACCAGCTTTCTAACTAATGTCTTTAGGGTCTAGTACTAATATTTCCACTTCTTTTTGAGTTCTGCATGCAGAAAAGAGAAGTTAACAAATTCAGAACTGAAGTTACTAGAAGTAACTCCTGAGTGCAAGGCATTTTATGCAATTTAATATCTTACACTGGCAACCAAGGCCCTGATCTCTCCTCTGACACCAACTATCTATGTGACATTGGGCCCTGATTCTCCATGAACTTTTTTTTTTTTTTTCTTAATTAATTTATTTATTTTAATTGGAGGCTAATTACTTTACAATATTGTATTGGTTTTGCCATACATTGACAGGAATCCGCCACGGGTTACATGCGCCCCCCATCCTGAAGCCCCCTCCCTCCTCCCTCTCCATCCCATCCCTCAGGGTCATCCCAGTGCACCAGCCCTGAGTACCCTGTCTCATGTATCGAACCTGGACTGGCGATCTGTTTCACATATGATAATATACATGTTTCAATGCTATTCTCTCAAATCATCCCATCCTCGCCTTCTTCCACAGAGTCCAGAAGTCTGTTCTTTACAACTGTGTCTCTTTTGCTGTCTCGCATATAGGGTCATCATTATCATCTTTCTAAATTCTATATATATGTATTAGTATACTGTATTGGTGTTTTTCTTTCTGACTTACTTCACTCTGTATAATAGGCTCCAGTTACATCCACCTCATTAGAGCTGATTCAAATGCATTCTTTTTAATGGCTGAGTAATATTCCATTGTGTATATGTACCACAGCTTTCTTATCCATTTGTCTGCCAATGGACATCTAGGTTGCTTCCATGTCCTGGCTATTGCAAACAGTACTGCGATGAACATTGTGGTACACTCATTATCAGATAAATACAAATCAAAACCACAATGTGTTACCACCTCACACCAGTCAGAGTGGCTACTATCAAAAATCTACAAACAATAAATGCTGGAGAGGGTGTGGAGGAAAGGGAACCCTCTTACACTGTTGGTGGGAATGCAAACTAGTATAGCTACTATGGAGAATAGTGTGGAGATTCCTTAAAAATATGGAAATAGAATTGCCATACGACCCAGTAATCCCACTGCTGGTCATACACACCAAGGAAACCAGAATTGACAGAGATACGTGTACTTCATGAACTTTGATTCTCTCCCTCTTGCAATCAAGAGGACTGGACTAGAATATTCTAAAAGTTCTTCCTTGCACTATCATTCTGGAGTGTCAGCCATATCTCAGTTCAAGTATCTAAGCACTCTTTGAATTCTCTTTTCATCTTGCTGCTCCAAGTTGGGAGAGGGCCCTTTTGCTTTGCAGCAGTATTGCTCTGTGTTCTTGGATCTAACCACAATTTAGTTAGGTGTTAGTCACACAGTCATGTCCATAGCCCATCAGACTCTCCTCTGTCCATGGAGTTCTCCAGGCAAGAATACTGGAGTGGATTGCTGTTTCCTTCTCTAGGGGAAACCACAGATAGAGACCTCTCAAATATATATGAGGGGCTTATCTGGGCTTCCTGTGTAGCTCAGTCAGTAAAGCCTCTGCCTGTGATGTGGGAGACCTGGGTTCAATTCTTGGGTAGGGAAGTTCCCCTGAAGAAGGAAATGGCAACCTACTCCAGTATTCTTGCCTGGAGAATCCCATGGACAGAGGAGGCTGGCAGGCTACAGTTCGTGGGATCACAAGAGTTGGATATGACTTAGCACTATCTTTATATATGTGTGTGTTTGTGTGTATGTATATGTATATATAGTCTCTCTTTATTCCTGAAACTGCTGGTATAGAGTTGGGAGGAAGTATGTGTATCATTCCATACAATGAGCACCATGCAGGGTGGGTGCTCAGAGATGGTTGCAGTGCGGTGGAGGTCACTGTTTTCATCTCCTTGCTCTGACTTTGCAGGCAAAGGGCTCTTCAGCAATCTGATCACCTGTTTCCATATTATCTCTGCTTTCCCCTCTTAAGCTTTATTTAAGTAAGATGTTTTACCATGTTCTTACAGAGCCTGTTGCATTGATTATTCACAATGTCATCCCCCCTCCTTCCATCCTGCTTGGTGCCCCCCTCCCAGTGTTGATTTATTACCCGCTATATTTTTTCCCAGCACAGACCTTTTTATCATTGTCACATATGTGAGCCTGGTGATGAGATATACTTGGTAGTGACTAGAGAGGCAGGAGGGAAGTGTGGGACCCAAATAAGGAGGAAGTTTGCAACCAATTGTGTCTTTTTCTAAAACTCATTTCTGCTTATATTTTGGAAGATACCAAACATAATTTTCTTTGTCTCTTCATAACATCTAATTAAATGGACTATTTGAAGAACAACATTTAGACTTCACTGTTATACTAAGAACCCTAAAATAAGTTACAAAGATAAAGGCAAACTGTTATGTGCTGACCATGATGTTAAGTGCTATATCTGGATGATCTCATGTGATTCTATCTTAAAACAATGAATAAAGTCACTGTGTTACCTAGATCCTATTTTAATCTCATCCAACACAAAGGGGCCTAACTATATAATTATAAAGAGGTAGGTCAAAGATTTGATCTTTAGATCTTTCATAGTAATAGTACAAATACTGTTCCCAGATACAATGATAGAATTTTTTGTTAATGATCTGAGTGGATCTTCCATTTATGCCTTTTAAGATAATTATCTGAGGTAAATGAAATATGAAATATGTTATGGAAGGCCAATATATTGGTGGAGGGAGGAGGGTTCAGGATGGGGAACACATGTATACCTGTGGTGGATTCATTTTGATATATGGCAAAACCAATAAAATATTTTAAAGTTAAAAAATAAAATAAAATTAAAAAAAATAAAATAAACAAAGAAATAAAGGGAGGTAAATGTAGAGGAAGAAGGTCTAGAAACTCACCCTCTTGCAATTTTCTGGTGCCTCTATGTATACAAAGGACTCATTTATGCATTTTTTAAGATCCCAGGTTAATATAGCACCATCATTTTGAAAGGGAAGATGATGATGACCCGAAGAATTAAGTGAAAAATCTGAGACTACATCATGTAGTCAGTGAGTATTCTTACTCTAGCTAAACACTTCACCACATTTGCTCTAATAGATGGCCAGTATTGTTGAGAGTGAAAGATGAGAGTGAAAAAGCTGATTTAAAACTCGATTCAGAAAAAATGAAGATCATGGCATTCAGTCCCATCACTTCATAGAAAATAGATGGGGAAAAAGTGGAAACACTGGTAAATTTTATTTTCTTGGACTCCAAAATTACTGCAGACAGTGACTGCAGCCACAAAATAAAAAGATACTTGCTCCTTGGAAGAAAAGATATGACAAACCTAGACAGCATATTAAAAAGCAGAGGTATCACTTTGCCAACAAAGCTCTGCATACTCAAAGCTATGGTATTTCAATAGTAATGTACAGATGTGAGAGTTGGACCATAAAGAAGGCCAAGGGCCAAAGAATTGATGGCTTTGAAATGTAGTGCTGGAGAAGACTCTTGAGAGTCCCTTGGACAGTATGGAGATCAAACCAGTCAATCCTAAAGGAAATACCTGTGAATATTCATCAGAAGGATTGATGCTGAAGATGAAGCTCTAATACTTTGGTGACCTGATGCAAAGAGCCTACCCATTGGAAAAGACCCTGGTGCTAGTAAAGATTGAAGGCAGGAGGAGAAGGGGGTGACAGAGGATGAGATAATTAGATGATATCATCAATTCAGTAAACATGAGTTTGAGCGAACTCCAGGGAATGATGGACAGGGAAGACTAGCCTGCTGCAGTCCATGCGATGGCAAAGAGTCGGAGATGATTTAGTGACTGAACAACAACAGTGTATTCTATTGGGAGTAATAAACATTGGGTTAACACATGAGCACCATAGGTTTTTTTATTCACCTTACAAATGGTGACTGAGTGCACAATGTGTGCCAGGCGCTGCTTTGGATACTGAAGAAAGAATAATAGAACACAAAAATTCCTACTATGATGCATTCTAAGGGAAAATTCAAGATAAGTAAAAATGAACAATATAAGTAAAAATATAGCATGTTTTAGAGATATTCTAAATATTTAGAATTCTAAGAAAAAACAATAATCAGGAAAGGGATTGTGTACATGGGAAGATGGCATCTAGTTTAGATGGAGTGGGCAGGGAAGACCCTCTGTGAACATGATTACTGGGAAAAGGCTTGATATGGTCAAAAGTCCTAACCCTGTGGATGGCTGGGGAAGAGTGGTCCAGATTGAGGAGACAGGGGTAAACCTTTGAAAAGTGTGGGTGTGCTTAAGAAACAGAAGGAAGATTGGTGGACATGATGTGAGTAAGCACCCCGTATTGTGTTGGGAGCTAAGGTCAAAGAGGCATACAACAGGGGGTGTCAAACTAGATGACCTGACATTTTTTTTTTTTTTGGCTTTGAAAGATATGGGACACCATTGGAGGTTTTGGAACAAAAACCTCCTTGATACGAGTTGTTATTTCCTTTTTAGTTAGCTATGTTCAGATTATGTTGTAAGGAGCAAGAAAAAGAGTAAAAAAAAAGTCAGGTAGGAGTCTAACTCCTGTATTTCTCCTCTCATTCTCTCCCACTATGCAAACGATCTTTTATTAAGATCGATTTTAAACATAAAGCAAAGGTGAAAGAATTACATATCTATACGTTCATCACTCAGACTACATCACAAACATTTCACTATACTCTACCATCTAGCCATCCATTCATTCCTTTCACAAGACTTAAAGCAAAGTGTGGGAATAAACTTTCTTTTGATAATCCAGCACACATGTCATCAACCAGAGTTCAACTCATGTCTGCCACTTTTTTTTCTTCTTTTTATAGAAGGAAATGCACAAATCTGAAAATAAATTTTAATGAGTTTTGACAAAAGTATACATCCATGCAATATAAACCTGTGTTGAAATATTTAAAAGTGCAATAATCCCAGGGAATCCTTTTATATTCCTTCCAGTGAAAATCTGCTCCCATTCTCCAATGGCAATTATTATCCTAAAGTTTTTCCATCATAAATTGATTATACTTTATCTAGAGATTTGCATATGGAAGAATGCAGTAGATATTAATTTCTGTGAGGTTTTTTAATAACTTGGTATGTTTTGGAAATTCATTCATTTTTTATGTGTTAGTAATATGTTCCTTTTTATTGCTAAATGATATTTCATGAAGTGAATAAATCACCTTTTGTTTACTCATTCTCCTGTTAATGGACACCTGAGCTATTTCCAGATTTTACTATTGTGAATAAAGTTGCTAACACATCTTTATACAATAATTTTTGAGAACATATATTTTTATTTATTTTGAGTAAATATGGAGGGATATATTACTGTGCTAGAGGGTAGAAGGATGCAAATTTAGTCTTAAACTGCCAGAATATTTTCAACAATATTTAAAAGTTATAGTTGCTTTGCATCCTCACCAATATTTAGTGTTTTAATCATTTAAAAAAGCATGGTGGTCAAATTCTGACAACTAATACTGTTGAGCACTTTTTCATTTGCCTAATAGATATTCCTATATTTTCTTCTGTAAACTGTTTTTTCCCTCCTTTTAATAGTATTTGGCTTTTTGTTATTGATTTATAGGAGTATCCTGAGTAAAAATACATATGTGTAAGCTACCATTGAAATTATCAGCAACTTCTTTGCTAATTCACAGTGACCAGAAATTTTATTTTAATGCATTAATATTTTCTTTGTTACACTGGTTTTTTTTTTTTTTTTTTTTTTTTAGTGAAAGTTGATCAGTTGTATCTGACTCTTTGAGACCCCATGGACTATACAGTCCATGGAATTCTCCATGCCAGAATACTGGAGTGGGTAGCCTTTCCCTTCTCCCGGGGATCTTGCCAACTCAGGGATTGAACCCAGGTCTCCTGCAATGCTAGCAGATTCTTTATCAGCTGAGCCACAAGGGAAGCCTTAGCCAGGCATTAATTTTTCCCTAGAATAGGCAGAATTACAGCAAAAAAAAAAAAATCAAGAAAACAGGAAAAGGAAACATAGAAAGTTGAAAGTATTACATATAAAATAAATCCAAATATATAATTTATTACAATAATTATAAATGGACTATGCACTCAGGTTAAAATAAAAGATTGACTGACTACATGAAAATTACATCTATACACTTTCTACAAGGACCCTATTTAAGATATATATATACATACCCAGAAAAGAAGAAAAATATTGAAAAAGATGCATCAGGAAAATATTAAGCAAAATGCACCTGATTTGGCTATACTAATATCAAAAAAACTTGTAGAGATAAAATGTGCCGCTACATAAAGATTTCAATTTTCCAGGTTAGTATAACAATTCTAAATTTGCGTGCACCTACTTTTATAACTTTAAAATATACAAAACTAAAAATTTACAAAACTGTGAAGAGTATGTTTAAATCTACCATCAAAATTTAATACTTAACATGTTAACAATCATAGAACAAGCAGGAAAAATAGGCAATAAGAATACATGCTATTTGAATGACACGATTCAAAACAGCTGAATAAGCTTTTGTACAATGAAGGAAACTATAAGCAAGGTGAAAAAAAAAAGCCTTCAGAATGGGAGGAAATAATAGCAAATGAAGTGACTGACAAATAATTAATCTCAAAAATATACAAGCAGCATATGCAGCTCAATACCAGAAAAATAAACAACCCAATCAAAAAATGAGCCAAAGAACTAGACATTTCTCCAAAGAAGACATACAAATGGCTAACAAACACATGAAAAGATGCTTAACATCACTCATTATCAGAGAAATGCAAATCAAAACCACAATGAGGTACCATCTCATGCCGGTCAGAATGGCTGCTATCAAAGTCTTACACTGTTGGTAGGAATGCACACTAGGACAGCCACTATGGAGAACAGTGTGGAGATTCCTTTAAAAACTGAAAATAGAGCTGCCTTACGATCTAGCAATCCCACTGCTGGGCATACACACGGAGGAAACCAGAACTGAAAGAGACACATGTACCTCAATGTTCATTGCAACACTGTTTACAATAGCTAGGACATGGAAGCAACCTTGATGTCCATCAGCAGACGAATGGACAAGAAAAATGTGGTACATATACACAATGGAATATTACTCAGCTATTAAAAAGAATGTCTTTGAACCAGTTCTAATGAGGTGGATGAAACTGGAGCCTATCATATGGAGTGAAGTAGGTCAGAAAGAAAAACATCAATGCAGTATATTAATGCATATACATGGAATTTAGAAGGATGGTAATGATGACCCTATATGAGAGACACAGTAAAAGAGACACAGATGTAAAAAACAGACTTTTGGACTCTGTGGGAGAAGGCGAGGGTGGGATGATTTGAGAGAATAACATTGAAACATGTATATTACCATATGTGAAACAGATCGCCAGTCTAGGTTTGATGCATGAGACAGGGTGCTCAGGGCTGGTGCCCTGGGATGACTCTGAGGGATGGGATGTGGAGAAGGTGGGAGGGGGGATTCAGGATGGGGGACATATGTACACCCATTGGCTGATTCATGTGAATGTATGGCAAAAACTACTACAATATGGTAAAGCAATTAGCCTCCAATTAAAATAAATTAATTAATTTAAAAAGGAGAAAAAAAATAACTGAATAGACATACAAACAACATTGAACTGAACAAGTGAAGAACACAGGTTTCTTTCCAATTAATTTGAAACTTTTATTAAAATTGATTCAAAATATACTTTAAAAAATATCTCAACATACATAAAAAATCTGGCATATTCTCTGATGACAATCCAATTAGTTAAATACTGGTAGTGAAAGAAAGCTAAAACCCCAAGACAGGAAAATATACAATACTATTTAAAAATATTAAAATAAATTTCTAAATAATGAAAAATTCCAGATAGAAAGCATACTGGATATTTAAGATACTTAGGGTAAAAAAAAACAAAACAAAACAAAACAAAACAAAAAAAAACAGTAAAAAAAACTACATATTAGAACTGTGAGACAATAACTAATAACTACAGAAAAATGATCCTAAATGATTATATTACAAAAAAAGGCTGAACATCAATAATATATTTTACATATTAGAAGAAAAACAACTTTATAATAAACCCAAAGAAAATAAACAGAAGGAAATTTTTTTTAAAGAAAGCAAAAATTAACAGCATAAAAATAGACACAACCAAGAAAAATCATAAAACTAACAGTGAATTCATTAAAAGATTTATACAACTGACAAACTTCTGGAAATGTTGATCAAGAAAATAAGATAAAAATAACACATGGGTGTTAAGTCAGAAAGAAGAGCCATAAGAGGAATATTAGCAGAGATTAAAAATTGAATAGAATAATATTATGAGCAATAATCCAATCCATTGAAAACTTTATAGGTAAAGCTTTGCAAAAAATTGCAAAATATAAATAACCAAATATTACCCTACTATAAATAGAAAAATTATTAATATCATTAATATTTTGAAATGGCTATGAATCATGCCAAAGATAAAACATATCTACATAGTTTTACATTTTTGAGTATCTTTGTCTTAGAATTTCCCAAAAGCTGACCTTAAGACAAGGATTTGAGTGAAGCAGTTTCTTTGGGCAATGATCCCAAGACTCACTTAAAGGAGTAGGAAAAGAAGACAGGAAGGGAAAAAAATATATAATAAAATACAAGTTGGTGAAGAGTTTGCCTGTAGGCCTGATTCCAGAAGAAACTTACAAAGGATTATATAATCACTGACTCCAAACTTTCCCACTGAGGAAAGGGAACTAGGATAATTATGTGTGCATGCTAAGTTGCTTCAGTTGTGTCTGACTCTTTCAGACCCTATAGAGTGTAGCCCACCAGGCTCCTCTGTCCATGGGATTCTCCAGACAAGAATGCTGGACTAGGTTGCCATGCCCTCTTCCAGGAAATCTTCCTGACCGAGGGATTGAATCTGCATCTCTTATATCTCCTGCATTGGCAGGCGGGTTCTTTACAACCAGTGTCACCTGGGAAGCCCCAAACTGACATCCACCTGTTACTAGTTGAGGGCAGCTCCCAATGGCATTACTCTCCAGCACTGCTGCTCTGTCTTGAGAGTAAACCTATTGGCTTCCAATAGTCAGAGAAAGTCCTCGGGCAGAGTCATTAGTGTTTGCAGTTAGAAAACAAAAACGAACAAACAAAAACCTGTCTATATATCAGGACTAAGTGCTGAGAGTAGGGTATTGAGATCATCTGCTGTGACTAACCAATACTTAAGGAACAGATTATTCTGATTTCTCCAACATAGCTTTAGTACTGAAAAGAAGGGGAATTGCCGCAAACACATTCTTACTAGCGGCAAAATTGTTTAACTTAGATATTGGTAAATCAAGTTTGTTGTTGGTCAGTCACTAAGTTGTGTCCAACTTGTTGACACCCCATGGACTGGATCATACCAGGCTTCCCTGTCCTTCACTATCTCCTGGAGTTTTCTAAAACTCATGTCCATTGAGTTGGTGATGTCAACCAACCATCTCATGCTCTGTCATCTCCTTCTCCTCCTGCCCTCAATCTTTCCCAGAACCAGGGTCTTTTTCAATGAGTAGGCTCTTCGCATCAGGTGGCCAAAGTATTGGAGCTTCAGCATCAGTATTTCCAATGAATAGTCAGGATTGATTTCCTTTAGGATTGATTGCTTTGATCTCCTTGCCATCCAAGGGACTCTCAATAGTCTTCTCCAGTATGACAACTTGAAAGCATCAGTTCTTCTGTGCTCAGCCTTCTTTGTTTAACTTGAGTTTGGAAGGTTTTCCAGGTGGCACTGGTGGTAAAGAATCTACCTGCAATAATCTGGGCTGTAGGTTTTTTTCTTTCATCATTTTAAGTATGTCTTGCCATTCCCTCCTGGCTTGAAGAGTTTCTATTGAAAGATCAGCTGTTATCCTTATGGGAATTCCCTTGTGTGTTATTTGTTGTTTTTCCCTTGCTGCTTTTAATATTTGTTCTTTGTGTTTGATCTTTGTTAACTTGATTAATATGTGTCTTGGGGTGTTTCGCCTTGGGTTTATCCTGTTTGGGACTCTCTGGGTTTCTTGGACTTGGGTGATTATTTCCTTCCCCATTTTAGGGAAGTTTTCAACTATTATCTCCTCAAGTATTTTCTCATGGTCTTTCTTTTTGTCTTCTTCTCCTGGGACCCCTATGATTTGAATGTTGTAGCGTTTAATATTGTCCTGGAGGTCTCTGAGATTGTCCTCATTTCTTTTAATTCGTTTTTCTTTTGTCCTCTCTGATTCATTTATTTCTACCATTCTATCTTCTAATTCACTAATCCTATCTTCTGCCTCTGTTATTCTACTATTTGTTGCCTCCAGAGTGTTTTTAATTTCACTTATTGCATTATTCATTATATATTGACTCTTTTTTATTTCTTCTAAGTCCTTGTTAAACCTTTCTTGCATCTTCTCAATCCTTGCCTCCAGGCTATTTATCTGTGATTCCATTTTAATTTCAAGATTTTGGATCAATTTCACTATCATTATTCGGAATTCTTTATCAGGTAGATTCCCTATCTCTTCCTCTTTTGTTTGGTTTGGTGGGCATTTATCCTGTTCCTTTATCTGCTGGCTATTCCTCTGTCTCCTCATCTTGTTTAAATTGCTGAGTTTGGGGTGTCCTTTCTGTATTCTGGCAGTTTGTGGAGTTCTCTTTATTGTGGCGTTTCCTCGCTGTGTGTGGGTTTGTACAGGTGGCTTGTCAAGGTTTCCTGGTTAGGAAAGCTTGTGTCGATGTTCTGGTGGGTGGAGCTGTATTTCTTCTCTCTGGAGTGTAATGAAATGTCCAGTAATGAGTTATGAGATGTCTATGGTTTTGGGGTGACTTTGGGCAGCCTGTATCTTGAAGCTCAGGGCTGTGTTCCTTTGTTGCTGGAGAATTTGCTTGGTATGTCTTTCCCTGGAACTTGTTGGCCCTTGTGTGGTGCTTGGTTTCAGTGTCGGTATGGAGGCGTTTGATGAGCTCCTGTCAATTAATGTTCCTTGGAGTCAGGAGTTCCCTGGAGTCAGGGTTTGGACTTAAGCCTCCTACTTCCAGTTATCGGTCTTAATTTTACAGTAGTTTCAAAACTTCTCCTTCTATACAGCACCACTGATAAAACATCTACGTTAAAGATGAAAAGTTTCTCTACTGTGAGGGTCACTCAGAGAGGTTCACAGCGTTACATGGAGAAGAGAAGAGGGAGGAGGGAGTTAGAGGTGACCCAAATGAGATGAGGTGGAATCAATAGTGGAGAGAGTGGGCTAGCCAGTAGTCACTTCCTTATGTGCACTCCACAACTGGATCGCTCAGAGATGTTCACAGAGTTATACAGAGAAGAGAAGAAGGAGGCAGGAGACAGAGGTGGCCAGAAGGATAAAAGGGGGAAATGAAAAGGAGGGAGACAGATCCAGCCAGTAATCAGTTCCTTAAGTGTTCTCCACCGTCTGGAACACACAGAAATTCACAGAGTTGGGTAGAGTAGAGAGGGGTTAGGGAGGAGATACAGGTGACCTGGTGGAGAAAATGAAGAGTCCAAAGGGAGAGAGAGCAGTCAAGCCAGTAATCTCGTACACTAGTGAAAAATGGGTCCTGAAGATTGGGTTCTTAAAGGTACAAAATTGGTAACAAATACATAAAAGCAAAAATTAGAAATCTAGAGTAGAGTTTGGAATTTCAAAAATGCGATGTTAATGAAAAGAAGAAGGAAAAGAAAGAGAGAAAAAACGAACAAAGAAAAACAAACAAGGTCATGAAAATTATAAAGAAACTACAGGTACAAAATTGATAACTAATACCAAAAAGCAAAAATTAAAAATCTAGAGTAGAGTTTGGAATTTCAAAAATACAACGTTAAAAAAAAAAAGAAGAAGAAGAAAAATAAAGAGAGAAAACAAACAAACCAACAAAAACAATGTTGCAAAAATTATAAAGAAAATACAGGTACAAAATTGATATCAAATACCAAAAAGCATAAATTAAAATCTTGAGTAGAGTTTGGAATTGCAGATATACGATGTTATATAAAAGAATTAGAGAAAGAAACAGAGGGAAAAAAAGTCACAGAAATTATGAAAAAAACTATAGGTACAAAATTGATAACATATACCAAAAGGCTAAAATTAAAAATCTAGAGTAGAGTTTGGAATTTCAAAAATACAATGTTAAAGAAAAGAAGAAAAAGAAAAAAGAAAAAAAAAAACAAAACACGGTCAAAAAATTATAAAATATATATATGAAGTTTGCTGAAGAAGAAAAAAAAATAGGGTCTTTTTTTTTTTTTTTTTGCAAAGTAATAGTTATAAAAGTGAAAATTAAAGGACAATAGAGGACTTAAAAAAATTTTTTTTAATTAAAAAAAAAAAGAAAGATTGATCATAAAAATAGTAAAAATATATCTAGGTCTTTCTCTGGTTTTGTTGTGAGTATTGTGGGTTCAGTTCATTTTTGGCAGTTCCTTAGTCCGACTTATATTTCTCAAGATCTATAGGCCCCTTCCTATGTAATCTGTAGTAACCACAGGGTTTTAATCTATGGCCTGTAGCTTCCAAGGCGTTTCCTTCTGTTATAGCTTCTTCTGTTTGCTGGTCTCTTCAGTGTCTGGTTCCCGCCCCGACACAAAGGGGACGGTGGAGGACACTATTTTTTTTATTTTATTTAGGCTCACTTGTTCAGCCGTGCTGTGGGGCTGGAAAAAGATTTTCCATGCAAATAGGGACCAAAAGAAAGCAGGAGTAGCAATACTCATATCAGATAAAATAGACTTTAAAACATAGACTGTGAAAAGAGACAAAGATGGTCACTACATAATGATCAAAGGATCAATCCAAGAAGAAGATATAACAATTATAAATATATATGCACCCAACACGGGAGCACCGCAATATGTAAGACAAATGCTAACAAGTATGAAAGAAGAAATTAACAATAACACAATAATAGTGGGAGACTTTAATACCCCACTCACACCTATGGATAGATCAACTAAACAGAAAATTAACAAGGAAACACAAACTTTAAATGATACAGTAGACCAGTTAGACCTAATTGATATCTATAGGACATTTCATCCCAAAACAATGAATTTCACCTTCTTCTCAAGCGCACATGGAACCTTCTCCAGGATAGATCACATCCTGGGCCATAAAGCTAGCCTTGGCAAATTCAAAAAAATAGAAATCATTCCAAGCATCTTTTCTGACCACAATGCAGTAAGATTAGATCTCAATTACAGGAGAAAAACTATTAAAAAATCCAACATATGGAGGCTGAACAACACGCTGCTGAATAACCAACAAATCACAGAAGAAATCAAAAAAGAAATCAAACTTTGCATAGAAACGAATGAAAATGAAAACACAACAACCCAAAACCTGTGGGACACGGTAAAAGCAGTCCTAAGGGGAAAGTTCATAGCAATACAGGCACACCTCAAGAAACAAGAAAAAAGTCAAATAAATAACCTAACTCTACACCTAAAGCAACTAGAAAAGGAAGAAATGAAGAACCCCAGGGTTAGTAGAAGGAAAGAAATCTTAAAAATTAGAGCAGAAATAAATGCAAAAGAAACAAAAGAGACCATAGCAAAAATCAACAAAACCAAAACCTGGTTTTTTGAAAGGATAAATAAAATTGACAAACCATTAGCCAGACTCATCAAAAAACAAAGGGAGAAAAATCAAATCAATAAAATTAGAAATGAAAATGGAGAGATCACAACAGACAACACAGAAATACAAAGGATCATAAGAGACTACTATCAACAATTATATGCCAATAAAATGGACAACGAGGAAGAAATGGACAAATTCTTAGAAAAGTACAACTTTCCAAAACTCGACCAGGAAGAAATAGAAAATCTTCACAGACCCATCAAAAGCACGGAAATTGAAACTGTAATAAAAAATCTTCCAGCAAACAAAAGCCCAGGTCCAGACGGCTTCACAGCTGAATTCTACCAAAAATTTAGAGAAGAGCTAACACCTATCCTGCTCAAACTCTTCCAGAAAATTGCAGAGGATGGTAAACTTCCAAACTCATTCTATGAGGCCACCATCACCCGGATACCAAAACCTGACAAAGATCCCACAAAAAAAGAAAACTACAGGCCAATATCACTGATGAATATAGATGCAAAAATCCTTAACAAAATTCTAGCAATCAGAATCCAACAACACATTAAAAAGATCATACACCATGACCAAGTGGGCTTTATCCCAGGGATGCAAGGATTCTTCAATATCCACAAATCAATCAATGTAATACACCACATTAACAAATTGAAAAATAAAAACCATATGATTATCTCAATAGATGCAGAGAAAGCCTTTGACAAAATTCAACATCCATTTATGATCAAAACTCTCCAGAAAGCAGGAATAGAAGGAACATACCTCAACATAATAAAAGCTATATATGACAAACCCACAGCAAACATTATCCTCAATGGTGAAACATTGAAAGCATTTCCTCTAAAGTCAGGAACAAGACAAGGGTGCCCACTTTCACCATTACTATTCAACATAGTTTTGGAAGTTGTGGCCACAGCAATCAGAACAGAAAAAGAAATAAAAGGAATCCAAATTGGAAAAGAAGAAGTAAAGCTCTCACTGTTTGCAGATGACATGATCCTCTACATAGAAAACCCTAAAGACTCCACCAGAAAATTACTAGAACTAATCAATGACTATAGTAAAGTTGCAGGATATAAAATCAACACCCAGAAATCCCTTGCATTCCTATACACTAATAATGAGAAAACAGAAAGAGAAATTAAGGAAACAATTCCATTCACCATTGCAACGGAAAGAATAAAATACTTAGGAATATATCTACCTAAAGAATCTAAAGACCTATATATAGAAAACTATAAAACACTGGTGAAAGAAATCAAAGAGGACACTAACAGATGGAGAAATATACCATGTTCATGGATTGGAAGAATCAATATAGTGAAAATGAGTATACTACCCAAAGCAATCTATAGATTCAATGCAATCCCTATCAAGCTACCAACAGCATTCTTCACAGAGCTAGAACAAATAATTTCACAATTTGTATGGAAAAACAAAAAACCTCGAATAGCCAAAGCGATCTTGAGAAAGAAGAATGGAACTGGAGGAATCAACCTACCTGACTTCAGGCTCTAGTACAAAGCCACAGTTATCAAGACAGTATGGTACTGGCACAAAGACAGAAATATAGATCAATGGAACAAAATAGAAAGCCCGGAGATAAATCCACACTCATATGGACACCTTATCTTTGACAAAGGAGGCAAGAATATACAATGGATTAAAGACAATCTCTTTAACAAGTGGTGCTGGGAAATCTGGTCAACCACTTGTAAAAGAATGAAACTAGAACACTTTCTAACACCATACACAAAAATAAACTCAAAATGGATTAAAGATCTAAATGTAAGACCAGAAACTATAAAACTCCTAGAGGAGAACATAGGCAAAACACTCTCTGACATACATCACAGCAGGATCCTCTATGACCCACCTCCCAGAATATTGGAAATAAAAGCAAAAATAAACAAATGGGACCTAATTAACCTTAAAAGCTTCTGCACATCAAAGGAAACTATTAGCAAGGTGAAAAGACAGCCTTCAGAATGGGAGAAGATAATAGCAAATGAAGCAACTGACAAACAACTAATCTTGAGAATATACAAGCAACTCCTACAGCTCAACTCCAGAAAAATAAATGACCCAATCAAAAAATGGGCCAAAGAACTAAATAGACATTTCTCCAAAGAAGACATACAGATGGCTAACAAACACATGAAAAGATGCTCAACATCACTCATTATCAGAGAAATGCAAATCAAAACCACTATGAGGTACCATTTCACACCAGTCAGAATGGCTGCGATCCAAAAGTCTACAAGTAATAAATGCTGGAGAGGGTGTGGAGAAAAGGGAACCCTCTTACACTGTTGGTGGGAATGCAAACTAGTACAGCCACTATGGAGAACAGTGTGGAGATTCCTTAAAAAACTGGAAATAGACCTGCCTTATGATCCAGCAATCCCACTGCTGGGCACACACACTGAGGAAACCAGAAGGGAAAGAGACACGAGCACCCCAATGTTCATCGCAGCACTGTTTATAATAGCCAGGACATGGAAGCAACCTAGATGTCCTTCAGCAGATGAATGGATAAGCAAGCTGTGGTACATATACACAATGGAGTATTATTCAGCCATTAAAAAGAATACATTTGAATCAGTTCTAATGAGGTGGGTGAAACTGGAGCCTATTATACAGAGTGAAGTAAGCCAGAAAGAAAAACACCAATACAGTATACTAACGCATATATATGGAATTTAGAAAGATGGTAACAATAACCCTGTGTACGAGACAGCAAAAGAGACACTGATGTATAGAACAGTCTTATGGACTCTGTGGGAGAGGGAGAGGGTGGGAACATTTGGGAGAATGGCATTGAAACATGTAAAATATCATGTATGAAATGAGTCGCCAGTCCAGGTTCGATGCACGATACTGGATGCTTGGGGCTGGTGCACTGGGACGACCCAGAGGGATGGAATGGGGAGGGAGGAGGGAGGAGGGTTCAGGATGAGGAACACATGTATACCTGTGGCAGATTCATTTTGATATTTGGCAAAACTAATACAGTTATGTAAAGTTTAAAAATAAAATAAAATTAAAAAATAAAAAATAAAAAAAAAAGAATCTACCTGCAAATATAGGAGACGGTAGAGATGCTGTTTCAACCCCTGGGCCTGGATGATCTCCTGGAGTAGGGAAAAGCAACCCACTCAGGTATTTTTGCCCAAAAAATACCAGGGACAAAGGAACCTTGCAGGCTACAGTCCATAGGAATACAAAGAGTCAGACATGACTGATTAACTGAGCACATATAACTTGGTTGTATCACAGAAATAAATGTTTAATTTAATAGTGAACTGTCTGTTAAAGTAGCACATTACATAATCAAATTAGAAAGAAAACAGGCATAAGAATATCTCAACAAACACATTAAAATATTTAGTAGAATTTGATATCTGTATCTATCTATCTCTCACTATATTAAACAATAAACTGAATGAAACTTTCTGATCACCAAATCTAATGTGTGGATTCTTTCTGCACACCAAGCAATTCTCAGACACCAGTTGTGTGTCCTATAGTTCCAGTCAATTCTGATACAATTAACCTGTGATGCCACCAGATTTCATAGGTTAAGAGTTTGGTCATACAAGACTGCTCCCCGCCACCCCCACCGCCACCAAGTCCAGGTTGTCAAACTGTGATTTTGCCCAACCAGATATGGGTTGAAAGTTTCCACAACTCCCCCACCTCAGTTCAATTCAGTCGCTCAGTCATGTCTGAGGCTTTGTGACCCCATGGACTGCATCACCAACTTTTGGAACTTGCTCAAACTCATGCCCATCGAGTCAGTGATGCTATTCCAATAATCTCATCCTCTGTCATCCCCTTCTCTTCCTGTCTTCAATCTTTCCCAGCATCAGAGTCTTTTCCAATGAGTCTGTTGTTTGCATCAGGTGGCCAAAGTACTGGAGTTTCAGCATCAGTCTTTCCAATGAATATTCAGGACTGATTTCTTTTAAGATTCACTGGTTTTATCTTCTTGTTGTCCAAAGGACTCTCAAGAGTCTTCTCCAACATGAAAGTTCAAAAGCATCAATTCTTTGTCACTCAGCTTTCTTTATGGTCCAACTTTCACAGCCATACATGACTACTGGAAAACCACAGCTTTGACTAGACACACCTTTGTTAGCAAAGCAATGTCTCTGCTCTTTAATATGCTGTCTAGGCTGGTCATAGCTTTTCTTCAAGGAACGAGTGTCTTTTGGTTTCATGACTACAGTTACCATATGTTGTGATTTTGGAACCCAAGAAAATAAAGTCTGTCACTGTTTCCATTGCTTCTCCATTTTCCAGGAAGTGATGATACCTGATGTCATGATCTTCATTTTTGAATGCTGAATTTTAAGCCAGCTTTTTCACTCTCCTCTTTCACTTTCATCAAGAAGCTCTTTAGTTCCTCTTTGCTTTCTGACATAAGGGTGGTGTCATCTGCATATCAAAGATTATTGCTATATCCCCCACTGCAATCTTGATTCCAGCTTGTGCTTCATCCAGTCCAGCGTTTCACATGTTACACGCAGCATAGAAGTTAAATAAGCAGTGTGACAATACACAGCCTTGACATACTCCTCCTTTCCCAAATTGGAGCCAGTCCATCGTTCCATGTCCAGTTCTAACTGTTGCTTCTTGACCTGCATACAGGTTGCTCAGGAGGCAGGTAAGGTGGTCTGGTTTTCCCAACACTTTAAGAATTTTCCACAGATTGTTGTGATCCACACAATCAAAGGCTTCAGTGTAGTCAATGAAGCAGAAGTAGATGTTTTTCCAGAACTCTCTTGCTTTTTTGATTATCCAGCTGATGTTGGCAATTTAATCTCTTGTTCATCTGCCTTTTCTAAATCCAGCTTGAACATCTGAAAGTTCTCCGTTCACCTACTATCGAAGCCTAGCTTGGAGAATTTTGAGCATTACTTTGCTAGCATGTGAGATGAGTGCAATTGTAGAGTACTTTGAACATTCTTTGACATTGTCTTCCTTTGAGATTGGAATGAAAATTGATCTTTTCTGGTCCTTAGCCACTGCTGCATTTTCCAGATTTGCTGGCATATTGAGTGCAGCACAGCTCAGCTGGAATTCCAGCACCTCCACTAGCTTTGTTCATAGTGATGTTTCCTAAGGCCCACTTGACTTCACATTCCAGGATATTTGGTTCTAGGTGAGTGATCACACCATAATGATTATCTGGGTCATTAAGATATTTTTCATATAGTTCTACTGTGTATTCTTGCCACCTCTTAATATCTTCTGCTTCTGTTAGGTCCATACCATTTCTGTCTTTTATTGTGCCCATCTTTGTATGAAATCTTCCCTTGGTATCTCTAAGGAGATACCAGATAGGGAACACAGTCTCACCCATCAACAGAAAATTGATTTAAAGATTTACTGAGCATGGCCTTCCAGACAAGTCCAGACACAGATTCTCCCAAAGCCAGTCCCTCCCATCAGGAAGCTTCTACAAGTCTCTTGTCTTTATCCATCATAGGGCAGACAGAATGAAAACTACAATCACAGAAAACTAAACAAACTGATCATGTGGATCACAGCCTTGTACAACTCAAAGAAATTATGAGCCATATCATGTAGGGTCTCCCAGGAAAGACAGATCATGGTGGAGAGTTCTGACAAAACATGGTCCACAGGAGAAGGAAATGCAAACCACTTCAGTATTTTTGCCTTGAGAACCCCATGAACAGTATGAAGAGGCAAAAAGATATGACACTGAAAGGTGAACTCCCTGGGTGGGTAGGTGCCCAATATGCTACTGGAGAAAAGTGGAGGAATATCTAAGGAAAGAATGAAGAGGCTGAGCCAAAGCAAAAACAACACACACTTGTGAATGTGACTGGTGATGGAAGTAAGTCTGATGCTGTAAAGAACAATATTATATAGGAACCTGGAATGTTAAGTCCATTAATCAAAGTAAATTGGAAGTGGTCAAACAGGCAATGGCAAGAATGAACATCAACATTATAGGAATCAGTGAACTAAAATGGACCAGAATGGACAAATTTAATTCAGATGACCATTATATCTACCACTGTGGGCAAAAATCCCTTAAAAGAAATGGAGTAGCCCTCAAAGTTAGCAAAAAAGCCCGAAATGCAGTGCTTGAGTACAATCTCAAAACAACAGGATAATCTCTGTTCATTTCCAAGCAGTAATCCAAGTCTATGCCCCAACTGCTGATGCTGAAGAAGCTGAAGTTGAATAGTTCTATGAAGAACTACACAGCCTTCTAGTAACACCAAAAAAAATAAAAAAATATTCTTTTCATCATAGGGGACTTGAATGCAACTTTAAAAAGTCAAGAGATACCTGGAGTAACAGGCAAGTTTGGCCTTAAAATACAAAATGAAGCAGGGCAAAGGCTAACAGAGTTTTCCCAAGGGAATGTACTGGTCATAGCAAACACTCTCTTCCAACAACACAAGAGATGACTCTATACATGGACATTACCAGATGGCCAATACCAACATTAGACTAATTATATTCTTTGCAGCCAAAGATGGAGATCTATACATTCAACAAAAACAAGACCTGTTGCTGATTGTACCTCAGATCATGAACTCCTTGTTGCAAAATTCAGACTTAAATTGAAGAAAGTGGGCAAAACCACCAGACTGTTCAGGTATGATCTACATCAAACCCCTTACAGTGAAATTTGCAAATAGATTCAAAGGATTAGATCCAATAGACAGAGTGCCTGAAGAACCATGGACAGAAGTTATAACATTGTACAGGAGGCTATAATCAAAACCATCCCTGAGAAAATTAAATGTAAAAAGGCAAAATGGTTGTCTGAGGAGGCCTTGCAGATAGCTGAGAAAGAAGATAAGCAAAAGATCAAGGTGAAAAGAAATGATGTATCCATCTGAATGCACATTTCTCAAGGATAGCAAGGAGAGATAAGAAAGCCTTCCTAAGTGACCAATGTAAAGAAATAGAGGAAAAGGATAGAATGGGAAAGACTAGAGATCCCCCACTTGAAAGCCAAAGTGAAGTCACTCAGTCGTGTCCGATTCTTTTGGACCCATGGACTGTAATTGGCCAGGCTCCTCCATCCATGGGATTTTCCAGGCAAGAATACTGGTCTAGGTTGCCATTTTCTTCTCCAGGGGATCTTCCTGACTCAGGTATCAAACCCGGGTCTCCTTCATTATAGGCAGACTCTTTACTGTCTGAGCCACCAGGAAGTTTAGATTAATTTGCTACAGGGGCTTACTGAAGTCAGATAAACAGTCTAATTATTAGATTATCAGTTTATTCTAAAATAATATATTTTATTATTATTGAAAGAAAGTGAAATCGCTCAGTTGTGTCCTACTCTTTGTGACCCCATGGACTGTAGCCTACCAGACTCCTCCGTCCATGGGATTTTCCAGGGGAGAATACTGAAGTGGGTTTCCATTTCCTTCTCAAGGAGATCTTCCCCACCCAGGGATCGAACCTGGGTCTCCTGTATTGTAGACAGATGCTTTACCATCAGAGCCACGAGGGAAATCTGAGCCACCAGGGAAGAATATATTATTATTGATATATTCTCAAATAATATAACTCAGGAACAGCTAGATGGAAATGAGTCATAAGCCAAGATATTAGGAAAGAGTGTGGAGCTTCCATGTCTTATACAAGCCATCAGTCTTCCCAAATATGTATGTGATCATCACCTAGAAGCTATATGAACCCCATCCTTTGGAGTTTTTATGGAGGTTGTTTTTTTTTTTAAATTTAATTTTATTTTTAAACTTTACATAATTGTATTAGTTTTGATATAAATATGATTGATTAAATTATTGGCCATTGATTTTTGAACACAATTTCTAGACCCTCATACCTCTTGAAGATCAAGGAGATGGGTCTGAAATTTCCACATTTTTAATCACATGGTTGGTTCTCCTGGCAACCAGCTCCCATCCTTAGGTGTTTTCCAAAATCTCCTCATTAACATAACTTTTAAAGACACTTATTGCTCTCATCACAGAAAATTTTATGTCTTAGTATCTCTGTGCCAGGTATAGGATGAAGATCAAATATATCTTTCTTATGATAAATCACAATATCACATACTTTCTTATCCTATTAAAAAGAAGAAATTAGTTCAGTTCAATCACTCAGTTGTGTCTGACTCTTTACGATCCCATGGACTGCAGCACGTCAAATTTCCCTGTCCATCACTGACTTCTGGAGCTTGCTCAAACTTGCATCCATCGAGTTGGTGATGCCATCCAACCATCTCATCCTCTGAAGGGAAACAAAACCAGAGATGATAATCTACCTAACCTATCACATGGATAAATATTTTAAAGCACTTTCTTCAAAATCAAGAATAAGACAACATGCCAATTATCATCATTTGCAGTAAGGGGTCAGCAGCATGTTAGACATCCCAGGACAGCAAAGTAAGATTAGAAAAAAGAAATTAAAGACAGAATCAGAAAGATATAAAAAAAACAACTTATTTTCAGATGTTATGATTGTTTACATAGAAATTCAGAAGGCATTTACAGGAAAATTATTAGTAATAATATGAGAGTTCAGCAATGCAGCTGTGTGTTTTAAGATCAATATACACAATCAATTGTATTTCTATATGCCAGCATAATTCAGAAAAATATAATAAAAGAAAATGTTTCCTTTTACAATAACATCCAAAAATATAAAGTATCTGAGAACTAATAAAATAAATGATGTGCTAGACTTCTCAAGAAAATTATAAAAGAAAGCCCAACTAAAAGAAGAGATAAATAATGTTTATTGACAGTCATAAAAATGTGACTATTCTCATTGTATTGATCTGTGCATCGATTCAATTACAATCAAGACACCAGGAGAATTTTAGGGAATAGTTAAGCTGATTTCAAAATTTATGGAAAAGCAAATGACAAAAATCACAAGACTTTTCTGAATAAAAAGTTGAAACAATTTCACATTCCAGGTACAAAGATATAGTTCACACCTGAGCTAACTAGAAGAGTATAGAATTTGATTAAAAAATTAATTTGTTAACAAACAGGACTATATTATAGACTGTTTATGCTCCCTAGATGAATATATCAAAGCCCTAAGATGGACAGGTCATAGTGGAGAGTTCTGACAAAACATGGTCCACTAGAGAAGGGAATGACAAACCACTTCAGTATTCTTGCCTTGAGCACCCCATGAACAGTATGAAAAGGAAAAAAGATAGGACCCTGAAAGATGAACTCCCCAGGTTGGTAGGCGCCCAATATGCTACTGGATAGCAGTGGAAAAGTAACCCCAGGAAGAATGAAGGGATGGAACCAAAGCAAAAACAATACCCAATTGTGAGTGTGACTGGTGATAGAAACAAGGTCCAATGCTGTAGAGAGCAATATTGCATAGGAACCTAGAATGTTTGGTCCATGAATCAAGACAAATTGCTATTGCTATTGCTAAGTCACGTCAGTCGTGTCCGACTCTGTGTGACCCCATAGACGTCAGCCCACCAGGCTCCCCCGTCCCTGGGATTCTCCAGGCAAGAACACTGGAGTGGGTTGCCATTTCCTTTTCCAATGCATGAAAGTGGAAAGTGAAAGTGAAGTCCTTCAGTCGTGTCCGACCCTCAGCGACCCCATGGATTGCAGCCTTCCAGGCTCCTCCATCCATGGGATTTTCCAGTACTCTTGCTATGGTTTTTCCAGTAGTCATATATGGATATGAGAATTTGGCTTAGTGCCAAAGAATTGATGCTTTTGAACTATGGTGTTGGAGAAGATTCTTGAGAGTCCCTTGGACTGCAAGGAAATCCAACCAGTCCATCCTAAAGGAGATCAGACCTGGGTTTTCTTTGGAAGGACTGATGCTGAAGCTGAAACTCCAGTACTTTGGCCGCCTGATGGGAAGAGCTGACTCATTTGAAAAGACTCTCATGCTGGGCAAGATTGAAGGTAGGAAGAAAAGGGGCCGACAGAAGATGAGATGGTTGGATAGCATCACCTACTCAATGGACATGAGTTTGGGTTAACTCTGGGAGTTGATGATGGACAGGAAGGCCTGGTGTGCTGTGGTCCATGGGGTCACAAGGAGTCAGACATGACTGAGTGACTGAACTGAACTGATCTGAACCCCCAATGTGATAATATTTGGAAGTGGGGCCTTCCATTAATTAGGTTTAGGTAAGGATATGGTTTTTCCAATGGTCATGTATGGATGTGAGAGTTGGACTGTGAAGAAAGCTAAGCACTGAAGAATTGATGCTTTTGTACTGTGGTGTTGGAGAAGACTCCTGAGAGTCCCTTGGACTGCAAGGAGATCCAACCAGTCCATTCTAAAGGAGATCAGCCTTGGGTGTTCGTTGGAAGGAATGATGCTAAAGCTGAAACTCCAGTCCTTTGGCCACCTCATGCGAAGAGTTGACTCACTGAAAAAGACTCTGATGCTGGGAGGGATTGGGGGCAGGAGGAAAAAGTGACGAAAGAGAATGAGATGGCTGGATGGCATCTCTGACTAGATGGATGTGAGTCTGGGTGAATTCCGGGAGTTGGTGATGGACAGGGAGGCCTGGCGTGCTGCAATATATGGGGTCGCAAAGAGTCGGACACAACTGACCGACTGAACTGAACTGAACTGAAGGTGATGTCTCTATGATGGAATTAGTGTCCTTAAAAGAGGAAGAGACTCCAGAGAGTTCTGTCTCTTCACCATGTGTGGATATGGCAAAGTGGCTATCTGCAAACAAGGAAGGGGGATCTCACTGGGAACCAAATATGCTGGCACCTTGATCTTGAAGTTCCTAACTTCCGGAACTGTATGAAATAAATGTCTGTTGTTTAAGGCACCCAGTCTATGGTATATTATTATAGTAGCCTGAGTTAAGAGAGACTGGGGCAATTAGTCATTCATACTAAATGCATATGTATATAATAAAATATATATAACAATAGATATTATATACATTTTAAGTAACACACTACATATAGTTATACATTTTATATAATATTATCTAATATAATATCACTCTTACACATCATATAAATTACAATTCTTGAGGGAATAAATCCTTAAACATAAAAGGTAAAATTTAAATTGCATAAAATAAAATAAAATATAGTACATATGTTTATGAGATAGAGAAAAAAAAACACAGACTATTAATATAAAAAATTCATTGATGAATTTGACAATATTAAATTAAAAAATGTTCATCTAGTTTACTTGGGCTGCCATAATAAGATATCACAGACTGGTGGCCTAAAAAACTGAAATTTATTTTTTCATGGTTCTGGAGGATAGAAGTCCATGATCAAGGTACAAATGGTTTCTGGGGTGATCTCTCTCCTTGACTTGAAGATGACACCTTACCTGGTCTTTTCTCTGTCTGTATGTGCAGGGAGAAAGCAAACTCTCTTCTTATTTTTATAAGGACAGCAGGAGTCCTGGACTAGATCTCCACTTTATATCCTCATTTAACTTTAATTACCTCCTTAATGGTGCTGTCTCCAAGTACAGTCACATGGGGGATTAGAAATTCAATATATGAATTTTGGATGAAAAAATTCAGTACATAACAGACATTCTAGAGATATTAATTTCAAGAATAAACAGAAGACATAAAGTTTAAAAAAAAATGCAAGACAAAAGACAAAGAAACCAAATTTAGAACACATAAACAACTTATTAATTGGTGAGAAGAGACAAATAAGACAATAGAAATTAGGCAAGGTACTTGAAAGCATCTTCACAAAATAAGAAATACAAATGGCCAATTGATTTATTAACACATACTCAACCTCATTAGAAACCACAAAACTATAAATTAAACCAGAAGGAGATATCCTTTTACACCACATGATTTATAAACATTAAAACGTTCAGTAGCACTAATTTTGACAATGATGTGGAGCGATAGCAAGCTACTTTGCTAAACAGTTGGACAGCATGATGCACACTTTCTTTGCCCAGCAATTGGAGTCCTAGATACATGTCTAGAGGCAATATGTTACTTGAGAATCAGCAAGTGCGAACCCCAATATTTGTAACAAAATAAAAAGAAAATGGCTTGCATATTAACGTTTCTTTTCCAAATGTAAGATCGGATTTTTCTTTCTCCCACAGGCACACAAGCCAAATTAAAGAGTCATAATGGCTTTCTAAGGGTTTTAGGGTTAAATATCAAAATCTTTATTATAGTATCAATGTTTATGAACACTGTGGCTTTAGTCAATTTTGTGACATTATCATAAATCTTTTGATCCTTTCATAAAGATTTCTGGGTCTGTCTACCTCAGAGCCAATTACCTCCCACCTCAGTACTTGCACTTGTTTTTACTTTGCCTGGGACACTTTTCCTTCATATCATTATGGTGCTCATTCTTCATAACATTTGTGTTTAGTTAAAATATCTCCCTACAGAGGGCTTCCCTGCCCACACTATACCTCTTTTCACTCCACCAGTCTCTATTCTTTATTCTGCTTAACTTTTCTTCCTCGCATTTATCACTAGCTGAAATTAAATTTTTTAGATTATTTACTTCTTTTTCTCACAACTTTCATGAAACAGTCCCCTCTTAGCCATAAGGTCTGTTCCTACTAGTACACTTTCATAATGCAATGGGGCATCTTTGAAAACATTATTTACCCTTGAAATATTTACATGTATTGATAATCATCAAACAATTGTTTCATCAAGAACACGTGGGTTATTTAAGAGGGAGACTGTGATTTTTTTTCTTCATAAATATATGACTAGGATGTGGCAGAGCCACACTGAGTCCATTTCGCCAACTTCATATTAGCCCCACAGTTCCACCCACTCTCCTTTCTTCATAACTGAGCATTAGCCTGCTCACAGAAAAGTGTACAGAGAAGTACCCTATCAACTTTTACCCTTGCCTTCATATGATTTGAAAACTGAAAGAGTGCCTTTTGCTGGTGCAAATGGTTAAAGATCATGAGATCCCTGTGCGTGTGTGTGTGCTAAGTCATATCAATCTTGCCTGACTCTTTGCAACTCTATGAACTGCAGCCTGGCAGGCTCCTCTGGCCATGGGATTTTCCAGGCAGTAATACTGGAGTGGCTTGCCATGCTCTCCTCCAGGGCATCCTCACGATCTAGGGATCAAACTCACATCTCTTACGTCTCCTGCATTGGCTGGCAGATTCTTTACTACAAGTGTCATCTGATAAGCCCCATGAGACCCCTACAGGAAGCACAAACGGCCAGTTCCCATTGGCATAAACAATTCTATCCTTAGTTGTCAGATTCTATTTTTAACATTGGCCCCTTTAAATTCCCTGACACCCCTTTCTGTGGCACTGAAGTACAGCTGCAAATGCCTCTGGGTCACTGTCCACCAGATTCTTTCTATCTGTATGTACGTTCCCCACAATAAAATTTGTGGATTTGCTGGCTTCATTTTTCCATCTCAAAGCTCCTTCTCAGTTCAAAGGTTACTATTCAGTATCTTCACTTCACAAGAGTAAGCATGTTACAAAGTGCATTGTGGTAGAGTCTTAATAATTATTCTTTGAATTTGTTCAACTGTGAACGCATGCACATTATTCAAGTTCTTCCTTTTGTCCTTTCTCACTGACCTCAGGTTCAAAGACAACTTCAAAGACTGGAGCATCTTCATTCTTCCTTTTCCTGTCATCTTTTGCCCATGGTAGAGCAAGACTGAAAGATAATGGTTATTATGTATATACAGTACAGGGTATAAGATACACTGAGTCTGAGATAATATGGCAACTGAAAATCAGAAAAACACATCAGGAAGTAACACGAAAAAAGGAAAAATATAAAGAGAGGTATACATTTGATTTAAGGGAAAAGGTGAGATCCGTAGTAAGTTTAGCTAGGAGAATGTTCTATGTACCATGTTCAAATTTTGGAGATCACAACATCTTGAAAGTCTTCAAAGAGGTATGATGGTTTGTCTCTGGCTTCAGATAGGGCAAGATCTTGGCAGCAGTCATATGCTCAGTGTGACAAGGTATGAGGTAGACAACTGGGAATGCACAGCTGAAGAAGTCTATGTGAAAAAGATAAGGGACAGCACCTGGGACTTGGTAATTAGAGTGTGGGGTCCAGGCACGGGTCATATGCCGGTCACCATCAACACTGATGGTGAGGTGGGTATTTCAGTATCATAGTCAAAGAAAGACAGTGGCATAAGAAAGGTGGGTCTATGGCAGCCAGAGTTCCATGTGCCAGAATTATTTCCACAGGGTTTTGACAACACAATGTAAAAAGAGCAATCTGGGTGTGTAAGCAGCTTTGGTATGGAGATAAAATGTCTAGCTAGAACCAACACTTTAATACAAAATCTTAATTATTTTATTCATGGTACCATGGGGACTCTTCACTGAATCTTGACTACCCAGATCCTATTAACAGAATGGAGCAAAAAAAGGAAAAATAAGTAAAGGAAAGGAAGCTAATAGATATTGGCCCCTTACTGTGTCTAGGGTGTTTCCCCAGTGGCTCAGCAGTAAAAGAATTTGCCTGCCATGCAGAAGTCACTGGAGACATGGGTTTGATTCCTGAGTTGGGAAGACCCCTTGAGGAGGGCATGGCAACCCGCTCCAGTATTCATGCCGGGAGAGTTCCATGGACAGAGGAGCCTGGCAGGCTACAGTCCACGAGGCTACAAAGAATCAGACACGACTGAATGACTAAGCATGCACCACTGTATCAAGCTATTTTTGCGAATTATCTCTTAATCTTCAGGGCTATTCTTCAAGATGGACAAGCATGTAGTGAAGAATGGTGTTCTTGACATCACTTGGGGAACACTTAATCAACAAGAAATCTTTCTGGATGTTTTAATCACCAGTTCCCTCCATCCTTTGAACATCACTGAGATGAGTTAATTCAGAAAGATATACCATAATCTCAGATGTTCATTATACAGAAGAAGAGAATGAAGTTCAGAATGGACAAAATATTTCCTGAAAGTGAGTTAGCTAGTGTGGTAGACATAATAATGTCCTCCCTCAAATCTCTACTTTTTAATTCTTGGGAATACGCTATGATACATGGAAAATGGGAATTAAGGTAAAAGATGAAATTAAGGTTACTAATCAGCTGACTGGATTACCTAAGTGGGATCATTGTAATCACAAGAATCCTTAAAGAGGACAAAGGCAGAAGAGTCATTATCTGAGTGATGGGGTGTGAGAAAAAGATTTGATGGGCCACTGCTGCCTTTGAAGATTGACGTGGTCCATGAGCTACGGCATGGGGACAGCCTCTGGCATCTGGAAAAGGCAAGAAAGTACATGTCCCTTGAGAGCCTCCATAAAGAATCACAGTCTCTTGACACTGATTTTAGATGTGAGACCCAATCTGAAGTTCTGATCTCCAGAAATGTAAGAATTGTGTTGTTTTAAACCACCAAGTTTGTAGTCATTCTCCACAGCAGCAGTAGGAAATGAATACATAATTGCAAAGTTCTAACCCAGCTCTCTGACTCCAAAGCCAATGCCATTACCATTTATGTGCTGCCTCAGTGACTATAACCCTGAAAGACAAGAGTACATTTAATTAAGTTCAGATACAAAAGTCCAAGGGTCAGGTTTGTGAAGGGTCAGATCTGTAGGGTGAAAAACCCCATCCTCCACGGACTGAGTTAGGTCATTGCTTGGTAATTACACCGTGCTTCGAGATAGGGTGCAGCTCAGGAGTTCTTAGTGCAAAAAAAGTAAAAGTGTTAGTTGCTCAGTCATGTCTGACTCTTTGCGACCCCATGGACTATAGCCTGCCTGGTTCCTCTGTCCATGGAATTCTCCAGGTAAGAATACTGGAGTGGGTTGTCATTCCTGACCCAGGGATCAAGCCTGGGTCTCCTACATTGCGGGCAGACTCTTTACTGTTTGAACCACCAGGGAAGCCCTCAATAGTTCTTAGCTTCCAGATGAATATTGGAATCACATCTATGTTTGTAAAAATTCTTTATTCCCAGGCCACATCTTCCCTTAAATCCCCATATTCCAGAATCAAGAGGGTCAGCAATTAGGTACACTGGGAAGTAGCAGAATTTTTCTCCAGTGCCCCTGTTTCTCCTTCTTCTTATACATACACTTCTGTCTTTTAGTCACGCACTCACTTTAATGCTGATTTTCTCGGTTGAAAGCTACACTTCATAACTTCTCTATATGAGTCAAACTCCAGAAATAGTAGGGGAGGAAAATGGATATAAATGAATATATATATATATATATATATATATATACACACACACACACACACATACTATAGTGTGTATACACATATACACAAAGTTTAGTGAAAACCTCTAATTTAAAGCTGGAATTGGAGGGACTTCCTTGGTGGTCCTTGGTTAAGAATCTGCCTTGCGGTGCAGGGGGCCAGGTTTGATCGCTGGTCGGGGAACTAAGGGCCCCCATGTTGAGCCACCACTACTGAGCCTGTGCATCGCAACGAATGATGTAGTGGAGATCGCAATACAGCCACCCGCCTCCTCCAAAAGTTTGAACTTGAAATGTTAGTGTGCATATGGGTTTTTAAAACAGTATTTCCCATGTATTTAAAAGAACTGGAAATAACAACAAAACCACTAGCTATGAGCACATCTACAAGTCACATAATATTATGTGAATATTATTATTCACATAATAATAACCAATCCCACTGAAAGAAAATAGGGTTCTTAGATTTCAGATCTGTGACAGAAAATATTTACTATGAACTGGTTTTCATACCAGAAAACAAAGAAGCTATCAAAAACTTCTGAGGTTGGGTCAGAGAGACAATGTGAATAAGAAAGATAATAGTTAAATGAATTGGATACATATAGTTTTTATATATCCATGACTTGGCAATGATACTAAAAAGTTATTAATCACTGTTGGAAGACCCCAGGGAATCAGTCTGTTCTCAAGACTAGTAAATAAAGAAAGAAAAATATTTGTAACACTCTGGTGCATGGAAGTATGGACCCAATTCTTCACCCTTCCTCCATTTGTGGTGTAACTGCAGATTTCCCCAATCAGAGGCAAAATGTGCCCCCTACCCTCTGACTTTGTCTTAAGCAAAATGATGACTGGATCTAGGGGAAGGGCACAAAGTGCAAGTTTTGACGTCCTCTTGCACTTCTAAATGGCCATGAGTAAAACATGCTCCAGCTAGCCTGCTGGTCCAAGGAAGATGAAATACACATGGAACACACCCAGAGCTAACAAGTCGGGTATAAAATCAACAAAGCTACCTCAGCTGACTAGCTTTCCACTTAGTGTTTTGTGAGCCATTGTTGATTATTACCTAGATACAGAATTTTATTGGGCTTCCTCGATAGCTCAGCAGGTAAAGAACCCACCAGCATGCAGGAGACACAGGAGTCGTGAGTTCAATCCCTGGGTTGGGAAGGTGCTCTGGAGAAGTAAATGGTAACCCACTCCAGTATTGTTGCTTGAGAAATCCCATGGACAGAGAAGCCTGGGTCCAGTGGGATCACAAAGAGTAAGACACGACTAAGTGACTAATCACACAAGCACACACACAATTTTATTATGGATTCCAAAATTGTAAACATATAACATTCATTTTCACTTATTTGTTTGAATACTTTTATAAAGAACAAACATTCCTTAATCAATTATTCGGTTACCTTTATGTACTGTTATAACAAAGGAGTTAATATATTCTCAGTTTTGTCACAAATAGCCACAAAGTCCCAGTTATATTAAAAAATAATCAGGGATTTCTTATATGTTTGGAAAGTTTATAATTAACTTGTAGGGTTGTCAGCACAAGAATCCCTCGTCAATTTTAACATCAAAATATTAAGAAGAAAGAAAAGAAAAGTAAATCAGACTTTAGGTGCCTCCTGATACAAATGCACACTACTCTTATGAAAAATCCCTGTCCAAGTACCCTGCCTGAATTTGACAAAAGCTGTACCTTGACCACCAGTTTATGGAGACAGTGGAAGTAAGACCATGTCAAAAACCATAGGAGTGTAGTCCTCAAAATCCAAAACAGACTAATGCCATAAGGCAGATATCTTGGTTTCTTTAAAAGACAGATTATAAGGATTTTCTAAAAAGAGGAAGAAATTTCTATGAAAAGGAGTGAGTCAAGGAATTTAAGAGATCTTTTAGATTCTTATTCAAATAAACCAGATATGAAGAAACACAAATATAGGAAATTTAGCACTTGTTGGTATTTGATGATGTTAAGGAATACAAACTGTAGGTATGAAAATTATTTCTATATATGCATAGGTGTATGAGTCTATCCTAAAATGTTTATGGGAAAACATGTTACAATGATTCAAGGAAGGGAAAATGATGGAGAAAGTATGTGTATTCAGTTGCTCATTCGTGTTTGATTCTTTGCAACCCCGTGGACTGTAGCCTGTCAGGCTCCTCTGTCCATGAAACTTTCCAGGCAAGAATACTGGAGTGGCATACTATTTCCTACTCCAGGGGATCTTCCTGACCCAGGGATTGAATATTTCTTGCATCTCCTGCATTGGGAAGCAGACACTTTACCACTAAAACTAGCCATGAGTTAATACTAATAATGAAACTGGCTGTTGAGTCTGTAGGTATTATTATATTGTTTCTCCTGTTATATATGTTTGAATGTTTTCATGGTAAAAATTTTATATTTTTATATTTTATATTTTTTAATAATTTTTATTTTTATAATAAATAATAAATATAATAATTATAATTATAATAAATAAAATAAATATAATAAATAATTTATAATTTTTAAAAATTTTATATTTGTATGGATATAGTATATCCATACAATGAAATATTTGACAAAAAAAAAGAATGAAGTACTGATACAGCTATACCATGGATGTAGCTCAAAAACATTACGCTCAGTGAAAGAAGCCACCTAGTGTATAATACCATTTGTTGAATAGTCCAAAATAGACAAAGCCTATTCTTATGCTGAAGCTCTCATACTTTGGCCAGCTGCTATGAAGAGATGACTCATTGGAAAAGACCCTGATGCTGGGAAAGGAGATGGGGGCGGCAGAGGATGAGAAGGTTAGATAGCATCACTGACTCAATGGACATGAATTTAATCATGCTCTGGGAGATAGTGGAGGGGGAAGAAGAGTCTGGTGTGATACACTTCATGGCGTTGCAAAGAGTTGACTGAGGAACCTCGTACGCTACAGTCCATGGGGTTGCAAAGAGTCGGACACGAATGAGTGACTTCACTTTCACTAGCAATTGAACAGCAATAGGCAAAACCATGGAGACCGAAAGTATATTAGGGGTTGCCTCAGACTGGGGATTAAGAGGACTGAGGCGATGGCTAAAGGACAGTAGTTTTCTTTCTCTGTGCTGTGAAA
The DNA here is from genome assembly GCF_019923935.1 of Bubalus bubalis. NCBI lineage: Eukaryota > Metazoa > Chordata > Mammalia > Artiodactyla > Bovidae > Bubalus > Bubalus bubalis. The sequence goes on from NC_059178.1 coordinate 43,415,098, forward strand.
ATGTTCTAAAATTAAAGGTGATGGCAGTTGTACGACTCTCTGAATATAGTAGAAACCATTGACCTGTTTAAATGGGTAAATTGTATAGCATGTGAATTTATCTCAATAAAGCTGTTACAAAAAAAAAAAAAAAGGGGTTTTGAAATTTATTTTTCTTTTCTTTTTAAAAGTAAAGAAAGGTCCTGGCATTAGTCTTCTAGGCAGGCTCTACAGCTTCAACCTCAGTACTGTTCTCTGCCTTTAACCCCCTGATCTTGGTGTCTACTTACACTCTGACCAATTGTGTGTGTCTCCTACTTCTCACCTTGTGTGTGCTAAGTCATTTCAGTTGTGTCTGACTCTGGGCAGCCTTATGGACTATAGCCCACCAGGCTCCTCTGTCCATGGGATTCTATAGGCAAGAATACTGGAGTGGGTTGCCATGCCCTCCTCCAGGGAAATCTTCCCAACCCAGAGACTGAGCCATGCCTCTTATGTCTCCTGCGCTGGCAGGCAGGTTCTTTACCAGAAGTCCCCATGACGTTACTTGTTATAATAACCAAACCTGTCCAGTGGAATCTGCTTAGGCTTTACATTGCTATTTCTCTGTTCTCCAATCTTCTCTAGATGGCTCTGTGTGCATATTCTGCCCATTATCACTCAAGTCCTGACTAATGAGAATTATGATCTTAGGGTAGGAACTGGAGTAGAAGGTAAACTTTTGCATTGTTACACTATATTACACACCAGGTTTGTAAGTACCTGTATATTATCCTGTCTCCATAATTCTCAGTTACCCTCAGTCCATTTTCTCCCATTTCATGTTTTAGGAAATAGAATACTTCAGCAAATATAAAGAGAACAGGCTTTTTATTTTTCTGAATACACATATTAGTAAGAAAGAACACTTGAAAGTAAAAATCCTGCTTTTGAAAATGAAACTTAAACTTTTTACCTAATAATTAATATATTCAATGAGAAGTTACAGTGGCCTGAGAGTTAGTTTTGCCTACTGTGGAATTGATGATGAACCCATTGACTGGAAAGAGAATATATGAGTTGGAAAAAGAGTTTAAGTTGAATATTCTTGAGATACACATAATCCTGTTTGCGGTCCAGGAATAAATGTGAATGCTGTGTTCCTGGATCTGCGAGCAGAGGGCACCCAGCATCTGCTTTCTGGCCTGAATTTTGGGAGGCTGGAGTCACATCATATTCCCTGTGCCACTGTGACATTGAGCTGTGGTATTGACTGGAACCAAGAATGTGTAAAAAGGTAACTGGTTCCTGTGGACTCCAAAAAGAAGATGAGGAAAGGAATCAACCTTTTTCATACCTCTGAGAATATCATGCAAGACCACAATTGTGATGGAGAAAATGTACAGTGGAAAGGAACAAGGAGGTCGGTCCAGAAATCAGGTAGGAAGTGGAAGTCTCCAGGAATGCCAACTGAAGGGAGATGGCATTCAAAACCCAGAAGAAATGAGGGCTCCCCAGTGGGTATGAACATGGATAAGCACTGATAACTTTGGGCCACATGCCTGCTTCTGAAGGTGTGTGACAGGTTAGGTGACACCTCAGTGACTAAGCAGAAGAAAAGAAATCCCTGAACTGACTGAGTTTAAACCTGGAAAGATAATTTGAACAATGAAATAAATATGACTATGTCTTCTGTGATCAAGTGGATTAGAAGACTCAGAGCAGAGATTAAACTGAATTATTAAAAATAAATAAAATTAAAGTTCCAGCACATCTGAGAGAATGATTGAGAAACTGCCAGTCATATTTTGGTTTACAGATTGGAAACTCTTGGGGGCTGTCACATTCTTATTTAGAAAATATGCATAAGATTCTTGTGTTCTGTGAGCAAGTGGAAGGGGTATTGCAGATATAGCATTCTCTTCTGTTTACTGTCTATTGTCTCCTCTCCTGTCACTGTTTGCTAAACCAGATAACTTCTTGGGAAACATATTGAAAGTTTTGAAATTTAGAGAAAATAAATAGTTTTCTCCTTGTAAATAGAAATAAGCCAAGTGCTCTAAGTTCTACCTCATATAGCTGGATCCAATGTCTTCTCACTCAAACCAGATGAGAAACACTTTTCATTTCCCGCTATGAATCAATCACAGTTGCCATAGCATCTTGACATAAGTTGCCTTAGGTCCACACAGCACATTCCACTTCATCAATCTGATTTTCTCTTTTCATTAGGATGGCCGTGGACCCTCTTCTTTCTCCCATTTCTTCCTTCAGGGTGTCATCTTCCTCTTGATCCGTTTCTACCACTAGCAACTAACTCATTTCCACCTACCAGCAGCCATCAAATTTAAACATCACAAAAATAAAGTTAGAGGAAAAAAAAAGTTTGGTTTACTGTTTCTTATTAGTCTTACTATTTTTCTCATTACTATTATTTTTAAAGTACAGGATTATACACTAAGGGCCCTGAAATTAATCCCATTTCTGTTTTTCTCTAGTTCTATAACCCTGGCAAATTAAAAAACTTGGCTTGCATGTTAGAATCACTAGAGGATATTTTAAACATTGCAATGTACATGTGATGTCACATTGGTATTGTTTAGTCACTAAGTTGTGCCTTACTCTTTTATGACCTCATGGATTGTAGTCTGCCAGCTCCTCTGTCCATGGGATTTTCCAGGCAAGAATACTGGATCAGGTTGCCATTTCCTTCTCCACAGGATCTTCCTGACCCATGGATCAAACCAGCATCTCCTGCGTCTCTTGCATTGGCAGGCAGATTCTTTACCATTGAGTCATCAGGAAAGCCCCAACATGTGACACCCCAGAACAATTAAAGCACAGTTTCTGGACTGTAACATAGACATCCATGCATTTTGACCTTCTCCAGATGATTCTAATGTGCAGAATTTGGGAACCATTGCACTGACTTCTTTAAACCTTAGAATGCTAATCAATTTAATATTTATAATTTTACCTCAGATCTTGACTTTGTAGGGTTTCATTGATTCTATACATGCTAAAGTTCTTTGTAATTTATAAATTAAGTATTCATTAGTATTTTTCATAAAGGACTATATTCTGATAATTACGAGTAAAGTAGGAGTGGAGAGTGAAAAAGCTGGCTTAAAGCTCGACATTCAGAAAACGAAGATCATGGCATCTGGTCCCATCACTTCATGGGAAATAGATGGGGAAACAGTGGAAACAGTGTCAGACTTTATTTTTGTGGGCTCCAAAATCACTGCAGATGGTGACTGCAGCCATGAAATTAAAAGACGCTTACTCCTGGGAAGGAAATTTATGACCAACCTAGATAGCATATTCAAAAGCAGAGACATTAACCTTTGCCAACAAAGGTTCGTCTAGTCACGGCTATGGTTTTTCCAGTGGTCATGTATGGATGTGAGAGTTGGACTGTGAAGAAGGCTGAGTGCTGAAGAATTGATGCTTTTGAACTGTGGTGTTGGAGAAGACTCTTGAGAGTCCCTTGGACTGCAAGGAGTTCCAACAGGTCCATTCTGAAAGAGATCAGCCCTGGGATTTCTTTGGAAGGAATGATGCTAAAGCTGAAACTCCAGTACTTTGACCATCTCATGCAATGAGTTGACTCATTGGAAAAGACTTTGATCTTGGGAGGGATTGGGGGCAGGAGGAGAAGGGGACAACAGAAGATGAGATGGCTGGATGGCATCACTGACTCAATGGACATGAGTCTGGGTGAACTCCGGGAGTTGGTGATGGACAGGGAGGCCTGGCGTGCTGTGATTCATGGGGTCGCAAAGAGTCGGACACGACTGAGTGACTGAACTGAACTGAACTGAGTCTTACAGTAGATAGGCTTGCATCAACAGGTGATGAAGTTCAGTGTACTTCAGTGTCGTTAGTTCTAAACCCTCTTAAAGTATAAGCTTCCCTAGTGACTAAGTCTTCAAGAATCTGCCTGCCAATGTAGGAGATGCAGAAGATGTGGGTTCAATCCCTGGGTTGTGAAGATCCCCTGGAGAAGGAAATGGCAACACATTGTAGTATTCTTGCCTGTGAAATCTCTTGGATAGAGGAGCCTGGAAGACTACAGTCCATGGGATCTCAAAGAGTCAGACACGACTCAGTGACTGAGCACACATAATAATAGGATTTCATGAATAGGTAAAGGTGTTCACTGTACTTGAGCATTATTAACTCTAAGCCCTCTTAAAGTACAGAGCTTAGAAATATATATTATATATTTCCATAGCTATTTATATTTGTATTGAAAAACCAATATTTCATACCTCATATATCTAATACCAACCCAGAGAATTCATTCTAGTTCTCTCTCTACTTATTTGTAATTCCTTTTTCAACTGTGAAAAAGCTCTGTCTCAACATCCACATAAATATGTTTACTGTTTTCCCAATCCTTTGATGCACATAAAGTACTTTCAAATGTTTTGGCCCATAGCACTGTGAAAAACAAATTTTCTAACGAGAGAATAATGTTTGTGTACAGCTTTTTAGTCTGAGGCATTATATTATATATCAAAATATATTAAAAAAAATCATTTTGGTTAGTTTTTTATCCCCTTCAGTATGGTTGGGTTATTTGGATTAAAATTATATTTTTTGGTTCTATTTTCAATTCTCTCAAATTTTGCTTGATCATTTTATATATTTTTTGACCATGTGAAAATCAACATTGTTTACAATGTCAAAATGATACAAAAGGAATACTCAGGAAGGAGTTATTAACTACTCTTCTATACTAATCCCATTTATTCTTATGCCAACCTTGTTCCTCCATATACTCTATAGGAAATGAAACTCTTTAATTTCTGGTTTATAACTTCTATATTTTACTTTTGCATAAAGGATTACTGGGAATAAAGAGGTCACAGATACATGTTTCTTCCACTTTTTCTTTTTTAACTTAAAATAATACCCTGAGGATGTTCCTAGCAGTCTAATGGTTAGACTATGCGCTTCCAATGTGGGGGGCATGAGTTTGATCCCTGGTCGGGGAACCAGGAAGCTGCATGCCACACTGTGCAGTCAAAAAGTAAAACTTAAAAAAACAAAACAAAACAAAATAATATATATATAGCTTGCATGTGGAATCTAAAAATTAAAATGAATGAAAATTGAATGAATACAACAAAATAGAAACAAATTCACAAAACAAATTCATAGTTACAATACGAAGAGGGAAGGGGGAGGGGCATGATAGGGTAGGAGATTAACAGACACAAACTACTATGAACTACTATAGGTAAAATGAGTAAGCTAAAGGATATGTGGGCTTCCCAGGTGGCGCTAGTGGTTCAGTTCAGTTGCTCAGTTAGGTCCCACACATTGCGACCCCACGCACTATAGCACTCTGGCTTCTCTGTCCATCACCAACTCCTGGAGCTTGCTCAAATTCATGCTCATCAAGTCAGTGATGCCATCCAACCATCTCATCCTCTGCCACCTCCTTCTCCTCCTGCTTTCAATCTTTCCCAGCCTCAGGGTCTTTTCAAATGAGTCCGTTCTTTGCATCAGGTGGCCAAAGTCTTGGAGCTTCAGCTTCAGCATCAGTCCTTCCAATGAATATTCAGGACTGATGTCCTTTAGGATGGACTGGTTGGATCTCCTTGCAGTCCAAGGGACTCTCAAGAGTCTTCTCCAATACCACAGTTCAAAAGCTTCAATTCTTCGGCACTCAACTTTCTTTATATTCCAACTCACATGTTCATACTGGAAAAACCATAGCTTTGACTAGATGGAGATTTGTTGGCAAAGTAATGTCTCTGCTTTTTAATATACTGTCTAGGTTGATTATGACTTTTCTTCTAAGGAGCAAGCATCTTTTAATTTCATGGCTGCAGCCACCATCTCACCATCTGCAGTGATTTTGGAGCCCAAGAAATAATCTGTCACTGTTTTCATTATTTCCCCATCTATTTGCCATGAAGTGATGGGACCAGATGCCATGATCTTAGACATTTGGATGTTGAGTTTTAAGCAAGCTTTTTCACTCTCCTCTTTCACTTTTATCAAGAGGCTCTTTACTTCTTCTTTGCTTTCTGCCATAAGGGTGGTGTCATCTGCATATCTGAGGTTATTGATATTTCTCCAGGCAACCTTGATTCCAGCTTGTGCTTCATCCAATCCAGCATTTTGCATGATGTACTCTGCATATAAGTTAAATAAGCAAGATGACAATATACAGTCTTGACGTACTGCTTTCCCGATTTGGATCCAGTCTGTTCCATGTACGGTTCTAACTGTTGTTCCTGACCTGCATACAGATTTCTTAGGAGGCAGGTAAGGTAGTCCAGTATTCCCTTCTCTTTAAGAATTTTCCACAGTTTTTTGTGGTCCACACAATCAAAGGCTTTGGCATAGTCAATAAAGCAGCAGTAGATATTTTTTCTGGAACGCTCTTGTTTTTTCGATGATTCAGCACATGTTTGCAGTATGATCTCTGGTTCCTCTGCCTTTTCTAAATCCGGCTTGAACATCTGGAATTTCTTGGTTCACATATTGCTGAAGGCTGGCTTGGAGAATTTTGAGCATTACTTTACTAGTGTGTGAGATGAGTGCAATTTTGTGGTACGTGGTTTGAGCATTCTTTGGCATTGCCTTTCTTTGGGATTGGAATGAAAACTGACCTTTTCCAGTTCTGTGGCCACTGCTGAGTTTTCCAAATTTGCTGGCATATTGAATGTAACACTTTCACAGCATCATCTTTTAGGATTTGAAATAGCTCAACTGGAATTCCATAACCTCCACTAGTTTTGTTCACAGTGATGCTTCCTAAAGCCCACTTGAACTTCACACTCCAGGGTGTCTGGCTCTAGGTGAATGATCATACCATTGTGGCTATCTGGGTCCATTAAGATCTTTTTTGTATAGTTCAGTGTATTATTGCCACCTCTTCTTAATATCTTCTGCTTCTGTTAGGTTCATATAATTTCCATCCTTTATTGTGCCCATCTTTGCATGAAATATTCCCTTGGCATCTATAATTTTCTTGAAGATATCTCCAGTCTTTCCCATTCTATTGTTTTCCTCTATTGCTTTGCACTTAATATAACAAAACAGAAACAAATTCAGAGATTAAACTCATAGTTACAGTAGGAAGAGGGAGCGGCATGATAGGGCAGAAGATTAATAGATAAATGAATTAGCTATAAGGATATATGGGCTTGCCAGATGATGCTGGTGGTACAGAACCCAAATGCCAATGCAGGAGACAGAAGAAAGGAGGGTTGGATCCCTGACCCCTGGCTTGGGAAGATCCCCTGGAGTAGGGAATGGCTAAACAGTCAAGTATATTTGACTGGAGAATGCCACAGACAGAGGAGACTGTCCATAGGGTGATAAAGAGTCAGACATGACTGGGTGACTTTACACACTTTGTCTAGCACAGAGAATTACAGCCATTATTTTATAAGAACTTTAAAAGGAATATAATCTATAAAGATATTGAATAACTATTTTATACACCTGAAACTAACATAAAATTGCAAATCAACTATACTTCAATTTAAAAAGTACATGACCTGGATTCACTCCGTATCAGTTCATAAAAATCATCTTCATTCTTTTTGTAATAACTGAATAATACTTGGCAGTATAGGTGCTCCATAGTTCTTTCCAGGCTACTTTTTAAATATCCCCGTGAACCCTTTCAATGTATAGATTCAGGTCTTCCATTTTGACAACTTTCCTTGGATTACACATTTAAATAATAGTGCTGTAACATTGTTCTGCTTTATTTTGTTTTCTTTAGGGACTCCAAGTATGTCACCATCATCCTTCTTTGCCTGTCCTTAATTTTCACAACTTTTTAAACCACTTTTTAAAATTTCTTTCCTTTTTTTTTTCTAAGATCCATTTCATTCTTTTTTTCTTTTTCTTTTTTCTTTTTTTGGCTTTCTTCAGTGACTTGTGATTATTTTAAAATATTCTTTTGGCTATATTAGTCTTTGGGCATTTTGTAAGTTAGTCTATTTCTGGTTTAAATTTTTCCTTCCATTTCTTTCCTGAGTTCAAACAACCATTTTTGTTTGTGTGCTTGCTTTTCCTTTCTTTCTGCTCAGCTTTTTTTGTTGGCTGGTATCTATTCCTCAGTGTGAATGTCTAATTCAAAGAAGTTTCTCTGTCCCAAAATTTTGCTTGGGCACATTTAACTTGAGTGTTGTCTGATGGTTTCTCATGGTATATAACTTCATGGAGAATTTCATCACTTGAGGTGTTATTGAATCTCATTTTCTGATTTTTAAATAATAATTCTACATGGCTTTTTTAGCTTTTTCCTGTTCATATTTTAATATTAAAATAGTTTAAAGGATTGCTTGTGTTTTTGTTGTTGTTGTTGTTCTTGTTTGTTTGTTTAAACTATATCAAAGTTCATATTCTTTAATGGATTTGTGTGTGTGTGTGTGCATGTGTGGGTGTGTGTGTGGTGGGGATGACATATGTGTCCTCAAATTTTTTTCATGCTGGTGTTCCCTTCATCTTACATGACCATTAATTTCTCTTTTTTGTATCTTATAGTCTTCACCACTCAATTTCTAAAGTTCCTCTCTCTTTCTGTTTGTTTTTATTCTCCTAGAAATTAAGTATTTTGAAGACTATAACACAGTCATGCACATTTTTTAGTCCCTTTCCCATAGACTGTGTTCTGACCTATCACAATTCTTTTTAATGTTTAATATTTTTACACATAGCGTGGACTTAAGCAATCTTGCCTTGCTTTTCTGTCTGCATAATCCCATGATTAGTTCTCTGTTCTCCTTTCCCCACGGTTTTTCCTGACTTGTATTCACCTGCCACAAGACCTTGCAGTAGGAAGTGAATGCTTGAGATTATTTGCTGAGATTTGTTGCTTTAAAAAATTACAATTATTTTGAAGCTGAGGTACTTCACCTCTTCAAATTACTCTGAAGGTGTGATTTTTTTCTGTATTGTTTCCAATTATCCAGAATGCTCAGGTTATTAACTGGAAGGAAGTTTTGTCTTTGTCAAGGGTTCGGAAACACTACATTCCTTTGAGGCAGACTTCTGTTGTTACTTCCTTTGTGACTGTCATATCTCTCTGCAGTCCTCTAAGTGCCCCTGTTGCCTTTCATGGGTGCCAGAGCAATCAATTTATGATGGAAGAGAGGCCTCTGTCCCTGGAGATAGAGTGCAGCTTGATCTGCTCTTCCCTTTCCCCATGGCTTGTTTAAAAAGGTTTCATTCAATTTCTTGCATGTTGTGCTGCTTGGGTGTACAAAATATTGGCAATGCTTTATAATAAGTAGCAAATCATTATTATGTGCTTTGGTGTTCATCGTATTACCATTAATCATTGTAAATTCACTGAGTGTATTCGCACAAATAAGGAAGGTAATTCCAAAGACAGTTTTATTCATGAAACTTTCAATTTATTAATGTATTTTCACCTTTGAAGATACAACACAAGAAGTTAAATCATGTTTTTCAATATCATCAGCATCAAAAGGACTTTTTGGTGTCTGTAAGTAAACAGTTCTACAAAGACCAACCTTTAGCAATTATAGAGGATGGGAAATTCACCTTTTGTGCTCCCTTATTTCCTTATTTTGGAATCATTGGCATATCCTAAATTTTCAGGCTGAACCACACCTGGTTATCCAGATTCAGTGACCACCTTTGTCAGTCATTATATGTGCACTCTGTATTTCTCCCTTTTTATTAAACTCTAACATCAAACAAAAAGCATTGATGCCCCTTGGGGGCTTCTGTATGTTCTTAGGGAATATTTTGTCTTAACCCAAATATAGTGATAACAATGAAAATGTGGGCACTATAGTAAAAATAATTGAGGAAATTTTATTAACACACTTCAGTTCATTTCACTTGAAAAACACTCTGTTTTACTGTTTCAGAAACATGTTTTCAGAAACTGGGAGCCTGGTGGGCTGCCGTCTATGGGGTTGCACAGAGTCGGACTCGACTGAAGTGACTTAGCAGCAGCAGCAGCATTCCTAAATGAAGTCTTGGAGAGGAGATGGAATGCTGGAAGTGGAACATATAGAATTGGACAATGCAGCTTTGACAGTGCTGCAAAGCCTTAATGATATCTATTGCGTGTGGCAAGGAAGTGACAGGAATAGGATAAAATATTACTTGTGTCACTCCACCTAAGCTTTCCTCAGTTGCTGAGCTGACTGAAGATCAGTCTCCCTCCATCCAGTGGACTCCTTCCACTGACATCTCACCATATAGATCATTCATGTTTTCAGATTATCTTTTGATAGTTGAGTCTTCTATTGTGCTAATGCATGCTTTGCTATGTATTTTAACACTTGGTATGAGTTTTGCCTTTGGGAACCAAAAACAATCAATCTATCAATCATATAACATCACTCAGATGTTTTAGGGCAGCCATGTTGAAGCTCCAGTACACCATGTTCTACGTACAGGATTCTATCTTTTCCTCACATCATGCCATTCTGTTTGTCCCTCTGTTTTGTCAGCTCTTCATCCTGCTTGTACAATGGAACTGTCAGTTGAATATCATGCTCCAAATATGCTCTGCCCAACAGAATAAGCAGTGATTGGACTAATCATGTCCCTTAACTCTTAAGCAAGTATTACCGGAAAACACTCTTGCTTTCTGGCAAATAGAATAAGCATCAGTCAAGGAAATCCCCAGAATCTATTTCATGGAAATTGTTGTTTTCTCAAACCCAAGCTTGCTATCCAGACTGTCATTTTTACTTGATAAATATCACCTTATTAATTTGATCCAGTGTTTTCAATCCTCATTTAATCATCCACCAATTGACTATCTTTTTGCTTCATATTAAATGTAAACATTTTTTAAAAGATTCATTGATTTATTAAAAATGTGTTGAACCACTAATCTTAATACATATCATAGTTGATAATATGTTTATGGATTCTATTTTCAAATAGGGTGGATATTTATAGGTTAATAAACTCGGCTTTTTTTTAAGCTCTTAAATGCTATACAAGGGGATTTATATATCTGCTGTTCAAGTAGGAAAGAAACACATTTAAGGAGAGAGGGGGTACTAAACATTAGTCTTTTGTAAATGTTAATTTCTTGATTAAGAAGTGTGTAGTATCATTTGTTGGAAAGTACCTTTTATATAGAAAACATATGCTTAAGTATTTAGGAGTAATGGAACATCATCCCTGCAATATACATTCACTTGGTTTAAAAACAACAATAATGTATACAGATATGTACATATGAAGAGAACGATTAGAAAAAATACCAATTGGGGAAACTGCGTGAAGAATAGTTTTCTTTCAGCATCTTTGGTATGTTCTTGTTAACTTTGAAATTTTTCCAAAATAGTTAAACAGCAGATGGATACCTGTTGGTCTGAGATGGGAAATGATACCTGTGCAGAGTTGATAGAGTTGAATGTTGTGCTACTAACTACCCTTTTCATTGGATATTGATTTATATCACATATATATTACAGTTCAAACAAAGGGAACCCTATGCCTGTGAGAATGTTGAAGGAGTACACTTGATTTTTTTTTTTTAAGATAAAATGAGCCAGTAACAGCTAGCATTTATGTAGATAGAGAGACTGGTAAAGATCTAAAGCCAGTATTTTGGAATTTAGCTTTAAAGAAAAGGGTGATCTTTCCTCTAACATTGCATTAAAAACAAAAAAAAAAAATCTCTCCTTCTTCCACTACCAACTTTAAATCCATTCCTCATTGGAGTTGCAGAATGTTCAGTCAGATCATCAAGTGAATTGACATGTTTGATTAGATGAAATACTTTGCAGGTCACTTTTAGAAACTGGAACCTTTAAAAAGGTATTTGAGAGTTTCTTGTCCTTCCAGGTTCCAATCCATTCTAACAAATAGACATTTGCCCAGAGTACAAGCTCTGGAGAGGAAGAAGTGGTCTATACTATTCTTTTAGTTCCTATTCTAACACCTATGACCTCATGAATTCACAGTCAGAAGACTTGGAACCTAGAATTGGTGCCATCAATGACTGTTTGGGTGACTATGTAAATCACTTCTCCCCTCAAAAGCTTTAGGTTCCCATTTGTAAAAGGAGGGTGCTGAATTTGATTTTCCATCTCTGACATTTTATGGTTCTATGAGCATTTAGTGTTGCTGAATCCTTTCTGCTATGACAGTAATTAGTGGTTCCTTTCTGGATTACTTGGAGTTTTTTGAAAGGTTTATAGCTTATTCTTGATGTAGATAAATGTTTTTAGAATATTTGGTTTTGCCTTTCATGAATAAAAAGGTGATTGAACAAAGCATGCATTTATCATTTCCTTTATTGCCCTGAAACAACAAGTGTAATTTATAAACCAATAGTATTTTAGGGAGTGTTATACACATGTATGAAAAAAACGCTTTAGATTAATGTGAGGCCAAGAAGACACCAATCCAGCATCCCCTGGAGGAAGAGATAGGAACTCAACCAGAGAAGAAGCTTAGATACATTTTATTAGATGATATAGGTGATGCTATATTACTTTTACTGGGGCACTAATAAAAGGAGAGAAAAGATCAATGACTCTGGGTTGGTCTCCTCCCTGTTTTCAAAGATGAATGAGAATGAGAGGGTCAGGCTATCACAACAGCTTCCAACTGGACCTGGCAAATGCTGGAATGTGTGCTAATGGGCACATCTAAAAGTTACCAAAAAAAAAAAAAAAAAAGTCTTTATAAACCATTCACAGAGACCTGATTGATTTTTTTGTTGTTATTGTTAAATTTAAGAAATTGCTGGCAAAGCTGTAGGAATTAGGGAAAATCAGAGGTGCTCTGCTTTAGTATGACTATGATCAACAAGGAAGAACATCCTTTTAGAAAAAATAGAATTAATGAGAACTTGATAACTATTGGCTGTGATTATTAAATGGCTCACTTTATAAACTTGTTATTTAGTGTGTAGCATCATAAAAGTGATTTCTTACTCAGAATGCCCTTCATTCTCGCATTGCAAAAGCAAATCTCCAATATCTCATTTGAACGTGATTTATACTCTTCCTTGCATTCTTAGTCTCAGTCACATAATTTTCCATGTTTATAGTCACAGCTAGAACTCAACTGTCTCTGAATATCTTACTTCTTTTATTTATATAAAGTATAGCTAAAAATCTAGGTGGATGCAAAAATTAAATTTTTGAGGAAATAAAATAAATAAATGTCAGTAAGTTCATGCACTAAAGCTTATAAAAATGGTACAAAAGAGAGCCATGTTATGATGTTTTGTAGGACCAATTTGCTCTTAATTTACAAAGCATATTAATGAGTTCATAAAGATTAAATGAATTAATGTACGCAAGGCACTTAGAAAGTGCCTGGTACTTTGTAAGCATTAAATAATGATAATTATTATTTAATTTCCATGCCAATAAAATACTAATGATAACAAACAGAAAGGGAGAGAGGAGATGCTATGCATGGGTATACTCAAAATTGAGACAGGTGACATTGTAAAGTAAAGGAAAGAGCTAGCCACACAATCAAAATCAGACGTAAGAACTCAAAACAAATGCATCGTAATTCATTTGGTACAGATCCAAACACATTTCAGCAGTCAGAGGCATCACTGTTATAGTACATTCCAGCCATAATAGCTGTTAATAACAATAACTTTGAGTCATCAGGAACAGTTGAAATAATATTCAGTATCATCTGTCTAAGGAAGCATGTGAATCTGTAATAAAATTTATATACTCCTATCCAAATCGATTATGATTTTAATGTTAATGCTTCATCTATAAACTCTCTATACTCTGGAAACCCTATTTTTTAGACCCTTTGAATAATACACATCTAGAGAGTACAGGCTTATGTCAATTTTGTTAATTACACTTAGTTATTTCTGGACATAGGTTTAGCTACTCAAAGACAAGTCCTCTTTCTCAGGAGCCAAAATATTTTTCTCAAAGTGCATGACGTAAGAATGGGTATACCCATTCTTATAACATGCACTTTGAGAAAAATACTTTTGTATGTATGCAATTTGGGAAAAATACTTTTGTATGTATGCACTTTGAGAAATATCTTTTTGTATTCAACAAATGATGGATTCCTCTTACATGTTTGGTGGTTGGAGAACAAAATCATCTAGGTTAAGAGAGTTGTCAACATTCAATTTCTGTCTTTGGGTTTGTTTCAGTAAATGTATCTCTTAGGTTCAGTTCACAAGAAGCTATGCCCAGATGAGAATTCTAGTGAAAGAGGCTTAAGAAGAGGGCTACAAGACAAAGGATAGAAGAAGGGAAGAAACCTAAGCAGGGATGTCCTGTTTAGTGGAGACTGGCTCCAGCCTGACTAATGGCAAACCCTGGAAGATGACTGGCACCACGGAGTTGGTCCAAGTTCAGTTCAGTTCAGTCGCTCAGTCGTGTCCGACTCTTTGAGACCCCATGAATCGCAGCACGTCAGGCCTCCCTGTCCATCACCAACTCCCGGAGTTCACTCAGACTCACGTCCATCGGGTCAGTGATGCCATCCAGCCATCTCATCCTCTTTCGTCCCCTTCTCCTCCTGCCCCCTCTACTTCCATGTCAATCATTGCTGATGAATATAGCCTGGTGAGGATAGAGATGGGGTAGAGGTTACCTGCCAGACAAGGCTCCCAGGTGACAATTGACTCCTGTTCAGTAGAGGGACAGGTATAAAAAAAAAATGTGGAAGCTACACTATCTGTTGATATCATGGTTTCTGGGGGATGAACATGGGTGTGCTGTCAGATAAAGACAGTATTGGTGGAGAAAAACAAAACAAAACAGGAAACACTAAAGTCTACTTTATGGACTACTCATATTCACTTACTTTTCACATTGGGTTCACATCATCCAGGAATAGCTAATCCAAGATTTCAATTGGTCGCAATTTCAGAGAAAGGGTTGCTTCTGCAGTTGGTCTTGAACACTAACAATGTCATCATGTCTTCCCATCTAGACTTCCCACATCCACATCCCCAGTCAGCTGTTCTAATGGGTCAGGTGGGTTGTCTGGTAGGATGATCCCTCACCCTAGTGGGATGTGAACCCCTGATACCTTGCCTTTCTCATAATACCATCATGTTCCCATATGCTTACAGTGATAGGCACAAGAGCACTAAAATACACTCCAGTGAACAACTTGCATGCCAGGCATTCTTCTCTTGTTCCTAGTATATATCAGCAGCCCACTTCCTTTTTATGCCTTCTACTCTAGTGACAGGAGAACAGTCAACTTGACACAGCCACTGATTTAAAGTTAATAAATTCTTAGTGAATTCCCTGATGGAAACACCTTGTCCCCGGACCCCAGGATCCACAGTGACAGGGTTGAAAGCCCAAATCCCCAAAGTGGGTCACTGAAGGTCAGAGTAAGAAGCAGCACCTACTCTCACCCTTTGGCTTCCAAACTAGTGCATTCCTCTATCCAGGATACAGCACCAATGGCCACTGATGTAAAGTGTATCTTGGAATATAATCCAATTAAACAATGGGCAGAGAACCTGTATAGAAATGTTTCCAAAGAAGACATACAGTTTGGCAACATGGACATGAAAAGATGCTCAAACATGACTAATCATCAAGAAAATGTACATCAAAATCACAATAAGATATCACCTCACACCTGTTAAAACAGCTATTACCAAAAAGACAAGAAATAGCAAGTGTTGGCAAGGATGTGGTAACTCTTATGAACTGTTGATGGGAATGTAAACTGGTATAGCCACTATAGATCTATCCTCAAAAAATTAAGGACAGAACTACCACATGACCCAAGAAGTCCACTTCTGGATGTTTTTTCAAAGAAGACAAAACTTGAAAAGATATATATACCTCAATGTTCATCACATTATTATTTATAATAACACAAATATGGAAGCAACCTATATGTTGACAGATGAATATATAAGGAAGATATGTATATATATATATATCTTACACACATATATATATATATGTATATATAATACTCATCATAAAAAGGAATGAAATCTTTCCATTTGTGACAACATGGATGTGCCTAAAGTATATTATGTTAAGTGAAATAAGTCAGACAGAGAAAGAGAAATACTATACATTTTCATTTATATGTGGAATCTAAAAAATCAACGAAAATAGACAAATATGACAAAACAGGAACAGACTCACATATAAAAGAACAAATTATCAGTTGCTAAGGGAGGATGGAGATGAAGGAGATGAAGAAGTTCAAACTGCCAGTTATGAAGTAAAGTAAGTTACAGGGATGTAAGGTACAACATCAGTTCAGTTCAGTCACTCAGTCATATCCGACTCTCCACGAGCCCATGAATCGCAGCACACCAGGCCTCCCTGTCCATCACCATCTCCCGGAGTTCACTAAAACTCACATCCATCGAGTCGGTGATGCCATCCAGCCATCTCATCCTTTGTCGTCCCCTTCTCCTCCTGCCCCTAATCCCTCCCAGCATCAGAGTCTTTTCCAAAGAGTCAGCTCTTCACATGAGGTGGCCAAAGTACTGGAGTTTCAGCTTTAGCATCATTCCTTCTAAAGAATACCCAGGGCTGATCTCCTTTAGGATGGACTGGTTGGATCTCCTTGCAGTCCAAGGGACTCTCAAGAGTCTTCTCCAACACCATAGTTCAAAAGCATCAATTCTTCAGTGCTCAGCTTTCTTCACAGTCCAACTCTCACATCCATACACGACCACTGGAAAAACCTAGACGGACCTTTGTTGGCAAAGTAATGTCTCTGCTTTTCAATATGCTATCTAGGTTGGTCATAACTTTTCTTCATATGGAATATAATTAATCATATTATAATAACTTTGTATCATAGATAATCTGTAAAACTTATTAAATCACTGTGTGAAACTACATCTGAAACATACAATATTGTAAGCCAACAATATGTCAATAAAAATAAATAACTAAATACATGGCCAGTTTCTACCATGGCATAGTTGCACACTAAGAACTGTTTTTCCAATGGTATATAGTTCTCTGCTGCTGATGCTATGGCTTGCTCCAGAATCCAAAGAGTCTGTCCTGTGATTTTGTTTGGGAGCTTGCCAGAGGCTTAACCAGGAATACTTACCAACTGTGCATACCTCTAGTCATATAGGGCTTCCAAGTTGGCACTAGTGGTAAAGAAACCACCTGTCAATGCAGGACAAATAAGATGTGGGTTTGGAAGATCCCTGGGTCAGGAAGATCCCCTGGAGGAAGAAATGGCAACCCATTCCAGTATACTTTCCTGAGGAATCCTATAGACAAGAGGAGCCTGGAGGGCTACAATCCATGGGGTTGCAAAGAGTCAGACATGACTGAAGCAACTTAGCACGCATGCATGCACTAGTCATATAGTTTCTTCTGGCTTATGGGTCACGTGGCTCAAGTGACAAATCTTTACAAAGTCTGGATCTACTATACAATTCTCTCTTGCTCTCTACTCAAGAACAAGATCAGAGCAGGATCCCAAGTGAGAAATATGCTACTTCCAGAAGTTAAAGAGGCCTGCCAAATATTCTTTCTGGGCGCTTCTTTCTTGGTGGTAGAAGGTGCAAATTGAAAGATGCCAATACTTTAAAATGGATGCTACAAGATGTCCAATATTACTGTGCCCCAAAATACGTCATTGATACATCAGGTCTCTTGGTAGGTTGTATATCCAACCATATGGAACACATATGCCTTTTCAAAAAAAAAACCCATCTAGCCTATTTCTTGGTTCATACTTTTCTGGTTTGATGAACATGATGTCATCAATATAGGGGACTATTGCAATGGTCTCCAGAAGGTCCAGACAGTCAAGTCTGCTCAGACTGTAAAAGAAAATCAGACAAATTACGTAGCTTTGGGCCAAAGTACACCTGAATACAACCTACTTCTGATCCTCTTCTGATGAGTACTAAAAGGAGTCAAGTCATTATATTCTATTAATTGTCTTTGTAGAGAGAGTTGTTCCCATGTTGAGGCAAGGGCCAAACTTTGGTGTTTCAATCACTTCGCCATTGACTGCTAAGTATCCAAAGAGGAGTGAGTGTAACCTCTGGGACCAGGTGGCTCCCCATTTAGACAAGGGCAATTTCTCAGAGGAGTAGCTGTGTGTTACTAACAGGGGATCTGGCAGGGATACTAACAAACTTACTACAATATATGATACAGAAACAGAAACATGTGCCTTCCATAGAATTTTAGGGGAATTCCTCCAAAGTTGAGTTGGAGTATGCTCAAAGAAAGATTAAATTAATATTATAACCTGATAAACATCTTATTCACTTTAGACTAACACTTGAAGATTAATACGAAGCAGACAAACATGATTTATAATGAATGTACTACTTGGATCAATCAATGTTACTAATACTTCATTTATTTTCTAGTTTTAATAAATATTTTTGTTTTTTCATATATAAAAATTATACTAATGTGCTTCCCTGGTGGCTCAGACATTAAAGAGTCTGGCTGCAATTCAGGAGACTCCAGTTCGATCCCTGGGTCAGGAAGATCCCCTGGAGAAGGAAATGGCAACCCACACCAGTACTCTTGCCTGGAAAATCCAATGAATGGAGGAGCCTGGCAGGGTACAGTCCACAGGGTTGCAAAGAGTCAGGCACGAATGAGCAACTTCACTCACTCATTCACTGATACTAAAAATTATTCAGTCAACAAAAGTGTATTGAGTGCTTATTATTTGACAAACACTGCTTAAGAGCTGAATTCTTAATCATTTAGAAAATATGTTGACATCTAGTATTTATTTCTATGCATCATAAAAATTAGGTTATTTCAAAAAATAATGTCACATTTTTAAAATTTTTACTTTATTTTGAAAATTTTATCTTTCAATATACAGTGAGCTCTTTTAGGTCTATCAGAGTACAGATAGGTATCAAATCTACAGGTATAAGTAATTTCATATCTCTTAAAGCACTTTGCACCTAAGTTCTCCAAACATGAATTAGGTGCTTATTAGATGAAACTCATGTTTTCAGCTTTATGGGGGAAAACTAGTAATAATTCAGTCTTTTTCTTAAACAGGGGTTATAATCTAATTATCTTATGAAAATTTTACATAATCCATGCAAAAGAGAATTAGGAAAAAATAAGCACTTTCTGGGAAAGGTGGGTTTGTGTATGTACATTAAAACTCAAAACAGAGTGCCATGAGTAAGGTGTCTCATACAAGCCTTAGTCCACAATGGGCTCATTGTTTAGGGAGAGAGTATAGAAATATTTGATAGAACATCATCAAATTATTTGAAAGCTATAACATTTAACTATCTGCTTTTGGATTGAGAAAAACAGTACACAACTCTCTCTTTGTTTTTTTACCCAGAAGCTTGCATGACGTTGTTTCATTTTCAAACAATGTACATAGGTTAGACCACAAAGAAAGTAGCCCTCACTTGAAAGGGAAGCTGAATAATTAAGTAGTTATAATTATACAAGTTGACTGAAGCCAGGCTTCAAAAAAAGACTATGCAGTAAATATGTGTTTTAATTACATGACCCAATAAACTAAACATAAACTCAATTTTATATATTTTGAATTAAGTATGTTGGTGAAGGGGTTTCTATAGTGTTCTATAGTCTGGGGAGGGTTGAGGGCATGTCTGAGGAAAGTTGATGCAGAGTGCCAAAGAGAAATGGGCTGTGAAAAAATAGAAGAGCCTTTAATTAGGTGTTGAGGTCTAAATGGCATCAGTACTGACAGAATCTTGTCATAGAAAGGTTTCAGTGGGACTGACAGCATGGCAAGAATTGATGGCTTAAGCACATTTTGGTCTTTGGTGAAGCTGCTATTATAGTGGGGTTTTATTATTTTATTGGGTGTTTGATCATCTCATTTCTATTATATATTTCTTCTTAACCAGATCATGTATTTATCTATTCATGTATTATGCATATTCTAATTCTTATGTTTAAATATATGTTAGAGAGGACAAATAGTTAGCATTTATATAGCCATATTTCATATATAAATAGTCTATCATTGCTTGTATTTGCTGGGAAAAAAATAAGCCTCATCTATGCACTTCTAGCTCTCCAAGTTCTAGGCCACTCAGTGCCATGTATTAGGACTCCAGGAATTTGATCTGACACTGTGGCAGTAGGGATGTCGAGGAACTGATGATACCCTTTGGATCACTACACAGAACTAGTATGGCAACATTAAAAGTAAGGCCTGTGATGAGATTTACAAGCAAAGAGTTCTGGGGTTCAAGCTCCAAAGCCAGGTCCATTCAATGAGTGATCACTGTGTAGAGCAAGCAGACTGTGGTTCAGGCCACCTGGGAGAAAATGGCAGGCACGTGGGCAGGAGGGGGACACAAGAGGAAAGCTGGGCTCCCTCCCGCTCTAACAAGTCTAGTCCAACTACAGAATCTGCCTGTGAGTGCTGTCACGCCTTTCTTGTTGGAGCAGGGAGTCTGCCTTTGGACAGAGCTCCACCACCCTCCCCATCCCCCCACTTGCCAGCATCTGAAATAAAGCAAACCTTCCTTTCCATCAACCTGGCCTGTTTACTGACTTTTGAGCAGTGATCAGTCAGACCCCACCACATGCCTTTTGGTAACAGAAGGAATAGGGTTTTGGTCTTAGCTCTGAATCAGATAAGACTCCATAGACAGGGTAGAAGGAGAGAGGGATATTCCTTCTAGAGTTTCCACAAAGTGGTATGGAAACTCTTTAGCAAAGAGTTCCTTATGCTTCATCCCAGGGGTTCTCATCTTGTAGGTCAGAACCAACATTTTAGACAAAGAGATTTGGGTGCTAGTGGCTAAGCTACCATACCTTGAAGCCAACTTATGACTTCATCCTCCATATCAACAGCAGTATTCAATGTACAAAGTTAAGGACATGCAATGAAATGTTACAAAGTCCTGTTGAAATTCTTCCTTAAAATTGTATTATTTTTTAGCATAAGCTTAGATTTGTAAACAAAATCTTCATATCAGAACATATTTTCTATTTGACTCAAGTGTGTGAGGGAACCACTGCATTTAAATTTCATTACACAGAAATGCCTAACCACATACACTAAGGGATATAGGAAGAAAGGGACTGGGTTCTGCTTAGTTTTCTATACACATAGCTGCCCTCCACCCCTCCCCTCAAAAAAACCCTCTAAAATGACTTTCTGATGGGAGAATAAAGCTTTGTTGCATTTCTCCAATGTCAAAGAAAACAAATCAACATGAATTTCTGTCTTTACTGCTTTTTTCACATGTAGGAAGAATAATAAGGCTAAGACCAGGAAATATATCTAATACACTGTCTTCCCACTCTCCATGCTACCTCATTAATAAAAATTTTCCTCAGCTGATGAGGAAGTCAATTACAGAGCCAGGAATCCAGGCTGAGTCTATATTTGGGAAGAAAAACTTAGGACTATAGTTTTTAGAGCAGGGATTCTCCAAGAGTGATCCAAACCAGCAACATTGGCATTGCCTGGAGTATAGTCAGAAACTCTGGGTGAAGTCCAGAAATCTGCCTTAAAAAGCTGCAATAAGTTTATAACCCAGTAAATTCAATGCTATTACTCCTCATATAGTCCATAAAGGAGACAGGGTGGAGATACTTCAAACAAAGAAGCAGGGGTGAAAACTAAATGTTTACTTTTGAAGGCATGAAATGAGAGATACAAAAGTAAATAAATAAATGCTAATGACAGCAAACAAGATCAATACAAAATTGTTGTCTATATATTTTCTTCAAACTTTGTTTTCAAAGAGCTTCTAGCCTAATTAATGTTGGTATTCTGTTAGTATTTTAATGAAAATGAAATCAATCTATACTACAAAATTTAAAAAGTATGTCCTGTACCTCGAATACATGATAGAGAACCACATTTTCTGGTAATCCCTCAGAGTTCCTTCTTTTCTTATTTTCAAAATTGGATTTACTTACTTATCAAATTAGGATGATCAGAAATGAAACAGCCTCTATTGCTCTTACTTAGGGATCCTTCCCCTTCCCCCTCCCCCACACTTCCTTGTCTCACATTTAGCATGCACTGCAATTTCTTCCACCAATTATTGCATCAAAATGGTTGTTTTTCACCTGAGTATCTTTCCCCTATAGTTATAATGCTTGAATTTCATGATACTTACTTAGATGTAAATCCATGAATAGACTGTTTCAGTTCCTCCTCCTGGTCTCCTCTCAAATAATCTCTTCAATAGTTTTCTATGTTGAGCAATTGCTTGTGACTAAAATGTGTTTCTTCTCCCTTTCTCTTTTTCTCTTCTTGAGGGGATGGGAAGGGGAGTAAGAGTTTGTTAAGAAGTGTGACTGTGATATGCTTCCAGATACATTTTAGTCTGAGTGTATGTGTTGCTTTCAAGCTAATATTTAAAATTTTAGACTTTAGGTTTCTTTCTATTTCCATATATGTATTGGAAGGAAGGTTATGACCAACATAGATAGCATATTGAAAAGCAGAGGCATTACTTTGCCAACAAAGGTCCGTAGAGTCAAGGCTATGGTTTTTCCAGTAGTCATGTATGGATGTGAGAGTTGGACTGTGAAGAAAGCTGAGTGCCAAAGAATTGATGCTTTTGAACTGTGGTGTTGGAGAAGACTCTTGAGAGTGCAAGGAGATCCAACCAGTCCATTCTAAAGGAGATCAGCCCTGGGTGTACTTTGGAAGGAATGATGCTAAAGCTGAAACTCCAGTACTTTGGCTACTTCATGCGAAGAGTTGACTCATTGGAAAAGACTCTGATGCTGGGAGGGATTGGGGGCAGGAGGAGAAGGGGATGACAGAGGATGAGATGGCTGGATGGCATCACTGACTCATTGGATGTGACTTTGAGTGAACTCTGGGAGTTGGTGATGGACAGGGAGGCCTGACGTGCTTCAATTCATGGGGTCGCAAAGAATCAGACACGACTGAGTGACTGAACTGAACTGAGCTGAACTGATGTAGGTATGTATGAAAATATCTATCATTTATCATCTCTCTATCCACATACAAAAAAGATATTCATGACCAAGATAATCACGATGCTGTGATCACTCACCTAGAGCCAGACATCCTAAAATGTGAAGTCAAGTGGGCCTTAGAAAGCATCAATGTGAACAAAGCTAGTGGAGGTGATGGAATTCCAGGTGACCTATTTCAAATCCTGAAAGATGATGCTGTGAAAGTGCTGCACTCAATACGCCAGCACATTTGGAAAACTCAGCAGTGGCCACAGGACTGGAAAAGATCAGTTTTCATTCCAATCCCAATTGCACTCATCTCACATGCTAGTAAAGTAATGCTCAAAATTCTCCAAGCCAGGCTTCAGCAATATGTGAACCGTGAACTTCCAGATGTTCAAGCTGGTTTTAGAAAAGGCAGAGGAACGAGAGATCAAATTGCCAACATCCACTGGATCATGGAAAAAGAAAGAGAGTTCCAGAAAAACATCTATTTCTTCTTTATTGACTATACCAAAGCCTTTGACTGTGTGGATCACAATAAACTGTGGAAAATTCTTCAAGAGATGGGAATACCAGACCACCTGACTGGCCTCTTGAGAAACCTGTATGCAGGTCAGGAAGCAATAGTTAGAACTGGACATGGAACAACAGACTGGTTCCAAATAGGAAAAGGAGTATGTCAAGGCTGTATATTGTCACCCTGCTTATTTAACTTACATATGCAGAGTACATCATGAGGAATGCTGGGCTGGAAGAAGCACAAGCTGGAATCAAGATTGTTGGGAGAAATATCAATAACCTCAGATATGCAGATGACACCACCCTTATGGCAGAAAGTGAAGAACTGAAGAGCCTCTTGATGAAAGTGAAAGAGGAGAGTGAAAAAGTTGGCTTAAAACTCAACATTCAGAGGGAGGAGCCAAGATGGCAGAGGAGTAGGACGGGGAGAACACTTTCTCCCCCACAAATTCATCAAAAGAACATTTAAACATCGAGTAAATTCCACAAAACAACTTCTGAATGCCGGCAGAGGACATCAGGCACCCAGAAAAGCAGCCCAACTCTTCGAAAAGAGAGAGAAGAAATACAGCTCCATCCACCAGAACATCGACACAAGCTTCCCTAACCAGGAAACCTTGACAAGCCACCTGTACAAACCCACACACAGCGAGGAAACGCCACAATAAAGAGAACTCCACAAACTGCCAGAATACAGAAAGGACACCCCAAACTCAGCAATTTAAACAAGATGAAGAGACAGAGGAATACCCAACAGATAAAGGAACAGGATAAATGCCCACCAAACCAAACAAAAGAGGAAGAGATAGGGAATCTACCTGATAAAGAATTCCGAATAATGATGGTGAAATTGATCCAAAATCTTGAAATTAAAATGGAATCACAGATAAATAGCCTGGAGGCAAGGATTGAGAAGATGCAAGAAAGGTTTAACAAGGACTTAGAAGAAATAAAAAAGAGTCAATATATAATGAATAATGCAATAAGTGAAATTAAAAACACTCTGGAGGCAACAAATAGTAGAATAACAGAGGCAGAAGATAGGATTAGTGAATTAGAAGATAGAATGGTAGAAATAAATGAATCAGAGAGGACAAAAGAAAAACGAATTAAAAGAAATGAGGACAATCTCAGAGACCTCCAGGACAATATTAAACGCTACAACATTTGAATCATAGGGGTCCCAGAAGAAGAAGACAAAAAGAAAGACCATGAGAAAATACTTGAGGAGATAATAGTTGAAAACTTCCCTAAAATGGGAAAGGAAATAATCACCCAAGTCCAAGAAACCCAGAGAGTCCCAAACAGGATAAACCCAAGGCGAAACACCCCAAGACACATATTAATCAAATTAACAAAGATCAAACACAAAGAACAAATATTAAAAGCAGCAAGGGAAAAACAACAAATAACACACAAGGGAATACCCATTAGGATAACAGCTGATCTTTCAATAGAAACTCTTCAAGCCAGGAGGGAATGGCAAGACATACTTAAAATGATGAAAGAAAATAACCTACAGCCCAGATTATTGTACCCAGCAAGGATCTCATTCAAGTATGAAGAAGAAATCAAAAGCTTTTCAGACAAGCAAAAGCTGAGAGAATTCTGCACCACCAATCCAGCTCTCCAACAAATACTAAAGGATATTCTCTAGGCAGGAAACACAAAAACGGTGTATAAATTCAAACCCAAAACAATAAAGTAAATGGCAATGGGGTCATACTTATCAGTAATTACCTTAAACGTAAATGGGTTGAATGCCCCAACCAAAAGACAAAGACTGGCTGAATGGATAATAAAACAAGACCCCTACATATGTTGTCTACAAGAGACCCACCTCAAAACAGGGGACACATACAGACTGAAAATGAAGGGCTGGAAAAAGATTTTCCATGCAAATAGGGACCAAAAGAAAGCAGGAGTAGCAATACTCATAACAGATAAAATAGACTTTAAAACAAAGACTGTGAAAAGAGACAAAGATGGTCACTACATAATGATCAAAGGATCAATCCAAGAAGAAGATATAACAATTATAAATATATATGCACCCAACATGGGAGCACCGCAGTATGTAAGACAAATGCTAACAAGTATGAAAGGAGAAATTAACAATAACACAATAATAGTGGGAGACTTTAATACGCCACTCACACCTATGGATAGATCAACTAAACAGAAAATTAACAAGGAAACACAAACTTTAAATGATACAATAGACCAGTTAGACCTAATTGATATCTATAGGACATTTCATCCCAAAACAATGAATTTCACCTTCTTCTCAAGCGCACATGGAACCTTCTCCAGGATAGATCACATCCTGGGCCATAAAGCTAGCCTTGGTAAATTCAAAAAAATAGAAATCATTCCAAGCGTCTTTTCTGACCACAATGCAGTAAGATTAGATCTCAATTACAGGAGAAAAACTATTAAAAAATCCAACATATGGAGGCTGAACAACACGCTGCTGAATAACCAACAAATCACAGAAGAAATCAAAAAAGAAATCACAATTTGCATAGAAACGAATGAAAATGAAAACACAACAACCCAAAACCTGTGGGACACGGTAAAAGCAGTCCTAAGGGGAAAGTTCATAGCAATACAGGCACACCTCAAGAAACAAGAAAAAAGTCAAATAAATAACCTAACTCTACACCTAAAGCAACTAGAAAAGGAAGAAATGAAGAACCCCAGGGTTAGTAGAAGGAAAGAAATCTTAAAAATTAGAGCAGAAATAAATGCAAAAGAAACAAAAGAGACCATAGCAAAAATCAACAAAACCAAAAGCTGGTTCTTTGAAAGGATAAATAAAATTGACAAACCATTAGCCAGACTCATCAAGAAACAAAGGGAGAAAAATCAAATCAATAAAATTAGAAATGAAAATGGAGAGATCACAACAGACAACACAGAAATACAAAGGATCATAAGAGACTACTATCAACAATTATATGCCAATAAAATGGACAACGAGGAAGAAATGGACAAATTCTTAGAAAAGTACAACTTTCCAAAACTCAACCAGGAAGAAATAGAAAATCTTAACAGACCCATCACAAGCATGGAAATTGAAACTGTAATCAAAAATCTTCCAGCAAACAAAAGCCCAGGTCCAGACGGCTTCACAGCTGAATTCTACCAAAAATTTAGAGAAGAGCTAACACCTATCCTGCTCAAACTCTTCCAGAAAATTGCAGAGGATGGTAAACTTCCAAACTCATTCTATGAGGCCACCATCATCCTAATACTAAAACCTGACAAAGATCCCACAAAAAAAGAAAACTACAGGCCAATATCACTGATGAACATAGATGCAAAAATCCTTAACAAAATTCTAGCAATCAGAATCCAACAACACATTAAAAAGATCATACACCATGACCAAGTGGGCTTTATCCCAGGGATGCAAGGATTCTTCAATATCCACAAATCAATCAATGTAATACACCACATTAACAAATTGAAAAATAAAAACCATATGATTATCTCAATAGATGCAGAGAAAGCCTTTGACAAAATTCAACATCCATTTATGATCAAAACTCTCCAGAAAGCAGGAATAGAAGGAACATACCTCAACATAATAAAAGCTATATATGACAAACCCACAGCAAACATTATCCTCAATGGTGAAACATTGAAAGCATTTCCTCTAAAGTCAGGAACAAGACAAGGGTGCCCACTTTCACCATTACTATTCAACATAGTTTTGGAAGTTTTGGCCACAGCAATCAGAACAGAAAAAGAAATAAAAGGAATCCAAATTGGAAAAGAAGAAGTAAAGCTCTCACTGTTTGCAGATGACATGATCCTCTACATAGAAAACCCTAAAGACTCCACCAGAAAATTACTAGAACTAATCAATGACTATAGTAAAGTTGCAGGATATAAAATCAACACCCAGAAATCCCTTGCATTCCTATACACTAATAATGAGAAAACAGAAAGAGAAATTAAGGAAACAATTCCATTCACCATTGCAATGGAAAGAATAAAATACTTAGGAATATATCTACCTAAAGAAACTAAAGACCTATATATAGAAAACTATAAAACACTGGTGAAAGAAATCAAAGAGGACACTAACAGATGGAGAAATATACCATGTTCATGGATTGGAAGAATCAATATAGTGAAAATGAGTATACTACCCAAAGCAAACTATAGATTCAATGCAATCCCTATCAAGCTACCAACAGTATTCTTCACAGAGCTAGAACAAATAATTTCACAATTTGTATGGAAATACAAAAAACCTCGAATAGCCAAAGCGATCTTGAGAAAGAAGAATGGAACTGGAGGAATCAACTTACCTGACTTCAGGCTCTACTACAAAGCCACAGTTATCAAGACAGTATGGTACTGGCACAAAGACAGAAATATAGATCAATGGAACAAAATAGAAAGCCCAGAGATAAATCCACGCACCTATGGACACCTTATCTTTGACAAAGGAGGCAAGAATATACAATGGATTAAAGACAATCTCTTTAACAAGTGGTGCTGGGAAATCTGGTCAACCACTTGTAAAAGAATGAAACTAGAACACTTTCTAACACCATACACAAAAATAAACTCAAAATGGATTAAAGATCTAAATGTAAGACCAGAAACTATAAAACTCCTAGAGGAGAACATAGGCAAAACACTCTCTGACATACATCACAGCAGGATCCTCTATGACCCACCTCCCAGAATATTGGAAATAAAAGCAAAAATAAACAAATGGGACCTAATTAACCTTAAAAGCTTCTGCACATCAAAGGAAACTATTAGCAAGGTGAAAAGACAGCCTTCAGAATGGGAGAAGATAATAGCAAATGAAGCAACTGACAAACAACTAATCTTGAGAATATACAAGCAACTCCTACAGCTCAACTCCAGAAGAATAAATGACCCAATCAAAAAATGGGCCAAAGAACTAAATAGACATTTCTCCAAAGAAGACATACAGATGGCTAACAAACACATGAAAAGATGCTCAACATCACTCATTATCAGAGAAATGCAAATCAAAACCACTATGAGGTACCATTTCACACCAGTCAGAATGGCTGCGATCCAAAAGTCTACAAGTAATAAACGCTGGAGAGGGTGTGGAGAAAAGGGAACCCTCTTACACTGTTGGTGGGAATGCAAACTAGTACAGCCACTATGGAGAACAGTGTGGAGATTCCTTAAAAAACTGGAAATAGACCTGCCTTATGATCCAGCAATCCCACTGCTGGACATACACACTGAGGAAACCAGAAGGGAAAGAGACACATGTACCCCAATGTTCATCGCAGCACTGTTTATAATAGCCAGGACATGGAAGCAACCTAGATGTCCATCAGCAGATGAATGGATAAGCAAGCTGTGGTACATATACACAATGGAGTATTATTCAGCCATTAAAAAGAATACATTTGAATCAGTTCTAATGAGGTGGATGAAACTGGAGCCTATTATACAGAGTGAAGTAAGCCAGAAAGAAAAACACCAATACAGTATACTAATGCATATATATGGAATTTAGAAAGATGGTAACAATAACCCTGTGTTTGAGACAGCAAAAGAGACACTGATGTATAGAACAGTCTTATGGACTCTGTGGGAGAGGGAGAGGGTGGGAAGATTTGGGAGAATGGCATTGAAACATGTAAAATATCATGTATGAAACGAGTTGCCAGTCCAGGTTCGATGCACGATACTGGATGCTTGGGGCTGGTGCACTGGGATGACCCAGAGGGATGGAATGGGGAGGGAGGAGGGAGGAGGGTTCAGGATGGGGAACACATGTATACCTGTGGTGGATTCATTTTGATATTTGGCAAAACTAATACAGTTATGTAAAGTTTAAAAATAATAAAAAAAAAACTCAACATTCAGAAAACGAAGATCATGGCATCTGGTCCCATCACTTCATGGGAAATAGATGGGGATACAGTGGAAACAGTGGCTGGCTTTATTTTTCTGGGCTCCAAAATCACTGCAGATGGTGACTGCAGCCATGAAATTAAAAGATGCGTACTCCTTGGAAGGAAAGTTATGACCAACCCAGATAGCATATCAAAAAGTAGAGCCATTACTTTGCCGACAAAAGTCCATCTAGTCAAGGCTATGGTTTTTCCAGTGGTCATGTATGGATGTGAGAGTTGGACTGTAAAGAAAGTTGAGCGCTGAAGAATTGATGCTTTTGAACTGTTGTGTTGGAGAAGACTCTTGAGAGTCCCTTGGACTGTAAAGAGGTACAACCAGTCCATTCTGAAGGAGATCAGCCCTGGGTGTTCTATGGAAGGACTGATGCTAAAGCTGAAACTCCAGTACTTTGGCAACCTCATGCAAAGAGCTGACTCAATGGAAAAGACTCTGATGCTAGAAGGGATTGGGGGAAGGAGAAAAAGGGGATGACAGAGGATGAGATGGCTGGATGGTATCACCGACTCGGACATGAGTTTGGGTGAACTCCGGGAGTTGGTGATGGACAGGGAGGCCTGGCATGCTGCAATTCATGGGGTCACAAAGAGTCGGACACGACTGAGCGACTGAACTGAAACTGAACTGATCCACATACAGATAATTAGCAATTCAAACTATTCTTGTTGTTGCTGTTCAGTCACTCAGTTGTGTCTGACTCTTGGCAAGTCCATGAACTGCAGCATGCCAGGCTTCCCTGTCCTTCACCATCTCCTGGAGTTTGATCAAACTCATGTCCATTGAGTTGGCGATGCCATCTAACCATCTCATCCTCTGTCATCCCCTTCTCCTCCTGCCTTCAGTCTCTCCCAGCATCAGGATCTTTTCCAATTGTTACACTCTTTGCATTACGTGGCCAAAGTATTGGATCTTTAGCTTCAGCATCAGTCCTCCAAATGAATATTCAGGATTGATTTCCTTTGGGATTGCCTGTTTTGATTTCCTTACAGTCCAAGGGACTCTCAAGAGTCTTCTATAGTACCACAGTTTGAAGGCATCAATTCTTTGGTTCTCAGCCTTTTTTATGTCCAGCTCTCACATTCATACATGACTACTGGAAAAACTATAGTTTTGACTATTTAGATCTTTCTATTGTTTTCCAGGAGAAGGCAATGGCACCCCACTCTAGTTCTCTTGCCTGGAAAATCCCATGGATGGCGAAGCCTGGTAGGCTGCAGTCCATGGGGTCGCTAAGAGTCGGACACGACTGAGCGACTTCACTTTCACTTTTCACTTTCATGCATTGGAGAAGGAAATGGCAACCTACTCCAGTGTTCTTGCCTGGAGAATTCCAGGGACGGGGGAGCCTGGTGGGCACACAGAGTCGGACATGACTGAAGCGACTTAGCAGTAGCAGCAGCATTGTTTTCCAACTGCAAATGCATATATCCTCTGCACAGTGATGCCAAACAACCAAAACACTGGATTTTAGAGCCGATAAAGCTTTATTGCAGAGCCAAGCAAGGAAAACAGGTTGCTTGTGCTCCAAAAATTCCCTTTAAAATGTTTCAACAAAACATTTTAAACCAAGGTGAAGGATGATGTTATAGGTATGTGATCAGCTCATGCACAGTTCTCTGATTAGCTGATGCTGTGGTAACAGGAAGTTAATGTTATCAATCCTTAGGTGCAAAAGGTCTGGGAATTACTTATCATAATCATCAAGTAGTTAGTTCAATGATGGTTTTAGCATCTTAAAAATTCAGAAAATGTGCATGAGATACTATTACCTGAGTACTTTAGGAAAGAGCTCCAGCAGAGGATACAGGTGAGGGGAGTCTGTCCCAGGAAGGTCCCATATGGTCCTGCTAGGCTATACTATGTCCTCATTATTAAACTGGACCTTTCTCCTGCTATACTTTGAAAACTACGACATCAGATAATGAGCCAGTTTTCACAGAAACTGCTCAAAGATTTCATCAACAAAAAGGAACAAAAACATTGACAGCAGGAAGGGGACATGCAGCTCAGGAAGATGAAAGATGTATCTTATGTTTCTTTATAGGTAGGGTTTAAAAGAAATGAGACACAGGATATAAGGGAGAGTTGGAGAAGCAAAGTCATTGAGTAGCCAGGAAGGGATGAGAAGAATTCTAGAGAGATTTTCTGAAGAATGGAACCAGTTCATCTATTGTATCAAGAAAAGAAGGTGGGACTTATTGAGACAGGTGAGGGCAGGATGGTGGTATTGGGGGTAGGAAGATAAAATAGTTTTCTTCTGATTTCTTCTGATTCTACCTCTTCAGAGGTAACCAGATAATCAGCTGAATGATTCAAGGAAGGGGTATTGAAAATGACTAAGAAAAAATGTGAATTACCTGATGGGGGAATATAGTACTGTTTTCTGGTAACAATGAGACCTGTCATCACTGATTGACCTCAGACTGACCAGAAGCCTTCTTGTGGCCATACTACTGCTCCCCTGGAGGGAAGAGGAGTTGAGTTAAACCAGAGTTGAGGTTGGGACAGGAGAGTAAGAAGGGACAAGGAAGTCAGGAATAGGCAAGGCATGATTATAGCAATGTGCCATGGAATCAAGCTATAGAAAATAGGAAGTGAAATTAACAAAGCCTGATAGAGAAAAAGTAGTAAGCACAAGAAGAAAACAGTATCATTGGTTTTGAGTTATTTATAGTCACATGGACAGTATTTGTGAAATGTGGAGAGATATAAGGTGGTAGTCAGAGGAATACAACAGTTGAGAGTAGAGCTGTGGATGAGGGCTGAGGAGGTAAGGAGGAAGCCACTGTGGGAGTGGAGAACTCAAGTAATGCAGAGGGTGGAGCCTATTCTAACAGCTTCATCTGTTGCTCTAGAGACTTAACAATGTCTTTTTTCCAAATGAAACCTCTTCTCTGTTCTTCTAGTATTGTGGGCCTCTGAGACCTGGCTGTGAACCTCAGTCATTGTCTGGCTTTGGTGGCCAGCCCTGAACATCTCAGTCGAATGGTCATTTTGCTCCTGTTGGTGGTCTTTTTTGACAAGCACCCTAAATCCTCAGCTAACTCCAGGATCATTCTATGGGTAAATCAAGAACTTCTGAATTCTGTCAGAATAGCCTTGGAACCTGCCATTGCTCACTAATTACAAATGATCCCTCTGCAAAAGTGCCAGGCCATACAGGAGCCTCAAGATCAACTGAGCTCTAGATATCCTGCTGAGGAAACTCTTCTATCTAGAGTATTGTCTCCTCCTCCCATCTAATACAGCTTCATGAGAATTCTCCAGGACCTGGGTCTCTGGGCCTACTTCTTTGGATATTAATGAAGAAGAAAACAAACTTAAATAATTCTTTAGTTTTTTTTTTTTTTTTTTTTTATAAAACCTTGCTTTGAAGATCATCTTTTACAAAGAAAGGTAAAAAAGTCATACTTGAGAGAAAGCTGATTTATTGGATTCTTTGTCATCTGAGAAATCACTCCCACATTTTCCTACTTCCATTAACTTTGAAGCTAAGTCTTAGAGATAAAGATGTAAATAGAAATTAAGGGATAAATTAAAACCCATTGGAGAACATTTTCAAAACACTACCCTGTTTTATTAATTTTGAGACACCTTGCCACATTGGAAAGTGAACCAATGTCAAAATACATGAGTGTTAGCTGGACTCAGAGAGTGACTTTCTGTGTGACCTCAAGTAACTCACTTCATTTCTCCCAGGTGCAGGTTCCTCATCTGGAAAATGAGAGTGTTGGCTTAGGTGAACTCTAAGGGACCTTCTAGCTGCTGCAATATAGACCCTTAAATGAGGCTCAAAGGCAAAGGTAATATCATGATCTATTGATAAGTCAGTTTTTAAAAATATTTTCACTAATCTTAGCCTTTCTGTTATTCAAGGTCATTGGACAAAGATCACAGTGTGCATAAGAGTTTGATGTTTCAGTTACTCCAAAAAGGAGTCATAGATACATATCTAATTGATATTACTGATTCTGGAATAATATAGACAAAAGCAAAATATAGCTTGAATTTTTCGATGAAAGATTGATAAACTAGCCTTTATTTATGCCCCCTTGTTAATGGACACTAAGTTGAATGAATCAAACAAAATGAGCAGAAAAAAAGTAAAAGATTTGGAGAGATCTTCTTACTAGTTCTTAAGTTTTCTCCTTCATTACCGCATGATGCCAGAGTGGAAACTAGCTTTTTTTTTTTTTTTTAATTCTTTGCAAAACAATGGAATGAACTTCCTCCATGCATCTAATTGTGCCCTGACCCCATTTGCTGCATTAACAAAATCTTCAAATAAGGCACTTATCTGTATGTCGGTATACTGTGGCACATGGAAAATAACTATCCATGAGCAGTGACACAAAGGAGAAACTGAGATCCTAAAATATAACACCTGAGTTCCATTAACCTCTGCCAGTAGTAACTGTGCATTTAGGCAAGTCACTATTAACTCTGGACCTTGAGTTCCTCCTGTGAGATCAACAAAGTTCTGGCTAGAGTTCTTTCCCATGTTATTTTGTTGTAGCAGCTCTAGAAGACTAATACATCACCAAAGTCCTAGGTGGATGAAGCTGGTATACCATTTCTCAAGTCACTAAGGATTTACATTCTCTTATTATTCAGCAGAGTTTACTTTGCTTGTACCTGAATCAGTAATTTAACATCAGGAAAAGGGAGATGGTAATTTAAGCTTATCTTTAAGAATTTGACCTGAAAGAAGAAAAACAGCCCATTCCTTTCCTGACCAAAAAAACTCTTGGTGATAAGGAAGGAGGAACAATTAAGAATGGGTGTGGTCAGATATGAACTCAAACTTTCTGCTTAGAAGTTTTGAGATGAAAAGTGGGAAGAGACGTATTCCTGTTGAAGGAAAAACCCTAAGACTGAAGAAATTATAACTAAATTATTTTAGGAACTCTAAGAGGAAACACCAGATAGTCTATCCAGAGCCAACATGAGACAATCCTAACAACATCATGAGGATGAAATTGTGTGGACAGGGAGTAATCAACTAATACGCAACCTTGTTCTGCCCAGTTCCCATGTGGCACGGACACTAACCTGTAACACAACAGGACCATTTTTAGGGGTGAGGTGGTGAGGAGAATGCTCAGGGAGATGAGATGGGAACAGGGGTGGGTGTCCCTGCTGCTGCGGAGTGATCTGGGCTCTGGCATCGAGGAATATAATAGAACATCTGAGGACCAGTCAAAGGCTAGATTAGCTGGAAACAATTTCTAGTCCCTACTGGAACAAGAATGAGAGAGCCAAAATTTTTCATGTTTTGGTGTCTCCAAAGCAAAGGACACGTAGAAGTTGAGGTTCTCCCCACTAAGGCTATGTGGCTTCATACACATCTTCCCAGACTCTACCAGGAAAAGGATTGAGGCAGAGCTGTGAAAAATGTAGAAGCCATCCAGAAGTTGCTTTGCCTAATGAGACTTCTAAAATCATAGGGTGGTGTTAAAATATGCAGATTCAAATAAACATTATCCGCTGCCCCAATTCACCATATGAATGGGCTGAGGAGGAATTCCATTGCAGTTTTAGAGAAATTAAGGTGATGTATAGTCCTTTGCTCTTCAGAGCTGTAGTGTGTTGCTTGCAGACATGTACCTATGTCATCACAGCACATCCATCCATCCATCCAGGCTGCTTCATCATCCAGGCTGCTCCTAATAGCACTTGGGATCTGCTTTGTTTTCACCTCTAGTACATGTTAGGGAAAGAGAAAAGAAAAGTTGGAGTATGATGCCAATTTTTCAAGTAGGAGTACAGAAATTTGGTGAGTTTCTACAATCTACTCATGGTAGTAAGTAGTAAATTTGCGATGTATGTCCATATGGTGAGAATATCTATGGCAACACTGAGC
Organism: Bubalus bubalis; assembly: GCF_019923935.1. Classification (NCBI taxonomy): domain Eukaryota; kingdom Metazoa; phylum Chordata; class Mammalia; order Artiodactyla; family Bovidae; genus Bubalus; species Bubalus bubalis. The sequence continues at coordinate 43,450,240 of NC_059178.1, forward strand.
ACAGTTCCTAGCTCAGGGAAAGCCCTCAGTACATGTGAGTTTCATCCAACTTCACCCTTCCAGTTTGAACAATGCCGTTTTGGTGACAATTTAAAACAATTGTAATAAGTAAAAGCCTCCCAGACCTGGTTGTGGGCCCAGGTCAAGACCCTGGCATAAGGAAAGGGCTTCCCTGGTGGCTCAGATAGTAGAGAATTCGCCTGCAATGCAGGAGACCCAGATTCCATCCCTGGGTTGGGAAATTCCCTGGAGAAAAGAATGGCAAACCACCCCAGTATTCTTGCCTGGAGAATTCCATGGACAGAGGAGCCTGGCACAGTTCTTAGAGTCTCAAAGAGTCAGACATCACTGAGCAACTAACACACAGACACATATGTAAGAAAAATAGTGATACGCCACCTTTCCACTTTATGGAGATGCTATAGAAACAAAAGGGTAAGATCAATAATGTTAAAGTATTCAAATAGAAAATATTACATAAATTATTATTAATTATCAAGCTTTAATCATATTATTTATAAAGTTTTATTACATCATACATAAAACTAGATTTTGATATGCTGCTTTTTACTTAATGTAGAACACACTGGCAGTTTAGATATGATTCTTCCCTTCGTTCATCAAGGTAAAGTCTATACTTGCATATATCAAATAGTTGGCTATCTGCTGCTGCTGTGTCACTTCAGTCGTGTCCGACTCTGTGCGACCCCATAGACGGCAGCCCAACAGGCTCCCCTGTCCCTGGGATTCTCCAGGCAAGAACACTGGAGTGGGTTGCCATTTCCTTCTCCAAGGCATGAAAGTGAAAAGTGAAAGTGAAGTTGCTCAGTCGTGTCCGACTCTTAGTGACCCCATGGACTGCTGCCTACCAGGCTCTTCCATCCATGGGATTTTCCAGGCAAGAGTACTGGAGTGGGATGCCATTGTGTACATGTAATTTTTAGGCCACGTAGAATGTTCTGTTTCTCCCCAAAGGTTTATATCCATTGATGCCTGATGCTCCTACTATTAAAATTTTTTCTTTTGTGACAAATTCTTATGTGAGATACCTTGATGTTACTTTTGCTCAGTCACTAAGTTTGTGTCAGACTCTTTGCAACCCCATGGACTGCAGCATGCCAGGCTCCTCTGTCCTCCACTATCTCCTGGAGTTTGCTCAAATTCATGCCTATTGAGTTAGATACCTAGAGTAGTCAAATTTATAGGCAGAAAATAGATGCTTGCTAGAGGCTGAAAAAGAAGAGAAAACAGGAAGTTACAGGTTAATGTGTACTGAATTTCAGTTTTGAAAAATGAAAAGACTTCTAAAGGTGGACAGTAGTAATGTTTGTACAACAATGTGAAGGTACTTAATACCACTGAGCTATACACCTGAAAACACTCAAGATGGCAAGAAAAAAAAGCATCCAAATTGCTAAGGAGATTGTAAAACTGTCACGATTTGTGTATAACACAGTATTATATACAGAAAACCTAAACTCCTAAAAACAGTTAGAACAAATAAACAAATTGAGTAATCTTGTGGAATACAAAATCAATACACAAAAAATCTGTTGTTCTATAAATTAATAATGAGCTATCAGAAATAGAAATCAGCAAAATAATCCCATTTATGATTGCATCAAAATGAATAAAACACCTTGGAATAAATTTAATCAAGGATTTGAAAGACCTGTGCACAGAAAACTAGAAGATATTGATTAATGAAATTGAAGAAGATTCAAACAAATGGAAAGACATCCAGTGCCCATGAATTGGAGGAACTGAGACTGTTAAAATGTCCGTACTACCTAAAGCAATACACAGATTCAATGCAATCTGTATTAAAAATGTAACAGGCATTTTGAAATATAAATAGAATAAATGTTTATTTCACATGTTTCAAACAAATAGAATAAATAGTCCTAAAGTTTGTATGGAACAAGAGAAGACCCCAAATAACTAATGTAATCTTGAGAAAAAAGAAAGCTGGAGGCATCATGTGCCCTGATTTCAAACTATATTACAAAATTATAGTAATTAAAGCAGTACAACACTGGCATAAGAAAGATACATATGGAACAAATAGAGAACCCAGAAATATTTCCATGTATATATGGTCAATTAATTTCTGACAAAGGAGCCAAGAAGATAAAACAGGTAGAGAACATTCTCTTCAATAAACGGTGTTTGGAAAACTGGACAGCCACACACAAAGGAGGAAACTGGACCACTATCTTACGCATTACAAAAATTAATAAATAGCTAAAAATGGATTAAAGACTTGAACGTAAGACCTAAAACCATAAAAGTCCTAGAAGAAAACATAGGTAGTACTTTCCTTGACATAGGTCTTGGTAATAATATTTTTTAATCTGACACTGAGAGTGAAAGCAGCAAAAACACAAATAAATAAGTGGGACTATATCATACTAAAAACTTCTGCACAACAAAGAAAATTATTGACAAAATTTAAAGACAGTCTACTGAATGGGAGAAAATATTTTCAAATCATATGTCTGATAAGGAGCTTATAAACAAAGTTCTATAACTCAATAGAAAAAAAGAAAGAAAAGACAAGCAACAACGACAAAATATCTGATGGGCAAAAGATCTGAATATACTTTTTTTCCAAAGAAGCCATGCAGATGGCAATAGGTACATGAAAAGATGTTCAATGTTACTAATCATCAGGGAAATGGAGATCAAAACCATGATGTGGAATCACCTCACACCTGTCATTATGATTATTATCAAAATGACAGCAAATAACAAGTGTTGGTGAGGATGTGGAGAAAAGGGAACCATTGTGAACTGTTGGTGGGACTGTAAATTGGTTCAGGCACTATGGAAAACAGTATGGAAGTTCCTCAAAAAATTAAAAATAAAATCGCCATATGATCTATCAATTCTACTTCTGGGTATATATTCAGGGAAAATGAAAGCACTAACTCAAAAAGACATATAAATTACAGAGCTTGTTGCAACATTATTTATAATAGTCAAATATGGAAACAACCTAAGTATAATTAACGGATAAATAAAAATTAGTTATATATATATATATATGTGGGTACATGTGTGTATATATATAGATGTGTGTATACATATACAATTATATAATTCAGCCATAAAAAGAGTGAAATCTTGCCATTTGTGATAATATTGATGGATCTCAAGGAAATTATACTAAATGAAATAATTCATACAGTGAAACACAAATACTGTATGATCTTTCTTAATGAGGAGTCTGCAAAATAAAAAAAACAAACAACACGAAAACCCAAAATCTCATAGATAGTGAGATTGGTGGTTGCCAGAGGCAGGAGGATGGGGGACTGGGTGAGAGAAATGGGTGAGGAGATCATACACAAGAACCAACTCTCCATAACCACTCTATTTGAGTATATTTTATTATCTCTGGTACCATGAGACTTTAATAGTGTTGCAAAATGCTCTAATAAAAATACTTTTAATATTGACAGTATTATAAAAGAAATACTTGATTACCGTAGAAAAGAGAAAACAAAAAATGAGCAAAAGTAACATCAGTTAATCAGTTATGAATTATATACCCAGTTAGAACCCTATCAGTATTTTTAAATACATGTTATTTATTACAAATGTATTACATCTATAAAAAAGGAGAAAAAGGAATAATTGCAAATTCATATATCCATAATCAAGAGAAAGAAAAGTTGTTGCCAGGGGCTGGGCGATTGGGGAAATGGGAAGAGATTGGTAAAAGGGTAAAATCTTTCAGCTGTAAGACATATAAGGATTGAGGACTTAAGGTTAAACATGATAAATATAGTTCACAACACTCACTGAGTAATTGAAATTTGCTAAATTTCACAGAGACTCAAAAGAGACTCATAGAGTCTCGAAAGAGACTAAAATTTAAACATTCTCACTAAAATTTATTTATACACACACACACACGTGTGTGTATGTGTGACAAGTAGGGTTGTGAGGTGTTTAAGGTGTGTGTCATGTAGATGTGATGCATGTATGCAATGTGAAAGGATTCCTCACAGATGTGTTAATTAAGTAGATGAGAGGAATCCTTTCACAATGTATTGACATATGCATTGGGTCATTGCAAAGTACACTTTGAATGTCTTACAATTTTCTTTGTCAGTTACAAAAATGCTTAAGACAGTAACTTTTATGTTATGCATATTTTACCACAAATAAACATTTTAAAAAATTTCCTTTTGCTTTTTTTCCCCTTGGACTCTTGAAGCAGTGACTTATCATTCATTCACAATCCACATGACTGAATGAGTAAAACCTTGCACTGAGGCGGAAGAACCCAGGAGGTAATTATTATTTTATGGAAGGGGGTGGTGGAGAAAGAGGTAAATGGGAAAGACTTGAGGAAGGAGGAGAAAGAAGACTGGAGACGATCACACAGAGGGAGAGAGGACACAGGTGTGGAAAGCTCATGGCTGCTCTGATATTGTTACATTCACTCAGCAAATACTTTTTACACATTTTACATGCACTGGGCACTTTTCTAGATGCTAGTAAAACACAAGTCAAGCAAAAGTAAATTCTTGCCTTGAGGGGCTTAGGTTCTACCGAGAGGAGACTCACAGAAGCAAATGAGCAAGGTAGTGTGTTGCGGGTGACGTGAGAGAAAAAAGAGAGAGATAAGAAATGTAGGTAGTGAGCCCAGATTGTGATCAATGCAATCCCAGATAGACTGGTCAGAGTAAGCCTCCTGAGAAGGCAACACCTAGGTGAAGAACTGAGGAGAGTTTTTCTTATATTAGGTAAGTTACTAAAATTAGGAGAATTGTCTATGGATGAGGTTTATCTTTTTTGTATCAGAGACTAACCCTGGTATTTATTTAAAACAGCAGTAATATTATTACTCATTATTTATTCTGGGGAACCAGCAAGCTTTTTCACAAAGGGATATCAGTACATCAGATCTGTTTACCTGGAGCCCATGAGCAGGGATGAGGTATTGGACTTCCAGGTTTTTCCCTCTAGAGCTGAAACACTAAGTCAGCCAAGGGAGAAAGGCTGACCAGCCACACTGCCCCTGCTTTGTGCAAGGCGTTTTTGTCTGATTTATTTTTTCTTTTAATTAAAAAAAAAAAAGCAGGGACGAATAATTGGGTGTCTGGCTGGCTAGGGTTCTGACATGCTTGTCTGAGGCAGTTCTTTTCCTGCAGACATACACTACGTGCAATTTTGTCCAGCCAAAACTCCCATGGGAACCCAGCTGGGGAGCACTGCAGATTCAGGGCCCCAGCAAAGGGCAGAACAGTTTTGGAGGGTGGCAGCAGGTGTTGGCGAGATCTGCTGCAGGCGCAGGAGTCCATCATGGTGTCTGTCATCAGCCCCAAGCCTGGCAGACTGCAGGGAGGACACAGGACAGAGAAGGGGACCCAGCATTGGCGGCAGCAGAGGCGGGCCGCCTCCTGGCCAGTGGCTTCCAGAAGAGGCACTCTCTTCACTGGCTTGTGCCCATATTGGGTGCCTCATTACTAGCCACTAACAAACGAGAAATCAATATCCACATCAGCTTCATGCCACTGGAGTTCTGGAAAGCAATTTAGTTCCAGGAAATCTAAATGGTTTTGTGGCTGTGGATGCCAGTTACAGAGTCATTGTGCAAAAAACTGAGAGTGCAGGGGGCGTATACTGATCAAATAAAGTCCAGGGAATGAGAGGACCCACTAAGGCAAATGTCAGCTTTATGTTAGTGTGGAAATGCGGGTCCTGAGCCTGCTCAGTGGTGAGAACTCAAGAGGGCTGCACTGAGCCTTGGATTTAGACGGAGAGTTAGGCTAGGACCCAGAACAAGAGGGGTGTCTATGCTCACTGAGGTGTAGTGACGGCAATGAGGATTCTAGAAAAGGGTAGGGGACAGAGGTTGAGAGGGCAAAAATGAGAGAGTAGAGAGAGTGAGAGAGAGATTTTTACAACTTCAAAATTAGGAAGAAATCATAAATGACACTCCCCAAATTGTTAATAATGGTGTATTTCAATGCAGGGGAGATTAAATGGACTGAAAGAAATTTTTCTTACTTTATACAATTTTAAAGGTAGCAGGAATATGGGTAATTTTTTGTTCAGTGTTTTTCAAAGAAGCAATGCATATACAAACACATAGTAATAGTAGTGTTAATTGCTCAGTCATGTCCAGCTCTTTGCAATCCCATGGACTGTAGCTTGCCAGGCTCTTCTGTCCATAGGATTCTCCAAGCAAGAGTACTGGAGCGGGTAGCCATTCCCTTCTCTAAGGGATCTTCCTGACCCAGGGATTGAACTCAGGTCTCCCAAATTGCAGGCCGATTTTTTAATGTCTGAGCCACCAGGGAATCCTGTATAAACACATACACACATACAAACATATATATATATATATGCCTACATCTTCCTGATCATTGAGTAGAGTGTGAATTATATTCCTAAAATTTTAGCTAAAGGAAACCTCATGTGAGAGCCAAATGGAGTTACCCAGTGGACATACTGCTCCATAAACACACCTCAGTTCAGTTCAGTTCAGTTCAGTCACTCAGTCATGTCCGACTCTTTGCGACCCCATGAATAGCAGCACGCCAGGCCAACTCCCGGAGTTCACTCATACTCACGTCCATTGAGTCAGTGATGCCATCCAGCCATCTCATCCTCTGTCATCCCCTTCTCCTCCTGCCCCCAATCCCTCCCAGCATCAAAGTCTTTTCCAATGAGTTAACCCTTCGCATGAGGTGGTCAAAGTACTGGAGTTTCCATGTGCTTATTTCAGTGCAAGTCCCTTTCTGAAGCAAAGACAATAAAGAAGTAACTCCTTGCTCTTGTAGTTTCTATATAAAAGGCATCCACATAGCATAAACAGTGTCATGTTAATAAATTGAAATTGGCCATAATGGGGATGTTTATACCATGGAAATTGGCAAATGCTACAAGTCAGGACTTGAGCTATTTTGTTGATTGCAGAGACACAAGAAAGTTACAGAAAGTGTTAATAAAACAGAATCAACTTAAAAGTATGTCACATCTGTAGCCATAACACTATGAACAGCAAAAAAAAAAAAAAAAAAAAAAAAAAAATTGAGGAAACACTTCCAGTATCTGAAAACAATTATCTGAGTGAAGATCACTCGCAACTCACTGAAAAACACATGCACATACCACATGCATCTCAGCTGTTTCACCACCGTCCACCTTAATTGTGACTATAAAACAAGGGTGGCAAACTACAACCTCTAGGCCAAATCCAGGTTGCCATACTTTTTGGTACAGCATGGGAATAATAATGGTTTCTATATTTTAAGTGGTTAAAAACAAAGAAAAAGAAAGGAATGTTCCATGATACATGAAAATTGCAGGAAGTTGGAAACATCCTTACACGAGGTCTTACTGGAGCACCACTGTGTTCATTCACTTAAGTATTGCCTATGACTGCTTTCACTTTCCATTTGCAGACTTGAACGATTGTGACAGGAAATGTGTTCTGCACAGGTTTACATACTTACTGTCTAGTCCTTCACAGTGAAAGTTTTCCAACCACTGCTATAAAATGAAAAATCAACCAACATTCATGTGAGAACTATATTTAGAGAGTCGGTTCTTAAACATTTACTGGGACACCACTGGGCCAGATGGTCAATGAACTGAGGATGGTAATGTAACTGCAAGAGGAGTCTGGCTTCTTCTTGTTAAAAAACCAATAAAGAGGCCAGGTTAGTGGAAAGGAATGTTTGCTTTATGTTGGATGCTGGCAACCGGAGAGACAGACTCCTTTCCAAAGGCTGACTCCCCACCACTGACAATCACTGGGCAAGAGTTTTGAAGGCTGAGGGAGGGGGCTACATACAGAAACAGCACAGTCAGCTCTGACGGCTATGTTGAAATTGGTCATCAGTGGTTTGAACCCCATCATGTTGATTGTTAGCACAGTTAGTCTTCAGTTCCAGGGTCATTTATTCCCATTTCCTTGGGGCCAGTTCTCAGAATTGTGGCAGCTTATGTCATGGCTACAGTGCGGTCATCATGTGGTTAACTTCTTCCACCTGGTGGAGGTTTCAGAAACTATAGGAGAGTTCACAGGATATGGAAGGTGGCTATGCTCACCACTATACCAACAACACTGCACGTTCACAGCATGTTGTCTATAGCTCTTGAGAAGAAACTACAATGTCTTGACTATGTTTAATGGCTAAATGATTATTATATTTAATTTTGTTGGACTGTTTTCCTTTGTTTATGCATTTTTTAAACATCTCTGATCAAACTTATTCCTTGGCTAAAGTTTTTCCACAAGCAAAACTCAGGCAGAAGACATGGGGGACAAGGACCACAGGGTCTTGGTCCATTTCAGGAATATAGATCTCAAGGGGAGCAGGGAGGAGAGAAGCATGCAGGCTGATGGTAGGACTAATGGCCTCCTGGCCTTTGCTCCTATCTGATAACAGTTGGCGGTACCCGCTTCTCACCACCCTGTGCAGCTCCATCTACCTTATTCCCAAAGCAGCACATGAGGCCCATAAGGTTCAGAGGCTGAGGTATTCACCTAATTACTCAACATCTGGGGCAAAGAGGCCTCAGTCACAGACACTAAGCTCTTCTACCATGACTGGTAAGCACATTTGGATGGAAAGATTTGCTCCCACTTTTGTTCCATATTCCAAACAAAGGTGCTTTTTAGCTAGTGGAGGGTTTAACATCTTGCTTCCCAATGTAATGATTTTCATCACTTATGCTTCTATTGTTCTTGGATTAATACTGACCATTTTTGAACAGGCAAATGGGTAACCAATTAGCTTGAACTCTTTACAGTCAGGATTTTCTCTGTGTCTCGATACGCCTTTCTTAATCTTCCTTTTGAAACATGTTTTCTCATTTAGGCCAGAAGTAAATAGCACAAGTAACAGGGTGGTTTCTCCCCCTCTGTTTTTCTCTCTCCTTGAAAAATAATGCTGAAGGAATTGTTTTGCAGTTGAAAATTAATGTAACCTATTATGTTCAGGAAATTTCTTCAATATATTACTTGCCAAGCCCCTCGGCCATTGTGCAGAAAATAATTTTAATTTATCTCATTTTTCACTGCTGAGTCAATGATTGTTTAACCTAAAATGCCATTGTGACTAAGTGCTCAAACCCCATGGTCCTTGGCTATTTTACGGGGACTCAGCTATTACATCCACAAACCTGGGCTTTTGAAGCACCAAAATTGTCATATTAAAAGGGTCGCTGTCAACTTGCTTTTGTTTTTATTGCTTTTAATTTCTGCTTTTCCTTTTTCTCTGCTATTTATAATGTCCTCTTTAAAAGTTCAAAAATAACATCTCTGTCTTTAGCCTCTTGGTTGTTTTCCACTAGTGAGTGTTTCTTTTTCAGCTTCTAGCATGTTTCCAAGGGACAGAGCAATGTCATCAGCTTGGGTGAATTTGATTGTTGTGACTATGATCCCCATGTGATTCCTTTCAGTTTTACCCAATAGGACCAGGCCAGCCCAGTATCCCAAAGGACTACAGAATCATGGTGATCATAAACAAAAGTCCTTTGAATCATCTATAAGTGTTCTAGAAGATTCCACATCAAATTAAGTTCACTGTCATTTTCAAATCTTAAGGTGCTATTACCATATACATATCTTCTCCATATGTACCTTCCTAGAGAAAACCAAAATTGCTATCACCTTATATTTTGCATCAAGAATGTTTCCTTTGTGCTTTCCTGCCCATGTTATATCAGCAAGGTTAAGACTCAGTCTAGGCTCCCCAGAAAGCAGAGCCTGAGAACAAGGCATGTGCGTGATGGTGTGGGGAGTATAGACCCAGGGAATAGAAATAAGGGGTTTTGGGCTAATAGAAGTAAGTCACAGATAGAAAGAGTCAAATATTAGGGCACATTACCAGCTGGCCATGGTTGTTTGTAACTCTTGGTTCAGTTCTAAGAAGGTGTATTTCAGGATCAACTCTCTGAGGTCAAAGATGAGGAAGAATTTTCTACAAGTCCCTGACCTTGGTTGGTCATGGTTCACCCCATGGGTTGTTAAGCTAACTGTCCTAAACATCTGGGATGTGCATGCCTAGACTGCAAGCTGAGTGGCTTCTTGGAGCTTCTGACACCACGTCCCAGGCTTGAGGTACTCATCTGAAGTTGGGTGATCAGACTGAACCAGCAAGAAGCTTCATGGAACCAGAGGAACTGGTCACCACAGTAGTAGATGGGTAAAAGAGATGAATGAGACTGAGAGATCCTGAAACGGTGAATTAGAAGCATCTGATAAAAGTACTTAACTTCAGGGCAGGTGTTTTAATCCACATTTTACAAAGGAAAGACAGGGTTACAGAGGATTGAAGCTGCTTGCCCGGCTATGTGGTTATTGAGGGCTTCCTGGTTCCAGCCTATTCACATCCCATTAGGTTGTAATCCATGTGTCAGTGTCGGTGCTCCATGGTGCCAGATCCCAGGCTTTTCCCTCCATCCTACAAAACATTCCAGAACCTGGAGGAAGATCTCCCTTTTTTACTCTGAAGGCCAAGAGGAACTTTGTCTTCAAGTTATCCAAAATCTACATGTGTTGGCCACAGCCTAGACAGGAATACATCTATGTATGTATTATTTAAGATTCTTATTAAACAGTAGGAAGTGACAAAGTTTCTATAGTTGGTTTGGAAAGGTCATTTATTCATTGAAGTCACTGATGAGGTTATTGATAAATCGCTACTTGATCTCTGTACAATGTCTTTTCATGACTCAATTATGTTTATAAGGTTTGGAAATGGTTATTTTATTCACTGGATATGAATATTCAATCAATCAGCTTTTCATCAAGTGCATTCTGTAGTGAAGATTTGAAGATGGGTGCTCTAGAAAATAGTACTAAAGCACAATCTCCCTTGGAGGGTTTCTAATCTAATGAGAAAACATAAAACTGTTACTGACTGTAGGAGGTACACTCAGTTGAGGTACAGAACTTGAATAGAAAGTAACTGAGTCAGACTCAGAGTTTAGAAGACAGTTTGTGAAGAAGGCTATATGTAAGTTTGACCTTGAAGGATGAGCAGGGTTTCACCAGTAAGGGGATAGTGAGGGATTAATATCATCCAAAACAAGGAACTCTGAAACTGTATAAAAATACAAATATCTGTCTAATGACAAATGAGAATGTGGAATGGCTTCAGAGGTTAAAAAATATTGATAAAGGGAAAGAAATAGCAAAAAAATCAAATTGGAAGGATTTTCTGGTATCAGTCCAAGGAAAGCTTAAATGCCTGCTTGTTTTTGTTTGTTTGTTTTCTTTTATTGCTTTCTAAAGCAAAACTTAGATTTTATATCATTGAAAATGGGACAGGAATTATTCATGGCATTTTAGAATGGAAGTGGGGGAGGGTGTGAAAGATATCACCGAGGTTCTTTTTGTCTGATGCTTTTTGACCAACAGGGATGCTGAAAAGTAAAGCACATGGGGGAGCCCCTAACAGCCTCCCAATCACTGGGAACAACTTACTTTGGGCTCTGGGCTCACTGTCCCTGAGCCAGCACAGTGTCCCAGCTCCTTTCTGTAGGGGTGACTTGACCCTTTCCTGGGCATTAGGAATCCAAGGACCCCCATTTTTCTTAGCTATTCATGAAAAGAACCCAATTCAAGTGTAGATTTCCATGTCTGCTACAGTCCTTTCCATTCCATTATGATAACTTTTGAGCTGCTATACCTCTTCCCACTGCTAGGATTTCATCCCAAGTCAACCAGGTGAGTAGGTTAACCTTTCCTTACACATAAAGTGCTATGTACAGACCACAGGAGGGGAATAAAGGTCTTGCAAAATTTTATCCTACTCTCCAGCAAATACTGTAATCTTTCAACCTCATAAAAATGACTACACTTCTAGGAACCTCAGCCGGTACTAGTTTGCTATCCAGAGAAAAGTCAAGCCTACTCTTCTTCATATCGCTAAGATAGAGTTCCTCTCTGTTCATATTACTGGCATTGTCACCTCTCTTTGTGTATCTTTCAACTTTTCCATTTTCTGTGGTTCTTCCTTTCACCTTTTGTCCACTTCACTCTCTTGAAATCCCTTGCTTTCTAAGGATCTGTGTTCTCAGAATCACCACAGAACACTGCTTCCTTTTACTTCTTAATGGTGATGAGATCGTCCCAATACCTTAATCTCCAAAAGTTCCTAGAGGCTCTGTTTCATTTGCTCAAAGTTTGGAAAATGTCACTCTGGAGAGGTCAAATCCCAAGCATAGACTGTTTATTTTCTCCTGCATCTCAAGCGCTGCAAGGTCCCGGGGCCATGTCTGGACTATACTTTTATTTTTACGCAACACAATTCCTCTTTTGAGAACCAGCCAAGTGACTATACCAATTTCTTCAATGTCTTCTGCGAAACTCAGGTATTCATCCATATTTTGTGAAGACTTTGGAAACTGGTTCCAGTCTTTTTTGATATCATATCTTTTATTAGAGTAAATGATTAAAACACTCAAGTGGTAGATCCAATGCAGACTTTTGACTTCCTGGCCCTTTTGACGTCATGAACTCCGGGGCCTATCACCTGAGATACATGTCTGCCTAATCACTCCTTATAGATAAGCAGGTGTGGGTCATGCCTAGTGGGTAGTAGCAACATATCAGTGAGAGTCAGAATTTTGGGAAGAAGCTGATAAAAAAGATTAGCAATACTTATGGTTTCAAAAAAAAATAAATGATAAAGTAAGAGAGATTCTTCCTCTCTTGAAAGTGATGGGTAGACAAAACTAAAAATCCCAGGTGAAAGAAGAGAGGAAAAGGCACAACCTGAAAGAACTGCTAGAATTTATTAGTGAAAGGATGCTGATCCTGTGTCTTGGGCTAGACTTGCCTTGACAGTGTGAAAAGGAAGATGGCAGGAACCACTTTAGAAATGTGCTCCTAGAACTACACCTGGAGCATTACCCTCTGAATAGCTCTGCCCCTGAGTTCTCACAGCCCAAAACTCCAAGTGCTGGTCACAACCCTCCAACTTCCTCTTTTATCACTTAACTCTCATTTTAACAGTGCTTCATCTGAATGAACCCAACCCAATCCAAAATCTCTCCCCCATCCTCATTTACCCCATTCCCCTTGGCTTTGTTTTTTTATTTCTTGCTAAACCCAGAACCAACTGAGAAGAAATTTTAACCCATATATTGCCAGCTGCTCAAGGGTTTCCTTTTCCTTCTGCAAAGCAAAATCTTGGGTCAATTCAACCATCTACCCACATCGGGACTATTGAGAGTTTCTGAAGGAAATCGTGTTATTGCACAATTTTAAGACTATATCAAAGGCCATTTGGGAGTGTGGGTGGGGGTTATACACAAGTTGACTACAGGTTACTCCAAGTATTTTCTGTCCCAGGAATCCAAGTTACCCTCTCTGGGAATAAATGCAGTGGAAGCTGGAAGGCAGGAGGCCGGACCTGGAAAGTGGGAGAGAAGAGTTAAGAGTCAATAATCAACGACTCTGAATCATAAAACCAGAAAGGCATTGAACATTTAGAAGGAGCTCTGGCCCCATAAAGAAAACAATGCCTGTTAGTAAGCATATTATCTGCAACAAAGCAAAACAAATTTTCAAGCATCTTACTGAAACTGCTGGGGAGGGAATTCGTGAAAAGTTTCTATTTAGCAAGGGATAGAGAATGGAAATTAATAATACAGTGCCCATTATTACTAATTTAAGATGTATAGAATGTCACTGATGTGATCTTTTATACTGCAATGATGTTTTTCCTTTGTTTTCAAGAAGCACAGCAAGGCTGAGAAACAGAAGAGCAGGCTGGTTGAAGGTCTGGGCTTTGCAGTCAAAATGCTTGGATTTAATTCTCAGGTCAGCCACTCATTAACTGTATGAACACTGGCAGATTCCTAAATTCCTGTATACCTGTTAGGGTAACTTCTCTTTCTCACTTGAGAAGAAGAACTTCTATTATTATTTCTGAGCATTTATATATAGAGAGTTGACTATAAGTCATGTATGGTCCAAAGATTTCATTAACACATTGAATTCTCAGAGTGACCCTATTGATTCTATTAATAGTTTCATTATTTCAAAGATGAGGAAACTGAGACATGAGAGATGAAATAACTTGCCCAAGATCACACAGCTATAGAGTACCAGTGTCAAATTCCAAACCCTGGCAGTGTGACTCCACTCTGCCTTCTGGTCTACCTGCATTCTTGGAGGGCAGCATGTTAAATGAGTTTACTACTCATTCCAGCAATTGGGCAGCAAAGTACCCACCCCTCCTTTGTCCTCTTAACACCTTCAAGAAGGCCAGTGAGAAAGAGTAAGCTGTATTTGCCACAGACTGGGCTGGGACTCTAAGTGGAACCATCCTGTGATACACTTCTGGGAAGTTTATTGGGGACATGTATGAGTGAGGGGAGGCAAGAGGGTGAAAGATGTGGTATTATTTCATGTATGAAAAATATTGAACATAGTTTTCTTTGAGAAAAAGTAGCAAATAGAGAGTGAAGGACTGAACCAAGAGGCTAAGGGAGTAATTAGTGAGGAAAGGTCTGGAGGAGGCAGAAAATATCAATGTAAGAATATTAAAAAGTAGGGTTCACCTGTAGAGGTCTGAAAGCACCAAGGATTTGCAAAAATATAGATAAGTTTGGAGAAGAATGGAAGGTAAATGGAATTATTTCACTCCTATTGACCTTCATTACTCAGTAAATATTTGTCGAACGAATGAATAACTTGTATGTACCTGAAAGGAAAGCCTATGCCTTTTAACTTTTCAAGGATCCTGAACATAAATTTGACACTTAATTAGTATCTTTGGATAAGGCTGCTGCTGCTTCCATAAATGGTCTCAGACTAAACAATTAATTTTGTTGATCCCTCTCAAAACCATACTGACCCACAATCTTTAAACACAAAATAATAGAGCTGGAAGGATCCCTAGAGACCTCCTAACAAGGTCAGCACAAAAAGAACCATTGAAGTGAGGTATTTTGTCTGCAGTCAGTTTTGTTTGTTCTGTAGCCCCCTGTGTTACAAGGTTTTGAAAGAGTTTTCACATTTAAGAAATGAGAGATTTCCTATGAAAAAATGTACTTCCAGCATTGTTGAGATGTTGATTTTTCTTTTTCTCTGGGGAAGGTGGGTCTGCATTCCTGCATGTCAGCAATTAGCTGGAGCTGAGGGACCCCTGCCCTTCTAGACAGGGTGGTTAGTCAGTTCTCAGAACTCCTTTCAAATCCTGTGTGCTGCTGCCTGATCATTTCCACCTTCCGTCCCAACCCTGCAGGATGTGAGTTTGTGTCAGGAACCAGGAAACTGAGGCCCTGGCAAGTAAAGGGCTATACCATGTAATGAACACAGTAGCCCCCTTACCCGATTTCCTTCTGGAATAATATCCCAGTGAGGCAATTCTGCTGGGTCTGGTTGTGACATGGGGCAAGCTACAGAATGTAAACGAATCATAATCCAAACGGAAATCTTTGATTATACAATGCATTAGTCAGATCCACACTTAGATTACCATGATCAGTTCTGGTCATCACATTATAAAATAAAATATTGAAACACTTGACAATGCAAAGAGAAAGAGATGAGCTTGATCTTCTGCTGTGATTATATTGTATTAATGACTTCCTATCATATTACTGGTTTCTGTAGCCTATTAAAGAAAATAAAATGTAATAATATGATGGCAAGAAAGCTAAGAGAGGAGCCATGTTGCTTTTCTAGAGATTTTGAAAGGCAATAGAAAGGTCTTTTTATTTTTTTCCTTGAAAGTAGGTACTGCTTTCCTAATCAGGGTGAAATTATTTACTAATCAATAAGATTGTAAATTAGGGAATTATTTATTCAACAGACGATAAAATTATATCACTCAAAAATTATGCTGAAGAAAAAAAAAAAACGAATACAGAAGCTGGTATACTTTACCAATTGGACATTGTATCCAGGGTTCAATTTCACATAATGACATAGTGTAGGGAGTAACATAGTTACCAAAGATAGTAATTCTTTTCACAAAGAAGTATGTTGCTGAACTATTACAAGGATTCTTGCTGCTGCTGCTAAGTCATGTCCGACTCTGTGAGACCCCATAGACGGCAGCCCACCAGGCTTCCCTGTCCTTGGGATTCTCTAGGCAAGAACACTGGAGTGGGTTGCCATTTCCTTCTCCAATGCATGAAAATGAAAAGTGAAAGTGAAGTTGCTTAGTCATGTCCGACTCTAGCGACCCCATGGACTGCAGCCTACCAGGTTCCTCTGTCCATGGTATTTTCCAGGCAAGAGTACTGGAGTGGGTTGCCATTGCTTTTTCCGCAAGGATTCTTGGTAGCTCTCAAAATTTGCTGCTTTTCCAAGCTCACTGACTGTTGATTGGGGTGGTGAAGTTAAAACAGGATTCAGCTTCTTTAACCTTAGATCTTTTGGCACAAAAAAGACAAAATGAAGAGCTTCGAGCAACACTGGCCATTTGGCACCTCTGATATAATTATATCCAATGTATTTGCTATTCTAATACCATATTTGAGTTCAGACCTTTGTAGCTGCCAACTATTGATATCATTAACTCCTCTCAGAGAAAGATGGATGCCATTCCACTCACTTTTGTGCTTCATTCCTGTCCTATCCCTTCCCTATGGGTGAGGATATTAATGATTTCTGACCCTTAGATTAGGTGGTGGGTTTATAAATGTTTATGTCATACAAAAAAAAACACATAGAAAGTTGCATAAATACTTCTTATATATCAGATAATACTAATGAAACTTGGGAGCTTTCAGTTTCAGCTTGGAGAAGTAGAAGATGGGAAAGAGCATCTCTCACACATGAAAAAAGAAAAGAGTTGGATGGACTGCAAATTAATGATTTTCCTAAACTCACCAGAGAACTGACTTCATACACCAAATGTATGTGTGTGTGTGTATTTATCATTGAAAAGGAAGAATACATAAAGATTAACACTACTTGCTTTTACAACTTCTTCACAACTCTAAAAATCAAAGGAATAGGATATTGGTACAATGATAGAAAAATAGATCAGTGAACAGTTCCAAAATAGACCAATATAGAGAAAATTGAATTTCAATAAAAGTGCAAAGGAAATTCACAAAGATGGAGTGGTCTTTTCACAAATCAGTCGACAACTGATAATCAATATGCAAACAAAATAAACTTTAATCCATACCTGGAACAAGATATAAAATTTTTAACTAGAAATAGATCATTGAAATCAATGTAGAATTTAAATTGCACAATGTCTAGACAAAAATTTAGGACCTTGGTTTAGACAATTTTTTTTTTATTTGACACCTAAATCAAGACCTTTTAAAATAGGAAGAATTTATAAAATAAAAAAAAAAAAAACAAAAAGCAAAAAACTTAATCATCTCTTCAAATTTAGTAAAAAAAAAATGAAAGAATAAATGCAGATTAGAAAATATTTGGAAGTTATTTACGTGAGAAATAAATTTTATCCAGAAAGTATAAAGAAAACCAAAATTCTCAAATATATGTACAATAAACTAGTGAAAAAGCACTCAACATCATTGAAAATTTAGCTGCAGTAAGACATCACTACATATGTGTTGCAAGGGCTAAAATGTTGCAAGGACATGAAGAAATTAGAATTCATCTACACTAATCATGGTGATGTAAGTTGGTACAACCATTTGGAGAGCAGTTAGACAATTTCTTTAAAAAGTCATGCAGTATCCTCTGATCCAGCCATTCTATTTCTAGATATTTATAAAAGAGAAATTAAAACATTTGACCACACAAAGTCTTGTGACAAGTACATCCAAAATAGTTTTATTTCAAATACCCCTAAACTGGAAGCAACTCCAATATCCATCAAGGCTGCTGCTAAGTTGCTTCAGTCGTGTCCGACTCTGTGCGACCCCATAAGACAGCAGCCCACCAGGCTTCCCCATCCTTGGGATTCTCCAGTCAAGAACACTGGAGTGGGTTGCCATTTCCTTCTCCAATGCATGAAAGCGAAAAGTGAAAGTGAAGTCGCTCAGTCGTGTCTGACTCTAGTGACCCCATGGACTGCAGCCTACCAGACTCCTCTGTCCATGGGATTTTCCAGGCAAAAGTACTGGAGTGGGGTGCCATTGCCTTCTCCATATGCATCAATATTTGAATGTAAAAATGAATTGTACCATATCTATAAAATAGAATCCTACTCAACAATGAAAAGAGTAAACTATTGATAGGTGCAACAAGACTGACAGTTTTCAAAATAATTATGCAAGAGTAAAAGAAGTCAGATGAAAAAAAAAGAGAGAGAGCATACAAAGTGGTTCAATTTATACAAATTACATAAAACTCTAATTAATCTACAGTAGCAAAAAACAGATCAGTAGTTGCCTGGGAATGATGATTTGGACCAGGGAGGAGTGAAAGAGACAGATTATTAAGGGAAGAAGGAAGTTTTGAAAGTGATGGGTATGTTCATGTTCTTGATTGTAGTGATGGTCTCATAAATGTATATGTATTTCAAAACATTAAATTTATATCTATATAATTTATTATATATGAATTATACCTCAATAGTTTATTTTTAGAATTTAATAATGCCCTTCTATCTCTGGGGATAGCCTAAGAAGTGGGAGAAAAATATATTACATTATGTAATATATTTATTTATTTTTTTAAATTTTTAATTATTATTATTATGTTTTACTTTACAATACTGTATTGGTTTTGGATACATCAAACTATGGACCACTAGGGCAGAATTGAAATGAAACAGGAACAAATAACAAATCTCAAATGGTCCTAGCATAGACTATCTTTATCAGTCTTATAACTATCCTTACTGAAAATCAGTCTTATAACTATCATTACTGAAAATAGTAACGATAGTTATAAGACTGATAAAGATAGTCTATGCTAGGACCATTTGAGATTTGTTATTTGTTCCTGTTTCATTTCAATTCTACCCTAGTGGTCCATAGTTTTGATGTCCATTTTCTTGAAAAAAGTACTCAGATTCTTTTGTTTCCTAAAGATTTCCTCAAAGTGGATGATATTGAAAGCTCTACCAAATATAAGAACTTATTTTAAAAATGTCTTAGAAGAGTATTATCCTAAAGGATTATTTTCTTCAGGCATGATGGTGAAAATGTAGGGCAGGGATTCTTACCAATAACACTGATCATCAATAATACTAAGGTTAATGAGGGTGCTGCTAAAAACATTAATTATGCTTAAAATGGCAATGATAATAGTTTTAATTTATTGGGAAGTCAGAGACTATTTCTAAGCACTTCAAATATGCCTTCTGATTTTTATCTTCATAAAGGCTTATGCGATAATCACCATCACCATTTTCAGATGAACAAACCATAGTACTGGGAGATTAGCATCTTGAGGGGCACATGGAGAGTTTTTTTTGTTTGTTTGTTTCTGTCCTAAATGCCTGATACATAGTAATTGTGTATCAGTCAGGATACTTGTAGGAAGGAGATAACATATCCAAAGTGTTTAATTGAAGAGGAACTATTTATAGCTTTGTGGAAACTCCCAGAGACTATAAAATGTGGGAACTAATAGCCATCAAAAACCTTGAAGAGGTAAAGAGTCTTCCTAAGGTCTGGAGAAAGCTTGGTGCCATAAGTGAGGGACATTTTTTTCTCAGTCAAGAGATTGAAAACACAATTTTCTGAAAATTGAGCTTGTACTTCCAATGGAGGTGTGAACAAGTTGACCTAATATTGATTCGATCTTCATTGTCATGAACTTCCAATGATTCTTTAGAAGTGTTCATGACTTTTACAGAGGCACAACAAGGTCATTTTTATAACTGATATTTAAAATTATGTATGATCCTGAATAAAGCATTTTGATAAAAATTTAAGCAAGGTTATTTGAACATAGATTTAAAGAGTTGAACAGAGAATCAAACTTATTCTGTGCATTGCAAAAAGTGGATGGAATATAAAAACACTTAATGTCTTTGTGCATTTTTGAAAACCTTATTTAAATGTCTGTTTAGAAAATATAATGTCAAGAATATATTGTAACCCCTCTCTTGCAGACAGACTACTTGTCCCTTGACTGACT
The DNA here is from genome assembly GCF_019923935.1 of Bubalus bubalis. Lineage (NCBI taxonomy): Eukaryota > Metazoa > Chordata > Mammalia > Artiodactyla > Bovidae > Bubalus > Bubalus bubalis. The sequence continues at coordinate 43,470,251 of NC_059178.1, forward strand.
GGAAATGTAGTAATTAAAACCTCAGCCATCATGAAGGTCATATGACACTTCATGAACATAACACTAAATTATTGCAATGCCATCAGGAATATTTATCTTTTGTCTGTAGGATAATTTTAGTAAGTTTCATGTCTAGTTGGCTGAAATGTCTGAGTTTCATTTATAACAATATTTGCATCTCTGGTCATGGTCTTCCAGAGACCGGGATCATGTCAGTTCTCAACCCACACCCTACTTTTCTGTACAGAGAATCCTGTGGCAGCTTTGATCACAGTGATGCTATCCTCAACGACCTCACTTCACTAGCAATGCCAAATTGCTAATGAGAACAAATTCAGGGCTTTTATAATCATCTCATCTGCCCTCTGGACTTTGCCCATCTTTTTAGTCAAAGAGAACCCTTGGTAATGAGGATTACCCTGGTATACGTACCATTCATCAGTGAATTTGTTTAACAACCATTTACTGAATTATCTGTTATCTTCGGGAAGAATTATAACACAGGGTATTCACAATGGTGCCTGTGGCATTTTGTTTTGGAGGACATTAATGGTAGCAGCAGTTGGAGCAACAATGGCTATTGTTATGTGATGGTCGTTTGGTCACTAAGTCGTGTCCAAATCTTTTGACCACATGGACTGTAGCTCTCCAGGCTCCTGTGTCCTTGGGAGTTCCAAGGCAAGAATCCTGGAATGGGTTGCCATTTCCTTCTCCAAAGGATCACCCCAACCCAGGGATCAAACTCATGTCTCCTAACTTGGCAGTCAGTCTTCTGCATTGCAGGTGGATTCCTCACCAACTAAGCTGCCAGGGAAGCCTACTGTTGTGTAGGCTAACTTTTTGTGGGAACATAAATTATTGTAATCTCTGGCACAACTACTACTTTATATTTATAATTAGTGGCACATCAATTAAGATAAACTTTCCACTGTGGCTTTGTCAATAATATGTTGTGTAAAAAATAAATAAATTTAAAAATTATAATGCAGTCTGTTAGCAATTTGATCTTGGACGCAAGGAGATCCAACCAGTCCATCCTAAAGGAAATCAATCCTGAATATTCATTGGAAGGACTGATGCTGAAGCTGAAGCCCTGATACTTTGGCTACCTGATGCAAAGAACTGACTCATTGGAAAAGATCCTGATGCTGTGAAAGATTGAAGGCAGGAGGAGAAGGGGACGACAGAGGATGAGATGGTTGGATGGCATCACTGACTCGATGGACATGAGTTTGAGCAAGCTCTGGGGATTGGTGATGGACAGGGAAGTGTGGCATGCTCCAGTCCATGGGGTTGCAAAAAGTCAGACACGACTGAGCAACTGAACTGGATTGAATTGAAGGCAGTCTGTATTTCCTAGAGTTCAAGCTTTCCTTAAAGTTCAGTTAAGTCAATCACACATCCTGGACATTACCTGGATTTTCTGTAAACATACATTTTGTGGGATTATAGTTCTCTTTAAACATTCTCTGTGCGGAAAATTCCCCAGTATGTGAATTTAATTTCTAGTGCAATTTAGAGGGCAACATTTTTCTTCATGAAAATTTTGTTTGCCATTCTCTTACTTTTCTTGTCAAAATTGAAATATGAAAAAATTAACCATTTCTGGATACCTCATATTCATCAATATAAATATAAATTTCCTGCCATGACTCAATAGAATAACACTCTCAGTAAGTATGTGTTTCCCAAAGAAAAGTTCTAAACTATGTTTTGCCTGCCTCTGTTTTATCCCTTGCCATTAGTTCTACTTTTCACCTTTTTTGTGTGTGTGTCTTTATACGGGCATCCTAGGGCCTTCCCAGGTGGTGCTAGTGGTAAAGAATCCATCTGCCAACGCAGGAGATATAACAGACAAAGGTTCCATCTCTGGGTCTGGAAGATCCCCTGGAGGAGGGCATGGCAACCCACTTCAGTATTCTTGCCTGGAAAATCTCATGGACAGAGGAGCCTGGCAGGTTATAGTCCATAGTGTCACAAAGAGTAGGACACGACTGAAGTGACTTAGCATGCACGCACAATGGGCATCCTGCCTGGAGCCAGTAGCTCTTAATACATTTTCAATATTTGGTGAAATAGCAGCAGCATGAGTTTTGGCATTGAACAGCATGACTGGTAAGAGAATAGCCTTGAACAATTTGTTCAAATTCACTGAATTTAATTTCCTCATTTTCTTTCAAGTTTCTTAACCTCTTTCACAATGAGCTTATCCATCAGTTAGAGAAAGTTATAAAATAAAAAGATATCACAGGACATTTTTAAGAGTAAGATGAGGTAATAAATATAAAGTATTTTGCACATGCTTGTGACACGGTAAAAACTTTGTAAATGGTACATGATATTGACATGATCCCTAAGTGAGGCAATGGACATGAACTTCTTGGTGTGTAGTATGTGGTTGATAACTATTAGTTTATTTAGTTTCCTCTAAAAATGTATGATTTCCCATCTGTGTATGTGGATTAAAGTGCATGGGCTTTGTGATTCTCTTTTCTTTACTGCTATGGGGCCATCCTCACTTATTTCTGGGTTCAAAGTTATGCTTAAATAGTTTATATGGCTGGATGTTTTCCTGTAAGGCAATGGTGCTACATATTTTACACCTAGGGAAACCAAAGAATATAATTATCTGCCTCACTTTTCACTGTACGCCAAGATTTAGTTAATTGACTCCAGTTCATTTTGCCCAGAGCATCTCCTCTGAGACAGATACCATGGTCACTGGTATTAGCTGATAGGAACTGTGGTCCTATAGAGAGAAAAGAGGGATGAGGCTCTCCCAGTCATAGAATTCCCAGTGACCACGAAACAGCCACTGGCTGGTAATAACTTCCTCTCCCCTCTGACTTGGAATGGATTGCAGGCACTGACCTAGAGGGGAAAGGCTTCATCTCCAAACATCAGCCAATCTCATCTCATTGCAAGGGAAAGGCCCCTGGAGACGTGCTCCTATCCATCATGTGGACAGCTTTGGCCAAAGTGCCCACTACATCACTGGGTTTAATAAAAAGTTGCTGGAGGCTGCAGTACTGGTGACAGATGTAAACCGCAGCATGGCCAGAGCCTACGAGTTCTCCCAAGGTGGAGGCATACTTGAGGAGGAAGAGGAGGAAAGGAAAGAGAAGACAAAAAGAGGAGTGAAAAATGATAAGGTAAACACTTCACAAGAGCCATTAATGGTGAATTTAATAAACTGAAATAAACCTCTAAAGGAGAAACCTTTACTCTGAAAAGACAAAATCTGAGAAGATAAATGACGAAAGAGTACAAAAGATACAACAAAAGAAGTAAATCAGGAAATTGTGAAAGTTTTCTATTAAATCCAAGCATGCCAGAATTAAGAGAGCAATAGATTACCCTAGAAATTTGAAAGAAATAAATCAAGAAAAAATGTTGAAAAGCATTAACTTTATGGCAATTGTTATCACACAATTTTATCATATAACATGTAAATATCCCTTAATGCATGTATAGAACTTCAAGGCTGAGCACATATTAGGCATTTTAAAAAGTTGTATCAAGTGACTAATTACTCACCAATTAGCCAAATGTCCATACAAAGGACAATCATTACTATTTACACACTTGGTCAAATCACAAGGGTTCTGTTTATATTTTGCATCTCAATATTCTAATTTTTTTCTAACTGGTTATGACCAACCTAGTTAGCATATTAAAAAGCAGAGACGTTACTTTGCCAACAAAGGTCCGTCTAGTCAAGGCTATGATTTTTCCAATGTTCATGTATGGATGTGAGAGTTGGACTGTGAAGAAAGCTGAGCGCTGAAGAATTGATGCTATTGAACTGTGGTGTTGGAGAAGACTCTTGAGAGTCCCTTGGACTGCAAGGAGATCCAACCAGTCCATCCTAAAGGAGATCAGTCCTGGGTGTTCACTGGAAGGACTGATGTTGAAGCTGAAACTCCAATACTTTGGTCACCTTATGCGAAGAGTTGACTCGGAAAAGACCCTGATGCTGGGAGGGATTGGGGGCAGGACGAGAAGGGGACGACAGAGGATGAGATGGCCGGATGGCATCACTGACTCGATGGACATGAGTTTGGGTAAACTCCAGGAGTTGGTGATGGACAGGGAAGCCTGGTGTGCTGCGATTTATGGGGTTGCAAAGAGTCAGACACAACTGAGCGACTGAAATGAACTGAACTGAATGGCACTATATTCAATAATATGAATAACCCAGCAGTTTTCTCATGAAATAGATAATTTTGAAAACTAAGGAGTCTTTCTAAGATGTATTATGCATATGCATATACATGTATGTTCATATGCTCAGTTGCTAAGTTGTGTCTGACTCTTTGCAACCACATGGGCTATAGCCTGGCAGGCTCCTCTGTCCATGCAATTTTCCAAGCAGGAATGCTGAAGTGGGGTGCAATTTACTCCTCCAAGGGATCTTCCCAACCCAAAGATCAAAATCATGTCTCTTGCATCTCCCGCATTGGCAGGCAAGTTCTTTTGGCACTGAGCCTGCAAGTAGATATGCAGGCTATGATGTATTCATACTAAACACAAAGATGCATTTGATGTTGAAAAAAATGGGTCAGATAGGGCCCAGGATTTCACAATATTTAAAGTCCTTTCTTTCCTGGCATATCATAGATCATAGGAAAGTGGATCAACATGGGTATCAGAGAAGACATGGAAGACTTCAGATCCTGGACCTGTGGAGGTTCTTATGTAGAATGTTCTCATTGACTCATGGTGAAGACGTCCTCACCCACATACCTCATTGCCTTGAACAATAATTCCAGAGACTCTCTAGGGCAAGAATAATTACTTCTGTTTTTTTTTTTTTTGCCCCAAAATATTTTATATACATAGCAGGTAGAAGGCAAGAGGGATACAAATATAAAACTGCTCACAGTTGTATTCTTAACACTAGAATAGTGCCTGGCTTATCATGAGTGTTTAAAAATAGGCATTAAATTAATAAATACACCCTGACTTCAAATACTATAAAATTATGTGGAATCTTGTTTAATTATAGTTGGTACAATAATGTAACAAATATGCAAAAAAATATATTTTTTTCCTCTAAGCTTTATACTAATGCTGTACCTGTCAGATAGGCCAAAGAATAACTATTAATAACAACGAGCTATCTCAGTCACATTTAGCTTAACCAGTCTCTTTCAACTAAGGACGTTCCAAGACTCAGTGGACTTTTGTCTGCTTCCTGTTGCAGAGAATGGGAACTATTATATTGTAGATTCTTGATACATGTTTCTTGAATGAATGAATTCATCAGTGAACAAATCAATAAATGAATATTGGAAAAACTCAGTTTCTTTTGAAATTTAGCTAATTTTTTAAACATTTTCCCCATCCTCCCCTGGATGGGATCCAGATGTATGTGACAGGGGAGCAAATTTGTGTCACAAAGAAGTCATGCCCCAAACCAAGTCTGTTCACTTAGTTGAATAAGGGCTTCCTGATCTTATTTCATTACTTTCATGCAGTCTCAGCTGCAAACCACTCTTAATTCCCTGATTAACTTTAACTCATATCCCAGTTCTGGCTGCATACTTTTCATTTGATGCTGCTAATGAGTCGCTCAGTGTGTCCAACTCTTCCACCCCATGGACTGTAGCCCACCAGGCTCTTCTGTCCAAGGGACTTTTCAGGCAAGAATGCTGGAGTGGGTTACTATTTCCTTCTCTAAGGGATATTCCTGACTCAGGATTTGAACCTGAGTCTTCTGTGTACCCTGCATTGCAGACAGATTCTTTACTGAGCCATTGGGGAAGCCACATCTCTCTCAGTAGGTCTATTTTACTTCTTGCATCAATGTCTTTTATCTTTTTAATTGTTAAGAATCTTTGACACCTCATCACCAAACCCTAAATTTTATAATTGAATTATGTTCAACTTTAAAATTTTGATCTGTTTGCTTAAATAGTTGATTTAAATATGAATTAATGTTACTATTTAAATTCAAATTTATAAGAATAAGATGTTAAAATTGAATTAAATTGAAAATAATTTTTCCTTAAAATGGTGATTTGTTTTTTGTTATTAATCAGAAGAGCAGCAGATGAATTTAAAGTGATATAAATCCATACATAGATGATGTGAGAGGAGATAATAACAGATGAGAGGCATCATCAGTGAAATTTAGGAAGCTAGAGTTTGGAGGCTGGGTTGATAATCAAACACAGTGCTAAAAACACAGATATTAAGTGCAAATCTACTTTTTGAACGACGACATCTTCTTGTTCCCTTCTTTCAATTGACTTCAGAGTACTGGCAACCGTCGTTGTCACCTCCTGATCAACATCAGATGTCAAGCTTCCCTCTTTGGAGGGGTATACACAGATATTGCCACTTGTGGATTTCCAGTAAAATGGCCATGTTTCTAATAGCCTTAGAATACAGTTCAGAATAAACAAAATTTTACCATCACTCCCACATATAGCTTCCAAGCTTTTTGTTATCATGCTCTTAAGTATAAATCTCTATGTAAATATTATTAGAATTTTTTAAAAGCTCTCCAACAAAAAGGAAAAAGAATATGAATTTAAGTAAAAAAGAAAAACACTGAGGGGAAATCAGAGAGTGGATGAAATATCCCAAATATAAGTTAATATGTCATATGTTCAAGTAAATATCAAACACACATGGAAAAAAAAGATTTTGGGAGAGGGAAACTTTCAAAAAATACCTCATAGAATGAGGTCACTAGAGAGTGTCCTCTTGCCAACAAAGGTCTATCTAGTCAAAGCTATGGTTTTTCCAGTAGTCTTGTATGGATGTGAGAGTTGGACCATACAGAAGGCTGAGCACTGAAGGATCAATGTTTTTGAACTATGGTGCTGGAGAAGACTCTTGAGAGTCCCTTGGACAACAAGGAGATCCAACCAGTCAATCCTAAAGGAAGTCAATCCTGAATATTCATTGCAAGGACTGATGCCGAAGCTGAAGCTCCAATACTTTGGACACCTGATGCGAAGAGCTGACTCATTAGAAACGACCCTGATGCTGGGAAAGATGGAAGGCAGGAGGAGAAGGGGACAACAGAAGAGAAGATGGTTGGATGGCATCACGGACTCAATGAACATGGGTTTGGACAAGCTCTGGGAGCTGGTGAAGGACAGGGAAGCCTGGGGTGCAGCAGTCCATGGAGTTGCAAAGTCGGTCACAACTGAGCAACTGAACAACAAGTCCTAGTATTCATTATCCTTTTGTATAAATATTCTAAACTCACACTTTAACTAAATTTCAGATTACCTTTTTGTCATAACTCATACATTCAAAAACTTAAATGGAATAGGCAGATAAAGCAAGATTTAAGTAGAAATAATTCTGTATCTAGCCCTGATGGATAACACATTAGCCCTTCTGTCATGAGCAAATATAAAACAGAATACAATTTATGTCAATGTTTGTCTGTGTTTGGTCACACAGTTATGTCTGATTCTTTGCAACCCCATTGACTGTAGCCCACCAGGCTCCTCTGTCCATGGAATTCTCCAGGCAAGAATACTGGTGTGGGTTGTCATTTCCTACTCCAGATGATCTTCCAGACTCAGGGATCAAAGCTGCATCTCTTGCATCTTCTGCATTAGCAGGCAGATTCTTTACCACTGCACCACCTAATTTATGTCTACAGTTTTCAGAAATTACACACGAGACAGTACAACTTTATTATTTCTGAGGGGAGGAAAAAATCCCTAGGTTAGCCCCGTAATCACTCCAGGTTTCTATTTTGTGAAAATTTCCTGATTGTGATACAGAGACCTGCACAGAGATCATAGGGAGCTGAAGAAGCAAAGGCCACAGTTTAAAATTGCTGCAGTAGCTCAGTGAGGGGCCATAGCAAGGGAAAGAAGATAGATGCATGAGGGAGGGCAGGCAACAAAGTGGAAGGTCTCCATAAATGTTTGACTGAGAGCTGGGCTGTAACTCTATAGGGAAGACTACATGAGAAATTCCAGAGACTGCTCTGGGTTTAACTGTGAACACAGGTATTTGAAATCAAGAAATACTGTAAGATTTAATTCTAGCCTTTCTAGAATAGGGAAACATTTTAAATATCACAGGCCTCCAGCTGAGAATTGCAAATTCATACCTTTTGAGTAAATTCCACACACCATGGTTGAGCCTATTCTAGACTGTTCTACAGCTTAAATCAAACATTAATATAATCCACAGAAGAGGTTATTTGAAGGTAATGAGCCAGTAACTGAACATCCTGATAGAAAAGAACACATTTAGGATTGTTGTTCATTTGCTAAATCGTGTCTGACTCTTTGCAACCTCATGGACTTCAATATGCCAGCTTCCCTGTCCTTCACTATCTTTTGGAGTTTCCACAAACTCATGTCCATTGAGTCAGTGATGCGATCCAACTGTCTCATCCTCTGTCACCTCCTTGTCCTCCTGCCCTCAATCTTTCCCAGCATCAGGTGGCTAAAGTATTGGAGCTTCAGCTTCAGCATCAGTCCTTCCAGTGAATATTCAGTGTTGATTTCCTTTAGGATTGACTGGTTTCTTCTCCTTGATGTCCTAGTAGATCCTTGCCATTTCTGACTTTTATCATTCCCATCTTGCTAGAAATGTTCCCTTGGTATCTTCAGTTTTCTTGAAGAGATATTTACTCTTTCCCATTCTATTGTTTTTCTCTACTTCTCTGCATTGTTCACTTAAGAAAGCTTTCTTACTGCTCCTTGCTATTCTTTGAAACTCTACATTCAGTTGGGTATATTTTTTCTTTTTCTCTTTGGCCTTTTGCTTCTCTTCTTTTCTGAGATATTTGTAAGGTCTCCTCAGACAACCATATTACATTCTTTAATTTCTTTTTCTTTGGGATGGTTTTGGTCACTGCTTTCTGTACAATGTTATGAACCTCTGTCCAGAGTCTCTAAATTTCATAAGTCATGATATTCAGTATGGTGGTGGTGTTACTGTCTCAGTTGTGTCTGATTCTTTGTGATCACACGGTCTGTAACTTGCCTGGCTCCTCTGTTCATGGAATTCTTCAGGCAAGAATATTGGAATGGACAGCCATTCCCTTCTCCAGGGCATCTTCCTGATCCAGGGATAGAACCTGGGTCTCCTGAATTGTAGGCAGATTCTTTACCATTTGAGCCACCAGGGAAGTCTGATATTTAGTATATGTCAAAATCATTAACATGCAAAGAAATAAGACTATGTAAGCTGGAATTGAGAAAAAAATAAGTCTATCAGTGGATACCAATCTCAAGCTATCAACTCTCTCAGATGCTGTATGTAGTATACCAAGACTTTAAAGAATTATTAGAATGATTATCTAGGACTTGAAGGCAAATTTAGTGATAATAAGTGGATAGACAAAAAGTCTTGAGAGAGAAATGGCAAATATAAAAATAACAACATGACAAGGCACAAAAGTTAAAATAAAGAATTCAATCTATGGTATAATGATTTGAAGATAAAAATCAGCAAACTTAAAGCAGATCAATAGAAATTATTCATTCTAAAAATAAATAAAAAGAATTAAAAGGTGAACAAAACTTTCTGAATGTTTAGCACAATATTAAACAATCTAACAAGTAATTGTAATCACAAAAAGAAAAAAGAGAAAAAAAACTTAACAAATTAAATGCTGAAAATTTTCCAAATTTGATGAAGCATATTGACTTCCATAACCAAGAGATGGTGAGAAACCCAAAAAGGATAAATGAAAAGAGAATCACACCTAAGCCTATTATGGTCAAACTGCTGGAAACCAACAATAAAGAAAGAAATCTTGACAACAGGTATAAGGTAGAAAAAACTCATTACGCAGATGGAAAATAAAAAGAAATTATACTTTATTTTTTTTATCAGAAAGATACAAGCTAGAATCAAATAAAATTATATTTTAAATAGATAAAGAAAAGATTACTGTTCATACAGCATTCTTCATCAGAAAAAAAAATGCTTTTAAAACAAGGGTAAATATATATTTTCAAGTAAACAAAAGCTGGTAGATTTGTTGCCAACTGCCATGCACTGTGGAAAAGGTAATGGGTATTCTTTAGGCTGAAGGGAAATGATACCAAATGGAAACTCTCACCTATAGGAAAAAAAGAGCACCAGAAATATGAGGTATGAAAACAGACACAGTAATTTTTATTTCTAATAATTTCTTAAAAATACTAGTATGTAGACCAATAATATTGGGTTGGCCAAAATGTTTGTTTGGGTTTTTTCCAGAAAATGATATGGAATAAACTGATGAACTTTTTGGCCAACCCAGTATTATTAGTTTTATATAAAATGACTTCAAGAGCATAAAGAACTATTTGTAAAGTCGGGGAGTGGGCAAATGGGAAACATTTTTGTAAGATGATTACATTTGTGACATGAGATATGCCAACTGGAAAGTGTAAATTGGGAACTGTTAAGTATAACATGATAAAATATTGACTATAAATAGTTTTATAAAATAACAATGCATATTTTACCACTAGAATTTGCAAAAACTATTGCCCACATTCCAAGTCTAGCCTGCTTCTGTATAGTCCATGACAAGACTGTTATTTTCAAATTTTATATATTGTCAGAAAACAAACCTACAAACAAATGAAAGAAATACACAACAGGACTTAAATGTAATTCCCCAAATACTAAAAATATTTTCTATCTGACCCTTTGGAAAAAAAAAAAAAAGTGTGCTCAATTCTGATATAGAGCAACCAACTAAAAATTGAATAGAGGGAAAAAAATGGAATACTTATTCAAAATCAGTAAATATAAAGGATGAACTAAAATCAGTTAACCAAAAAGAAGTTGATATATGAGGAGCAGATAGACAATAACAACAGCAACAACAAAAACCTGGAAGGGACAAATTGACACAAAATCAAACCTATTAACAAGAACATGAAATGTAACTGTATTGAACACTCTAATGAAAAGGCAGATATGGTCACAGTAAATAAAAATGCAAGACTTAAGTATGTACTATCTATAAGAAACCTACTTTAAATGTAAAGACTATATGTTAAAAAAGAAAAGTTGAAAAAATATATACAATGTAAATAGAGATCACAATAAAGATTATATGGCTAAATTAATATCAGAAAAAATAAAAGACAGATTATTAGCAGAGAGAAGAGGAGTTTATAATAATAAATAGAAAAATTCATTAACGCATATAGCAATCAGAAATGTACAGGTACTAAAGAACAAAGCTTTAAAATGAATGAAGCAAAAACAGAAATAACAGGAGAGTCACAATAATTGAACATTTTAACACTTCTCCACCAGAAATTGGTAGAAAACACAGATATAAAATATCAGTAAGAGTATAGAAGTTATTCACAATGCTTTCAAACAAATTGTGTTGTTTGATATTTATAAAACATCACATACAACTACTGTAAATTCACATACTTTTCAAATGTACAGAAAATTTTCCCCATGGTAAACCATAGGTCTGGCCATTAAGTTAAGTGTCTATAAATTTCAGAAAAGAAAATTGAAATTTTATGTCTATATTTTCTGACCAGAAAATAATTGTTAGAATTCAGTAAAATTAAAATATTTAGAAAGTCCCAAATATGTGGAAACTTGTGTGTTAGTTGCGCAGTCAAGTTCCACTTTTTGTGACCTCATGGGCTACAGCCCACCAAGTTCCTTTGAAAACTAAATATTTCCAAATAATATATATTTTTCTAATTACAAGGGGAATTAGAGAAAAATACACAAAAGACCTTGTAATGTATGACTTTATTTACATGGAATTCTCAAACAGGTGAAACTAATTTCTAATCATAGAAATCAGATCAGCATCAGCACCGTCCTTGGTCATAGCATAGTGTGAGGGTTAATTGCAAAGTGGCACACAAGGGCTTTTGAAGTGATGCAAATGTTTTCTGTTTTGACTGGAGAGCTGGCCACAAGATTTATACATTTGTCAAACCTCATCAAACTACACACATAAATATGTGAACTTTATTGTATGTGAAGTTGATTTTTAAAGATAGCATAGATATAAAGTGCTACAGCCTGGAGTGAAGCCATTTGGAGAGAAAAATTTTATGGACACTAAGCACACCAAAGAAGCCATACCTGTCGACCCATTGGGGCCACTACTAGCTTCTGAGTTCTGATTACACTGGCATCAGCATTGTTTTTCCAAGTGATTGTTTACTCCACTTTCTTGGCCCTTTTACTGTTGCTGAATAACCATCTTCACTTTAATTGAAATCCTATTCATGTTTCTAAGTCCAGAGAATATCCAAATATTCTTTGGCTTTTTAAAGCACAACTAAGAGATTGCCATTTCTTTGAGTTCCTAAGATATTGTCCATATATTATTTAGCTTCAAATACAGATAGAGATATAGATCTAGCAAGCCACTTCTGTGCATAGCTCTCAGAGAGCTAGTTTTTTGTTTGTTTCATTTTATTATTATTGTTTTTTGAAAGAATCCCTTTTTTGGAATACCAAAAAGGACCATTCATATTCAGCTGGTGCCAATCGAAATTCTAAAGATGTAATAAGAGAATAAATAATTCAGCTATGTGACTCTTCCCCCCAACTCATTTGGTGGATATTTACAAATATAGATAAGTGGAAAGAACAGTATAATGGACCTACATATTTACATATTTTGATCCTAGTTATTAACATTTGGCCATATTTGTGCTTTTCTCTTTATAAACAATGTTTAGGAAACCAGAAATCTAAACATTGTACCAATATATATTTCAGCATTCCTCGCCAGAAACGAAGGACATTCCCTTGCTGCTGTAAATAACTGTAATACCACAAGCACCTAATAAAACTGACAGCAATATCCCCATATGGTATAATATTCAGTTCATATTCAAATTTATCCTACTGTCCCCCAAATCTTTTTTTTCAGACATCTTTTTGAAAAATCAGAACCAATCGAAAGCCATTTGACCAACCAGATTTTGAAAATAGACCATGGTTTACATATATTTAAACCATCTAACATTTACACATCTAACATTGCACACATTATGTATTACACATATAACACACAATATATTACAATGTCATACAATTACATTATATTACACACAACATATTACAATTCAAAGTAAGTCAAGAGGAGACGTGAACCAAAGCAAAAACAAGATTGATAGAAGGAGAGATAGGACCTAAATAAATGTTAAAGAAATATAAGCCCCTGCAGGAAGATTTTGAGGAGGGTATGGAAATGCACTCCAGTAAGTGATTAAGCCCAGTACAGGAAATTTCACTTTCACTTTCAAAGGAAGATGCTTCCCAGGTGGCTCAGGGCTAAAAACCCGACTGCCAATGCAGGAGACACAGGACATGCAGATTTGATCTCTGGGTCAAGAAGATCCTCTGGAGTAGGAAATGGCTACCGACTCCAGTATTCTTGCCAGGGCAGTTCTACGGACAGAGGAGCCTGACTAGCTACAGTTGGACATGACCGAGCACACACACACTTCACACAGGAAGACGAGACTACCAAAGCCCTAGAATTGGAAATAATTCAACCACAAAACTGAGCTAAGAATAGAATCATGGACAAATAAATATTCCATGAAAGTACCACCAAGGTTACATGTATAACAGTTTTTCACTTTGTTGTCTAGCATTTGAATCTCTCCGAATGAGGACAGACACTTTTATAGCACTTTCTGCTTAGCATTGGACATTTGAAGTGGCACGCAGTACAAAAAAGAACACTTTTGGCTATAAATTGTGTTTTGCAAAACGAAAGCTGCATAATAATGAATACCAAGGTTTCTCCATCCCCCCCCTCACCTATTTTCATTTTTCTTCTTTGCTCATGAAAAAACCAAATCATTCTGGGAAGGCGTTAGAAGTCAATGACAAAGTAGTAGAAAATGCTGACATGTGGAAATCCCTTCAGAGCAAATGAATATAATTTTTTTAGTGTTATGAGCAAGTTCTAACTTTAAGTCAGGTCTGGACAAGAGAGCTTCTAAGGACCCATTCTACCTGCAAGAACTTTTGTGGTGGAGAAGGTACAAGGGTGTTTTATGGTCAGGTCACTCAAGGTGGCTATTCTCTTCGTCTCTGCACATCCCCTACCTGACCACTGTCTGCTTCACATGTATCCTATGATCTTCCTATGTACTTGCCCCCAGGCCCCAGCTAGTGATTGTTTTTATCAAAGGGGCAGTGAGGGACAGGCTCCTCTACTGGTTTCCTTAATAACTAATGAGGCCACCTGATGCAAATTCCTATATAACTGGTAATCTCTCCTTCTCTCTTACACCCAGTCCCAGAGCAAATACTGCTGCCATTTCCTGCCTGCTGTCTGCCGCACACAGTGGACTCTATCTCCAGAACTTTGCTTCAGACATGTAAACTTTCCCATCCAGGAAACAACTGATGTCTCTGTTGGTAACTCTAGGCTCTTTCTTAGGTCTTGATGCTGTGCAAGTACAGGTCTTGCAAGGCCTGATGGGTATAGCCCGACAGGTTTCGTGAAATCAGTTACCATGACAATAACCTCATTCAGTTTCCTCATTGGAAATCTTGAGAAGTAAAATCCAGATTACATCAACCCTTGGGATAGAGTATAAATTAATGATTTGCTGACTTATTATGCAGGGCTGCTTTTTGAAAGCAAGAATTGAACTCTAGAGTTGGAGCAAGGGGTTGTTAAGCAAGTTCAGACCCAGGGCACTCTACACAAAAAAAGCCTGTCAGAAATAGACTAGCAAGCCAACAATCCCAAAGAGCACTAACGTACCTCGTGAAATCAGAGTCACAATAATGCCACTTCGGTACTGATAAGTGGGGAAATATAAAACAAAGAATCTGTTCCAAACTTCTCTGTATAACCTCAGAGACTCTCAACACAAAAGTCTCCTTTTAGGTATAGAATACAACTGCTTAAATACATTGAGAAAGATGAGAATATGTATCCAGCCATATCTGATGGTAACTTCAAGGATAAGCATAAACTTTCTCCAATTGAGTTCAAGGGAGTTGAGAATTGAGCACGAACATTTTACACACAAGGGCGTGGAAAGTATCTAATAGATTAAAAAAAATCAAATCTATCAGCCTGCTAAACATTTTCAAGCATCTTGGACACATGACACTCTGCTTTATGTATGTTGTTTTTGTTAAACAAAACATATATTTCATATGCGCACATTGGCAGTTGTGTATTGATTCTCTCGTCTGTCTTATTAGGCAATCATACTTTTTCAGGATACAATAAAGTATCTATATATCAGCAAGTAAGAACTGTAATTCTCTAAATACATACTAAAAATCATTCATTTATTAAATCCATTCATTTTACACACAAGAAAGCCACTCAGAGCCTGAAACTCATTCACCTAAATTCCCATGCCCAGGTTTCTGTTTCCTACTCCATCACAGATCAATAATAACAAATTAAAATATAGGACAGTGCATTAATATCAATAAAAAGTTACAAGTGAGAGCAGACAGCCTTATATATCTGAGAAATTCCTGTGGGCATCACATTACTGCAATATAATATGTAGTACATGTTCTTTTTTTACAAATATTTTTATTGAGGTAAATTTTTTTATACTACCAGGCACAGACTTAAAGCATGAAACTCAATGAATTTTGACAAACATATAAATCCATGCAACCACCACCACAATCAAGATAATAGAATATTTCCATCACAGGAAAATCTTGCTTTGATTCCTAATACAGCACATTAGTGTAGTCTATTCTTGCTCTTTACATGAATAAAATCACACATATTCATTCTGTTTTTTCTAGCTTTTTTATTTAGCATAATTTATTTGAGATTCATCCATGTTGCAGGTATCAATATGTTTTTTCTTTTTTATGATGATTTAATTGTGTAAATATACTTGGATATACTTATTGAATCACCTATTTATGGGCATTTTGTTTCTAGTGTTTGGCTATAGTGAGTAAACCCTCAAATTCACTCATGAAACAGAAAAAAAAAGTAAATTAATGAGCTAAATGTCCATTTCAAAAATTGGAAAGAGAATGAGGAAACATCTTAAATGTGATCAAATAGATAATGAAACTAACGGCATATTTATGAAATAGAAAGAAATCATAAAAAGATTGAATTAACAAAGCAAAAGTTGGTCCTTTGCAAAGATGTTATTGCTGAACTTCAAAGGGAAAAAAAGGCATAAAAATAGAGATCAGGACTGAAGATGTCACCACACGTCCTGCTGATTATTAAACAATTAGGAGATTTTGTAAAAGAGAAAATATAAACAACTCCCCTTCCCCCCAAGAAACAAACAAAAACTATGCCAAAATTCTTAGAAATCCAGTTAAAATGGGACAAATTTCTAAAAACATAAACAGTATATCTGAACAAAGGATAGTTATATGAATAATCCTATGACCATTAAAATAATTAACCCAGTAATTAAAAACATTCTCCCAAAGGAAACTGTTGTCTGGATGTTTCAAGTAGTTTCTAACAAACATTTAAGAAATAAATAATTCTAATTTTACCAGCATTCTTCATAATATAGAAAAAAACACATCCCAACAAATTTTGTAGGTCTAGAACTGATAGCAAAACAGAGAGGAACAGTATAAAAGAGGAAAATAACATGAATATAGATGTAGCAAACTGAGTGTAGCAAAACAAAAATTGATTTTTATTATCATCAAGCTAATTTTAACCAGGAACATAAGTTTGGTTTAACATTAAATAAATTATCAAAGTTATTCCCTATATTAGCAATTTGCAGGAGCAAAATAAAACAGATACTGAAATAGATTTAAAAAGTTTTAAATAAATTTCAAAATTCAGTTGTGCTTAAAATGCATAGAAATCTAGGAATAGAAAGGAAGGAGGAGAACAAACATAATCTAACAAATTGTACCTAAGAAAAGGAAAGGCCAACTTCATAGTTTCTGGTAAAATGTAGAAAGCTTTCCTCTTGTGTTTGAGGGTAAAAGTAGCATGTCTCTTTCTATTACTTTAATCAACACAAGTATAGGGATGCCCTAGCCAATACATATGGTAATACATTGATAGATTAAATAGATGATAAGGGGGGAAAAAGAGAGACTACAAAAACTGCATTCTAGGGTAAGAGGAAAATTGCCATTATTCACAAGGGATATTTAGTTATAGATGATATTATGTGTAGAAAATTCAAAGGACCTGCTGCTGCTGCTGCTGTCACTTCAGTCGTGTCCGACTCTTAGCGACCCCATGGACTGCAGCCTACCAGGCCCCTCTGTCCATGGGATTTTCCAGGCAAGAGTACTGAAGTGGGGTGCCATTGGATGAACTATTAGGAATAATACAATAACATGACATGGTTACTATATACAAACTCATACACAAAAATCAATTTTATTTCTGAACATCAATGAAAATATTCAGAAAATAAAATTAAATAATCATATTTATCTATATACATGCCATTTTTATAGATCAAAAAATTAAATTGCCTAGGAATAAGTCTAACAAAATGTGTGGAAAACACTTCCTGAGACTACCTAAGACTGAAAGACATTAGCAGAATTCTAAATAGATGGAGAAATATAATATGACTATGGATTAGAAGTGTAATGCTATGCAAATGCCTGATTTTTCTTCCAATTCAGTACAATTCCTAATCAAATTCCAATATGACTTTTTTGGAACAGAAAGGATTGATTTTGAAATTCATATGAAAAATGTGAAGGGCCAAGACACGCTGGGAGAATAATGTAGAAAGTCTTGTTGAATAATAATTAAGACAGCATGATATTAGTATAGAGATATATAATACAGTATGTAGAGAAAAGACCCAGGCACATATAAATTTTTTATTTTTGCCAGAGTGACATGTGAGAGCAAGAGAAAGAATAGTATTTTTTTATAAAACTTGATAGAAAAATTGAATCTTTATATATAAAAAAGACTCAGAATTTCTATTTCAATTTCACATCAGTTAAAAAAAAAATCACTTCCTTATGGATTATAGACCCAACCATGCAAGATATAACAATGAAGTTTTTAAAAATGTCATAAGAAATAACATAAGAAAATAAATCTTTTAGAAAGTAACATAAGACATTTTCATGAATTCAGGATGAAAAAATTGTGTAAACAAAATACTGAAAGTACTGAACATATAGGACATTATTAACCAATTTTACTACATTAAAGTTAAGAACTGTAGTTTTCTAGAAGATAGTTTCAGAAAGGTCAAGCCACATAAAGTAAAAGGATTTTGCAATGCATATGGCTTACAAAGGTCTCACTCAAATATAAGATGAAGAAATCGACAAATTCTTAGAAAAGTATAACCTTACAAAACTGAACCAGGAAGAAATAGAGAATCTTAACAGACCCATCACAAGTATGGAAATCAAAACTGTAATAAAAAATCTTCCAACAAACAAAATCCCAGGACCAGATGGCTTCACAGGTGAATTCTACCAAATATTTAGAGAAGAGCTAACACCTATCCTGCTCAAACTCTACCAGAAAATTGCAGAGGAAGGTAAACTGCCAAACTCATTCTATGAGGCCACCATCATCCTAATACCAAAATCAGACAAAGATGCCAAAAAAAAAAAAAAAAAAAAAAAAAAAAAGAGAGAGAGAGAGAAAACTACAGGCCAATATTACTGATGAACATAGATGCAAAAATTCTCAACAAAATTCTAGCTACAGAATCCAACAACATATTAAAAAGATAATACATCATGACTAAGTGGGCTTTATCCTAGTGATGCAAGGATTCTTCAGTATTGGCAAATCAATAAATGTCATACACCACATTAACAAATTGAAAGATAAAAGCCATATGATTATCTTAATAGATGCAGAGAAAGTCTTTGACAAAATTCAACATCCATTTTGATAAAAACCCTCCAGAAAGCAGGCATAGAAAGAATATACCTCAACATAATAAAAGTCATATATGATAAACCCACAGCAGACATTATCCTCAATGGTGAAAAATTGAAAGCATTTCCTCTAAAGTCAGGAACAAGACAAGGGTGCCCACTCTCACCACCACTATTCAACATAACTTTGGAAGTTTTAGCCACAGCAATCAGAGAGGAAAAAGAAATAAAAGGAATCCAGATTGGAAAAGAAGAAGTAAAACTCTCACTGTTTGCAGATGACATGATCCTCTACACAGAAAACCCTAAAGACACCACCAGAAAATTACTAGAGCTAATCAATGAATATAGTAAAGTTGAAGGATATAAAATTAATATACAGAAATCCCTTGCACTCCTATACACTAACAATGAGAAAACAGAAAGAGAAATTAAGGAAACAATTCCATTCATCCTTGCAATGAAAAGAATAAAATACTTGGAAATAAATCTACCTAAAGAAACAAAACCTATATATAGAAAACTATAAAACACTGATGAAAGAAATCAAAGATGACACAAATAGATGGAAAATATACCATGTTCATGGATCAGAAGAATCAATATAGTGAAAATGAGTATACTACTTAAAGCAATCTATAGATTCAATGCAATCCCTATAAAGCTACCAATGGTATTTTTCAGAGAACTAGAATAAATAATTTCACTGTTTGTATGGAAATACAAAAAACCTCGAATAGCCAAAACAATCTTGAGAAAGAAGAATGAAACTGGAGGAATCAACCTGCCTGACTTCAGACTATACTACAAAGCTACAGTCATCAAGACAGTATGGTACTGGCACAAAGACAGAAATCTAGATCAATGGAACAAAATAGAAAGCTCAGAGATAAATCTACACACCTATGGACACCTTATGTTTGACAATGGAGTCAAGAATATACAATGGAGAAAATACAATCTCTTTAACAAGTGGTGGAGGGAAAACTGGTCAACAGCTTGTAAAAGAATGTAACTTGAACACTTTCTAACACCATCCACAAAATTAAACTCAGAATGGAGTAAATGTAAGACCAGAAACTATAAAACTCCTAGAGGAAAACATATGCAAAACACTCTCTGACATAAACCACAGCAGGATCCTCTATGACCCACCTCCCAGAGTAATGGAAATATAAGCAAAAATAAACAAATAGGACCTAATTAAACTTAAAAGCTTTTGCACAATGAAGGAAACTATAAGCAAAGTGAAAAGACAGCCTTCAGAATGGGAGAAAATATAGAGGATCATGTCATCTGCAAACAGTGTGTGTGTGTTTAACTTCTTTTCCAACCTGGATTCCTTTTATTTCTTTTTCTGCTCTGATTGCTGTGGCCAAAACTTCCAAAACTATGTTGAATAGTAGTGGTGAAAGTGGGCACCCTTGTCTTGTTCCTGACTTTAGGGGAAATGCTTTCAATTTTTCACTTTTGAGGATAATGTTTGCTGTGGGTTTGTCTATATAGCTTTTATTATGTTGAGGTATGTTTCTTCTACTCCTGCTTTCAGCACATGCAGTTCAATATCAGAAAAATAAACAACCCAATCAAAAAATGCGGCAAAGAACTAAGCAGATATTTCTCCAATGAAGACATACAGGTGGCTAACAAACACATGAAAAGATGCTCAACATCACTCATTATCAGAGAAATGCAAATCAAAACCACAATGAGGTACCACTTCACACCAGTCAGAATGGCTGTTAATAAAAAATCTACAAACAATAAATGCTGGAGAGCATGCAGAGAAAAGGGAACCCTCTTACACTGTGGGTGGGAGTACACACTAGTACAGCCACTATGGAGAACAGTGTGGAGATTCCTTAAAATACTGGAAATAGAACTGCCATACGACCCATAAGTCCCACTGCTGGGCATACACACCAAGGAAACCAGAATTGAAAGAGACACGTGTACCCCAATGTTCATTGCAGCACTCTTTACAATAAATAGGGCATGGAAGCGACCGAGATGTCCATCAGCAGACTAATGGATAAGAAAGCTGTGGTACATATACACAATGGAATATTACTCAGCTATCAAAAAGAATGCATTTGAATCAGTTCTAATGAGGTGGATGAAACTGAAGCCTATTGTATACAGTGAAGTAAGTCAGAAAGAAAAACACCAATACAGTATAATAATGCATATAATATGGAACTTAGAAAGATGCTATGTGAGACAGCAAAAGAGACACAGATGTAAAGAATGGACTTTTGGACTCTGTGGGAGAAAGTGAGGGTGAATGATTTGAGAGAATAGCATTGAAACATGTATATTACCATATGTGAAATAGATCACCAGTCCATGTTCGATGCATGAGACAGGGCACTCAGGGCGGGTGCACTGGGACAACCCTGAGGGATGGGATGGGGAGGGAGGTGGGAGGGGGGTTCAGAATGGGGACACATGTACACCCGTGGCTGATTCATGTCAATGTATGGTAGAAACCACTACAATATTGTAAAGTAATTAGCCTCCAATTAAAATAAATAATTTACAAAAAAAAAAAAAGAAGGATTTCTCCTTAGGATAAAAAAAGAAATGGCCAAACTAATACAAAAATGGGCAAAAGAACTGAACAGACACTCTACCAAAGAAAAATTTAATTGATCAATAAAATTAAAAAAAAAATTAATGATCAATAAATATTTTAAAATCTGTTTCAACTTAATACTAAGGGAGTTCAATTTAAGTCACAGTGACATACCACTCTCTACCATCTAAATTGACTAAAACAAAGAAGTGTGAAATTGCCAAAAATTGACTAGAATATATTATGATGAGAAAGTCAAACTTGGTTGGTTGAAGTGAAAATTACTATAACTCCTTTGGAAAATCGTTAGTCAATGTCTAGCCTTTGAAGAAACAGTTCTCATAGGTATATACACTAAAATAACATCTATGCATGCACACAAGGGTACATGAAGAAAATGTTCATAAGAATCAGTATTTTTAATTAGAAAACCACAAAAGTGTCCATCAGCAGTATTGTGAATTAATTTAAATTATGATATTTCCATATAATGGATCGCTATACTTGCAATAAAAAGAATAAAGTACAGTTATATATAAGGATGAATTCTAAAATTATAATGCTGATTGACAGAAATTAGACAGAAAGGAATATTTAATCTCTGAATACTTTTATAAAATACTAAAGAAATTGGCAAACTAGACCACGGCTTTTTTTTTTTTTTTTTAATGCATGACTAAGAGGTTAAACAACAGCAAGGATGAGATTACAGTAAAAGTCAGAGTAGTCATTGTTTCAAGAGTTTTGCTGGCATTGTATTCTGTCCTGAATTGCAAGGGAAAGGCTTGTTAGAGGAGAATATGCTTATAATATAGAACTGTGCATTTGTGCTGTATACATTGTGTTTAATTTCACAACAGAGGGAAATGAATAAAAATACAGGAATCATATGGCATGCTATAGTATGGCCTATTCCTCTTTAAATAATTAAGTGAAAAAAAGACTGTTTTTTTTTTTTCTGAGACAATTTTTCTTATATCATTATCTTCCTTAATGACCTCAGATAAATGAGGCTCCTCTCTGTTATGTTTTCATATACACAATATATCATCAAAGATGTTGGAGAAAGATAAGGGTTTTCATTATTTCTTGGATTTTATTTGAAAATTAAGTTGCATATAACATAGCCAAGAGCCATTTGCAAACTGATCTCAAAAGGTAGGTCATGATTCAGCCCCTCGCAGCCTTGATCGTGTGTCTTTAATTAACAAAGCAGAGGCTCTAATGGAGAGGCCTCTGAGTGCCACTGCAGTTAATGGTCTGTTAGCGTTTCATTTTAAAGGCCTGGGGATAGAGGGCTTAATGTAGGAAAGAGGACTTGGAAAACAAATTAAAAAACACCAAGTGATTAAAGCTCCTTAAAAACAGTTCCATGTAAGCCAAAAAAAAAAAAAAAAAGAAAGAAAGAAAGAAAGAAAAAGAAAAAAAATACTGGAAAATATAGCATCTTCTCTAATATCATGTTTCCTTCTGCCCAATATGGCCAGTTCTTCTTAAAATCTCTAAAACAAATCAGTTTTGGTAATGCAAGGTCATTTCCACACCTGATAGTAATAAACCCCTTAGGATGAATGACCTTTAACTTCTTTTGAAGATTGTTATCTTTTTGACCAAATAACATTTCATTACAACTGTAGTTCAGTTTGCCCTTCTTTTTCAATTTTGGAGAATTATTTTAATGGGTACAAAAAATTAAAGACCAGAAAGCCATGATTTCAGTGTAGAATAGCCAATGGAATATAATGAATTGATGAAGAACAAGACCTCTCCAAAACAAAGATTGTGTTTGCTTGTTTCCTAGACAAATAGATCTCTTACAGGTGTACATGTACATATATGTTTGAGGATTAAATAGCAATATATTCTGTAAAATAAAAGCAGAGGAATGGGTGGTGCTTTCCTTGAAAATGACAGGTACAAGTTTTCCTTCTATTAAACATACCTATTCTCTAGCAACTACATATACCAGAATGTGTCTTTAGAGATGTTACATTATGCCTCAGCCTTTTCTCCCTTCTTTAATCTCATCTGAGATTTAGATCCAGCTAACAAGGCTGAAAAGACTGCCTTACAAGTCATTTTGACTCTTAAGAATTAGAGATTTCTCTGGAAATGTGGGTAATGGACCAGAATAATGGACCATTATTAGTAATTTTTCTGTACTAAGATCTCAAGTCTCAACTTCGAATCTCTGGGTATAAGACTTTTGTACTCCCCATGTTTGCTTTTCATATGATATTCTTTAGTAGACGGTAGTCTTTTTGAATGTCATAATTTGTCTCAAGGGTGACCCAAGGGAAGTTTTGCTTTTTTACCTTGACTTGCATATGTTGATGTGATGATCATGGAACTATTTTAGGTGAGTATATAGTAAACACTGGGCTTCCCTGGTGGCTCAAATGGTAAAGAATCCTTCTGCAATGTGGGAGACCTGGGTTCAATCCCTGAGTTGGGAAGATCCCCTGGAGAAGGGAATGGTTACCCACTCCAGTATTCTGGGCTGGAGAATCCCATGGACTCTATAGTCCATGGAGTCACACAGAGACAGACATGACTGAGCGACTAAGACAGCATAGCACATAGTAAACACACCCTCACCCTATTGCCTACCCACTACATAAATATTCTCTCTCTAATGCCAAACCAGCCTATTCTATATTTTGCTTTGATAAGAAATATGAATTCATTTAGTGGAATTTTTTTAGTTGTATGTTTCATGCCTTGCAAATGCATACACGATGCCTTGTATGCAGCAGACACTTGTTGTCTATAGGTTTGGGTTTGGTGTCATTAGATCTTATTTTAAAAAACACAATCCTATCTAAATAATCTAAAATGCCACTTCTTTGTTTTTTGCTTGTTTGTTTTTGGTGTTTTTTTCCTCCATTGGATTTGCTGTTTAGATATTTTTTGATCCATTGTCTTCTTTTATCAGTAATGTCCTAAGAAAAACTAAGTCCTGGAAACTGAAGACTGAAGTACACAAGGTCAGGAAGACAGAGTAAACCATTAACTTTTGAGGTTGATGTGAAATTTCTTCAGTGACTAGCTAGGGCAGAGGAGTCCGTGTTGGGGCGGGGAGTTGGGGAATACTCTCTAGGGCTAAGGTATAAATCTCTAGCCTGTAAAATTTAAAACCTTTGATGAACACTTTATCATGGAGCATCATCACAACACTAGGAGAAAAAAAACAACATTAAGAAAAAAATTACAGCAAGAGATGCATATTTACATGTTTTAATGAAAACAAATTATCTCTCCTGAAAGTAATTAATTATCAAATTATTTAATTATGTGAGAGCAGTGAGGGGAAAAAAGTGTTTGAGGTTTTTCAGTAAATTCCAGTTTTAAATAAACAGTTATTTGAGTCTGGATTCTTTATTAAGTAAGTCTTTACCATAATCTCAGGATGTCAAGCCATTTTTTTTTTTCTATTAGCGCTGCACCCAAATGCAACAATTATGCAATTAGACAGAGATTGCTCTTGTGGATTTCTTTCAATTTTGAATAGACATTTAGAAAGTGGTAGGGGAAAGATATACAATAGAATTCCTGAGAAACATAGGCTTGACTTTGAAAAATTTATTCAAGCAAAACCTCTCATTTTTGTCATGTCAATTTCTCAGCATGCCTGTGGAAGGATAAACATAGGAAAACAGAATTTAATATTTGAAAGGAAAACTACAGATTTTCTAATCCAGGTCCCCACACAATGCAGAGCATTTATCCACTACAATTCTGTCAGTGGGTCATCAATTTTTACTAGCACAAAATGTGTGGTGTAGAATTCACCATCTTAGAGTTGTTGTGGAAGAGCTCAAAATTCTTAAAATTTTGCCTATCAGATTAATTTCTGCTTTTTCACAGCACAAGATGTGTCTAATTACTACTCCACCTTTAGTCCGTCAAATATTTATACATATTGTTTATTTTTGCCTTCGTGTGCCTTTTTGGATTCAGATTCAACCTCCCCTTACTCTCAAGAACCCAAGACATGGCATGATTTACCTACTAGCCACTGTTCTGGTTCCTCTCATTTGAGGAGCTTGAGCAGGTGAATATCTTCCATGAAGTTTAATTTCCCAGACTTGACAAGATATTCTACAGTGGAATTGGCACCATCATCACAACAGATCAGTTCATCAAGTGCTAAAAAGTCAAGAATTCTCTTTCCTGTGTTCCTAAAATACATTTAGAGTTAACAAAGGATACTGATTAACCACAAAGATGCCACAGCCAGACCACTCACATCATCGTGTTAGTCGTGTGACCACAGACAAATTATTTGACCTCTCTCTGTCATTTTCCTTATCAGTAAAATCAGAGTAATTAAAGTACCTACCTTGTAAGTTTACATGAAGATTAAATAAGTTAGCAATTGTAAAGTGCTTAGAAATATGTCTAGAACATAGTAAATGTTTTGCAAGTGTTTATTGGTTCCCAAATTGTCCCCTGCACATGAGGGTAAGGAGAAACCAATGAAAGAATCAGAACACATGAGATGAGTAGGTGGCAGGTTTGTTACAAAAGGGACCTTGCATGTGAAGCTGATCTTGGGCATCACAAGATGAACAGATCCTAGAACCTGCCCACCAGAATCTTAAGATTTTATATAGAAGACTTAACTGAGTTGAGATGTTCGCAATGTCACATTTCTTGCAAGTCATCCTTGAAAAGGATTCCTACTGTGGGCAGAAGTTATGTTTTAAGGACAAGACAGGTGGTGGCAGTGGCGAAGAACCTCCTATTACCTGGGTTTAGTTTGCCTGTTAGTTGGTGGTCATGTCTTCTCATGACTTCCTCCTCCTGCTGCTGCTAAGTCACTTCAGTCGTGTCCGACTCTGTGTGACCCCAGAGACGTCAGCCCACGAGGCTCCCCCGTCCCTGGGATTCTCCAGGCAAGAACACTGGAGTGGGTTGCCATTTCCTTCTCCAATGCAGGAAAGTGAAAAGTGAGAGTGAAATCGCTCAGTCGTGTCTGACTCTTAGCGACCCCATGGACTGCAGCCCACCAGGCTCCTTCGTCCATGGGATTTTCCAGGCAAGAGTATTGGAGTGGGTTGCCATTGCCTTCTCCAACTTCCTCCTACTGTGTTTATTAAGTAAATGGCTGAATCCAGGTCTTTATGGATATTAAATTTCTTAAGTTTGCTTGGGGTCAATTATAGGCTTCAATTTTTCATATGTATGTGTTTAGTAGAGTAAGTCTTTTGTTATTTTTATTTGTGTTTTGCTTCTGGTATGGCCAGATATTGGAGAAGGAAATGGCAACCCACTCCAGTGTTCTTGCCTGGAGAATCCCAGAGACGGGGGAGCCTGGTGGGCTTCTGTTTATGGGGTCACACAGAGTCGGACATGACTGAAGTGACTTAGCAGCAGCAGCAGCATGGCCAGATATTTGGCTCATTTCTCATAGCTCCTGATGCTTTCAGAAAAATCAAAATAAATTTGTTTCCCCCAAAAAGGAAATACTATATGGCACCAATACATAATATTATAAATAAAGGAAAAGCTATTTTGTGTGGCTCAATGGCATCCCACTCCAGTACTCTTGCCTGGAAAATCCCATGGATGGAGGAGCCTGGTGGGCTGCAGTCCATGGGGTCGCTAAGAGTCAGACACGACTGAATGACTTCACTCTCACTTTTCACTTTCCTGCATTGGAGAAGGAAATGGCAACCCACTCCAGTGTTCTTGCCTGGAGAATCCCAGGGACGGGGGAGCCTGGTGGGCTGCGGTCTATGGGGTTGCAGAGTCGGACACAACTGAAGTGACTTAGCAGCAGCAAAGTAAAAGCCCAAATGTGTATCTGTAGCTGAAGTGAACCTCAGCAAATATACACCATGGCAGCCTGGAAGTATCTCCATAGATGCTGGGTTTTGAAAAAATGATGGGGATAAATTCTTTTAACCTATTGAGTTAAAACTATTTTTTGGTCCTGAAATGTGTTTCAATATGTGTAGCAATTGTTCCATTCTCTATACATTTTATAAACAGAAAAGTTTCAATCTACCCTTAATTACAAAAATATGGTAAAAAGAGTCTAAGTTCAACATATAAGACAGTGATATTCCTGAAATATCTGTTCTCACTTGCCGTTAATTAACATTTTCATCTTTGTGAATCACATAATCACTCAGTTCACCTCCTTGCATTTTCCCCCAAACAGCGCCTGCCCCAAATCAAGGTTTGTCCTATCTATAGCAACCCGCATGACCAGAATGCTTATTAATCCTGTCAAGAAAAAAAACAATAAAGCTTATAAATACTTTATTTGCACTTTATGTTGCCTCCTAAGGATGACTTCTTTTCTTTGTGCTGAGAATCCTTCTGGTCTTTTACCCTTTTAAGAGATTTATCAATGAACTATGTTCAAATACAGATAAAGATTAGTAAATCTGACATCATTACTTAGTAAAAATTGACTTTGTATTCTGAATATCAAGACCATTTTTGATCCTTTATTTAAACTGACAGATTACCTGATCCTCAAACATTCATACTGAAAATCAAAAGTGATTATTTAATAATGTTTTTAATTTTTTACCCCCTATATTTTAGATATCAAGGTCTGTTGTACCTCCCTAGGACTGCTACAACAAGTTATCTAAAATTTGATGGTTTAAAATAGCAGATATTTATCTTCTCACAACTTCAGGGCTCAGAGCTTGGAAATCAAGATGTTGGGGAATGGAGCGTTCTCATAAAGCCCTAGGGAAGTGTCTGTTCATTGCTTTTTCCAGCCTCTGGTGGCTCCAGGTCATTCTAAGCTTGCTGATGCATCACTCCACCTTCTGCCTTCATCTTCACATGGACTTCTCTCCTGTGTCCCTTGTAAAGACACATATGGATGAATTTAGAGCCCACCCAAGCCTAATCCAGGATGAGCTTATTTTAGGATCCTTACACTTAATTATACCTGCCAAGACCCATTTTCCAAATAAGGTAACATTCAGGGATTCTGAGAATTAGAAAGTCACATATGTTTTTAGAGACCACATTCAATCCACGATAAGGCCCAAAGGCTTAATTCAAACATACTTATTAATTCCCTTTATTATTTTTTTTCTCTACTATGCAAAAAGGGTGACGTGTTCAGAAAACAAAGTTAGAAGCTTACAGAATGAAGATGAGAGTGGTGGTGAGGACATTTGAAACCATAGGGAAATGATAAATGGAATAAAGCTGTTTCTTTTTTTGGGCAAAAAAAAGATTTAAGCAGGGAAGTGGTGGTGTTTTTATAGCTCCCTGTGTATATCTGTATATTTAAAGATGTATATATTAAAGGTGAAAGGTGGAATTGACATCTAATGTAGTTCCTAAGGGGTAGAATTTAAACTGATGGTCAGTAGTTACCAGAAGATAGATTATAGGCTCAATCTGAGACAAGTGTTTCTAAAATAACTGTCCACAGTTAGGATGGATTGTCTCAAAAGGTAGCAAATTACCTATTGCTGAGTGTATCCATATATAGTCACATATAAAAGTTGTAAGATTAATTAAAACCTCTTAATGGTCTTTAAACTGATTCTTCTGTGACTTTATTTTTTTTATTTTTTTAATTTAATTTTATTTTTTAAACTTTACATAATTGTATTAGTTTTGCCAAATATCAAAATGAATCCGCCACAGGTATACATGTGTTCCCCATCCTGAACCCTCCTCCCTCCTCCCTCCCCATTCCATCCCTCTGGGTCGTCCCAGTGCACCAGCCCCAAGCATCCAGTATCATGCATTGAACCTGGACTGGCACCTCGTTTCATACATTTCTGTGATTTTAAATCACAATGCACATTAGAGCCACTGAAACCCTTTGAAATTTCACATGTTCTCTAAGTAAGAGTAGGGTCTGAGCATGTGTATTTAATAAGCTTCCCAAGTAATTCCCCTTATAACTATTGGTTTAGATTGACTGATTCCAAAGTGTGATCCCAAACCAGATTGAGAGGTACTGGTTTAGAAGATCTTTAAAGTCCCTTCCAACCCTGAGACTTTTATTTCAAGAGATGGAAGAAAAGGACAAGGTATTTAATCAACAACAAATCTAAAATTGAATTGAAAATGTGAACAGAGATTCATGGGCAGGATTGCCAGCAAACTCCACAGAGGCCATATTGTTCTGTGTATTGTTCCTCTAAGCCTGGATAATCATGCTCAATGATGTATATTCACTTTAAGAGGATTTTTCAAGTGGAAAATGTCCCTGAAAGGTTTAAACACCATGAATGAGCCCAAACTCATCATCGTGTCATGGGAGCAGGGGCCACTGAGAATACTATTACAGAGGGAAAATTAAAAAAAAAAAGAGAGATAAAGCCTTGGCAATTTGATGTAGATGAAACTGAGGTTATTATAGCAGGGTTAACTACCTAGTATGGAGGGAAAACGGACATTTTGTTATGTACCAATGTAAGTGGCTAACATTTGAGAACTGAAGTAAAGTCGTTCAGTCGTATCCAATTCTTTGCAATCCCATGGACTGTAGCCTACCAGGCTACAGTCCATGGGATTTTCCAGGCAAGAATACTGGAGTGGGTTGCCATTTCCTTCTCCAGGGGAATCTTCCCGACCCAGGGATCACACCCGGGTCTCCCGCGCTGCGGGCAGATGCTTTACCGTCCGAGCCACCAGGGAAGCCCTTTGAGAAGTGAACTCTAAAAAACAAACTTTAAACTTTAAGTAATTATGAAAACTGGGAAAAGAAGATCACAGACTTTAAGAATCAGATTCCAGAAGAATATCAGGTACAAACATTATCCTTTCAGTGAACATTTGGATATAGTTGTAGCATCTCTATCATGTGGAACAACATGGGTCTGCTCTTATGCTGCATGTAGAATAGCATGTGTACTTTGGATGTAGAAAGTTTTGTAACCAGTAAACCAGCACGTATTTATTGCATAGATCTTGGGTGAGCAATAATACCTTAAGATTCTTCTGCTTTCAAGGAATGAGAAGATTAAAACCTCAAATAGATTTTAAAACAAAGAAAACAATGTATTGATTGATATATTGAGAAGCAAAGTTTTTAAGGTTTCAAGAAAAAGTTAATCTGACAGCTAATTGATGATATATCTAAGAAATAGGGTTTTTAAATTGTTTATTTTAATTGGAGGATAATGACTTTACAATATTGTGATGGTTTTTGCCACACATCATCATGAGTTGGTCACAGTTATACATGTCTTCCCCCATCCTGAAGCCCCCTCACACCTCCCTCCCCAACCATCCCTCTGGGTTGTCCCAAAATATCAGCTTTGAGTGCCCCCGCTTCATGCATAAAACTCGCACTGGTTGTCTATTTTACATATGGTAATGTGCATGTTTCAATGCTGTTCTCTCAAATCATCCCACCTGCACCTTCTGCAACTGTGTCCAAAAGTCTGTTTTTTACATCTGTATCTCCTTTGCTGCCCTGCATATAGGATCATCAGTACTGCATTTCTAAATGACATATATGTGTGTTAATATACAGTATATGTCTTCTCTTTCTAACTTACTTCACTCTGCATAATAAGCTCCAGTTTCATCCACCTCATTAGAACTGAAACAAATGGGTTCATTTTGCTTTTGTTTGGTTGTTTTTGTTTTGTTTTGTTTTGTTTTTTTTTAGTTTCTCTGCTCTGATATCCTGGGTGCTGACTTTAGTTCAAGGTCGACTCTCCTTGTGGTTATGTCAGAATTTCATGTACCAAATACAACTACTTCCCTTTATGTTCAGGTTGGTGGGAGAAAGGATTTCTCTTCCACTTCCTCATCTTAGGTCATATATTCTTCCCTGAACTGATCACCAAGTCAAGGACCTGGGATTGTCTTAGGCTAATTAGGGCTGATGCTTGTACTGAAGAGATAATATCAACACCTCTTGAACTAACAGAAAGATTCTTTTTTAAAAGGAGAATAAACATGTGGATCCTAAGCAGGTAATAGGCGATAGAAAAGTCAGATGAGACCTTGCTATAAGTATGGACTTTTTTCTGGACATAATACTACTGATAAGTTTTTGCTTAAGTCTTATGAACAGAAAGTTGTAAGTGATATCTCTACTCATAAAATATTTTTATAATTGTCATCTTATTTTTATTTTTTACTTTCACAATAAAAACACAATAGAAAAGCCAGAAAACCATTTTATTGTTTATCCACGTGTGAAGTCTCAGGGCATACCTTTTACAATAAACCCAGACACTACAGTCTAAGTGAGTATATGTGTAAAAGAGAAGGCAGTTTCTTTATGCTTAAAAATAAGAATGGACACCTCAGAGAAGGTAGCATGATAGGACATCAGAGGAGCAAGTAGGTTCAGACTCCATGTCTCCACAAATCTGAGCCAAATGTACAGACTTCCTTGGTCCTTAATTAACTTACTCACTTAAAATATGAACTTAAGAAAGTAGAACCATTCTCTCTTATTGCCTTAAGAGTTGACACCGTAAGGTTCTTCTTTCAAGTACACCAATTTTTTCTTATTATCTTACTTTGGACCTGAAACCAGTGGGAACAACCACAGAAAAGGAACTAGAGGGTTCTGAGAAACAATAGGTAATTGTTGGGTCAGTCTCAGGGCAAGGACATTCAGTAATACAAGGAATTTTCCCTGAATTGTCAATTTCTTACTTTGGTAGGAAGACATATCTATCTAAAGATCACCATGTAATTAGCCAAGCAAGGCGGTACATTGGTCTTCTTTCAAGAGATAGTCTATGCACTGGTTTATTGTTTGTGTGAAGTGGAAGTTGAATGGTATGCAAAACAGCAATCAAGGGATGGTTGCTGGCAGGCCCTATACCATGGGTCCATCAGTAGAGCAGATAATCAGAACCACTCACTTTGGAAGGCAGCCTGCTGCTGCAGCTGCTGCTGCTAAGTCGATTCAGTCATGTCTGATTCTGTGTGACCCCATAGACGGCAGCCCACCAGGCTCCCCTGTCCCTGGGATTCTCCAGGCAAGAGTACTGGAGTGGGTTGCCATTTCCTTCTCCAATGCAGGCAAGTGAAAAGTGAAAGTGAAGATGCTTAGTAGTGTCTGACTCTTAGCGACCCCATGGACTGCAGCCTACCAGGCTTCTCCGTCTATGGGATTTTCCAGGCAAGAGTACTGGAGTGGGGTGCCATTGCCTTCTCCTGTAAGGCAGTCTGGATACCTGTAAATGTGAGAGCCTGCTACACAAGGGTCTCGTCTTCATCTGTACACTGTTAGGCTGCTTATCAAAGCATTTGGGGGATTGCATTCAATCTTTCCCTGGTAAATATAATTTTCTCCATTGGTCACATTTATAGTGTTGATTTAGAGCCCTTATAGACAGGCACTTGGGGCAAATGGCTCAATGACTGGCTCCTTAATCATTTTCTGCAGCTTGCAGTTTTTACTGTGCCTGCCTTGGCTTCCTGCCTTGGCTCAAAAGCACAGCCCTACTAACGTGAGCATGATTTATAGGTGATCTCTTGTTAATAGGAGAGAGAATGTGATGTAATTGAGAAGACCCTGGACTGAGGGTCAAAAGAGGTTGACTTGCTTCCAAACCTGCTACAAATTAGCTTTGTGGCTGTCAGATTAGGTGTATCATCTACTCTTGGCCTCAGTTTCCTTCTCTGGAAGGTGAAGGGGTTGGATGATGGTTTGTCACCCATGAGTTCTTTTTTATCTTCCCTTTTATTTATTTATTCCTCCTCTGCTTATGCATTGTGATACCCCCACCTGCATCTGAAGGCCATTCTTTCTTTCCTATTAAAAGAGATAAAGAAAGGCTATGAATGCTTCTCATCTTCTTACCTAACTCACAGATATTTTCTAAAAGTAAATAGCATATTTTTAAAATATATATGTCGAGTGCTGAGTGTGTGCACGCATTTTTTGATTATTTTTTTCCTGCTATTATTTCTTCCTGTTGGTTGTAAACTTGGGAAAAAAAGGCTTTTGTTTTGTTTCAGCAAGTGGCTATTCTAAATAGTCACATCTCTGTGCCTGTAAAGTCCTTTGGCAACAGGAGCTGATTATTTTGGGCAGAGTATCTGATATGACAATACCAATATGATAGCAATAACCTTCTGTTGATCTCAGTTTTCAAGGGAAAGCATTCATGTAAAAGTGTTTTTTTTAATACTGCATTGTTTCAAGAGACAATCGTGAAGTGGTGTTATGAATTTATCTTCATGTGCTTTATAATGAATATTCCTTAAAAACAGGAATTGTTAGCTGATCTATTGACTGTTGTGTCCTCAGTCCCTGGAACAGTCAGTCCTTGGCTCATAGAGAGAGCTCTACAAATATTGCTGAATTAGGATGTCGTTCAACCCAGTTTAGGGAAGAGAATGAAGAGAGGGGTAAGTGGTTGGTAAGTCTGCCGATCTTGACCTCAGATTCCTCGCTCAACTAAGAGTAGCCCAGCTGAAGCTTCCCTAACTACACCTAACACCGTCAATCATAGTATGCCCTCTGCTCTCCATTCACATCCTGCATATCTGCTTCCTCCCTAATGCACCACCATACCACCATGAGATTTTCTCCCCCGTTGTTGCATGATATGCTCTCTGATAATTCTGATATATCAGAGATTTTCTCCATTACCAGATGTTTACTTAAGAAAAGTGCCCTTTAATAAGAGTTAGCAACTTGTGGAAACATTACAAGAATAGTTGACTATTATACACCATCAAACTGACATGGAATCTGTAAGAAATGGAATTGACTATGGCAAGGTCTAAGGAGAAGATGGAGTCATAAAAGTTATTTCTACCGTGTGCGTGTGTGTGTGCATATTAGCCACTCAGTTGTGTCAGACTCTTTGTGACTCCATGGACTGTTGCCCTCCAGGTTCCTCTGTCCATGGAATTCTCCAGGCAAGAATACTGGAGTGGATCACCATTTCCTTCTCCGGGGGCTCCCCCTGACCCAGGGATTAAACCCAGGTCTCCTGCATTGCAGGCAGGTTCTTTATCATCGGAGCCACCAGGAAATCCCAAATACTCTATAAATATTAGTAATAAAACATTTCAAGAATGAAGAGCTATCTTGTCTGACACTAGCAGCAGAAGGGAGACTTGTATGATCCTCAAGGAATATAAGCTGGTTAAGGGATGATAAGTGATGCATTATTTATTAGAGAGAAAGGCCCTCACACTCTGTCTTCTCAATTGCTATTTACTGAGATTGGAATTAACATTCTGCTTAATAGAGATTGTCTGTAAGTAGATGGGAAAGCTAGTGTTTTAAATGATACATAAAAAATAAATTTAAGTAATTAAAATCTCCTGAGCATGCTTTAAACCTTTGATGGTTCTGCGATCACTACCTGATGTCCAAGCTACTTTGGGGTTATTTTATGAACATTTCTCCCAGCACTTTCTTTTGCAGATGACATATGCTCAATAACTATTTGTTGGAAGAGTGGCTAGATATGAATGGACATCAATAATCTTTGCATTATTGTGGATGGGTAAAGTGAGAGTAGAAAGATATTCAGATATTTCACTGCCAGAATATTGTCATTAAAAGCTTTTCAATTTCAAAGAATATCATTTCTTTAGAGATGGTGAAGTGATTGCTTGGCATTACATGGCAGGGCAAGGATACTATCCCTAGTGTATTAAACTGCAAAGTAGGATTGTCAGATAAAATATAGATGCCCACTTAAATTGGAATTTCAGGTAAGTGAATAATTTTCCAGTCCAGTTCGGATGCTGTAGTGTCTGACTCTTTGCAACCCCATGGACTGTAGCATGCCAGCCTTCCCTGTCCATCACCAACTCCCACAGCTTGCTCAAACTCTTGTTCATCAAGTCAGTAATACCATCCAACCATCTCATCCTCTGTTTCCCCTTCTCCTGTCTTCAGTCTTTCCCAGCATCAGGGTCTTTTCCAATGAGTCAGCTCTTCGCATCAGGTGCTCAAAGTATTGGAGCTTCAACTTCAACATCAGTCCTTTCAGTGAATATTCAGGGTTGATTTCCCTTAGGATCGACTTGTTTGAACTCCATGATGTCAAAGGGACTCTCAAGAGTCTTCTCCAACACCACAGTTCAAAAGCATCGATTCTTCGGTGCTTAGCTTTCTTTATGGTCCACCTCTTTCATCATTACATGACTACTGGAAAAACCATAGCTTTGGCTAGATGGACCTTTGTGGGTAAAATAATGTCTCTGCTTTTTAATATGCAGTCTAGGTTTGTCATACCCTTTCTTTCAAGGAGCAAGTGTCTTTTAATTTCATGACTGAAGTCACCATCTACAGCGATTTTCGAGCCCCCCAAAATAAATTTTGTCATTGTTTCCCCATCTATTTGCCATGAAGTGATGAGACCAGATACCATAATCTTCACTTTTCAAATGTTGAATTTTAAGCCAGTTTTATTGCTCTCCTCTTTCACTTTCATCAAGAGGCTCTTTAGTTCCTCTTTACTTTCTGCCATAAGGGTGGAATCATTTGCATAGCTGAGATTATTGCTATTTATCCCTGTAATCTTGATTCCAGCTTGTGCTCTATCCAGTCTGGCATTTCACATGATGTACTCTTCATGTAATTTAAATAAGCAGGTGACAATACACAGCCTGGAAGTACTCCTTTTCCTATTTGGAACCAATCCATTGTTCTATGTTCAGTTCTAACTGTTGCTTTTTGACATGCATATAGATTTCTCAGAAGGCAGTTAAGGTGGCCCTGTATTCTCATCTCTTTAAGAATTTTCCAGAGTTTGTTGTGATCCACACAGTAAAAGCCTTTGGCATAGTCACTGAAGCAGAAGTAGATGTTTCTCTAGAATTCTCTTGCTTTTTCAATGACCCAATGGATGTTGGCAATTTGATCTCTGGTTCTTCTGCCTTTTCTAAATCCAACTTGAACATCTGAAAGTTCTTGGTTCACGTACTGCTGAAGTCTCGTTTGGAGAATTTTGAGGATTACTTTGCTAGTGTGTAAGATGAGTGCAATTGTAGTTTGAACATTCTTTTGCATTGCCTTTCTTTGGGATTGGAATGAAAACTGATCTTTTTGAGTCCTGTGGCCACTGCTGAGTTCTCCAAATTTGCTATCATATTGAGTGAAGCACATTCACAACATTATCTTTTAGGATTTGAAATAGTTCAGCTGGAATTCCATCACCTCCAATAGCTTTGTTCATAGTGATGCTTCCTAAGGCCCACTTGACTTTGCACTCCAGAGTGTCTGGCTCTAGGTGAGATATCACACCATTGTGGTTATCTTTGTCATGAAGATCTTTTTTGTATAGTTCTTCTGTGTATTCTTGCTACCTCTTCTTAATATCTTCTGCTTCTGTTAGGTCCACACTGTTTCTGTCCTTTATTGTGCCCATTTCAAGTCGGTGTATATCTAATGTTGAATATTTTAGGATATATATGTTCCAAGTATTGAATATATTAAATATGAGTGTGTCCCAGATATTGAATGGGACATACTTATACTAAAATGTCAGTTAATTATTTATCTAAGATTCAAAGTTAACTGAGCAACCTGTATTTTTATTTGCTTAGTCTGGCAAACCAGTTCCAAAGTCTTACTATTCTACACACAATTTCTGTGTGGCCTCCTCTTTAATCTGATATGATCTGGATCTTTAGGGCATATTTGGAAACCAATTCTCTAAGATTTCATGTCTCCTTCTGCTCCCCATGACTGAGAAAAACAAAATCTCTGCCATGTTTGTCTCTTGCCTTAGTCTTTTTCACAGAGCTCTTCCATTTGCTTAAAAATCTCTGATCATTCTCCCAAATTCTACTCCTACAAATTCAATTGCCATCAGGATGACTTACTATTACCTCAAACTCATCTCATTTGTAAGCCAGACTCTTCTTTCCTGCCACTCTAGCTCCTCCTCTGAGTTCCCTGATTTTTTAATGTAATAGCCAATTTCCCAACTGTCAGACTTGCAAAACCTCAAAATGTCTGTGATCTCTTCCCACCCTTCCTCACTGCAGCCACATCCAGTCAATTTCTTGGTCTGTCATTCCTTTTCAAAACATTTCCCCAGTTCTTTCTTTGCACTGCCAAGGACCCGAGCCTTAGAAGAGGCTCATATCACCTCATTTTCAGACCAAAGTGGTGGTTTCCTGATGGCTTCATCTCTCCCTCCTCCAGGCAATAGTGCCAAACTCCTGCCAAGGTTAATATCTCTAAATTATAAGATTTTCAACAACAGAAAGACAAATATCCTAATAAAAATGAATAATGTATATGTGCAAATGATTGACAGTAGAGAAATTACAAATGACTAAGAAATAGATGAAAAGATGTTCAAATTCACCAATGATTCAAGGAAATCCAAATTAAACTAATAACAAGATATCATTATATGACCAGAAAAAAGAAATGAAAAGAAAAATAACAGCCAATGCTGAGAGGAAAGTAGTGAAAAAGTGTCCTTTAATATACAGCATTAGAAATGTGAGTGAAGCAATCTAGCATTATTCATCAAAATTAAAAATGCATACCCTGGAGTAGGAAATGGCAACCACTCCAGTATTCTTGCCTGGAAAATTCCATGGGCAGAGAAGCCTGATGAGCTCTATTCCCTGTTGCTGCAAAGAGTCAGACACAGCTGAAGCAGCTGAACACAGTATACAAAAATGTATATGTTTCTGACTTAGCAATACTACTCATAGGAATCTATTCAGTATAAGGAAACCCACCAGTACTTAAACACATATGCACAAAGGTATTTGCTGCAGAGGGCTTTGAAATAGAAAAGTAATTCAAGAAACAAACAAAAAATCCTTGAGGAGAAAATGAATACCAAGGAATTAGAAATGGTTGAATAACTTATGGTCTAATCACACCATAGACTATTATGCAGCCATTAGAAGAATAAATTAGTGTGTTGGCACGATAGAAGTTGATTAAGGGGGCTTTCCATGAGTGAGACAGGATATAGAAATGTATATAGATTATCCCATTTTTAATAGTGACCCGACCCATTTATGGATTTGTATCTTTATAATGTGTCTGAACACACACACACACATACTCATACATTCATATGAACATGAAAAACATTGAAATATACATTCACAAAGTTGTTAACCTGAGTTACTCTGGGCAGCTAGTCATGGGGTTAGATGTGAATTGGCAGGGGCAGGAGAAAATGCCAAATATTAAATATTAGTTTTGCATCCTTTACCACAGCTTCTATTAGTCCCCCACTGCCTATAAAATAATAATAAAGATTTAGTTTTTACTAGCTGACCTCAATCTATCTCCCTCGCCTTGCATAGCATTGTATCCTATAAGAACTTTCCATATCAACCAAAATTATTTTTACTGATCTCTCCATTTTTCTTGGGTTTTCTCTTGCTCCTTTGTTTTGCCAAACCCCCATAATCACACAGATAATTGTGTCTCCTTCTTTTTCAGCCGTCCCTTTAAGAAATTGCTCAAATTTCACTTGTTTTATGAAGTTTCCTCTTCACTCTGGCCTTCTTTTTGTATTCTTTCTGTAACGGTGCTGTTTCAAACTTTCACAGTGACTCTTCCTTCCAGACCTTCCTGATCATCTCACCAACTCAACTGTGCAGGGCACTTTCCACCGACCACAGAGCCTAATGGACCTGCTCCAAGACACCCCACCACTGATCGTCAGAATTGTCAGCCCCGCTCTTCCAACTCATATTTAAACCCAGCTTTCTGTGTCCAACACTGCATTATCTTCATTAAACCTGCTTGCTATACTGTCTTCTTTTGAATGTGAAAGAATGTCATCTGTTGCCTGTCTTTCAAAGACTGGTATTATCTTATTTCTGGACCTTCCCTTCTGTCTCTGGTTTCCTGGGCTCTTGACCTTGCCTTTCTTCAGGCATGCAGTGGAGGCAGTTTGTCATAGCTCCTGTGAATTCTGACCTACACCCTCACATACATTTAAGGGTTAAACATATCCTATTGCCATTAGTGAAGCCCTGCCTTTGGTTAGGCATCAAGATTAGAACTTTGTATATAATAACCATACAAGTAGTGTTTCATGATTAGCCCTTTTACAGATGATATATAAAATGAGGCAAATTGTCCCGGGTGTGACAGATGAGTGGCAGAGCCAGGACTCATCTTGTGAAACCTGTGTTCCCTTCCACCACCCTCTGCTAGGCAGGTCTATCTTCAGCTTCAGAATCAGGACAGGGAATACCAGCAGGCTAGCATGGTAGGAAGAGCCATATCCTACCAGAAGAACACAGAACTCTTGGCAAATGCAGTTGCAACTGGCAGGAGTCCACACACAGGCTAAGATGGGAGCCAGGCGACTGGGACTCATTATGGGAGGCCTTTCTTTGGCCTCACAGGTGATGTACTTTGCAATTGGCTCAACACCTACTTTCTAATCCCTGTCTGCACTTGCCCTATATGCATTTACCTTTTATCTCTAATGTATCTTATTCAATGGTAAGGAATCCACCTGCCAATGCAGGAGCCACAGGAGATGTTTGATCCCTGAGTCAGGAAGAACCCCTGGAGAAGGAAATGGCAACCCACTCCAGTATTCATGCCTGGGAAATCCCATAGACAGGAGCTTGGAGGACTGCAATCTATGGCGTCACTAAGAGTCGGACACAACTGCACGACTGAGCATACATGCATGCACACTGAATCTTGACACAATCAAATCGCTTTCTGGATGTTACCTATCCAGTTGCCTCCCAAGTCTAGTTGCTGCCTTCCTGAGTGACAGTGAATTCATCCTGGGAACTGTGTATTAGTTCACATCTGTCTGGTGCTTCAGGTGTGTGCAAGACTGTCAGCACATCCTTCAGGCAAATGAGTGAAACATAAGGCCCTCAGCAAAAAGGGGTACATCTCAACCTATGTAGGGTGTGTGCCTGACTTAACTCCCTGGGAATTTTAGAGGGGTGATCACATGCTGAGGGGCCCAGGTTTCCTCTCCCTGTCCCATCAGCACAGTCTCCATGAGCTGCGATATTCCCACATGCCCAACATGCTGCCAGCAGGGATCAAAGACAGTGTCAAAAGAGGCAGAAATAGCAGAAATCCAATTCTGATGCCTTTGCAGATCGCAGTCATTTAGCATTTCATCTCCATGAATTTCCCAGGGTGCATGTGGGGGTTGTGCGTACTTAAGATTTGACTTTTAGCTGCCCATCGTCCCATTCCCTGCGTATTCAGAGATTCCCACTATTAGTCAAAGATGCACATGGGGTAATATAAAGACAATCAACTCTGTAACCCGATCACATTGTTTTAAATAATTCCTGACTCAGAATGACCATATCTCTACCCTTTAGCTGCCACT
This sequence comes from Bubalus bubalis, assembly GCF_019923935.1. Lineage (NCBI taxonomy): Eukaryota > Metazoa > Chordata > Mammalia > Artiodactyla > Bovidae > Bubalus > Bubalus bubalis. The sequence continues at coordinate 43,510,871 of NC_059178.1, forward strand.
CCACGGCACCCTTTACCTCTCAGGAATTCTCACTTCCATTCTGGCCTGATGAGGTTGAAATATATCAAAACCCACCCATTTTTAACATGATTCTTATCCATTTCTTTTTCTCAAAACATCAAAGCAGTCAGCGTGTGCTCAGAAACACTGTATATCAAGAGACTGGGTTCTCTGGTTCTCATTTGAACTTTCTGAGGTTCCGGTAACACTAGCTTAAAGTTCAGTCAGTTTGATGTTATGACTTTGAGTTTGGCGTTTAAGGCGCTATGAAATAAACATCAATACAATGCTGGCTCTTGTTTCATTTGAACTATTTAGCCCTCTAGGGCAGACTCAGGCAAATCTAGAAATTTGAGTTTCACCGATTACTGAACTTTAAAGAAGGACTGAAGTTATGGATTAAGGGAGTCTGACTTTCAAAAAAAAACTGCTTCTAATTTAAAGTAAACAGCTCGGGCTCCTCATCAGCATTTCCTGAGCCATCTCTGGTTAAAAGTTGGCCCCATTGGAAGTCAGTCTACAGCCTGTCTCTATTCTTCCAGAATTACAGGTTGCCATGGTTACAATGGCTTCTGGAAATGAACTTCATAATTGCTGCATATTGCATATAAACAGCTGGATTCCCTCTTTCAATTTCACTCTGAAACAATGAAGGCCCAAGAAAATGTCCTTGTATTTGAATCATTGATATGCTAAAGATCATTATACTGGGAGTAAACCATCATGGCATAGGGAATCTTGAGGAAATAATGAAGTCAAATTCCCCAGGCTCTATATATGTAGATGAATGTAAAATGCATATGTGTGATTCCACAGACACAGAATCAGAACACCTGAAAAGCTGGAAAAACCCTCCCTTTCAAAAACGCATTAATCCAACTCCTGTTTTACAGGGTGTGAAACAGAAACTCAGAGATTGGGAATTTTCTGTGTAAATCTCATGGCAAGGCAGGTATAGAACGGGATTTAGAGAACAACCTGGTGCTGTGAATATGTCTTTAGTTTGAGACTCAAAACCTGGGCTTGAGTTCTGGCTACCAGTTGGCCATCTGGTCTCCAAGTGTCATTTAATCTGGCATTTCATCTATGTCTGTAAATTAAGAGAGCTATTTAGAAATTTTCAGTGCATATAACTGCCAGTGTTGTCTTTGCTTATCAATAGTGGAGACTGAGAAGCCATGATTAAGGGCTGTCTCTACTCTAAATGCCTTCTATACCATCCCTCCACGGGCCCCTAAGAGTCTCACACTATATTTCCCTTTAGAGAAGCACATTGATGTGATTGTTAAAATCATATTGCTGTGCAAGTGGTGCAGTCTTTAGTTAATCACATAGCAGTATCAAGGATGTGATGAACATGTGTGTGTGCTAAGTCACTTCAATCATGTCTGACTCTTTGCAACCCTATGGACGGTAGCCAACCAGGCCCCTCTGTCCATGGGATTCTCCAGGCTAGGGTATGGACTGGGTGGCCATACCCTCCTCCAGGGGATCTTTCAGACCCAGGGATGGAACCCACATCTCCTGCAGCTCCTGCATTGCAAGTGGATTCTTTACTGCTGAGCCAGCAGGGAAGCCCATGTGATGCCTGAATGTACAATAAGAAAGGGGCTCTTTTTAGACAGGAAGTTTGCTTGAAAGGGGCACATGTCTTGGAGGTTTGTGGGAAACCCAGCTCAACAGTGAGTATTCACCCAGTGGATAGAATAAAAAGAGGATGCAAAGGGGATGCCACACAGGAGATGAGGACAACTATTTCATAAAATGAGAATTTCTTTTCTGTGTCTTTAAATCCATTCATGTAGTTGTCCCTCCCTGTGAGAAAATCTCAGAAGGCTGCCAAGGAAAGTTACACATAGACAAGCAATGCTATAAGGTAATAATTAAAAAAAAGTTAAGAGCAATTGGCCACACACAACTCTTGATAGAGAATCATTTCTTTTTCCTACCTAGAGCTAGCACTGGTAACATCCTAGCTCTGCACATAAATTCTCAGAGGCCAGCCTCCTTGCTCTCCAGGACTGTGCAGCCTGCCCTCTCCCTTTGTCCTGTGAAGGACTGATGTTCCACAAGTTGAGCCCACTTTGGATTACAGCCTGTAATAAAGAGAGGATGTTCAGCCTCCTCCTTAGAACTCAACTTACTTTTCAGGCAGGAACTGACCAGGGTTTTTTAGAAGTTTTGAAAAGAGAAATATGCAATGCTGTGCAGCAAGTGCTCTAGGTGCCTTTGCTCCCCATATAGAGGTCACAAATTACCTATTTTAAGAAAACAAGCAACCAATAAACAAACAACAAAACAAACACAAAAACCAATTTTAAAAAACAGTTCTGTAACTCCCAGGGCTACAACTAGGGCTGAGGAAGACTGCTGGCAGCCCTTCTATCATTCCTCAGCTGAAAGCAATCTTCCTGGTAATCTGTGGACACGGGTAGAGTCTGATCCATCTTCCATCCCCTCAAAAATGTTGCTTGTCCACTGAGGTTCTTCCTAGATACTTTCTTGATTTAGATCTTGTCCCCTGACTTCTCTTTTTTCCCCACTTTCCTCATCTGTTTCCTGTTGTCCCTGTCACTGATGACATCTTTTCACCATCAAGTCCCCTGCTCCATGAAATCCTTGCCTTTCCCCTTGGGTACATATCTCCCCCAAAACACTAGATGTTCTTTGAGGAGAACAATTAGGCCCTTCATATTCTGGATTTCTTTCAAAGGACATAGCTCTCAAAAGCTATTTGTTGATTTTTTTCTTGATAAGTTGATATGCCCTAGAAGTTTTATACTCCATATAATCAAAGCTATGGTTTTTCCAATAGTCATGTATGGATGTGAGAGGTGGACCATAAAGAAGGCTGAACATCAAAGAATTGATGTTTTTGAATTCTGGTGCTGGAGAAGACTCTTGAGAGTCCTTTGGACAGCAAGGAGATCAAACGGCCAATCCTACAGGAAATCAACCCTGAATATTCATTGTCAGGACTGCTGATGAAGTTGAAGCTCTGATATTTTGGCCACCTGATGTGAAGAGCCAGCTCATTGTAAAAGACTCTGATACTGGGAAAGATTGAGGGCAGGAGGAGAAGGGGGCGACAGAGGATGAGATGGATGGCTAGTACCACCAACTCAATGAACATGAGTCTGAGCAAACTCTGGGAGATACTGAAGGACAGGGAAGCCTGGTGTGTTGCAGTCCATGGAGTCACAGGGAGTCAGATACAATTTAGTGAATAAACAACAGCAAACAACAACAAAAAGTTTGATAGCCAGGAAGAATGAATATAAATCACTCATTTATCAATTTTTTGAGTATCTACTATCTGTGTGAAATTTTGATAAATGATACCTTATTTCTTCAAACTTTTATTTAGGAACAAAGATAAAGTAAACTAAAAATGAGCCATGGAGAGAAGATGGAAGTTTCTGCTAAGAGAGGGAGTTTGAGTTTTTACCATTGCTGTTTAGAACTCCAGACTTACAAGTGCTCTCTCTATTTTTATTTCTGTTCATGTGTGGGGAAAGCCAGAGGGATATTTCTGGGTTTGTTGAGGAAAAGATGGAGGTGTTGGAGACATTAAAATAAGTTTTTCTGGCCTCTACTTCCAAGGTTGTACTGAAGACCAGAAAGATATATGGATACAGAGCCTCTGGCTAAAAAACTGTTTTGCAGAGTTCATTTTAGGAAAATAAAGCTTGCCTCTGTTCACAGACAAGTCAGAAGATTACTGAGTGGGGGTAGAAGTGGAGAGGAGTAGTATTAGCAGATAGAACTTTCTGTGGCAGAACTCTGTACTTCCTTGTCTTATGTAATCCTTATCCACTCACCCAGGGCTGTCATTCCTGCCTCCGTGCCCTCAAGAACAAACGCAGCCAGTATAGTGACATTTTAATAATAATACTTTGTACTTATACAGCACCTGTCAGCCAGTGATCTCAAAGTACTTCCCCTGAGATTAACTCATTAATCCTCACAAGGATAAGTGACTTTCCCAAGGTCACAGAAAAGTGAACATCAGGTATGGGTGGGAGCCTGAAGTTCCCTGCTCACATCAAAACTCAGAGGCTGTCCACTTGCCTGCCTGTCTGCTGCAAAACTGCCTCGCACATAGCCCACACCCGCAAAGTCACCGTGCCTTTGTAACTGCATGCTTGGGTTTTCCATGGAAATTGTTTTGTTCAATCAATCTAGTAATAATCATACCAGCTCTGTTTAGAAAATCCCCCATCCATAGCTGGAAATGTAAACATTCTTGGAAGGGGGCAAAGATGATTAGAATGTACTACCCTGTAGAATGTGTCACCTCGTGTTTTAGATTTGGGGTTAGCTGCACACATTTTGCTCATCCCAGCAGAGTGAAGTATGTGGGGGAAGGCATATTTAACTCGATCTGCTTAACAAACTGCTTCATGAGCAGGCTGACTAAGAGCAAAATTCAGCACTCACATGCGGCTAGATCCTCTCTTTCCCATGGAAGTAAATAATATCCATTTTCAGGGGTTTAAGCTGGCACAGAAAGGATGCCCAGGGCAATAAGAACACAAAAACACAAGACATAGGGGCTTTGGACAGCTGTTGATCTTTGAACATTGGGGCAGCCCTGGGAAGAGTCTTTTTCTAGATGACACAGTCCAGGCCTTCCAGCTGGGGTTTGTAGGCGGGATCTCACTCCTACACAATGTCTGGATTACCACATAGGTGCCCAGGACCAGAGTCATATATATCAGCCTTGACTGAAGCTAATTTTTTGCTAGAATTGGGGGCTATTGAATTTGAAGTTCCAACAAATTGTGAATGTGGAGGAAAGGAATTGGGAGCATATGGTTTAACCCATGTTTTGCCAGTTTGGAGTCATGGTTACAGAAAGCTTACCTGAAAATACTAAGGACATCTTCTGGAAAATGTTACTGGGGAAAGTGGTGCCTACACAGAGGTTCAGAGTGTCTTCAGTATTTCCTGAATCACTTGGGACTGTCAAGAATCAGTGCAGGAAAATGCCTCTAGGTGAGCAGGGAGAAAAGACAGAGGTAGGGAACAGTCTCTATCAACCTTGTTCAATATACAGACTCTATGTGCTTGACAAGGTAATTAAGACAAAGAAGTGAGTGCCAAGTAAGTATCTTATAAATACACTAAAAGATTTTAGAAGAGATAAAAGTTAACCAGAGTTAGTGTTATCAAAGAAATTTCATGGTGTGAGTAAAATTTAAACAAGGTCCTTGAGACAGGTTGGCTGGAATTGAGGGGGTATGGAAGAATAAAATCATCATAATAATTTCAATGTATTAAGCCCCTACTATATGCCAGATACTTATATATACGTATGCTTCTGAATACAACAACCTCATAAGAAATGAATGATTAAACACAACTTGATGTTGAGGAAGAAGGATCAGAAAAATATTCAATAATTAAGTAAAGGGGACAGAGCAAGGAAGGGGAAGAAATAGTATTTAAATTCTTCTGTGCAACACCTATCTGGTGATCATGCCACTATACCATACTTTTGTCTCTTTTACTCTTCAGGTCAGTTCAGTTGCTCATTCACGTCCAACTCTTTGTGACCCCATGTTCTGCAGCATGCCAGGCCTCCCTGTCCATTACCAACTCCCAGAGTTTACTCAAACTTATGTCCATGGAGTAGGTGATGCCATCCAACCATCTCATCCTCTGCCATCCCCTTTTCTTCCTACCTTCAATCTTTCCAGCATCAGGGTCTTTTCAAATGAGTCAGTTCTTTGTATCAGGCAGCCAAAGTATTGAAGTTTAAGCTTCAGCATCAGTCCTTCCAATAAATATTCAGGTCCAATTTCCTTTAGGATGGACTGGTTGGATATCCTTGCAGTCCAAGGGACTCTCAAAAGTCTTCTCCAACATCACAGTTCAAAAGCATCAATTTTTCAGTGCTCAGCTTTTTTTATAGTTCAACTCTCACATCTATACATGACTACTAGAAAAACCATAGCTTTGATTAGATGGAACTTTGTTGGCAAGGTAATGTCTCTGCTTTTTAATATGCTGTCTAGGTTGGTTATAACTTTTCCTTCAAGGAGCAAGCATATTTTAATTTCATGGCTGCAGTCACCATCTGCAGTGATTTTGGAGCACAAAAACAAAAAAAATAAATTTTGTCACTGTTTCCATTGCATTCCCATCTATTTACCATGAAGAGATAGGACCAGATGCCATGATCTTAGTTTTCTGAATGTTGAGTTTTAAGCCAACTTTTTCATTCTCTTCTTTCACTTTCATCAAGAAGCTCTTTAGTTATTCACTTTCTGCCATAAGGGTGGTGTGATCTGCGTATCTGAAGTTATTGATATTTCTCCCAGCAATCTTGATTCCAGCTTGTGCTTCATCCAGCCCAGCATTTCTCATAATGTACACTTCATACTAGTTAATTAAGCAGGGTGACAATATATAGCCTTGACATACTCCTTTCCTGATTTGGAACCAGTCTGTTGTTCCATGTCCAATTCTAACTGTTGCTTCCTGACTTGCATACAGATTTCTCAGGAGGTGGGTCAGGTGGTTTGGTATTCCCATCTCATGAAGAATTTTTCACAGTTTTTTGTGATCTACACAGTCAAAGGCTTTGGCATAGTCAATAAAGCAGCAGTAGATATTTTTCTGGAACACTCTTGATTTTTCGATGATCCAATGGATGTTGGTAATTTGATCTCTGGTTCCTTACTCTTCAGTGATGCATAAAAGCAGGAGGAAGGCCTGGGCCATGGCATGAAGTGGAATCCCTGCAGTGGTGTCTTATCAGGGATATATGGGAGCATAGAGGGAAGAAGTCTGCAGGTGGGAGTTGAGTCTGTAGAGTTCCATGGCCTTGAATGCCTAACTCAGGAATTTTGGCTCCCTCCAACAGACATGAGGATTCTGAAAGCATTATAAGGGAGGATGTCTCCAGAGGGCTATGGTAGGAATATTGTACAGGAGCATCATGGACAGGGCCAGGGAAGGGGAGAATCCTGTGAAGAGGCTATGGTAATTGTTCAGGCCTGGGATGGCACTTCTCAGACCTTCAAGTACCCTTGGTGAGAAGAGATGGATGTAAGACTAATTTTAAAAGAATACTCAAGGGGAGGTTGTAGCTGTCAGAGTCATCCTCTTGGACTAACTGAGGACCAGAATCATGAAAGCCTCAAGATGCCTGACTTGGCCTTTTAACAGAACACACCAGCTTGAACACAGGATGCTCAGTTTTCCTCTGGAGGAAGTCTGAGATCAAAGACCCCACACCCTCCCTTCCTTGTCTTCCTCAGATCAGACCCTCTGTGGTCAGAAATATCTACCCTTATGCAACTATAAACTCTCCTGCTTTTATTTAAACAGTAATTTCCTGTAGCTAGAAGTTGGTCGATTAGGGCGCTTTAATATTGTATTAAGGAGTGATTTGTAATCCAGCGGTTGGTGACTTCTCATAAAGAAGAGACTGTAAGACTCCATGGCCTCGAGGAATCCACGTGTGTTTGGGAGAACAGATTCAGATCTGAATTGACTGCAGGAGAGAAGGTAGATTTTAGGCGAAGGACTTGGGGTAGAATACAGCTATATGACATTTTCTCACCAAGGGGCCTGCATATATCAATTGTCTTAATTCCATCTGGAATTGACAGCCCATTCTTTTTTTTTTCCCCCATGGACTGTTAACCTGCTTATTTCTGTCCACTCCCTCCCTAGAGAGGACAATATCACATAGAGGGGAAATGCAACTTGCTTACGTTTCAGCTCTGTTTTCTATGGGCTCTTATAAAATATAAACAATAAAAGCTGACAAGCTCAAAGTGTGGATATGTGCTGAGTTCAATTCACTCCCCTCCAGAGACCCATTTTTCACAGGTTTAAACAAAGAACTACTTGACCATCAGTTGCAAGCGTGGGCTTCATGGTGACTCTATGCCAGAGAAGATGGGGTGCAGGATACATGGCAGCTGGTGGCAGTGATAGGGCCAAAGGGCCCAGTGGAGAGAGTCCATCTAAGTCCATGGTGGCCATAGAGTTTATGTTGGTGCCCAGTATGGGGCCAGGAGGAACTTGAACTCCGGGTGTTGAAGTCCTGCAACACTGGGCATTGGAATAACCCAGGAGCCCCGCTGGCAATATAATGTAGTGTTGTATTGAAAAACTCTCTAGCAGTCAAAAGGTAACACGCTCTTTTTCCCCATAATCACTGTTCCGCCCTCTTCTCGTGTAGGATTGGCAAGCAGGTGCAGCAGTGTAAATGTTTAATTGAATCACCCTTTATATTTTTAATGAGGAATTTCTAGGAATAATGCCCCCCTCAATATAAACTGTCTAACTTCTGATAAATGCCAAGTTAGTATTTCAAGCATTTTCAGGGCAGTGAAAGATTAAAAAAGTGAAACCAGGAAACCCCCGCCATATCGTAGGATGCATGGGGTCGACCTCTGCCCTCTCCTTTCATGGAGATTGCAGCTGCCATTGAGGCTGCAGAGCTGTCACCAAAGTGTGCAACTGCCTCATTACAAAAGGGACGAGCTGCACCCTGGGAACTTTCCCACCTCCCTGAGGCACAGAGACCCAGGATCACAGCGGGAGATGCACCCCCTGCCGGCTTTTATTGTATGCTAATGCAATGGGGCCATCAGTCTGAAGGCTGTCTGTGCATAGAAACGGGATTTCTTTGTGTCTAGTTGGAAGTCGTTTGAAATTCCAGCCAGCAGAAATGAGTATGAGTGTTGCAGGAGGGAGGGAAAGAAGAGGAGGACATAAAGTAGAAGGGGGGAGGTGAATGGGAGAGGGCAAAATAAGGATTAGTGAGGGAAAATGAGGGAAATTCAGAACGCTTTCTGCTTTAATGAAGTATAACTTGAACAAAGTGCAGAGTAACTGACAAGCAGATACTTCTCATTGCACATCACCAAAATGTATCCACGAGGCTGGGGTTGCACACAGCAGGGGAGCCCAAGGTCACCCAACTTCTAAAGAATGAGAACTGAGCCCAGGCATGTCTCCAGAGAGTGTTTTTCCTTGGGGAAGAACTGCCACTTACTGTGCCCCTTTCCTTCTTTCCAAAAGGGACAGAATCCTCCTAATGTAATGAGAAAGGCTTCCACGCTCCCTTCGGGATACCTTTCTTTCATAGCTGCATCTATTACCACAAGTGACTTTGCAGACACTGTTATCAAGTTAGCAGGAAGAACAGAACAAAGGTGGGAGAGTATAGAGAAGGGGGAACCTATATACGCTACCATGTGTAAAACAGATGAATGATGGAAAGCTGCTGTATAGCACAGGGACCTCAGCTGGAGCTCTCTGATGACTTAGAGGGGTGGGATGGGGGTAGGAGTGAGGGAGGCTTAAGAGGGAGGGGATATATGTATACATATGCTGATTCACTTTGTTGTACAGCAGAAACTAACACACTGTTGTAAAGCAATTGTCCTCCAATTAAAATAAGAGAAAGAAAAACAGAGGCAGGGAAGAGAAGATGAGGGAAAGAAGAAGGAAGACAGGGATGGAGGGAGAGCAGTAAGGAAGGAAGGAATGAAGGAAGGAAGGGAAGGAAAGAAGGAAGGGAAGGAAGGAAGGAAGGAAGGGAAGGAAGAAAGGAAGGAGAAATATTTCCCTAATTGGTCTCATGCCATATATTAGATCTGGCACTGGTCTTACTCATGGCAGTTTTATATATTCTTATCTCATTTCCTCTGATGGATAAGGACAAGGG